>NC_083728.1:36171468-36813889 GCF_028564815.1 Eubalaena glacialis | reverse complement strand
GTTCTCTCAATGTCAATAATGTGCTGGCAATTCCTTTCTAGAAACTCATCCCACTGCACTCCAGATTCAGCTCCTGCCAAATGAAAGGTGACCTAAGGCCTCAAGGTAAGGTCCAGTGTTTCACATCAGCAGAGTTGGGTGTGCAGTGGTATCCACGAAGCCATACTCTGAAATGGATTGCCTTAACTCTGCTATGCGCCTGGGGACACATAGGACAGTCGATCGTGCACCAATTTCGCATGATGACCGCTGTGTGCTGCCAGAGCGGCCGCTGGCTTCTGAGGAGCCCTAGGCCAAATAGGCCCCCGGGAAGCACTCTTCACATTCATAGCAAGGGCAACGCACTCCTTTCTGGGTTGCCTACGGAGAGTGTTCCAGTCGTCAAAGAGCCTCGCGCAAGCAGCGCCTGGCAAACTCTCTTTGCAAGTGGATCGGTCTCAGTGACTGAAACAGAACTGCACTGCTATTACACATTGTGCTGACGATTCAGTCCGGGACACAGGACAGCACTCTCACAGAAGCAAAAGCTGAGCTTTTCATCCAGCCTGAAGACCAGTCCATTTTTCACACTTAACACTGTTAGGTATGTGCAAGAGCCATGGTCACAGAGGCCTAGCGAAGGTACTGAAATACTTACTCAGCTCATCCTATGCAGAGGTGTCCGTGCCCAAAGGGTCTCCATGGAAGGGCCCTGTGGGTCCCGTGTGTTTCCTTGAGGTAGTCAGAGACTACTGAGGATAACCTTATGAGCTCCAGTTTGAAACCGGGCAACCCTGGCAAAACCTTAATTTCGTCCGTGGGAGGCGAGACAGTGGCGGTTTGAAAGCTGCCTGAAAAACACTCCTGCTGCCCATCTTCTCTTTGCTGCCTGACGGCATCCCGAAAGAACTGTGAGTGTACTCGTATGAGGCATGCTGGTCTCAGTTCCTTGCTGGGAGCTCCTCCAGGAGCACACTGGAGCTTGCCGGCCAAAAAATTGGACCCCTGGTCTCAAGTAAAAGTTCAGATTTCTTCCATAGTAAGCTTAGGTATGCCATAGTAGCGGAGAAGCATGTGTTCAAGGAATGCTGCCACACTGTTGCGTCTTTCACGACTCCTTGTGCACTCACGTTCGTTGTAACATCTTTGAAAGGGCACTGAATGCCGTCCAACTCTTCTGTTGCGTTTGAGCCAACAGAAGCAAATGGGTTCGTTTGCTTTAACGCTGTGAATGTGCAGCGGTAATGGCAAAGCCCTGCCCGGATCGCTCGACAGCTCTCGTTTGTACAGCATTCCAACGGCCTCAGGAACGCCTTTCCAAGCAGCCTTACATTCCATGCTGGTCTGCCCCAGGGAGGCCTTTGGATTCTTCTGAGAAACACCACCGTGCCTCACAAATGAAACCTGTGGGCTCCCAAGAGATGCCTCCCTGCGGCAGTCGGAAGCTACATGTTGAGTTCCAGCCTGAAAACAATGGACAGCTTTCCCTGTGAAAAGGCTGGACTTCTGGGACCCTCCAGATTCACCAAGGCCTAACTTTTGCACGGCGGGGGAATGCTCTTCTGCATGTACAGCACTCCCCACGTGAAAACCTTTCTTAGCAGAAGGAGGCAGTCTTTCCCTAGTACTAGAGGGCTAGGCAGAATCTTCAGATAAACATGCTGTGTCATCAAGCGTGAAAGGGGGACACTGATGGGAACGGTAGCATTCTCCCGGTTTGGAAGTGAGTTGCTTTGGGCTTCCAAGCTGCCTGAACAGCACTAGCGGCCCCACTACTCCTCACTGCAGGATTGTCGCTGTGGGCCAAGGCTGCGTTCTCTCAATGTCAATAATGTGCTGGCAATTCCTTTCTAGAAACTCATCCCACTGCACTCCAGATTCAGCTCCTGCCAAATGAAAGGTGACCTAAGGCCTCAAGGTAAGGTCCAGTGTTTCACATCAGCAGAGTTGGGTGTGCAGTGGTATCCACGAAGCCATACTCTGAAATGGATTGCCTTAACTCTGCTATGCGCCTGGGGACACATAGGACAGTCGATCGTGCACCAATTTCGCATGATGACCGCTGTGCGCTGCCAGAGCGGCCGCTGGCTTCTGAGGAGCCCTAGGCCAAATAGGCCCCTGGGAAGCACTCTTCACATTCATAGCAAGGGCAACGCACTCCTTTCTGGGTTGCCTATGGAGAGTGTTCCAGTCGTCAAAGAGCCTCGCGCAAGCAGCGCCTGGCAAACTCTCTTTGCAAGTGGATCGGTCTCAGTGACTGAAACAGAACTGCACTGCTAATACACATTGTGCTGACGATTCAGTCCGGGACACAGGACAGCACTCTCACAGAAGCAAAAGCTGAGCTTTTCATCCAGCCTGAAGACCAGTACATTTTTCACACTTAACACTGTTAGGTATGTGCAAGAGCCATGGTCACAGAGGCCTAGCGAAGGTACTGAAATACTTACTCAGCTCATCCTATGCAGAGGTGTCCGTGCCCAAAGGGTCTCCATGGAAGGGCCCTGTGGGTCCCGTGTGTTTCCTTGAGGTAGTCAGAGACTACTGAGGATAACCTTATGAGCTCAAGTTTGAAACCGGGCAACCCTGGCAAAACCTTAATTTCGTCCGTGGGAGGCGAGACAGTGGCGGTTTGAAAGCTGCCTGAAAAACACTCCTGCTGCCCATCTTCTCTTTGCTGCCTGACGGCGTCCCGAAAGAACTGTGAGTGTACTCGTATGAGGCATGCTGGTCTCAGTTCCTTGCTGGGAGCTCCTCCAGGAGCACACTGGAGCTTGCCGGCCAAAAAATTGGACCCCTGGTCTCAAGTAAAAGTTCAGATTTCTTCCATAGTAAGCTTAAGTATGCCATAGTAGCGGAGAAGCATGTGTTCAAGGAATGCTGCCACACTGTTGGGTCTTTCACGACTCCTTGTGCACTCACGTTCGTTGTAACATCTTTGAAAGGGCACTGAATGCCGTCCAACTCTTCTGTTGCGTTTGAGCCAACAGAAGCAAATGGGTTCGTTTGCTTTAACGCTGTGAATGTGCAGCGGTAATGGCAAAGCCCTGCCCGGATCGCTCGACAGCTCTCATTTGTACAGCATTCCAATGGCCTCAGGAACGCCGTTCCAAGCAGCCTTACATTCCATGCTGGTGTGCCCCAGGGAGGCCTTTGGATTCTTCTGAGAAACACCACCGTGCCTCACAAATGAAACCTGTGGGCTCCCAAGAGATGCCTCCCTGCGGCAGTCGGAAGCTACATGTTGAGTTCCAGCCTGAAAACAACGGACAGCTTTCCCTGTGACAAGGCTGGACTTCTGGGACCCTCCAGATTCACCAAGGCCTAACTTTTGCACGGCGGGGGAATGCTCTTCTGCACGTACAGCACTCCCTACGTGAAAACCTTTCTTAGCAGAAGGAGGCAGTCTTTCCCTAGTACTAGAGGGCTAGGCAGAATCTTCAGATAAACATGCTGTGTCATCAAGCGTGAAAGGGGGACACTGATGGGAACGGTAGCATTCTCCCGGTTTGGAAGGGACTTGCTTTGGGCTTCCAAGCTGCCTGAACAGCACTAGCGGCCCCAATACTCCTCACTGCAGGATTGTCGCTGTGGGCCAAGGCTGCGTTCTCTCAATGTCAATAATGTGCTGGCAATTCCTTTCTAGAAACTCATCCCACTGCACTCCAGATTCAGCTCCTGCCAAATGAAAGGTGACCTAAGGCCTCAAGGTAAGGTCCAGTGTTTCACATCAGCAGAGTTGGGTGTGCAGTGGTATCCACGAAGCCATACTCTGAAATGGATTGCCTTAACTCTGCTATGCGCCTGGGGACACATAGGACAGTCGATCGTGCACCAATTTCGCATGATGACCGCTGTGTGCTGCCAGAGTGGCCGCTGGCTTCTGAGGAGCCCTAGGCCAAATAGGCCCCCGGGAAGCACTCTTCACATTCATAGCAAGGGCAACGCACTCCTTTCTGGGTTGCCTACGGAGAGTGTTCCAGTCGTCAAAGAGCCTCGCGCAAGCAGCGCCTGGCAAACTCTCTTTGCAAGTGGATCGGTCTCAGTGACTGAAACAGAACTGCACTGCTATTACACATTGTGCTGACGATTCAGTCCGGGACACAGGACAGCACTCTCACAGAAGCAAAAGCTGAGCTTTTCATCCAGCCTGAAGACCAGTCCATTTTTCACACTTAACACTGTTAGGTATGTGCAAGAGCCATGGTCACAGAGGCCTAGCGAAGGTACTGAAATACTTACTCAGCTCATCCTATGCAGAGGTGTCCGTGCCCAAAGGGTCTCCATGGAAGGGCCCTGTGGGTCCCGTGTGTTTCCTTGAGGTAGTCAGAGACTACTGAGGATAACCTTATGAGCTCCAGTTTGAAACCGGGCAACCCTGGCAAAACCTTAATTTCGTCCGTGGGAGGCGAGACAGTGGCGGTTTGAAAGCTGCCTGAAAAACACTCCTGCTGCCCATCTTCTCTTTGCTGCCTGACGGCGTCCCGAAAGAACTGTGAGTGTACTCGTATGAGGCATGCTGGTCTCAGTTCCTTGCTGGGAGCTCCTCCAGGAGCACACTGGAGCTTGCCGGCCAAAAAATTGGACCCCTGGTCTCAAGTAAAAGTTCAGATTTCTTCCATAGTAAGCTTAGGTATGCCATAGTAGCGGAGAAGCATGTGTTCAAGGAATGCTGCCACACTGTTGCGTCTTTCACGACTCCTTGTGCACTCACGTTCGTTGTAACATCTTTGAAAGGGCACTGAATGCCGTCCAACTCTTCTGTTGCGTTTGAGCCAACAGAAGCAAATTGGTTCGTTTGCTTTAACGCTGTGAATGTGCAGCGGTAATGGCAAAGCCCTGCCCGGATCGCTCGACAGCTCTCGTTTGTACAGCATTCCAACGGCCTCAGGAACGCCGTTCCAAGCAGCCTTACATTCCATGCTGGTGTGCCCCAGGGAGGCCTTTGGATTCTTCTGAGAAACACCACCGTGCCTCACAAATGAAACCTGTGGGCTCCCAAGAGATGCCTCCCTGCGGCAGTCGGAAGCTACATGTTGAGTTCCAGCCTGAAAACAACGGACAGCTTTCCCTGTGACAAGGCTGGACTTCTGGGACCCTCCAGATTCACCAAGGCCTAACTTTTGCACGGCGGGGGAATGCTCTTCTGCACGTACAGCACTCCCCACGTGAAAACCTTTCTTAGCAGAAGGAGGCAGTCTTTCCCTAGTACTAGAGGGCTAGGCAGAATCTTCAGATAAACATGCTGTGTCATCAAGCGTGAAAGGGGGACACTGATGGGAACGGTAGCATTCTCCCGGTTTGTAAGTGAGTTGCTTTGGGCTTCCAAGCTGCCTGAACAGCACTAGCGGCCCCACTACTCCTCACTGCAGGATTGTCGCTGTGGGCCAAGGCTGCGTTCTCTCAATGTCAATAATGTGCTGGCAATTCCTTTCTAGAAATTCATCCCACTGCACTCCAGATTCAGCTCCGGCCAAATGAAAGGTGACCTAAGGCCTCAAGGTAAGGTCCAGTGTTTCACATCAGCAGAGTTGGGTGTGCAGTGGTATCCACGAAGCCATACTCTGAAATGGAGTGCCTTAACTCTGCTATGCCCCTGGGGACACATAGGACAGTCGATCTGGCACCAATTTCGCATGATGACCGCTTTGTGCCGCCAGAGCGGCCGCTGGCTTCTGAGGAGCCCTAGGCCAAATAGGCCCCCGGGAAGCACTCTTCACATTCATAACAAGGGCAACGCACTCCTTTCTGGGTTGCCTATGGAGAGTGTTCCAGTCGTCAAAGAGCCTCGCGCAAGCAGCGCCTGGCAGACTCTCTTTGCAAGTGGATCGGCCTCAGGGACTGAAACAGAACTGCACTGCTAATACACAATGTGCTGACGATTCAGTCCGGGACACAGGACAGGACTCTCACAGAAGCAAAAACTGAGCTTTTCATCCAGCCTGAAGACCAGTACATTTTTCACACTTAACACTGTTAGGTATGTGCAAGAGCCATGGTCACAGAGGCCTAGCTAAGGGACTGAAATTCTTACCCAGTTCATCCTATGCAGAGGTGCCCGTGCCCAAAGGGTCTCCATGGAAAGGCCCTGTGGGTCCCGTGTGTTTCCTTGAGGTAGTCAGAGACTACTGAGGATAACCTTATGAGCTCCAGTTTGATACCGGGCAACCCTGGCAAAACGTTAATTTCGTCCGTGGTAGGCGAGACAGTGGCGGTTTGAAAGCTGCCTGAAAAACACTCCTGCTGCCCATCTTCTCTTTGCTGCCTGACGGCGTCCCGAAAGAACTGTGAGTGTACTCGTATGAGGCATGCTGGTCTCAGTTCCTTGCTGGGAGCTCCTCCAGGAGCACACTGGAGCTTGCCAGCCAAAAAATTGGACCCCTGGTCTCAAGTAAAAGTTCAGATTTCTTCCATAGTAAGCTTAAGTATGCCATAGTAGCAGAGAAGCATGTGTTCAAGGAATGCTGCCACACTGTTGCGTCTTTCACGACTCCTTGTGCACTCACGTTCGTTGTAACATCTTTGAAAGGGCACTGAATGCCGTCCAACTCTTCTGTTGCGTTTGAGCCAACAGAAGCAAATGGGTTCGTTTGCTTTAACGCTGTGAATGTGCAGCGGTAATGGCAAAGCCCTGCCCGGATCGCTCGACAGCTCTCATTTGTACAGCATTCCAATGGCCTCAGGAACGCCGTTCCAAGCAGCCTTACATTCCATGCTGGTGTGCCCCAGGGAGGCCTTTGGATTCTTCTGAGAAACACCACCGTGCCTCACAAATGAAACCTGTGGGCTCCCAAGAGATGCCTCCCTGCGGCAGTCGGAAGCTACATGTTGAGTTCCAGCCTGAAAACAATGGACAGCTTTCCCTGTGAAAAGGCTGGACTTCTGGGACCCTCCAGATTCACCAAGGCCTAACTTTTGCACGGCGGGGGAATGCTCTTCTGCATGTACAGCACTCCCCACGTGAAAACCTTTCTTAGCAGAAGGAGGCAGTCTTTCCCTAGTACTAGAGGGCTAGGCAGAATCTTCAGATAAACATGCTGTGTCATCAAGCGTGAAAGGGGGACACTGATGGGAACGGTAGCATTCTCCCGGTTTGGAAGTGAGTTGCTTTGGGCTTCCAAGCTGCCTGAACAGCACTAGCGGCCCCACTACTCCTCACTGCAGGATTGTCGCTGTGGGCCAAGGCTGCGTTCTCTCAATGTCAATAATGTGCTGGCAATTCCTTTCTAGAAACTCATCCCACTGCACTCCAGATTCAGCTCCTGCCAAATGAAAGGTGACCTAAGGCCTCAAGGTAAGGTCCAGTGTTTCACATCAGCAGAGTTGGGTGTGCAGTGGTATCCACGAAGCCATACTCTGAAATGGATTGCCTTAACTCTGCTATGCGCCTGGGGACACATAGGACAGTCGATCGTGCACCCATTTCGGATGATGACCGCTGTGTGCTGCCAGAGCGGCCGCTGGCTTCTGAGGAGCCCTAGGCCAAATAGGCCCCTGGGAAGCACTCTTCACATTCATAGCAAGGGCAACGCACTCCTTTCTGGGTTGCCTATGGAGAGTGTTCCAGTCGTCAAAGAGCCTCGCGCAAGCAGCGCCTGGCAAACTCTCTTTGCAAGTGGATCGGTCTCAGTGACTGAAAAAGAACTGCACTGCTAATACACATTGTGCTGACGATTCAGTCCGGGACACAGGACAGCACTCTCACAGAAGCAAAAGCTGAGCTTTTCATCCAGCCTGAAGACCAGTACATTTTTCACACTTAACACTGTTAGGTATGTGCAAGAGCCATGGTCACAGAGGCCTAGCGAAGGTACTGAAATACTTACTCAGCTCATCCTATGCAGAGGTGTCCGTGCCCAAAGGGTCTCCATGGAAGGGCCCTGTGGGTCCCGTGTGTTTCCTTGAGGTAGTCAGAGACTACTGAGGATAACCTTATGAGCTCAAGTTTGAAACCGGGCAACCCTGGCAAAACCTTAATTTCGTCCGTGGGAGGCGAGACAGTGGCGGTTTGAAAGCTGCCTGAAAAACACTCCTGCTGCCCATCTTCTCTTTGCTGCCTGACGGCGTCCCGAAAGAACTGTGAGTGTACTCGTATGAGGCATGCTGGTCTCAGTTCCTTGCTGGGAGCTCCTCCAGGAGCACACTGGAGCTTGCCGGCGAAAAAATTGGACCCCTGGTCTCAAGTAAAAGTTCAGATTTCTTCCATAGTAAGCTTAAGTATGCCATAGTAGCGGAGAAGCATGTGTTCAAGGAATGCTGCCACACTGTTGGGTCTTTCACGACTCCTTGTGCACTCACGTTCGTTGTAACATCTTTGAAAGGGCACTGAATGCCGTCCAACTCTTCTGTTGCGTTTGAGCCAACAGAAGCAAATGGGTTCGTTTGCTTTAACGCTGTGAATGTGCAGCGGTAATGGCAAAGCCCTGCCCGGATCGCTCGACAGCTCTCATTTGTACAGCATTCCAATGGCCTCAGGAACGCCGTTCCAAGCAGCCTTACATTCCATGCTGGTGTGCCCCAGGGAGGCCTTTGGATTCTTCTGAGAAACACCACCGTGCCTCACAAATGAAACCTGTGGGCTCCCAAGAGATGCCTCCCTGCGGCAGTCGGAAGCTACATGTTGAGTTCCAGCCTGAAAACAACGGACAGCTTTCCCTGTGACAAGGCTGGACTTCTGGGACCCTCCAGATTCACCAAGGCCTAACTTTTGCACGGCGGGGGAATGCTCTTCTGCACGTACAGCACTCCCCACGTGAAAACCTTTCTTAGCAGAAGGAGGCAGTCTTTCCCTAGTACTAGAGGGCTAGGCAGAATCTTCAGATAAACATGCTGTGTCATCAAGCGTGAAAGGGGGACACTGATGGGAACGGTAGCATTCTCCCGGTTTGGAAGTGAGTTGCTTTGGGCTTCCAAGCTGCCTGAACAGCACTAGCGGCCCCACTACTCCTCACTGCAGGATTGTCGCTGTGGGCCAAGGCTGCGTTCTCTCAATGTCAATAATGTGCTGGCAATTCCTTTCTAGAAACTCATCCCACTGCACTCCAGATTCAGCTCCTGCCAAATGAAAGGTGACCTAAGGCCTCAAGGTAAGGTCCAGTGTTTCACATCAGCAGAGTTGGGTGTGCAGTGGTATCCACGAAGCCATACTCTGAAATGGATTGCCTTAACTCTGCTATGCGCCTGGGGACACATAGGACAGTCGATCGTGCACCAATTTCGCATGATGACCGCTGTGTGCTGCCAGAGCGGCCGCTGGCTTCTGAGGAGCCCTAGGCCAAATAGGCCCCCGGGAAGCACTCTTCACATTCATAGCAAGGGCAACGCACTCCTTTCTGGGTTGCCTACGGAGAGTGTTCCAGTCGTCAAAGAGCCTCGCGCAAGCAGCGCCTGGCAAACTCTCTTTGCAAGTGGATCGGTCTCAGTGACTGAAACAGAACTGCACTGCTAATACACATTGTGCTGACGATTCAGTCCGGGACACAGGACAGCACTCTCACAGAAGCAAAAGCTGAGCTTTTCATCCAGCCTGAAGACCAGTACATTTTTCACACTTAACACTGTTAGGTATGTGCAAGAGCCATGGTCACAGAGGCCTAGCGAAGGTACTGAAATACTTACCCAGTTCATCCTATGCAGAGGTGCCCGTGCCCAAAGGGTCTCCATGGAAGGGCCCTGTGGGTCCCGTGTGTTTCCTTGAGGTAGTCAGAGACTACTGAGGATAACCTTATGAGCTCCAGTTTGAAACCGGGCAACCCTGGCAAAACCTTAATTTCGTCCGTGGGAGGCGAGACAGTGGCGGTTTGAAAGCTGCCTGAAAAACACTCCTGCTGCCCATCTTCTCTTTGCTGCCTGACGGCGTCCCGAAAGAACTGTGAGTGTACTCGTATGAGGCATGCTGGTCTCAGTTCCTTGCTGGGAGCTCCTCCAGGAGCACACTGGAGCTTGCCGGCCAAAAAATTGGACCCCTGGTCTCAAGTAAAAGTTCAGATTTCTTCCATAGTAAGCTTAAGTATGCCATAGTAGCGGAGAAGCATGTGTTCAAGGAATGCTGCCACACTGTTGCGTCTTTCACGACTCCTTGTGCACTCACGTTCGTTGTAACATTTTTGAAAGGGCACTGAATGCCGTCCAACTCTTCTGTTGCGTTTGAGCCAACAGAAGCAAATGGGTTCGTTTGCTTTAACGCTGTGAATGTGCAGCGGTAATGGCAAAGCCCTGCCCGGATCGCTCGACAGCTCTCATTTGTACAGCATTCCAACGGCCTCAGGAACGCCGTTCCAAGCAGCCTTACATTCCATGCTGGTGTGCCCCAGGGAGGCCTTTGGATTCTTCTGAGAAACACCACCGTGCCTCACAAATGAAACCTGTGGGCTCCCAAGAGATGCCTCCCTGCGGCAGTCGGAAGCTACATGTTGAGTTCCAGCCTGAAAACAACGGACAGCTTTCCCTGTGACAAGGCTGGACTTCTGGGACCCTCCAGATTCACCAAGGCCTAACTTTTGCACGGCGGGGGAATGCTCTTCTGCACGTACAGCACTCCCCACGTGAAAACCTTTCTTAGCAGAAGGAGGCAGTCTTTCCCTAGTACTAGAGGGCTAGGCAGAATCTTCAGATAAACATGCTGTGTCATCAAGCGTGAAAGGGGGACACTGATGGGAACGGTAGCATTCTCCCGGTTTGGAAGTGAGTTGCTTTGGGCTTCCAAGCTGCCTGAACAGCACTAGCGGCCCCACTACTCCTCACTGCAGGATTGTCGCTGTGGGCCAAGGCTGCGTTCTCTCAATGTCAATAATGTGCTGGCAATTCCTTTCTAGAAACTCATCCCACTGCACTCCAGATTCAGCTCCTGCCAAATGAAAGGTGACCTAAGGCCTCAAGGTAAGGTCCAGTGTTTCACATCAGCAGAGTTGGGTGTGCAGTGGTATCCAGGAAGCCATACTCTGAAATGGATTGCCTTAACTCTGCTATGCGCCTGGGGACACATAAGACAGTCGATCGTGCACCAATTTCGCATGATGACCGCTGTGTGCCGCCAGAGCGGCCGCTGGCTTCTGAGGAGCCCTAGGCCAAATAGGCCCCCGGGAAGCACTCTTCACATTCATAACAAGGGCAACGCACTCCTTTCTGGGTTGCCTATGGAGAGTGTTCCAGTCGTCAAAGAGCCTCGCGCAAGCAGCGCCTGGCAAACTCTCTTTGCAAGTGGATCGGTCTCAGTGACTGAAACAGAACTGCACTGCTAATACACATTGTGCTGACGATTCAGTCCGGGACACAGGACAGCACTCTCACAGAAGCAAAAGCTGAGCTTTTCATCCAGCCTGAAGACCAGTACATTTTTCACACTTAACACTGTTAGGTATGTGCAAGAGCCATGGTCACAGAGGCCTAGCGAAGGTACTGAAATACTTACCCAGTTCATCCTATGCAGAGGTGCCCGTGCCCAAAGGGTCTCCATGGAAGGGCCCTGTGGGTCCCGTGTGTTTCCTTGAGGTAGTCAGAGACTACTGAGGATAACCTTATGAGCTCCAGTTTGAAACCGGGCAACCCTGGCAAAACCTTAATTTCGTCCGTGGGAGGCGAGACAGTGGCGGTTTGAAAGCTGCCTGAAAAACACTCCTGCTGCCCATCTTCTCTTTGCTGCCTGACGGCGTCCCGAAAGAACTGTGAGTGTACTCGTATGAGGCATGCTGGTCTCAGTTCCTTGCTGGGAGCTCCTCCAGGAGCACACTGGAGCTTGCCGGCGAAAAAATTGGACCCCTGGTCTCAAGTAAAAGTTCAGATTTCTTCCATAGTAAGCTTAAGTATGCCATAGTAGCGGAGAAGCATGTGTTCAAGGAATGCTGCCACACTGTTGCGTCTTTCACGACTCCTTGTGCACTCACGTTCGTTGTAACATTTTTGAAAGGGCACTGAATGCCGTCCAACTCTTCTGTTGCGTTTGAGCCAACAGAAGCAAATGGGTTCGTTTGCTTTAACGCTGTGAATGTGCAGCGGTAATGGCAAAGCCCTGCCCGGATCGCTCGACAGCTCTCATTTGTACAGCATTCCAATGGCCTCAGGAACGCCGTTCCAAGCAGCCTTACATTCCATGCTGGTGTGCCCCAGGGAGGCCTTTGGATTCTTCTGAGAAACACCACCGTGCCTCACAAATGAAACCTGTGGGCTCCCAAGAGATGCCTCCCTGCGGCAGTCGGAAGCTACATGTTGAGTTCCAGCCTGAAAACAACGGACAGCTTTCCCTGTGACAAGGCTGGACTTCTGGGACCCTCCAGATTCACCAAGGCCTAACTTTTGCACGGCGGGGGAATGCTCTTCTGCACGTACAGCACTCCCCACGTGAAAACCTTTCTTAGCAGAAGGAGGCAGTCTTTCCCTAGTACTAGAGGGCTAGGCAGAATCTTCAGATAAACATGCTGTGTCATCAAGCGTGAAAGGGGGACACTGATGGGAACGGTAGCATTCTCCCGGTTTGGAAGTGAGTTGCTTTGGGCTTCCAAGCTGCCTGAACAGCACTAGCGGCTCCACTACTCCTCACTGCAGGATTGTCGCTGTGGGCCAAGGCTGCGTTCTCTCAATGTCAATAATGTGCTGGCAATTCCTTTCTAGAAACTCATCCCACTGCACTCCAGATTCAGCTCCTGCCAAATGAAAGGTGACCTAAGGCCTCAAGGTAAGGTCCAGTGTTTCACATCAGCAGAGTTGGGTGTGCAGTGGTATCCACGAAGCCATACTCTGAAATGGATTGCCTTAACTCTGCTATGCGCCTGGGGACACATAGGACAGTCGATCGTGCACCAATTTCGCATGATGACCGCTGTGTGCCGCCAGAGCGGCCGCTGGCTTCTGAGGAGCCCTAGGCCAAATAGGCCCCTGGGAAGCACTCTTCACATTCATAGCAAGGGCAACGCACTCCTTTCTGGGTTGCCTATGGAGAGTGTTCCAGTCGTCAAAGAGCCTCGCGCAAGCAGCGCCTGGCAAACTCTCTTTGCAAGTGGATCGGTCTCAGTGACTGAAACAGAACTGCACTGCTAATACACATTGTGCTGACGATTCAGTCCGGGACACAGGACAGCACTCTCACAGAAGCAAAAGCTGAGCTTTTCATCCAGCCTGAAGACCAGTACATTTTTCACACTTAACACTGTTAGGTATGTGCAAGAGCCATGGTCACAGAGGCCTAGCGAAGGTACTGAAATACTTACTCAGCTCATCCTATGCAGAGGTGTCCGTGCCCAAAGGGTCTCCATGGAAAGGCCCTGTGGGTCCCGTGTGTTTCCTTGAGGTAGTCAGAGACTACTGAGGATAACCTTATGAGCTCCAGTTTGAAACCGGGCAACCCTGGCAAAACCTTAATTTCGGCCGTGGGAGGCGAGACAGTGGCGGTTTGAAAGCTGCCTGAAAAACACTCCTGCTGCCCATCTTCTCTTTGCTGCCTGACGGCGTCCCGAAAGAACTGTGAGTGTACTCGTATGAGGCATGCTGGTTTCAGTTCCTTGCTGGGAGCTCCTCCAGGAGCACACTGGAGCTTGCCGGCCAAAAAATTGGACCCCTGGTCTCAAGTAAAAGTTCAGATTTCTTCCATAGTAAGCTTAAGTATGCCATAGTAGCGGAGAAGCATGTGTTCAAGGAATGCTGCCACACTGTTGCGTCTTTCACGACTCCTTGTGTACTCACGTTCATTGTAACATCTTTGAAAGGGCACTGAATGCCGTCCAACTCTTCTGTTGCGTTTGAGCCAACAGAAGCAAATGGGTTCGTTTGCTTTAACGCTGTGAATGTGCAGCGGTAATGGCGAAGCCCTGCCCGGATCGCTCGACAGCTCTCATTTGTACAGCATTCCAATGGCCTCAGGAACGCCGTTCCAAGCAGCCTTACATTCCATGCTAGTGTGCCCCAGGGAGGCCTTTGGATTCTTCTGAGAAACACCACCGTGCCTCACAAATGAAACCTGTGGGCTCCCAAGAGATGCCTCCCTGTGGCAGTCGGAAGCTACATGTTGAGTTCCAGCCTGAAAACAACGGACAGCTTTCCCTGTGACAAGGCTGGACTTCTGGGACCCTCCAGATTCACCAAGGCCTAACTTTTGCACGGCGGGGGAATGCTCTTCTGCACGTACAGCACTCCCCACGTGAAAACCTTTCTTAGCAGAAGGAGGCAGTCTTTCCCTAGTACTAGAGGGCTAGGCAGAATCTTCAGATAAACATGCTGTGTCATCAAGCGTGAAAGGGGGACACTGATGGGAACGGTAGCATTCTCCCGGTTTGGAAGTGAGTTGCTTTGGGCTTCCAAGCTGCCTGAACAGCACTAGCGGCCCCACTACTCCTCACTGCAGGATTGTCGCTGTGGGCCAAGGCTGCGTTCTCTCAATGTCAATAATGTGCTGGCAATTCCTTTCTAGAAACTCATCCCACTGCACTCCAGATTCAGCTCCTGCCAAATGAAAGGTGACCTAAGGCCTCAAGGTAAGGTCCAGTGTTTCACATCAGCAGAGTTGGGTGTGCAGTGGTATCCACGAAGCCATACTCTGAAATGGATTGCCTTAACTCTGCTATGCGCCTGGGGACACATAGGACAGTCGATCGTGCACCAATTTCGCATGATGACCGCTGTGTGCTGCCAGAGCGGCCGCTGGCTTCTGAGGAGCCCTAGGCCAAATAGGCCCCTGGGAAGCACTCTTCACATTCATAGCAAGGGCAACGCACTCCTTTCTGGGTTGCCTATGGAGAGTGTTCCAGTCGTCAAGAGCCTCGCGCAAGCAGCGCCTGGCAAACTCTCTTTGCAAGTGGATCGGTCTCAGTGACTGAAACAGAACTGCACTGCTAATACACATTGTGCTGACGATTCAGTCCGGGACACAGGACAGCACTCTCACAGAAGCAAAAGCTGAGCTTTTCATCCAGCCTGAAGACCAGTACATTTTTCACACTTAACACTGTTAGGTATGTGCAAGAGCCATGGTCACAGAGGCCTAGCGAAGGTACTGAAATACTTACTCAGCTCATCCTATGCAGAGGTGTCCGTGCCCAAAGGGTCTCCATGGAAGGGCCCTGTGGGTCCCGTGTGTTTCCTTGAGGTAGTCAGAGACTACTGAGGATAACCTTATGAGCTCCAGTTTGAAACCGGGCAACCCTGGCAAAACCTTAATTTCGTCCGTGGGAGGCGAGACAGTGGCGGTTTGAAAGCTGCCTGAAAAACACTCCTGCTGCCCATCTTCTCTTTGCTGCCTGACGGCGTCCCGAAAGAACTGTGAGTGTACTCGTATGAGGCATGCTGGTCTCAGTTCCTTGCTGGGAGCTCCTCCAGGAGCACACTGGAGCTTGCCGGCCAAAAAATTGGACCCCTGGTCTCAAGTAAAAGTTCAGATTTCTTCCATAGTAAGCTTAAGTATGCCATAGTAGCGGAGAAGCATGTGTTCAAGGAATGCTGCCACACTGTTGCGTCTTTCACGACTCCTTGTGCACTCACGTTCGTTGTAACATCTTTGAAAGGGCACTGAATGCCGTCCAACTCTTCTGTTGCGTTTGAGCCAACAGAAGCAAATGGGTTCGTTTGCTTTAACGCTGTGAATGTGCAGCGGTAATGGCAAAGCCCTGCCCGGATCGCTCGACAGCTCTCATTTGTACAGCATTCCAATGGCCTCAGGAACGCCGTTCCAAGCAGCCTTACATTCCATGCTGGTGTGCCCCAGGGAGGCCTTTGGATTCTTCTGAGAAACACCACCGTGCCTCACAAATGAAACCTGTGGGTTCCCAAGAGATGCCTCCCTGCGGCAGTCGGAAGCTACATGTTGAGTTCCAGCCTGAAAACAACGGACAGCTTTCCCTGTGACAAGGCTGGACTTCTGGGACCCTCCAGATTCACCAAGGCCTAACTTTTGCACGGCGGGGGAATGCTCTTCTGCACGTACAGCACTCCCCACGTGAAAACCTTTCTTAGCAGAAGAAGGCAGTCTTTCCCTAGTACTAGAGGGCTAGGCAGAATCTTCAGATAAACATGCTGTGTCATCAAGCGTGAAAGGGGGACACTGATGGGAACGGTAGCATTCTCCCGGTTTGGAAGTGAGTTGCTTTGGGCTTCCAAGCTGCCTGAACAGCACTAGCGGCCCCACTACTCCTCACTGCAGGATTGTCGCTGTGGGCCAAGGCTGCGTTCTCTCAATGTCAATAATGTGCTGGCAATTCCTTTCTAGAAACTCATCCCACTGCACTCCAGATTCAGCTCCTGCCAAATGAAAGGTGACCTAAGGCCTCAAGGTAAGGTCCAGTGTTTCACATCAGCAGAGTTGGGTGTGCAGTGGTATCCACGAAGCCATACTCTGAAATGGATTGCCTTAACTCTGCTATGCGCCTGGGGACACATAGGACAGTCGATCGTGCACCAATTTCGCATGATGACCGCTGTGTGCTGCCAGAGCGGCCGCTGGCTTCTGAGGAGCCCTAGGCCAAATAGGCCCCCGGGAAGCACTCTTCACATTCATAGCAAGGGCAACGCACTCCTTTCTGGGTTGCCTACGGAGAGTGTTCCAGTCGTCAAAGAGCCTCGCGCAAGCAGCGCCTGGCAAACTCTCTTTGCAAGTGGATCGGTCTCAGTGACTGAAACAGAACTGCACTGCTAATACACATTGTGCTGACGATTCAGTCCGGGACACAGGACAGCACTCTCACAGAAGCAAAAGCTGAGCTTTTCATCCAGCCTGAAGACCAGTACATTTTTCACACTTAACACTGTTAGGTATGTGCAAGAGCCATGGTCACAGAGGCCTAGCGAAGGTACTGAAATACTTACTCAGCTCATCCTATGCAGAGGTGTCCGTGCCCAAAGGGTCTCCATGGAAGGGCCCTGTGGGTCCCGTGTGTTTCCTTGAGGTAGTCAGAGACTACTGAGGATAACCTTATGAGCTCCAGTTTGAAACCGGGCAACCCTGGCAAAACCTTAATTTCGTCCGTGGGAGGCGAGACAGTGGCGGTTTAAAAGCTGCCTGAAAAACACTCCTGCTGCCCATCTTCTCTTTGCTGCCTGACGGCGTCCCGAAAGAACTGTGAGTGTACTCGTATGAGGCATGCTGGTCTCAGTTCCTTGCTGGGAGCTCCTCCAGGAGCACACTGGAGCTTGCCGGCCAAAAAATTGGACCCCTGGTCTCAAGTAAAAGTTCAGATTTCTTCCATAGTAAGCTTAAGTATGCCATAGTAGCGGAGAAGCATGTGTTCAAGGAATGCTGCCACACTGTTGCGTCTTTCACGACTCCTTGTGCACTCACGTTCGTTGTAACATTTTTGAAAGGGCACTGAATGCCGTCCAACTCTTCTGTTGCGTTTGAGCCAACAGAAGCAAATGGGTTCGTTTGCTTTAACGCTGTGAATGTGCAGCGGTAATGGCAAAGCCCTGCCCGGATCGCTCGACAGCTCTCATTTGTACAGCATTCCAATGGCCTCAGGAACGCCGTTCCAAGCAGCCTTACATTCCATGCTAGTGTGCCCCAGGGAGGCCTTTGGATTCTTCTGAGAAACACCACCGTGCCTCACAAATGAAACCTGTGGGCTCCCAAGAGATGCCTCCCTGCGGCAGTCGGAAGCTACATGTTGAGTTCCAGCCTGAAAACAACGGACAGCTTTCCCTGTGACAAGGCTGGACTTCTGGGACCCTCCAGATTCACCAAGGCCTAACTTTTGCACGGCGGGGGAATGCTCTTCTGCACGTACAGCATTCCCCACGTGAAAACCTTTCTTAGCAGAAGGAGGCAGTCTTTCCCTAGTACTAGAGGGCTAGGCAGAATCTTCAGATAAACATGCTGTGTCATCAAGCGTGAAAGGGGGACACTGATGGGAACGGTAGCATTCTCCCGGTTTGGAAGTGAGTTGCTTTCGGCTTCCAAGCTGCCTGAACAGCACTAGCGGCCCCACTACTCCTCACTGCAGGATTGTCGCTGTGGGCCAAGGCTGCGTTCTCTCAATGTCAATAATGTGCTGGCAATTCCTTTCTAGAAACTCATCCCACTGCACTCCAGATTCAGCTCCTGCCAAATGAAAGGTGACCTAAGGCCTCAAGGTAAGGTCCAGTGTTTCACATCAGCAGAGTTGGGTGTGCAGTGGTATCCACGAAGCCATACTCTGAAATGGATTGCCTTAACTCTGCTATGCGCCTGGGGACACATAGGACAGTCGATCGTGCACCAATTTCGCATGATGACCGCTGTGTGCTGCCAGAGCGGCCGCAGGCTTCTGAGGAGCCCTAGGCCAAATAGGCCCCTGGGAAGCACTCTTCACATTCATAGCAAGGGCAACGCACTCCTTTCTGGGTTGCCTATGGAGAGTGTTCCAGTCGTCAAAGAGCCTCGCGCAAGCAGCGCCTGGCAAACTCTCTTTGCAAGTGGATCGGTCTCAGTGACTGAAACAGAACTGCACTGCTATTACACATTGTGCTGACGATTCAGTCCGGGACACAGGACAGCACTCTCACAGAAGCAAAAGCTGAGCTTTTCATCCAGCCTGAAGACCAGTACATTTTTCACACTTAACACTGTTAGGTATGTGCAAGAGCCATGGTCACAGAGGCCTAGCGAAGGTACTGAAATACTTACTCAGCTCATCCTATGCAGAGGTGTCCGTGCCCAAAGGGTCTCCATGGAAGGGCCCTGTGGGTCCCGTGTGTTTCCTTGAGGTAGTCAGAGACTACTGAGGATAACCTTATGAGCTCCAGTTTGAAACCGGGCAACCCTGGCAAAACCTTAATTTCGTCCGTGGTAGGCGAGACAGTGGCGGTTTGAAAGCTGCCTGAAAAACACTCCTGCTGCCCATCTTCTCTTTGCTGCCTGACGGCGTCCCGAAAGAACTGTGAGTGTACTCGTATGAGGCATGCTGGTCTCAGTTCCTTGCTGGGAGCTCCTCCAGGAGCACACTGGAGCTTGCCGGCCAAAAAATTGGACCCCTGGTCTCAAGTAAAAGTTCAGATTTCTTCCATAGTAAGCTTAAGTATGCCATAGTAGCGGAGAAGCATGTGTTCAAGGAATGCTGCCACACTGTTGCGTCTTTCACGACTCCTTGTGCACTCACGTTCGTTGTAACATCTTTGAAAGGGCACTGAATGCCGTCCAACTCTTCTGTTGCGTTTGAGCCAACAGAAGCAAATGGGTTCGTTTGCTTTAACGCTGTGAATGCGCAGCGGTAATGGCAAAGCCCTGCCCGGATCGCTCGACAGCTCTCATTTGTACAGCATTCCAATGGCCTCAGGAACGCCGTTCCAAGCAGCCTTACATTCCATGCTGGTGTGCCCCAGGGAGGCCTTTGGATTCTTCTGAGAAACACCACCGTGCCTCACAAATGAAACCTGTGGGCTCCCAAGAGATGCCTCCCTGCAGCAGTCGGAAGCTACATGTTGAGTTCCAGCCTGAAAACAACGGACAGCTTTCCCTGTGACAAGGCTGGACTTCTGGGACCCTCCAGATTCACCAAGGCCTAACTTTTGCACGGCGGGGGAATGCTCTTCTGCACGTACAGCACTCCCCACGTGAAAACCTTTCTTAGCAGAAGGAGGCAGTCTTTCCCTAGTACTAGAGGGCTAGGCAGAATCTTCAGATAAACATGCTGTGTCATCAAGCGTGAAAGGGGGACACTGATGGGAACGGTCGCATTCTCCCGGTTTGGAAGGGACTTGCTTTGGTCTTCCAAGCTGCCTGAACAGCACTAGCGGCCCAACTTCTCTTCACTGCAGGATTGTCGCTGTGGGCCAAGGCTGCGTTCTCTCAATGTCAATAATGTGCTGGCAATTCCTTTCTAGAAATTCATCCCACTGCACTCCAGATTCAGCTCCGGCCAAATGAAAGGTGACCTAAGGCCTCAAGGTAAGGTCCAGTGTTTCACATCAGCAGAGTTGGGTGTGCAGTGGTATCCACGAAGCCATACTCTGAAATGGATTGCCTTAACTCTGCTATGCGCCTGGGGACACATAGGACAGTCGATCGTGCACCAATTTCGCATGATGACCGCTGTGTGCTGCCAGAGCGGCCGCTGGCTTCTGAGGAGCCCTAGGCCAAATAGGCCCCTGGGAAGCACTCTTCACATTCATAGCAAGGGCAACGCACTCCTTTCTGGGTTGCCTATGGAGAGTGTTCCAGTCGTCAAGAGCCTCGCGCAAGCAGCGCCTGGCAAACTCTCTTTGCAAGTGGATCGGTCTCAGTGACTGAAACAGAACTGCACTGCTAATACACATTGTGCTGACGATTCAGTCCGGGACACAGGACAGCACTCTCACAGAAGCAAAAGCTGAGCTTTTCATCCAGCCTGAAGACCAGTACATTTTTCACACTTAACACTGTTAGGTATGTGCAAGAGCCATGGTCACAGAGGCCTAGCGAAGGTACTGAAATACTTACTCAGCTCATCCTATGCAGAGGTGTCCGTGCCCAAAGGGTCTCCATGGAAGGGCCCTGTGGGTCCCGTGTGTTTCCTTGAGGTAGTCAGAGACTACTGAGGATAACCTTATGAGCTCCAGTTTGAAACCGGGCAACCCTGGCAAAACCTTAATTTCGTCCGTGGGAGGCGAGACAGTGGCGGTTTGAAAGCTGCCTGAAAAACACTCCTGCTGCCCATCTTCTCTTTGCTGCCTGACGGCGTCCCGAAAGAACTGTGAGTGTACTCGTATGAGGCATGCTGGTCTCAGTTCCTTGCTGGGAGCTCCTCCAGGAGCACACTGGAGCTTGCCGGCCAAAAAATTGGACCCCTGGTCTCAAGTAAAAGTTCAGATTTCTTCCATAGTAAGCTTAAGTATGCCATAGTAGCGGAGAAGCATGTGTTCAAGGAATGCTGCCACACTGTTGCGTCTTTCACGACTCCTTGTGCACTCACGTTCGTTGTAACATCTTTGAAAGGGCACTGAATGCCGTCCAACTCTTCTGTTGCGTTTGAGCCAACAGAAGCAAATGGGTTCGTTTGCTTTAACGCTGTGAATGTGCAGCGGTAATGGCAAAGCCCTGCCCGGATCGCTCGACAGCTCTCATTTGTACAGCATTCCAATGGCCTCAGGAACGCCGTTCCAAGCAGCCTTACATTCCATGCTGGTGTGCCCCAGGGAGGCCTTTGGATTCTTCTGAGAAACACCACCGTGCCTCACAAATGAAACCTGTGGGTTCCCAAGAGATGCCTCCCTGCGGCAGTCGGAAGCTACATGTTGAGTTCCAGCCTGAAAACAACGGACAGCTTTCCCTGTGACAAGGCTGGACTTCTGGGACCCTCCAGATTCACCAAGGCCTAACTTTTGCACGGCGGGGGAATGCTCTTCTGCACGTACAGCACTCCCCACGTGAAAACCTTTCTTAGCAGAAGAAGGCAGTCTTTCCCTAGTACTAGAGGGCTAGGCAGAATCTTCAGATAAACATGCTGTGTCATCAAGCGTGAAAGGGGGACACTGATGGGAACGGTAGCATTCTCCCGGTTTGGAAGTGAGTTGCTTTGGGCTTCCAAGCTGCCTGAACAGCACTAGCGGCCCCACTACTCCTCACTGCAGGATTGTCGCTGTGGGCCAAGGCTGCGTTCTCTCAATGTCAATAATGTGCTGGCAATTCCTTTCTAGAAACTCATCCCACTGCACTCCAGATTCAGCTCCTGCCAAATGAAAGGTGACCTAAGGCCTCAAGGTAAGGTCCAGTGTTTCACATCAGCAGAGTTGGGTGTGCAGTGGTATCCACGAAGCCATACTCTGAAATGGATTGCCTTAACTCTGCTATGCGCCTGGGGACACATAGGACAGTCGATCGTGCACCAATTTCGCATGATGACCGCTGTGTGCTGCCAGAGCGGCCGCTGGCTTCTGAGGAGCCCTAGGCCAAATAGGCCCCCGGGAAGCACTCTTCACATTCATAGCAAGGGCAACGCACTCCTTTCTGGGTTGCCTACGGAGAGTGTTCCAGTCGTCAAAGAGCCTCGCGCAAGCAGCGCCTGGCAAACTCTCTTTGCAAGTGGATCGGTCTCAGTGACTGAAACAGAACTGCACTGCTAATACACATTGTGCTGACGATTCAGTCCGGGACACAGGACAGCACTCTCACAGAAGCAAAAGCTGAGCTTTTCATCCAGCCTGAAGACCAGTACATTTTTCACACTTAACACTGTTAGGTATGTGCAAGAGCCATGGTCACAGAGGCCTAGCGAAGGTACTGAAATACTTACTCAGCTCATCCTATGCAGAGGTGTCCGTGCCCAAAGGGTCTCCATGGAAGGGCCCTGTGGGTCCCGTGTGTTTCCTTGAGGTAGTCAGAGACTACTGAGGATAACCTTATGAGCTCCAGTTTGAAACCGGGCAACCCTGGCAAAACCTTAATTTCGTCCGTGGGAGGCGAGACAGTGGCGGTTTAAAAGCTGCCTGAAAAACACTCCTGCTGCCCATCTTCTCTTTGCTGCCTGACGGCGTCCCGAAAGAACTGTGAGTGTACTCGTATGAGGCATGCTGGTCTCAGTTCCTTGCTGGGAGCTCCTCCAGGAGCACACTGGAGCTTGCCGGCCAAAAAATTGGACCCCTGGTCTCAAGTAAAAGTTCAGATTTCTTCCATAGTAAGCTTAAGTATGCCATAGTAGCGGAGAAGCATGTGTTCAAGGAATGCTGCCACACTGTTGCGTCTTTCACGACTCCTTGTGCACTCACGTTCGTTGTAACATTTTTGAAAGGGCACTGAATGCCGTCCAACTCTTCTGTTGCGTTTGAGCCAACAGAAGCAAATGGGTTCGTTTGCTTTAACGCTGTGAATGTGCAGCGGTAATGGCAAAGCCCTGCCCGGATCGCTCGACAGCTCTCATTTGTACAGCATTCCAATGGCCTCAGGAACGCCGTTCCAAGCAGCCTTACATTCCATGCTAGTGTGCCCCAGGGAGGCCTTTGGATTCTTCTGAGAAACACCACCGTGCCTCACAAATGAAACCTGTGGGCTCCCAAGAGATGCCTCCCTGCGGCAGTCGGAAGCTACATGTTGAGTTCCAGCCTGAAAACAACGGACAGCTTTCCCTGTGACAAGGCTGGACTTCTGGGACCCTCCAGATTCACCAAGGCCTAACTTTTGCACGGCGGGGGAATGCTCTTCTGCACGTACAGCATTCCCCACGTGAAAACCTTTCTTAGCAGAAGGAGGCAGTCTTTCCCTAGTACTAGAGGGCTAGGCAGAATCTTCAGATAAACATGCTGTGTCATCAAGCGTGAAAGGGGGACACTGATGGGAACGGTAGCATTCTCCCGGTTTGGAAGTGAGTTGCTTTCGGCTTCCAAGCTGCCTGAACAGCACTAGCGGCCCCACTACTCCTCACTGCAGGATTGTCGCTGTGGGCCAAGGCTGCGTTCTCTCAATGTCAATAATGTGCTGGCAATTCCTTTCTAGAAACTCATCCCACTGCACTCCAGATTCAGCTCCTGCCAAATGAAAGGTGACCTAAGGCCTCAAGGTAAGGTCCAGTGTTTCACATCAGCAGAGTTGGGTGTGCAGTGGTATCCACGAAGCCATACTCTGAAATGGATTGCCTTAACTCTGCTATGCGCCTGGGGACACATAGGACAGTCGATCGTGCACCAATTTCGCATGATGACCGCTGTGTGCTGCCAGAGCGGCCGCAGGCTTCTGAGGAGCCCTAGGCCAAATAGGCCCCTGGGAAGCACTCTTCACATTCATAGCAAGGGCAACGCACTCCTTTCTGGGTTGCCTATGGAGAGTGTTCCAGTCGTCAAAGAGCCTCGCGCAAGCAGCGCCTGGCAAACTCTCTTTGCAAGTGGATCGGTCTCAGTGACTGAAACAGAACTGCACTGCTAATACACATTGTGCTGACGATTCAGTCCGGGACACAGGACAGCACTCTCACAGAAGCAAAAGCTGAGCTTTGCATCCAGCCTGAAGACCAGTACATTTTTCACACTTAACACTGTTAGGTATGTGCAAGAGCCATGGTCACAGAGGCCTAGCGAAGGTACTGAAATACTTACTCAGCTCATCCTATGCAGAGGTGTCCGTGCCCAAAGGGTCTCCATGGAAGGGCCCTGTGGGTCCCGTGTGTTTCCTTGAGGTAGTCAGAGACTACTGAGGATAACCTTATGAGCTCCAGTTTGAAACCGGGCAACCCTGGCAAAACCTTAATTTCGTCCGTGGTAGGCGAGACAGTGGCGGTTTGAAAGCTGCCTGAAAAACACTCCTGCTGCCCATCTTCTCTTTGCTGCCTGACGGCGTCCCGAAAGAACTGTGAGTGTACTCGTATGAGGCATGCTGGTCTCAGTTCCTTGCTGGGAGCTCCTCCAGGAGCACACTGGAGCTTGCCGGCCAAAAAATTGGACCCCTGGTCTCAAGTAAAAGTTCAGATTTCTTCCATAGTAAGCTTAAGTATGCCATAGTAGCGGAGAAGCATGTGTTCAAGGAATGCTGCCACACTGTTGCGTCTTTCACGACTCCTTGTGCACTCACGTTCGTTGTAACATCTTTGAAAGGGCACTGAATGCCGTCCAACTCTTCTGTTGCGTTTGAGCCAACAGAAGCAAATGGGTTCGTTTGCTTTAACGCTGTGAATGCGCAGCGGTAATGGCAAAGCCCTGCCCGGATCGCTCGACAGCTCTCATTTGTACAGCATTCCAATGGCCTCAGGAACGCCGTTCCAAGCAGCCTTACATTCCATGCTGGTGTGCCCCAGGGAGGCCTTTGGATTCTTCTGAGAAACACCACCGTGCCTCACAAATGAAACCTGTGGGCTCCCAAGAGATGCCTCCCTGCAGCAGTCGGAAGCTACATGTTGAGTTCCAGCCTGAAAACAACGGACAGCTTTCCCTGTGACAAGGCTGGACTTCTGGGACCCTCCAGATTCACCAAGGCCTAACTTTTGCACGGCGGGGGAATGCTCTTCTGCACGTACAGCACTCCCCACGTGAAAACCTTTCTTAGCAGAAGGAGGCAGTCTTTCCCTAGTACTAGAGGGCTAGGCAGAATCTTCAGATAAACATGCTGTGTCATCAAGCGTGAAAGGGGGACACTGATGGGAACGGTCGCATTCTCCCGGTTTGGAAGGGACTTGCTTTGGTCTTCCAAGCTGCCTGAACAGCACTAGCGGCCCAACTTCTCTTCACTGCAGGATTGTCGCTGTGGGCCAAGGCTGCGTTCTCTCAATGTCAATAATGTGCTGGCAATTCCTTTCTAGAAATTCATCCCACTGCACTCCAGATTCAGCTCCGGCCAAATGAAAGGTGACCTAAGGCCTCAAGGTAAGGTCCAGTGTTTCACATCAGCAGAGTTGGGTGTGCAGTGGTATCCACGAAGCCATACTCTGAAATGGAGTGCCTTAACTCTGCTATGCCCCTGGGGACACATAGGACAGTCGATCTGGCACCAATTTCGCATGATGACCGCTTTGTGCCGCCAGAGCGGCCGCTGGCTTCTGAGGAGCCCTAGGCCAAATAGGCCCCCGGGAAGCACTCTTCACATTCATAACAAGGGCAACGCACTCCTTTCTGGGTTGCCTACGGAGAGTGTTCCAGTCGTCAAAGAGCCTCGCGCAAGCAGCGTCTGGCAGACTCTCTTTGCAAGTGGATCGGCCTCAGGGACTGAAACAGAACTGCACTGCTAATACACAATGTGCTGACGATTCAGTCCGGGACACAGGACAGCACTCTCACAGAAGCAAAAGCTGAGCTTTTCATCCAGCCTGAAGACCAGTACATTTTTCACACTTAACACTGTTAGGTATGTGCAAGAGCCATGGTCACCGAGGCCTAGCTAAGGGACTGAAATTCTTACCCAGTTCATCCTATGCAGAGGTGCCCGTGCCCAAAGGGTCTCCATGGAAGGGCCCTGTGGGTCCCGTGTGTTTCCTTGAGGTAGTCAGAGACTACTGAGGATAACCTTATGAGCTCCAGTTTGAAACCGGGCAACCCTGGCAAAACCTTAATTTCGTCCGTGGTAGGCGAGACAGTGGCGGTTTGAAAGCTGCCTGAAAAACACTCCTGCTGCCCATCTTCTCTTTGCTGCCTGACGGCGTCCCGAAAGAACTGTGAGTGTACTCGTATGAGGCATGCTGGTCTCAGTTCCTTGCTGGGAGCTCCTCCAGGAGCACACTGGAGCTTGCTGGCCAAGAAATTGGACCCCTGACCTCAAGTAAAAGTCCGGATTTCTCCCATAGTATGCTTAGGTATGCCATAGTAGCGGAGTAGCATGGGTTCAAGGAATGCTGCCACACTGTTGCGTCTTTCACGACTCATTGTGCACTCACGTTCGTTGTAACATCTTTGAAAGGGCACTGAATGCCGTCCAACTCTTCTGTTGCGTTTGAGCCAACAGAAGCAAATGGGTTCGTTTGCTTTAACGCTGTGAATGTGCAGCGGTAATGGCAAAGCCCTGCCCGGATCGCTCGACAGCTCTCGTTTGTACAGCATTCCAACGGCCTCAGGAACGCCGTTCCAAGCAGCCTTACATTCCATGCTGGTGTGCCCCAGGGAGGCCTTTGGATTCTTCTGAGAAACACCACCGTGCCTCACAAATGAAACCTGTGGGCTCCCAAGAGATGCCTCCCTGCGGCAGTCGGAAGCTACATGTTGAGTTCCAGCCTGAAAACAACGGACAGCTTTCCCTGCGACAAGGCTGGACTTCTGGGACCCTCCAGATTCACCAAGGCCTAACTTTTGCACGGCGGGGGAATGCTCTTCTGCACGTACAGCACTCCCCACGTGAAAACCTTTCTTAGCAGAAGGAGGCAGTCTTTCCCTAGTACTAGAGGGCTAGGCAGAATCTTCAGATAAACATGCTGTGTCATCAAGCGTGAAAGGGGAACACTGATGGGAACGGTCGCATTCTCCCGGTTTGGAAGGGACTTGCTTTGGTCTTCCAAGCTGCCTGAACAGCACTAGCGGCCCAACTTCTCTTCACTGCAGGATTGTCGCTGTGGGCCAAGGCTGCGTTCTCTCAATGTCAATAATGTGCTGGCAATTCCTTTCTAGAAATTCATCCCACTGCACTCCAGATTCAGCTCCGGCCAAATGAAAGGTGACCTAAGGCCTCAAGGTAAGGTCCAGTGTTTCACATCAGCAGAGTTGGGTGTGCAGTGGTATCCACGAAGCCATACTCTGAAATGGAGTGCCTTAACTCTGCTATGCCCCTGGGGACACATAGGACAGTCGATCTGGCACCAATTTCGCATGATGACCGCTTTGTGCCGCCAGAGCGGCCGCTGGCTTCTGAGGAGCCCTAGGCCAAATAGGCCCCCGGGAAGCACTCTTCACATTCATAACAAGGGCAACGCACTCCTTTCTGGGTTGCCTACAGAGAGTGTTCCAGTCGTCAAAGAGCCTCGCGCAAGCAGCGTCTGGCAGACTCTCTTTGCAAGTGGATCGGCCTCAGGGACTGAAACAGAACTGCACTGCTAATACACAATGTGCTGACGATTCAGTCCGGGACACAGGACAGCACTCTCACAGAAGCAAAAGCTGAGCTTTTCATCCAGCCTGAAGACCAGTACATTTTTCACACTTAACACTGTTAGGTATGTGCAAGAGCCATGGTCACCGAGGCCTAGCTAAGGGACTGAAATTCTTACCCAGTTCATCCTATGCAGAGGTGCCCGTGCCCAAAGGGTCTCCATGGAAGGGCCCTGTGGGTCCTGTGTGTTTCCTTGAGGTAGTCAGAGACTACTGAGGATAACCTTATGAGCTCCAGTTTGAAACCGGGCAACCCTGGCAAAACCTTAATTTCGTCCGTGGTAGGCGAGACAGTGGCGGTTTGAAAGCTGCCTGAAAAACACTCCTGCTGCCCATCTTCTCTTTGCTGCCTGACGGCGTCCCGAAAGAACTGTGAGTGTACTCGTATGAGGCATGCTGGTCTCAGTTCCTTGCTGGGAGCTCCTCCAGGAGCACACTGGAGCTTGCCGGCCAAAAAATTGGACCCCTGGTCTCAAGTAAAAGTTCAGATTTCTTCCATAGTAAGCTTAGGTATGCCATAGTAGCGGAGAAGCATGTGTTCAAGGAATGCTGCCACACTGTTGCGTCTTTCACGACTCCTTGTGCACTCACGTTCGTTGTAACATCTTTGAAAGGGCACTGAATGCCGTCCAACTCTTCTGTTGCGTTTGAGCCAACAGAAGCAAATGGGTTCGTTTGCTTTAACGCTGTGAATGTGCAGCGGTAATGGCAAAGCCCTGCCCGGATCGCTCGACAGCTCTCGTTTGTACAGCATTCCAACGGCCTCAGGAACGCCGTTCCAAGCAGCCTTACATTCCATGCTGGTGTGCCCCAGGGAGGCCTTTGGATTCTTCTGAGAAACACCACCGTGCCTCACAAATGAAACCTGTGGGCTCCCAAGAGATGCCTCCCTGCGGCAGTCGGAAGCTACATGTTGAGTTCCAGCCTGAAAACAACGGACAGCTTTCCCTGTGACAAGGCTGGACTTCTGGGACCCTCCAGATTCACCAAGGCCTAACTTTTGCACGGCGGGGGAATGCTCTTCTGCACGTACAGCACTCCCCACGTGAAAACCTTTCTTAGCAGAAGGAGGCAGTCTTTCCCTAGTACTAGAGGGCTAGGCAGAATCTTCAGATAAACATGCTGTGTCATCAAGCGTGAAAGGGGGACACTGATGGGAACGGTCGCATTCTCCCGGTTTGGAAGGGACTTGCTTTGGTCTTCCAAGCTGCCTGAACAGCACTAGCGGCCCAACTTCTCTTCACTGCAGGATTGTCGCTGTGGGCCAAGGCTGCGTTCTCTCAATGTCAATAATGTGCTGGCAATTCCTTTCTAGAAATTCATCCCACTGCACTCCAGATTCAGCTCCGGCCAAATGAAAGGTGACCTAAGGCCTCAAGGTAAGGTCCAGTGTTTCACATCAGCAGAGTTGGGTGTGCAGTGGTATCCACGAAGCCATACTCTGAAATGGAGTGCCTTAACTCTGCTATGCCCCTGGGGACACATAGGACAGTCGATCTGGCACCAATTTCGCATGATGACCGCTTTGTGCCGCCAGAGCGGCCGCTGGCTTCTGAGGAGCCCTAGGCCAAATAGGCCCCCGGGAAGCACTCTTCACATTCATAACAAGGGCAACGCACTCCTTTCTGGGTTGCCTACGGAGAGTGTTCCAGTCGTCAAAGAGCCTCGCGCAAGCAGCGTCTGGCAGACTCTCTTTGCAAGTGGATCGGCCTCAGGGACTGAAACAGAACTGCACTGCTAATACACAATGTGCTGACGATTCAGTCCGGGACACAGGACAGCACTCTCACAGAAGCAAAAGCTGAGCTTTTCATCCAGCCTGAAGACCAGTACATTTTTCACACTTAACACTGTTAGGTATGTGCAAGAGCCATGGTCACCGAGGCCTAGCTAAGGGACTGAAATTCTTACCCAGTTCATCCTATGCAGAGGTGCCCGTGCCCAAAGGGTCTCCATGGAAGGGCCCTGTGGGTCCCGTGTGTTTCCTTGAGGTAGTCAGAGACTACTGAGGATAACCTTATGAGCTCCAGTTTGAAACCGGGCAACCCTGGCAAAACCTTAATTTCGTCCGTGGTAGGCGAGACAGTGGCGGTTTGAAAGCTGCCTGAAAAACACTCCTGCTGCCCATCTTCTCTTTGCTGCCTGACGGCGTCCCAAAAGAACTGTGAGTGTACTCGTATGAGGCATGCTGGTCTCAGTTCCTTGCTGGGAGCTCCTCCAGGAGCACACTGGAGCTTGCCGGCCAAAAAATTGGACCCCTGGTCTCAAGTAAAAGTTCAGATTTCTTCCATAGTAAGCTTAGGTATGCCATAGTAGCGGAGAAGCATGTGTTCAAGGAATGCTGCCACACTGTTGCGTCTTTCACGACTCCTTGTGCACTCACGTTCGTTGTAACATCTTTGAAAGGGCACTGAATGCCGTCCAACTCTTCTGTTGCGTTTGAGCCAACAGAAGCAAATGGGTTCGTTTGCTTTAACGCTGTGAATGTGCAGCGGTAATGGCAAAGCCCTGCCCGGATCGCTCGACAGCTCTCGTTTGTACAGCATTCCAACGGCCTCAGGAACGCCGTTCCAAGCAGCCTTACATTCCATGCTGGTGTGCCCCAGGGAGGCCTTTGGATTCTTCTGAGAAACACCACCGTGCCTCACAAATGAAACCTGTGGGCTCCCAAGAGATGCCTCCCTGCGGCAGTCGGAAGCTACATGTTGAGTTCCAGCCTGAAAACAACGGACAGCTTTCCCTGTGACAAGGCTGGACTTCTGGGACCCTCCAGATTCACCAAGGCCTAACTTTTGCACGGCGGGGGAATGCACTTCTGCACGTACAGCACTCCCCACGTGAAAACCTTTCTTAGCAGAAGGAGGCAGTCTTTCCCTAGTACTAGAGGGCTAGGCAGAATCTTCAGATAAACATGCTGTGTCATCAAGCGTGAAAGGGGGACACTGATGGGAACGGTCGCATTCTCCCGGTTTGGAAGGGACTTGCTTTGGTCTTCCAAGCTGCCTGAACAGCACTAGCGGCCCAACTTCTCTTCACTGCAGGATTGTCGCTGTGGGCCAAGGCTGCGTTCTCTCAATGTCAATAATGTGCTGGCAATTCCTTTCTAGAAATTCATCCCACTGCACTCCAGATTCAGCTCCGGCCAAATGAAAGGTGACCTAAGGCCTCAAGGTAAGGTCCAGTGTTTCACATCAGCAGAGTTGGGTGTGCAGTGGTATCCACGAAGCCATACTCTGAAATGGAGTGCCTTAACTCTGCTATGCCCCTGGGGACACATAGGACAGTCGATCTGGCACCAATTTCGCATGATGACCGCTGTGTGCCGCCAGAGCGGCCGCTGGCTTCTGAGGAGCCCTAGGCCAAATAGGCCCCCGGGAAGCACTCTTCACATTCATACAAGGGCAACGCACTCCTTTCTGGGTTGCCTACGGAGAGTGTTCCAGTCGTCAAAGAGCCTCGCGCAAGCAGCGTCTGGCAGACTCTCTTTGCAAGTGGATCGGCCTCAGGGACTGAAACAGAACTGCACTGCTAATACACAATGTGCTGACGATTCAGTCCGGGACACAGGACAGCACTCTCACAGAAGCAAAAGCTGAGCTTTTCATCCAGCCTGAAGACCAGTACATTTTTCACACTTAACACTGTTAGGTATGTGCAAGAGCCATGGTCACCGAGGCCTAGCTAAGGGACTGAAATTCTTACCCAGTTCATCCTATGCAGAGGTGCCCGTGCCCAAAGGGTCTCCATGGAAGGGCCCTGTGGGTCCCGTGTGTTTCCTTGAGGTAGTCAGAGACTACTGAGGATAACCTTATGAGCTCCAGTTTGAAACCGGGCAACCCTGGCAAAACCTTAATTTCGTCCGTGGTAGGCGAGACAGTGGCGGTTTGAAAGCTGCCTGAAAAACACTCCTGCTGCCCATCTTCTCTTTGCTGCCTGACGGCGTCCCGAAAGAACTGTGAGTGTACTCGTATGAGGCATGCTGGTCTCAGTTCCTTGCTGGGAGCTCCTCCAGGAGCACACTGGAGCTTGCCGGCCAAAAAATTGGACCCCTGGTCTCAAGTAAAAGTTCAGATTTCTTCCATAGTAAGCTTAAGTATGCCATAGTAGCGGAGAAGCATGTGTTCAAGGAATGCTGCCACACTGTTGCGTCTTTCACGACTCCTTGTGCACTCACGTTCGTTGTAACATTTTTGAAAGGGCACTGAATGCCGTCCAACTCTTCTGTTGCGTTTGAGCCAACAGAAGCAAATGGGTTCGTTTGCTTTAACGCTGTGAATGTGCAGCGGTAATGGCAAAGCCTTGCCCGGATCGCTCGACAGCTCTCATTTGTACAGCATTCCAATGGCCTCAGGAACGCCGTTCCAAGCAGCCTTACATTCCATGCTGGTGTGCCCCAGGGAGGCCTTTGGATTCTTCTGAGAAACACCACCGTGCGTCACAAATGAAACCTGTGGGCTCCCAAGAGATGCCTCCCTGCGGCAGTCGGAAGCTACATGTTGAGTTCCAGCCTGAAAACAACGGACAGCTTTCCCTGTGACAAGGCTGGACTTCTGGGACCCTCCAGATTCACCAAGGCCTAACTTTTGCACGGCGGGGGAATGCTCTTCTGCACGTACAGCACTCCCCACGTGAAAACCTTTCCTAGGAGAAGGAGGCAGTCTTTCCCTAGTACTAGAGGGCTAGGCAGAATCTTCAGATAAACATGCTGTGTCATCAAGCGTGAAAGGGGGACACTGATGGGAACGGTCGCATTCTCCCGGTTTGGAAGTGAGTTGCTTTGGGCTTCCAAGCTGCCTGAACAGCACTAGCGGCCCCACTACTCCTCACTGCAGGATTGTCGCTGTGGGCCAAGGCTGCGTTCTCTCAATGTCAATAATGTGCTGGCAATTCCTTTCTAGAAACTCATCCCACTGCACTCCAGATTCAGCTCCTGCCAAATGAAAGGTGACCTAAGGCCTCAAGGTAAGGTCCAGTGTTTCACATCAGCAGAGTTGGGTGTGCAGTGGTATCCATGAAGCCATACTCTGAAATGGATTGCCTTAACTCTGCTATGCGCCTGGGGACACATAGGACAGTCGATCGTGCACCAATTTCGCATGATGACCGCTGTGTGCCGCCAGAGCGGCCGCTGGCTTCTGAGGAGCCCTAGGCCAAATAGGCCCCTGGGAAGCACTCTTCACATTCATAGCAAGGGCAACGCACTCCTTTCTGGGTTGCCTACGGAGAGTGTTCCAGTCCTCAAAGAGCCTCGCGCAAGCAGCGCCTGGCAGACTCTCTTTGCAAGTGGATCGGTCTCGGTGACTGAAACAGAACTGCACTGCTAATACACATTGTGCTGACGATTCAGTCCGGGACACAGGACAGCACTCTCACAGAAGCAAAAGCTGAGCTTTTCATCCAGCCTGAAGACCAGTCCATTTTTCACACTTAACACTGTTAGGTATGTGCAAGAGCCATGGTCACAGAGGCCTAGCGACGGTACTGAAATACTTACCCAGCTCATCCTATGCAGAGGTGTCCGTGCCAAAAGGGTCTCCATGGAAGGGCCCTGTGGGTCCCGTGTGTTTCCTTGAGGTAGTCAGAGACTACTGAGGATAACCTTATGAGCTCCAGTTTGAAACCGGGCAACCCTGGCAAAACCTTAATTTCGTCCGTGGTAGGCGAGACAGTGGCGGTTTGAAAGCTGCCTGAAAAACACTCCTGCTGCCCATCTTCTCTTTGCTGCCTGACGGCGTCCCGAAAGAACTGTGAGTGTACTCGTATGAGGCATGCTGGTCTCAGTTCCTTGCTGGGAGCTCCTCCAGGAGCACACTGGAGCTTGCCGGCCAAAAAATTGGACCCCTGGTCTCAAGTAAAAGTTCAGATTTCTTCCATAGTAAGCTTAAGTATGCCATAGTAGCGGAGAAGCATGTGTTCAAGGAATGCTGCCACACTGTTGGGTCTTTCACGACTCCTTGTGCACTCACGTTCGTTGTAACATCTTTGAAAGGGCACTGAATGCCGTCCAACTCTTCTGTTGCGTTTGAGCCAACAGAAGCAAATGGGTTCGTTTGCTTTAACGCTGTGAATGTGCAGCGGTAATGGCAAAGCCCTGCCCGGATCGCTCGACAGCTCTCATTTGTACAGCATTCCAATGGCCTCAGGAACGCCGTTCCAAGCAGCCTTACATTCCATGCTGGTGTGCCCCAGGGAGGCCTTTGGATTCTTCTGAGAAACACCACCGTGCCTCACAAATGAAACCTGTGGGCTCCCAAGAGATGCCTCCCTGCGGCAGTCGGAAGCTACATGTTGAGTTCCAGCCTGAAAACAACGGACAGCTTTCCCTGTGACAAGGCTGGACTTCTGGGACCCTCCAGATTCACCAAGGCCTAACTTTTGCACGGCGGGGGAATGCTCTTCTGCACGTACAGCACTCCCCACGTGAAAACCTTTCTTAGCAGAAGGAGGCAGTCTTTCCCTAGTACTAGAGGGCTAGGCAGAATCTTCAGATAAACATGCTGTGTCATCAAGCGTGAAAGGGGGACACTGATGGGAACGGTCGCATTCTCCCGGTTTGGAAGGGACTTGCTTTGGTCTTCCAAGCTGCCTGAACAGCACTAGCGGCCCAACTTCTCTTCACTGCAGGATTGTCGCTGTGGGCCAAGGCTGCGTTCTCTCAATGTCAATAATGTGCTGGCAATTCCTTTCTAGAAATTCATCCCACTGCACTCCAGATTCAGCTCCGGCCAAATGAAAGGTGACCTAAGGCCTCAAGGTAAGGTCCAGTGTTTCACATCAGCAGAGTTGGGTGTGCAGTGGTATCCACGAAGCCATACTCTGAAATGGAGTGCCTTAACTCTGCTATGCCCCTGGGGACACATAGGACAGTCGATCTGGCACCAATTTCGCATGATGACCGCTTTGTGCCGCCAGAGCGGCCGCTGGCTTCTGAGGAGCCCTAGGCCAAATAGGCCCCCGGGAAGCACTCTTCACATTCATAACAAGGGCAACGCACTCCTTTCTGGGTTGCCTACGGAGAGTGTTCCAGTCGTCAAAGAGCCTCGCGCAAGCAGCGTCTGGCAGACTCTCTTTGCAAGTGGATCGGCCTCAGGGACTGAAACAGAACTGCACTGCTAATACACAATGTGCTGACGATTCAGTCCGGGACACAGGACAGCACTCTCACAGAAGCAAAAGCTGAGCTTTTCATCCAGCCTGAAGACCAGTACATTTTTCACACTTAACACTGTTAGGTATGTGCAAGAGCCATGGTCACCGAGGCCTAGCTAAGGGACTGAAATTCTTACCCAGTTCATCCTATGCAGAGGTGCCCGTGCCCAAAGGGTCTCCATGGAAGGGCCCTGTGGGTCCCGTGTGTTTCCTTGAGGTAGTCAGAGACTACTGAGGATAACCTTATGAGCTCCAGTTTGAAACCGGGCAACCCTGGCAAAACCTTAATTTCGTCCGTGGTAGGCGAGACAGTGGCGGTTTGAAAGCTGCCTGAAAAACACTCCTGCTGCCCATCTTCTCTTTGCTGCCTGACGGCGTCCCAAAAGAACTGTGAGTGTACTCGTATGAGGCATGCTGGTCTCAGTTCCTTGCTGGGAGCTCCTCCAGGAGCACACTGGAGCTTGCCGGCCAAAAAATTGGACCCCTGGTCTCAAGTAAAAGTTCAGATTTCTTCCATAGTAAGCTTAGGTATGCCATAGTAGCGGAGAAGCATGTGTTCAAGGAATGCTGCCACACTGTTGCGTCTTTCACGACTCCTTGTGCACTCACGTTCGTTGTAACATCTTTGAAAGGGCACTGAATGCCGTCCAACTCTTCTGTTGCGTTTGAGCCAACAGAAGCAAATGGGTTCGTTTGCTTTAACGCTGTGAATGTGCAGCGGTAATGGCAAAGCCCTGCCCGGATCGCTCGACAGCTCTCGTTTGTACAGCATTCCAACGGCCTCAGGAACGCCGTTCCAAGCAGCCTTACATTCCATGCTGGTGTGCCCCAGGGAGGCCTTTGGATTCTTCTGAGAAACACCACCGTGCCTCACAAATGAAACCTGTGGGCTCCCAAGAGATGCCTCCCTGCGGCAGTCGGAAGCTACATGTTGAGTTCCAGCCTGAAAACAACGGACAGCTTTCCCTGTGACAAGGCTGGACTTCTGGGACCCTCCAGATTCACCAAGGCCTAACTTTTGCACGGCGGGGGAATGCACTTCTGCACGTACAGCACTCCCCACGTGAAAACCTTTCTTAGCAGAAGGAGGCAGTCTTTCCCTAGTACTAGAGGGCTAGGCAGAATCTTCAGATAAACATGCTGTGTCATCAAGCGTGAAAGGGGGACACTGATGGGAACGGTCGCATTCTCCCGGTTTGGAAGGGACTTGCTTTGGTCTTCCAAGCTGCCTGAACAGCACTAGCGGCCCAACTTCTCTTCACTGCAGGATTGTCGCTGTGGGCCAAGGCTGCGTTCTCTCAATGTCAATAATGTGCTGGCAATTCCTTTCTAGAAATTCATCCCACTGCACTCCAGATTCAGCTCCGGCCAAATGAAAGGTGACCTAAGGCCTCAAGGTAAGGTCCAGTGTTTCACATCAGCAGAGTTGGGTGTGCAGTGGTATCCACGAAGCCATACTCTGAAATGGAGTGCCTTAACTCTGCTATGCCCCTGGGGACACATAGGACAGTCGATCTGGCACCAATTTCGCATGATGACCGCTGTGTGCCGCCAGAGCGGCCGCTGGCTTCTGAGGAGCCCTAGGCCAAATAGGCCCCCGGGAAGCACTCTTCACATTCATACAAGGGCAACGCACTCCTTTCTGGGTTGCCTACGGAGAGTGTTCCAGTCGTCAAAGAGCCTCGCGCAAGCAGCGTCTGGCAGACTCTCTTTGCAAGTGGATCGGCCTCAGGGACTGAAACAGAACTGCACTGCTAATACACAATGTGCTGACGATTCAGTCCGGGACACAGGACAGCACTCTCACAGAAGCAAAAGCTGAGCTTTTCATCCAGCCTGAAGACCAGTACATTTTTCACACTTAACACTGTTAGGTATGTGCAAGAGCAATGGTCACCGAGGCCTAGCTAAGGTACTGAAATACTTACCCAGCTCATCCTATGCAGAGGTGTCCGTGCCCAAAGGGTCTCCATGGAAGGGCCCTGTGGGTCCCGTGTGTTTCCTTGAGGTAGTCAGAGACTACTGAGGATAACCTTATGAGCTCCAGTTTGAAACCGGGCAACCCTGGCAAAACCTTAATTTCGTCCGTGGGAGGCGAGACAGTGGCGGTTTAAAAGCTGCCTGAAAAACACTCCTGCTGCCCATCTTCTCTTTGCTGCCTGACGGCGTCCCGAAAGAACTGTGAGTGTACTCGTATGAGGCATGCTGGTCTCAGTTCCTTGCTGGGAGCTCCTCCAGGAGCACACTGGAGCTTGCCGGCCAAAAAATTGGACCCCTGGTCTCAAGTAAAAGTTCAGATTTCTTCCATAGTAAGCTTAAGTATGCCATAGTAGCGGAGAAGCATGTGTTCAAGGAATGCTGCCACACTGTTGCGTCTTTCACGACTCCTTGTGCACTCACGTTCGTTGTAACATTTTTGAAAGGGCACTGAATGCCGTCCAACTCTTCTGTTGCGTTTGAGCCAACAGAAGCAAATGGGTTCGTTTGCTTTAACGCTCTGAATGCGCAGCGGTAATGGCAAAGCCCTGCCCGGATCGCTCGACAGCTCTCGTTTGTACAGCATTCCAATGGCCTCAGGAACGCCGTTCCAAGCAGCCTTACATTCCATGCTGGTGTGCCCCAGGGAGGCCTTTGGAGTCTTCTGAGAAACACCACCGTGCCTCACAAATGAAACCTGTGGGCTCCCAAGAGATGCCTCCCTGCGGCAGTCGGAAGCTACATGTTGAGTTCCAGCCTGAAAACAACGGACAGCTTTCCCTGTGACAAGGCTGGACTTCTGGGACCCTCCAGATTCACCAAGGCCTAACTTTTGCACGGCGGGGGAATGCTCTTCTGCACGTACAGCACTCCCCACGTGAAAACCTTTCTTAGCAGAAGGAGGCAGTCTTTCCCTAGTACTAGAGGGCTAGGCAGAATCTTCAGATAAACATGCTGTGTCATCAAGCGTGAAAGGGGGACACTGATGGGAACGGTAGCATTCTCCCGGTTTGGAAGTGAGTTGCTTTGGGCTTCCAAGCTGCCTGAACAGCACTAGCGGCCCCACTACTCCTCACTGCAGGATTGTCGCTGTGGGCCAAGGCTGCGTTCTCTCAATGTCAATAATGTGCTGGCAATTCCTTTCTAGAAACTCATCCCACTGCACTCCAGATTCAGCTCCTGCCAAATGAAAGGTGATCTAAGGCCTCAAGGTAAGGTCCAGTGTTTCACATCAGCAGAGTTGGGTGTGCAGTGGTATCCACGAAGCCATACTCTGAAATGGATTGCCTTAACTCTGCTATGCGCCTGGGGACACATAGGACAGTCGATCGTGCACCAATTTCGCATGATGACCGCTGTGTGCCGCCAGAGCGGCCGCTGGCTTCTGAGGAGCCCTAGGCCAAATAGGCCCCTGGGAAGCACTCTTCACATTCATAGCAAGGGCAACGCACTCCTTTCTGGGTTGCCTATGGAGAGTGTTCCAGTCGTCAAAGAGCCTCGCGCAAGCAGCGCCTGGCAAACTCTCTTTGCAAGTGGATCGGTCTCAGTGACTGAAACAGAACTGCACTGCTAATACACATTGTGCTGACGATTCAGTCCGGGACACAGGACAGCACTCTCACAGAAGCAAAAGCTGAGCTTTTCATCCAGCCTGAAGACCAGTACATTTTTCACACTTAACACTGTTAGGTATGTGCAAGAGCCATGGTCACCGAGGCCTAGCTAAGGGACTGAAATTCTTACCCAGTTCATCCTATGCAGAGGTGCCCGTGCCCAAAGGGTCTCCATGGAAGGGCCCTGTGGGTCCCGTGTGTTTCCTTGAGGTAGTCAGAGACTACTGAGGATAACCTTATGAGCTCCAGTTTGAAACCGGGCAACCCTGGCAAAACCTTAATTTCGTCCGTGGGAGGCGAGACAGTGGCGGTTTGAAAGCTGCCTGAAAAACACTCCTGCTGCCCATCTTCTCTTTGCTGCCTGACGGCGTCCCGAAAGAACTGTGAGTGTACTCGTATGAGGCATGCTGGTCTCAGTTCCTTGCTGGGAGCTCCTCCAGGAGCACACTGGAGCTTGCCGGCCAAAAAATTGGACCCCTGGTCTCAAATAAAAGTTCAGATTTCTTCCATAGTAAGCTTAAGTATGCCATAATAGCGGAGAAGCATGTGTTCAAGGAATGCTGCCACACTGTTGCGTCTTTCACGACTCCTTGTGCACTCACGTTCGTTGTAACATTTTTGAAAGGGCACTGAATGCCGTCCAACTCTTCTGTTGCGTTTGAGCCAACAGAAGCAAATGGGTTCGTTTGCTTTAACGCTGTGAATGCGCAGCGGTAATGGCAAAGCCCTGCCCGGATCGCTCGACAGCTCTCATTTGTACAGCATTCCAATGGCCTCAGGAACGCCGTTCCAAGCAGCCTTACATTCCATGCTGGTGTGCCCCAGGGAGGCCTTTGGATTCTTCTGAGAAACACCACCGTGCCTCACAAATGAAACCTGTGGGCTCCCAAGAGATGCCTCCCTGCGGCAGTCGGAAGCTACATGTTGAGTTCCAGCCTGAAAACAACGGACAGCTTTCCCTGTGACAAGGCTGGACTTCTGGGACCCTCCAGATTCACCAAGGCCTAACTTTTGCACGGCGGGGGAATGCTCTTCTGCACGTACAGCACTCCCCACGTGACAACCTTTCTTAGCAGAAGGAGGCAGTCTTTCCCTAGTACTAGAGGGCTAGGCAGAATCTTCAGATAAACATGCTGTGTCATCAAGCGTGAAAGGGGGACACTGATGGGAACGGTAGCATTCTCCCGGTTTGGAAGTGAGTTGCTTTGGGCTTCCAAGCTGCCTGAACAGCACTAGCGGCCCCACTACTCCTCACTGCAGGATTGTCGCTGTGGGCCAAGGCTGCGTTCTCTCAATGTCAATAATGTGCTGGCAATTCCTTTCTAGAAACTCATCCCACTGCACTCCAGATTCAGCTCCGGCCAAATGAAAGGTGACCTAAGGCCTCAAGGTAAGGTCCAGTGTTTCACATCAGCAGAGTTGGGTGTGCAGTGGTATCCACGAAGCCATACTCTGAAATGGATTGCCTTAACTCTGCTATGCGCCTGGGGACACATAGGACAGTCGATCGTGCACCAATTTCGCATGATGACCGCTGTGTGCCGCCAGAGCGGCCGCTGGCTTCTGAGGAGCCCTAGGCCAAATAGGCCCCTGGGAAGCACTCTTCACATTCATAGCAAGGGCAACGCACTCCTTTCTGGGTTGCCTATGGAGAGTGTTCCAGTCGTCAAAGAGCCTCGTGCAAGCAGCGCCTGGCAAACTCTCTTTCCAAGTGGATCGGTCTCAGGGACTGAAACAGAACTGCACTGCTAATACACATTGTGCTGACGATTCAGTCCGGGACACAGGACAGCACTCTCACAGAAGCAAAAGCTGAGCTTTTCATCCAGCCTGAAGACCAGTACATTTTTCACACTTAACACTGTTAGGTATGTGCAAGAGCCATGGTCACAGAGGCCTAGCGAAGGTACTGAAATACTTACCCAGTTCATCCTATGCAGAGGTGCCCGTGCCCAAAGGGTCTCCATGGAAGGGCCCTGTGGGTCCCGTGTGTTTCCTTGAGGTAGTCAGAGACTACTGAGGATAACCTTATGAGCTCCAGTTTGAAACCGGGCAACCCTGGCAAAACCTTAATTTCGTCCGTGGGAGGCGAGACAGTGGCGGTTTGAAAGCTGCCTGAAAAACACTCCTGCTGCCCATCTTCTCTTTGCTGCCTGACGGCGTCCCGAAAGAACTGTGAGTGTACTCGTATGAGGCATGCTGGTCTCAGTTCCTTGCTGGGAGCTCCTCCAGGAGCACACTGGAGCTTGCCGGCCAAGAAATTGGACCCCTGGTCTCAAGTAAAAGTTCAGATTTCTTCCATAGTAAGCTTAAGTATGCCATAGTAGCGGAGAAGCATGTGTTCAAGGAATGCTGCCACACTGTTGCGTCTTTCACGACTCCTTGTGCACTCACGTTCGTTGTAACATCTTTGAAAGGGCACTGAATGCCGTCCAACTCTTCTGTTGCGTTTGAGCCAACAGAAGCAAATGGGTTCGTTTGCTTTAACGCTGTGAATGTGCAGCGGTAATGGCAAAGCCCTGCCCGGATCGCTCGACAGCTCTCGTTTGTACAGCATTCCAACGGCCTCAGGAACGCCGTTCCAAGCAGCCTTACATTCCATGCTGGTGTGCCCCAGGGAGGCCTTTGGATTCTTCTGAGAAACACCACTGTGCCTCACAAATGAAACCTGTGGGCTCCCAAGAGATGCCTCCCTGCGGCAGTCGGAAGCTACATGTTGAGTTCCAGCCTGAAAACAACGGACAGCTTTCCCTGTGACAAGGCTGGACTTCTGGGACCCTCCAGATTCACCAAGGTCTAACTTTTGCACGGCGGGGGAATGCTCTTCTGCACGTACAGCACTCCCCACGTGAAAACCTTTCTTAGCAGAAGGAGGCAGTCTTTCCCTAGTACTAGAGGGCTAGGCAGAATCTTCAGATAAACATGCTGTGTCATCAAGCGTGAAAGGGGGACACTGATGGGAACGGTAGCATTCTCCCGGTTTGGAAGTGAGTTGCTTTAGGCTTCCAAGCTGCCTGAACAGCACTAGCGGCCCCACTACTCCTCACTGCAGGATTGTCGCTGTGGGCCAAGGCTGCGTTCTCTCAATGTCAATAATGTGCTGGCAATTCCTTTCTAGAAACTCATCCCACTGCACTCCAGATTCAGCTCCTGCCAAATGAAAGGTGACCTAAGGCCTCAAGGTAAGGTCCAGTGTTTCACATCAGCAGAGTTGGGTGTGCAGTGGTATCCACGAAGCCATACTCTGAAATGGATTGCCTTAACTCTGCTATGCGCCTGGGGACACATAGGACAGTCGATCGTGCACCCATTTCGCATGATGACCGCTGTGTGCCGCCAGAGCGGCCGCTGGCTTCTGAGGAGCCCTAGGCCAAATAGGCCCCTGGGAAGCACTCTTCACATTCATAGCAAGGGCAACGCACTCCTTTCTGGGTTGCCTATGGAGAGTGTTCCAGTCGTCAAAGAGCCTCGCGCAAGCAGCGCCTGGCAGACTCTCTTTGCAAGTGGATCGGTCTCGGTGACTGAAACAGAACTGCACTGCTAATACACATTGTGCTGACGATTCAGTCCGGGACACAGGACAGCACTCTCACAGAAGCAAAAGCTGAGCTTTTCATCCAGCCTGAAGACCAGTCCATTTTTCACACTTAACACTGTTAGGTATGTGCAAGAGCCATGGTCACAGAGGCCTAGCGACGGTACTGAAATACTTACCCAGCTCATCCTATGCAGAGGTGCCCGTGCCCAAAGGGTCTCCATGGAAGGGCCCTGTGGGTCCCGTGTGTTTCCTTGAGGTAGTCAGAGACTACTGAGGATAACCTTATGAGCTCCAGTTTGAAACCGGGCAACCCTGGCAAAACCTGAATTTCGTCCGTGGGAGGCGAGACAGTGGCGGTTTGAAAGCTGCCTGAAAAACACTCCTGCTGCCCATCTTCTCTTTGCTGCCTGACGGCGTCCCGAAAGAACTGTGAGTGTACTCGTATGAGGCATGCTGGTCTCAGTTCCTTGCTGGGAGCTCCTCCAGGAGCACACTGGAGCTTGCCGGCCAAGAAATTGGACCCCTGGTCTCAAGTAAAAGTTCAGATTTCTTCCATAGTAAGCTTAAGTATGCCATAGTAGCGGAGAAGCATGTGTTCAAGGAATGCTGCCACACTGTTGCGTCTTTCACGACTCCTTGTGCACTCACGTTCGTTGTAACATCTTTGAAAGGGCACTGAATGCCGTCCAACTCTTCTGTTGCGTTTGAGCCAACAGAAGCAAATGGGTTCGTTTGCTTTAACGCTGTGAATGTGCAGCGGTAATGGCAAAGCCCTGCCCGGATCGCTCGACAGCTCTCGTTTGTACAGCATTCCAACGGCCTCAGGAACGCCGTTCCAAGCAGCCTTACATTCCATGCTGGTGTGCCCCAGGGAGGCCTTTGGATTCTTCTGAGAAACACCACCGTGCCTCACAAATGAAACCTGTGGGCTCCCAAGAGATGCCTCCCTGCGGCAGTCGGAAGCTACATGTTGAGTTCCAGCCTGAAAACAACGGACAGCTTTCCCTGTGACAAGGCTGGACTTCTGGGACCCTCCAGATTCACCAAGGCCTAACTTTTGCACGGCGGGGGAATGCTCTTCTGCACGTACAGCACTCCCCACGTGAAAACCTTTCTTAGCAGAAGGAGGCAGTCTTTCCCTAGTACTAGAGGGCTAGGCAGAATCTTCAGATAAACATGCTGTGTCATCAAGCGTGAAAGGGGGACACTGATGGGAACGGTAGCATTCTCCCGGTTTGGAAGTGAGTTGCTTTGGGCTTCCAAGCTGCCTGAACAGCACTAGCGGCCCCACTACTCCTCACTGCAGGATTGTCGCTGTGGGCCAAGGCTGCGTTCTCTCAATGTCAATAATGTGCTGGCAATTCCTTTCTAGAAACTCATCCCACTGCACTCCAGATTCAGCTCCTGCCAAATGAAAGGTGACCTAAGGCCTCAAGGTAAGGTCCAGTGTTTCACATCAGCAGAGTTGGGTGTGCAGTGGTATCCACGAAGCCATACTCTGAAATGGATTGCCTTAACTCTGCTATGCGCCTGGGGACACATAGGACAGTCGATCGTGCACCCATTTCGCATGATGACCGCTGTGTGCCGCCAGAGCGGCCGCTGGCTTCTGAGGAGCCCTAGGCCAAATAGGCCCCCGGGAAGCACTCTTCACATTCATAGCAAGGGCAACGCACTCCTTTCTGGGTTGCCTATGGAGAGTGTTCCAGTCGTCAAAGAGCCTCGCGCAAGCAGCGCCTGGCAGACTCTCTTTGCAAGTGGATCGGTCTCGGTGACTGAAACAGAACTGCACTGCTAATACACATTGTGCTGACGATTCAGTCCGGGACACAGGACAGCACTCTCACAGAAGCAAAAGCTGAGCTTTTCATCCAGCCTGAAGACCAGTACATTTTTCACACTTAACACTGTTAGGTATGTGCAAGAGCCATGGTCACAGAGGCCTAGCGACGGTACTGAAATACTTACCCAGCTCATCCTATGCAGAGGTGTCCGTGCCCAAAGGGTCTCCATGGAAGGGCCCTGTGGGTCCCGTGTGTTTCCTTGAGGTAGTCAGAGACTACTGAGGATAACCTTATGAGCTCCAGTTTGAAACCGGGCAACCCTGGCAAAACCTGAATTTCGTCCGTGGGAGGCGAGACAGTGGCGGTTTGAAAGCTGCCTGAAAAACACTCCTGCTGCCCATCTTCTCTTTGCTGCCTGACGGCGTCCCGAAAGAACTGTGAGTGTACTCGTATGAGGCATGCTGGTCTCAGTTCCTTGCTGGGAGCTCCTCCAGGAGCACACTGGAGCTTGCCGGCCAAGAAATTGGACCCCTGGTCTCAAGTAAAAGTTCAGATTTCTTCCATAGTAAGCTTAAGTATGCCATAGTAGCGGAGAAGCATGTGTTCAAGGAATGCTGCCACACTGTTGCGTCTTTCACGACTCCTTGTGCACTCACGTTCGTTGTAACATCTTTGAAAGGGCACTGAATGCCGTCCAACTCTTCTGTTGCGTTTGAGCCAACAGAAGCAAATGGGTTCGTTTGCTTTAACGCTGTGAATGTGCAGCGGTAATGGCAAAGCCCTGCCCGGATCGCTCGACAGCTCTCGTTTGTACAGCATTCCAACGGCCTAAGGAACGCCGTTCCAAGCAGCCTTACATTCCATGCTGGTGTGCCCCAGGGAGGCCTTTGGATTCTTCTGAGAAACACCACCGTGCCTCACAAATGAAACCTGTGGGCTCCCAAGAGATGCCTCCCTGCGGCAGTCGGAAGCTACATGTTGAGTTCCAGCCTGAAAACAACGGACAGCTTTCCCTGTGACAAGGCTGGACTTCTGGGACCCTCCAGATTCACCAAGGCCTAACTTTTGCACGGCGGGGGAATGCTCTTCTGCACGTACAGCACTCCCCACGTGAAAACCTTTCCTAGCAGAAGGAGGCAGTCTTTCCCTAGTACTAGAGGGCTAGGCAGAATCTTCAGATAAACATGCTGTGTCATCAAGCGTGAAAGGGGGACACTGATGGGAACGGTAGCATTCTCCCGGTTTGGAAGTGAGTTGCTTTGGGCTTCCAAGCTGCCTGAACAGCACTAGCGGCCCCACTACTCCTCACTGCAGGATTGTCGCTGTGGGCCAAGGCTGCGTTCTCTCAATGTCAATAATGTGCTGGCAATTCCTTTCTAGAAACTCATCCCACTGCACTCCAGATTCAGCTCCTGCCAAATGAAAGGTGACCTAAGGCCTCAAGGTAAGGTCCAGTGTTTCACATCAGCAGAGTTGGGTGTTCAGTGGTATCCATGAAGCCATACTCTGAAATGGATTGCCTTAACTCTGCTATGCGCCTGGGGACACATAGGACAGTCGATCGTGCACCAATTTCGCATGATGACCGCTGTGTGCCGCCAGAGCGGCCGCTGGCTTCTGAGGAGCCCTAGGCCAAATAGGCCCCTGGGAAGCACTCTTCACATTCATAGCAAGGGCAACGCACTCCTTTCTGGGTTGCCTATGGAGAGTGTTCCAGTCGTCAAAGAGCCTCGCGCAAGCAGCGCCTGGCAGACTCTCTTTGCAAGTGGATCGGTCTCGGTGACTGAAACAGAACTGCACTGCTAATACACATTGTGCTGACGATTCAGTCCGGGACACAGGACAGCACTCTCACAGAAGCAAAAGCTGAGCTTTTCATCCAGCCTGAAGACCAGTCCATTTTTCACACTTAACACTGTTAGGTATGTGCAAGAGCCATGGTCACAGAAGCCTAGCTAAGGTACTGAAATACTTACCCAGCTCATCCTATGCAGAGGTGTCCGTGCCCAAAGGGTCTCCATGGAAGGGCCCTGTGGGTCCCGTGTGTTTCCTTGAGGTAGTCAGAGACTACTGAGGATAACCTTATGAGCTCCAGTTTGAAACCGGGCAACCCTGGCAAAACCTTAATTTCGTCCGTGGGAGGCGAGACAGTGGCGGTTTGAAAGCTGCCTGAAAAACACTCCTGCTGCCCATCTTCTCTTTGCTGCCTGACGGCATCCCGAAAGAACTGTGAGTGTACTCGTATGAGGCATGCTGGTCTCACTTCCTTGCTGGGAGCTCCTCCAGGAGCACACTGGAGCTTGCCGGCCAAGAAATTGGACCCCTGACCTCAAGTAAAAGTCCGGATTTCTCCCAAAGTATGCTTAGGTATGCCACAGTAGCGGAGAAGCATGGGTTCAAGGAATGCTGCCACACTGTTGCGTCTTTCACGACTCCTTGTGCACTCACGTTCGTTGTAACATCTGTGAAAGGGCACTGAATGCCGTCCAACTCTTCTGTTGCGTTTGAGCCAACAGAAGCAAATGGGTTCGTTTGCTTTAACGCTGTGAATGTGCAGCGGTAATGGCAAAGCCCTGCCCGGATCGCTCGACAGCTCTCGTTTGTACAGCATTCCAACGGCCTCAGGAACGCCGTTCCAAGCAGCCTTACATTCCATGCTGGTGTGCCCCAGGGAGGCCTTTGGATTCTTCTGAGAAACACCACCGTGCCTCACAAATGAAACCTGTGGGCTCCCAAGAGGTGCATCCCTGCGGCAGTCGGAAGCTACACGTTGAGTTCCAGCCTGAAAACAACGGACAGCTTTCCCTGTGACAAGGCTGGACTTCTGGGACCCTCCAGATTCACCAAGGCCTAACTTTTGCACGGCGGGGGAATGCCCTTCTGCACGTACAGCACTCCCCACGTGAAAACCTTTCTTAGCAGAAGGAGGCAGTCTTTCCCTAGTACTAGAGGGCTAGGCAGAATCTTCAGATAAACATGCTGTGTCATCAAGCGTGAAAGGGGGACACTGATGGGAACGGTAGCATTCTCCCGGTTTGGAAGTGAGTTGCTTTGGGCTTCCAAGCTGCCTGAACAGCACTAGCGGCCCCACTACTCCTCACTGCAGGATTGTCGCTGTGGGCCAAGGCTGCGTTCTCTCAATGTCAATAATGTGCTGGCAATTCCTTTCTAGAAACTCATCCCACTGCACTCCAGATTCAGCTCCTGCCAAATGAAAGGTGACCTAAGGCCTCAAGGTAAGGTCCAGTGTTTCACATCAGCAGAGTTGGGTGTGCAGTGGTATCCACGAAGCCATACTCTGAAATGGAGTGCCTTAACTCTGCTATGCCCCTGGGGACACATAGGACAGTCGATCGTGCACCAATTTCGCATGATGACCGCTGTGTGCCGCCAGAGCGGCCGCTGGCTTCTGAGGAGCCCTAGGCCAAATAGGCCCCTGGGAAGCACTCTTCACATTCATAGCAAGGGCAACGCACTCCTTTCTGGGTTGCCTATGGAGAGTGTTCCAGTCGTCAAAGAGCCTCGCGCAAGCAGCGCCTGGCAGACTCTCTTTGCAAGTGGATCGGTGTCGGTGACTGAAACAGAACTGCACTGCTAATACACATTGTGCTGACGATTCAGTCCGGGACACAGGACAGCACTCTCACAGAAGCAAAAGCTGAGCTTTTCATCCAGCCTGAAGACCAGTACATTTTTCACACTTAACACTGTTAGGTATGTGCAAGAGCCATGGTCACAGAGGCCTAGCGACGGTACTGAAATACTTACCCAGCTCATCCTATGCAGAGGTGTCCGTGCCCAAAGGGTCTCCATGGAAGGGCCCTGTGGGTCCCGTGTGTTTCCTTGAGGTAGTCAGAGACTACTGAGGATAACCTTATGAGCTCCAGTTTGAAACCGGGCAACCCTGGCAAAACCTTAATTTCGTCCGTGGGAGGCGAGACAGTGGCGGTTTGAAAGCTGCCTGAAAAACACTCCTGCTGCCCATCTTCTCTTTGCTGCCTGACGGCGTCCCGAAAGAACTGTGAGTGTACTCGTATGAGGCATGCTGGTCTCAGTTCCTTGCTGGGAGCTCCTCCAGGAGCACACTGGAGCTTGCCGGCCAAGAAATTGGACCCCTGGTCTCAAGTAAAAGTTCAGATTTCTTCCATAGTAAGCTTAAGTATGCCATAGTAGCGGAGAAGCATGTGTTCAAGGAATGCTGCCACACTGTTGCGTCTTTCACGACTCCTTGTGCACTCACGTTCGTTGTAACATCTTTGAAAGGGCACTGAATGCCGTCCAACTCTTCTGTTGCGTTTGAGCCAACAGAAGCAAATGGGTTCGTTTGCTTTAACGCTGTGAATGTGCAGCGGTAATGGCAAAGCCCTGCCCGGAACGCTCGACAGCTCTCGTTTGTACAGCATTCCAACGGCCTAAGGAACGCCGTTCCAAGCAGCCTTACATTCCATGCTGGTGTGCCCCAGGGAGGCCTTTGGATTCTTCTGAGAAACACCACCGTGCCTCACAAATGAAACCTGTGGGCTCCCAAGAGATGCCTCCCTGCGGCAGTCGGAAGCTACATGTTGAGTTCCAGCCTGAAAACAACGGACAGCTTTCCCTGTGACAAGGCTGGACTTCTGGGACCCTCCAGATTCACCAAGGCCTAACTTTTGCACGGCGGGGGAATGCTCTTCTGCACGTACAGCACTCCCCACGTGAAAACCTTTCCTAGCAGAAGGAGGCAGTCTTTCCCTAGTACTAGAGGGCTAGGCAGAATCTTCAGATAAACATGCTGTGTCATCAAGCGTGAAAGGGGGACACTGATGGGAACGGTAGCATTCTCCCGGTTTGGAAGTGAGTTGCTTTGGGCTTCCAAGCTGCCTGAACAGCACTAGCGGCCCCACTACTCCTCACTGCAGGATTGTCGCTGTGGGCCAAGGCTGCGTTCTCTCAATGTCAATAATGTGCTGGCAATTCCTTTCTAGAAACTCATCCCACTGCACTCCAGATTCAGCTCCTGCCAAATGAAAGGTGACCTAAGGCCTCAAGGTAAGGTCCAGTGTTTCACATCAGCAGAGTTGGGTGTGCAGTGGTATCCATGAAGCCATACTCTGAAATGGATTGCCTTAACTCTGCTATGCGCCTGGGGACACATAGGACAGTCGATCGTGCACCAATTTCGCATGATGACCGCTGTGTGCCGCCAGAGCGGCCGCTGGCTTCTGAGGAGCCCTAGGCCAAATAGGCGCCTGGGAAGCACTCTTCACATTCATAGCAAGGGCAACGCACTCCTTTCTGGGTTGCCTATGGAGAGTGTTCCAGTCGTCAAAGAGCCTCGCGCAAGCAGCGCCTGGCAGACTCTCTTTGCAAGTGGATCGGTCTCGGTGACTGAAACAGAACTGCACTGCTAATACACATTGTGCTGACGATTCAGTCCGGGACACAGGACAGCACTCTCACAGAAGCAAAAGCTGAGCTTTTCATCCAGCCTGAAGACCAGTCCATTTTTCACACTTAACACTGTTAGGTATGTGCAAGAGCCATGGTCACAGAAGCCTAGCTAAGGTACTGAAATACTTACCCAGCTCATCCTATGCAGAGGTGTCCGTGCCCAAAGGGTCTCCATGGAAGGGCCCTGTGGGTCCCGTGTGTTTCCTTGAGGTAGTCAGAGACTACTGAGGATAACCTTATGAGCTCCAGTTTGAAACCGGGCAACCCTGGCAAAACCTTAATTTCGTCCGTGGGAGGCGAGACAGTGGCGGTTTGAAAGCTGCCTGAAAAACACTCCTGCTGCCCATCTTCTCTTTGCTGCCTGACGGCATCCCGAAAGAACTGTGAGTGTACTCGTATGAGGCATGCTGGTCTCACTTCCTTGCTGGGAGCTCCTCCAGGAGCACACTGGAGCTTGCCGGCCAAGAAATTGGACCCCTGACCTCAAGTAAAAGTCCGGATTTCTCCCAAAGTATGCTTAGGTATGCCACAGTAGCGGAGAAGCATGGGTTCAAGGAATGCTGCCACACTGTTGCGTCTTTCACGACTCCTTGTGCACTCACGTTCGTTGTAACATCTGTGAAAGGGCACTGAATGCCGTCCAACTCTTCTGTTGCGTTTGAGCCAACAGAAGCAAATGGGTTCGTTTGCTTTAACGCTGTGAATGTGCAGCGGTAATGGCAAAGCCCTGCCCGGATCGCTCGACAGCTCTCGTTTGTACAGCATTCCAACGGCCTCAGGAACGCCGTTCCAAGCAGCCTTACATTCCATGCTGGTGTGCCCCAGGGAGGCCTTTGGATTCTTCTGAGAAACACCACCGTGCCTCACAAATGAAACCTGTGGGCTCCCAAGAGGTGCATCCCTGCGGCAGTCGGAAGCTACACGTTGAGTTCCAGCCTGAAAACAACGGACAGCTTTCCCTGTGACAAGGCTGGACTTCTGGGACCCTCCAGATTCACCAAGGCCTAACTTTTGCACGGCGGGGGAATGCCCTTCTGCACGTACAGCACTCCCCACGTGAAAACCTTTCTTAGCAGAAGGAGGCAGTCTTTCCCTAGTACTAGAGGGCTAGGCAGAATCTTCAGATAAACATGCTGTGTCATCAAGCGTGAAAGGGGGACACTGATGGGAACGGTAGCATTCTCCCGGTTTGGAAGTGAGTTGCTTTGGGCTTCCAAGCTGCCTGAACAGCACTAGCGGCCCCACTACTCCTCACTGCAGGATTGTCGCTGTGGGCCAAGGCTGCGTTCTCTCAATGTCAATAATGTGCTGGCAATTCCTTTCTAGAAACTCATCCCACTGCACTCCAGATTCAGCTCCTGCCAAATGAAAGGTGACCTAAGGCCTCAAGGTAAGGTCCAGTGTTTCACATCAGCAGAGTTGGGTGTGCAGTGGTATCCACGAAGCCATACTCTGAAATGGAGTGCCTTAACTCTGCTATGCCCCTGGGGACACATAGGACAGTCGATCGTGCACCAATTTCGCATGATGACCGCTGTGTGCCGCCAGAGCGGCCGCTGGCTTCTGAGGAGCCCTAGGCCAAATAGGCCCCTGGGAAGCACTCTTCACATTCATAGCAAGGGCAACGCACTCCTTTCTGGGTTGCCTATGGAGAGTGTTCCAGTCGTCAAAGAGCCTCGCGCAAGCAGCGCCTGGCAGACTCTCTTTGCAAGTGGATCGGTCTCGGTGACTGAAACAGAACTGCACTGCTAATACACATTGTGCTGACGATTCAGTCCGGGACACAGGACAGCACTCTCACAGAAGCAAAAGCTGAGCTTTTCATCCAGCCTGAAGACCAGTACATTTTTCACACTTAACACTGTTAGGTATGTGCAAGAGCCATGGTCACAGAGGCCTAGCGACGGTACTGAAATACTTACCCAGCTCATCCTATGCAGAGGTGTCCGTGCCCAAAGGGTCTCCATGGAAGGGCCCTGTGGGTCCCGTGTGTTTCCTTGAGGTAGTCAGAGACTACTGAGGATAACCTTATGAGCTCCAGTTTGAAACCGGGCAACCCTGGCAAAACCTTAATTTCGTCCGTGGGAGGCGAGACAGTGGCGGTTTGAAAGCTGCCTGAAAAACACTCCTGCTGCCCATCTTCTCTTTGCTGCCTGACGGCGTCCCGAAAGAACTGTGAGTGTACTCGTATGAGGCATGCTGGTCTCAGTTCCTTGCTGGGAGCTCCTCCAGGAGCACACTGGAGCTTGCCGGCCAAGAAATTGGACCCCTGGTCTCAAGTAAAAGTTCAGATTTCTTCCATAGTAAGCTTAAGTATGCCATAGTAGCGGAGAAGCATGTGTTCAAGGAATGCTGCCACACTGTTGCGTCTTTCACGACTCCTTGTGCACTCACGTTCGTTGTAACATCTTTGAAAGGGCACTGAATGCCGTCCAACTCTTCTGTTGCGTTTGAGCCAACAGAAGCAAATGGGTTCGTTTGCTTTAACGCTGTGAATGTGCAGCGGTAATGGCAAAGCCCTGCCCGGATCGCTCGACAGCTCTCGTTTGTACAGCATTCCAACGGCCTCAGGAACGCCGTTCCAAGCAGCCTTACATTCCATGCTGGTGTGCCCCAGGGAGGCCTTTGGATTCTTCTGAGAAACACCACCGTGCCTCACAAATGAAACCTGTGGGCTCCCAAGAGATGCCTCCCTGCGGCAGTCGGAAGCTACATGTTGAGTTCCAGCCTGAAAACAACGGACAGCTTTCCCTGTGACAAGGCTGGACTTCTGGGACCCTCCAGATTCACCAAGGCCTAACTTTTGCACGGCGGGGGAATGCTCTTCTGCACGTACAGCACTCCCCACGTGAAAACCTTTCTTAGCAGAAGGAGGCAGTCTTTCCCTAGTACTAGAGGGCTAGGCAGAATCTTCAGATAAACATGCTGTGTCATCAAGCGTGAAAGGGGGACACTGATGGGAACGGTAGCATTCTCCCGGTTTGGAAGTGAGTTGCTTTGGGCTTCCAAGCTGCCTGAACAGCACTAGCGGCCCCACTACTCCTCACTGCAGGATTGTCGCTGTGGGCCAAGGCTGCGTTCTCTCAATGTCAATAATGTGCTGGCAATTCCTTTCTAGAAACTCATCCCACTGCACTCCAGATTCAGCTCCTGCCAAATGAAAGGTGACCTAAGGCCTCAAGGTAAGGTCCAGTGTTTCACATCAGCAGAGTTGGGTGTGCAGTGGTATCCACGAAGCCATACTCTGAAATGGATTGCCTTAACTCTGCTATGCGCCTGGGGACACATAGGACAGTCGATCGTGCACCAATTTCGCATGATGACCGCTGTGTGCCGCCAGAGCGGCCGCTGGCTTCTGAGTAGCCCTAGGCCAAATAGGCCCCTGGGAAGCACTCTTCACATTCATAGCAAGGGCAACGCACTCCTTTCTGGGTTGCCTATGGAGAGTGTTCCAGTCGTCAAAGAGCCTCGCGCAAGCAGCGCCTGGCAGACTCTCTTTGCAAGTGGATCGGTGTCGGTGACTGAAACAGAACTGCACTGCTAATACACATTGTGCTGACAATTCAGTCCGGGACACAGGACAGCACTCTCACAGAAGCAAAAGCTGAGCTTTTCATCCAGCCTGAAGACCAGTCCATTTTTCACACTTAACACTGTTAGGTATGTGCAAGAGCCATGGTCACAGAGGCCTAGCGACGGTACTGAAATACTTACCCAGCTCATCCTATGCAGAGGTGTCCGTGCCCAAAGGGTCTCCATGGAAGGGCCCTGTGGGTCCCGTGTGTTTCCTTGAGGTAGTCAGAGACTACTGAGGATAACCTTATGAGCTCCAGTTTGAAACCGGGCAACCCTGGCAAAACCTTAATTTCGTCCGTGGTAGGCGAGACAGTGGCGGTTTGAAAACTGCCTGAAAAACACTCCTGCTGCCCATCTTCTCTTTGCTGCCTGACGGCGTCCCGAAAGAACTGTGAGTGTACTCGTATGAGGCATGCTGGTCTCAGTTCCTTGCTGGGAGCTCCTCCAGGAGCACACTGGAGCTTGCCGGCCAAGAAATTGGACCCCTGGTCTCAAGTAAAAGTTCAGATTTCTTCCATAGTAAGCTTAAGTATGCCATAGTAGCGGAGAAGCATGTGTTCAAGAAATGCTGCCACACTGTTGCGTCTTTCACGACTCCTTGTGCACTCACGTTCGTTGTAACATCTTTGAAAGGGCACTGAATGCCGTCCAACTCTTCTGTTGCGTTTGAGCCAACAGAAGCAAATGGGTTCGTTTGCTTTAACGCTGTGAATGTGCAGCGGTAATGGCAAAGCCCTGCCCGGATCGCTCGACAGCTCTCATTTGTACAGCATTCCAATGGCCTCAGGAACGCCGTTCCAAGCAGCCTTACATTCCATGCTGGTGTGCCCCAGGGAGGCCTTTGGATTCTTCTGAGAAACACCACCGTGCCTCACAAATGAAACCTGTGGGCTCCCAAGAGATGCCTCCCTGCGGCAGTCGGAAGCTACATGTTGAGTTCCAGCCTGAAAACAACGGACAGCTTTCCCTGTGACAAGGCTGGACTTCTGGGACCCTCCAGATTCACCAAGGCCTAACTTTTGCACGGCGGGGGAATGCTCTTCTGCACGTACAGCACTCCCCACGTGAAAACCTTTCTTAGCAGAAGGAGGCAGTCTTTCCCTAGTACTAGAGGGCTAGGCAGAATCTTCAGATAAACATGCTGTGTCATCAAGCGTGAAAGGGGGACACTGATGGGAACGGTAGCATTCTCCCGGTTTGGAAGTGAGTTGCTTTGGGCTTCCAAGCTGCCTGAACAGCACTAGCGGCCCCACTACTCCTCACTGCAGGATTGTCGCTGTGGGCCAAGGCTGCGTTCTCTCAATGTCAATAATGTGCTGGCAATTCCTTTCTAGAAACTCATCCCACTGCACTCCAGATTCAGCTCCTGCCAAATGAAAGGTGACCTAAGGCCTCAAGGTAAGGTCCAGTGTTTCACATCAGCAGAGTTGGGTGTGCAGTGGTATCCACGAAGCCATACTCTGAAATGGATTGCCTTAACTCTGCTATGCGCCTGGGGACACATAGGACAGTGGATCGTGCACCAATTTCGCATGATGACCGCTGTGTGCCGCCAGAGCGGCCGCTGGCTTCTGAGGAGCCCTAGGCCAAATAGGCCCCTGGGAAGCACTCTTCACATTCATAGCAAGGGCAACGCACTCCTTTCTGGGTTGCCTATGGAGAGTGTTCCAGTCGTCAAAGAGCCTCGCGCAAGCAGCGCCTGGCAGACTCTCTTTGCAAGTGGATCGGTCTCGGTGACTGAAACAGAACTGCACTGCTAATACACATTGTGCTGACGATTCAGTCCGGGACACAGGACAGCACTCTCACAGAAGCAAAAGCTGAGCTTTTCATCCAGCCTGAAGACCAGTACATTTTTCACACTTAACACTGTTAGGTATGTGCAAGAGCCATGGTCACAGAGGCCTAGCGACGGTACTGAAATACTTACCCAGCTCATCCTATGCAGAGGTGTCCGTGCCCAAAGGGTCTCCATGGAAGGGCCCTGTGGGTCCCGTGTGTTTCCTTGAGGTAGTCAGAGACTACTGAGGATAACCTTATGAGCTCCAGTTTGAAACCGGGCAACCCTGGCAAAACCTTAATTTCGTCCGTGGGAGGCGAGACAGTGGCGGTTTGAAAGCTGCCTGAAAAACACTCCTGCTGCCCATCTTCTCTTTGCTGCCTGACGGCGTCCCGAAAGAACTGTGAGTGTACTCGTATGAGGCATGCTGGTCTCAGTTCCTTGCTGGGAGCTCCTCCAGGAGCACACTGGAGCTTGCCGGCCAAGAAATTGGACCCCTGGTCTCAAGTAAAAGTTCAGATTTCTTCCATAGTAAGCTTAAGTATGCCATAGTAGCGGAGAAGCATGTGTTCAAGGAATGCTGCCACACTGTTGGGTCTTTCACGACTCCTTGTGCACTCACGTTCGTTGTAACATCTTTGAAAGGGCACTGAATGCCGTCCAACTCTTCTGTTGCGTTTGAGCCAACAGAAGCAAATGGGTTCGTTTGCTTTAACGCTGTGAATGTGCAGCGGTAATGGCAAAGCCCTGCCCGGATCGCTCGACAGCTCTCGTTTGTACAGCATTCCAACGGCCTCAGGAACGCCGTTCCAAGCAGCCTTACATTCCATGCTGGTGTGCCCCAGGGAGGCCTTTGGATTCTTCTGAGAAACACCACCGTGCCTCACAAATGAAACCTGTGGGCTCCCAAGAGATGCCTCCCTGCGGCAGTCGGAAGCTACATGTTGAGTTCCAGCCTGAAAACAACGGACAGCTTTCCCTGTGACAAGGCTGGACTTCTGGGACCCTCCAGATTCACCAAGGCCTAACTTTTGCACGGCGGGGGAATGCTCTTCTGCACGTACAGCACTCCCCACGTGAAAACCTTTCTTAGCAGAAGGAGGCAGTCTTTCCCTAGTACTAGAGGGCTAGGCAGAATCTTCAGATAAACATGCTGTGTCATCAAGCGTGAAAGGGGGACACTGATGGGAACGGTAGCATTCTCCCGGTTTGGAAGTGAGTTGCTTTGGGCTTCCAAGCTGCCTGAACAGCACTAGCGGCCCCACTACTCCTCACTGCAGGATTGTCGCTGTGGGCCAAGGCTGCGTTCTCTCAATGTCAATAATGTGCTGGCAATTCCTTTCTAGAAACTCATCCCACTGCACTCCAGATTCAGCTCCTGCCAAATGAAAGGTGACCTAAAGCCTCAAGGTAAGGTCCAGTGTTTCACATCAGCAGAGTTGGGTGTGCAGTGGTATCCATGAAGCCATACTCTGAAATGGATTGCCTTAACTCTGCTATGCGCCTGGGGACACATAGGACAGTCGATCGTGCACCAATTTCGCATGATGACCGCTGTGTGCCGCCAGAGCGGCCGCTGGCTTCTGAGGAGCCCTAGGCCAAATAGGCCCCTGGGAAGCACTCTTCACATTCATAGCAAGGGCAACGCACTCCTTTCTGGGTTGCCTATGGAGAGTGTTCCAGTCGTCAAACAGCCTCGCGCAAGCAGCGCCTGGCAGACTCTCTTTGCAAGTGGATCGGTCTCGGTGACTGAAACAGAACTGCACTGCTAATACACATTGTGCTGACGATTCAGTCCGGGACACAGGACAGCACTCTCACAGAAGCAAAAGCTGAGCTTTTCATCCAGCCTGAAGACCAGTCCATTTTTCACACTTAACACTGTTAGGTATGTGCAAGAGCCATGGTCACAGAGGCCTAGCTAAGGTACTGAAATACTTACCCAGCTCATCCTATGCAGAGGTGTCCGTGCCCAAAGGGTCTCCATGGAAGGGCCCTGTGGGTCCCGTGTGTTTCCTTGAGGTAGTCAGAGACTACTGAGGATAACCTTATGAGCTCCAGTTTGAAACCGGGCAACCCTGGCAAAACCTTAATTTCGTCCGTGGGAGGCGAGACAGTGGCGGTTTGAAAGCTGCCTGAAAAACACTCCTGCTGCCCATCTTCTCTTTGCTGCCTGACGGCGTCCCGAAAGAACTGTGAGTGTACTCGTATGAGGCATGCTGGTCTCAGTTCCTTGCTGGGAGCTCCTCCAGGAGCACACTGGAGCTTGCCGGCCAAAAAATTGGACCCCTGGTCTCAAGTAAAAGTTCAGATTTCTTCCATAGTAAGCTTAGGTATGCCATAGTAGCGGAGAAGCATGGGTTCAAGGAATGCTGCCACACTGTTGCGTCTTTCACGACTCCTTGTGCACTCACGTTCGTTGTAACATCTTTGAAAGGGCACTGAATGCCGTCCAACTCTTCTGTTGCGTTTGAGCCAACAGAAGCAAATGGGTTCGTTTGCTTTAACGCTGTGAATGTGCAGCGGTAATGGCAAAGCCCTGCCCGGATCGCTCGACAGCTCTCGTTTGTACAGCATTCCAACGGCCTCAGGAACGCCGTTCCAAGCAGCCTTACATTCCATGCTGTTGTGCCCCAGGGAGGCCTTTGGATTCTTCTGAGAAACACCACCGTGCCTCACAAATGAAACCTGTGGGCTCCCAAGAGATGCCTCCCTGCGGCAGTCGGAAGCTACATGTTGAGTTCCAGCCTGAAAACAACGGACAGCTTTCCCTGTGACAAGGCTGGACTTCTGGGACCCTCCAGATTCACCAAGGCCTAACTTTTGCACGGCGGGGGAATGCTCTTCTGCACGTACAGCACTCCCCACGTGAAAACCTTTCTTAGCAGAAGGAGGCAGTCTTTCCCTAGTACTAGAGGGCTAGGCAGAATCTTCAGATAAACATGCTGTGTCATCAAGCGTGAAAGGGGGACACTGATGGGAACGGTCGCATTCTCCCGGTTTGGAAGGGACTTGCTTTGGTCTTCCAAGCTGCCTGAACAGCACTAGCGGCCCAACTTCTCTTCACTGCAGGATTGTCGCTGTGGGCCAAGGCTGCGTTCTCTCAATGTCAATAATGTGCTGGCAATTCCTTTCTAGAAATTCATCCCACTGCACTCCAGATTCAGCTCCGGCCAAATGAAAGGTGACCTAAGGCCTCAAGGTAAGGTCCAGTGTTTCACATCAGCAGAGTTGGGTGTGCAGTGGTATCCACGAAGCCATACTCTGAAATGGAGTGCCTTAACTCTGCTATGCCCCTGGGGACACATAGGACAGTCGAGCTGGCACCAATTTCGCATGATGACCGCTTTGTGCCGCCAGAGCGGCCGCTGGCTTCTGAGGAGCCCTAGGCCAAATAGGCCCCTGGGAAGCACTCTTCACATTCATAACAAGGGCAACGCACTCCTTTCTGGGTTGCCTTCGGAGAGTGTTCCAGTCGTCAAAGAGCCTCACGCAAGCAGCATCTGGCAGACTCTCTTTGCAAGTGGATCGGCCTCAGGGACTGAAACAGAACTGCACTGCTAATACACAATGTGCTGACGATTCAGTCCGGGACACAGGACAGCACTCTCACAGAAGCAAAAGCTGAGCTTTTCATCCAGCCTGAAGACCAGTCCATTTTTCACACTTAACACTGTTAGGTATGTGCAAGAGCCATGGTCACAGAGGCCTAGCTAAGGTACTGAAATACTTAGCCAGCTCATCCTATGCAGAGGTGTCCTTTCCCAAATGGTCTCCATGGAAGGGCCCTGTGGGTCCCGTGTGTTTCCTTGAGGTAGTCAGAGACTACTGAGGATAACCTTATGAGCTCCAGTTTGAAACCGGGCAACCCTGGCAAAACCTTAATTTCGTCCGTGGGAGGCGAGACAGTGGCGGTTTGAAAGCTGCCTGAAAAACACTCCTGCTGCCCATCTTCTGTTTGCTACCTGACGGCGTCCCGAAAGAACTGTGAGTGTACTCGTATGAGGCATGCTGGTCTCAGTTCCTTGCTGGGAGCTCCTCCAGGAGCACACTGGAGCTTGCCGGCCAAAAAATTGGACCCCTGGTCTCAAGTAAAAGTTCAGATTTCTTCCATAGTAAGCTTAGGTATGCCATAGTAGCGGAGAAGCATGTGTTCAAGGAATGCTGCCACACTGTTGCGTCTTTCACGACTCCTTGTGCACTCACGTTCGTTGTAACATCTTTGAAAGGGCACTGAATGCCGTCCAACTCTTCTGTTGCGTTTGAGCCAACAGAAGCAAATGGGTTCGTTTGCTTTAACGCTGTGAATGTGCAGCGGTAATGGCAAAGCCCTGCCCGGATCGCTCGACAGCTCGCGTTTGTACAGCATTCCAACGGCCTCAGGAACGCCGTTCCAAGCAGCCTTACATTCCATGCTGGTGTGCCCCAGGGAGGCCTTTGGATTCTTCTGAGAAACACCACCGTGCATCACAAATGAAACCTGTGGACTCCCAAGAGATGCCTCCCTGCGGCAGTCGGAAGCTACATGTTGAGTTCCAGCCTGAAAACAACGGACAGCTTTCCCTGCGACAAGGCTGGACTTCTGGGACCCTCCAGATTCACCAAGGCCTAACTTTTGCACGGCGGGGGAATGCTCTTCTGCACGTACAGCACTCCCCACGTGAAAACCTTTCTTAGCAGAAGGAGGCAGTCTTTCCCTAGTACTAGAGGGCTAGGCAGAATCTTCAGATAAACATGCTGTGTCATCAAGCGTGAAAGGGGGACACTGATGGGAACGGTCGCATTCTCCCGGTTTGGAAGGGACTTGCTTTGGTCTTCCAAGCTGCCTGAACAGCACTAGCGGCCCAACTTCTCTTCACTGCAGGATTGTCGCTGTGGGCCAAGGCTGCGTTCTCTCAATGTCAATAATGTGCTGGCAATTCCTTTCTAGAAATTCATCCCACTGCACTCCAGATTCAGCTCCGGCCAAATGAAAGGTGACCTAAGGCCTCAAGGTAAGGTCCAGTGTTTCACATCAGCAGAGTTGGGTGTGCAGTGGTATCCACGAAGCCATACTCTGAAATGGAGTGCCTTAACTCTGCTATGCCCCTGGGGACACATAGGACAGTCGATCTGGTACCAATTTCGCATGATGACCGCTTTGTGCCGCCAGAGCGGCCGCTGGCTTCTGAGGAGCCTTAGGCCAAATAGGCCCCTGGGAAGCACTCTTCACATTCATAACAAGGGAAACGCACTCCTTTCTGGGTTGCCTACGGAGAGTGTTCCAGTCGTCAAAGAGCCTCGCGCAAGCAGCGTCTGGCAGACTCTCTTTGCAAGTGGATCGGCCTCAGGGACTGAAACAGAACTGCACTGCTAATACACAATGTGCTGACGATTCAGTCCGGGACACAGGACAGCACTCTCACAGAAGCAAAAGCTGAGCTTTTCATCCAGCCTGAAGACCAGTACATTTTTCACACTTAACACTGTTAGGTATGTGCAAGAGCCATGGTCACCGAGGCCTAGCTAAGGGACTGAAATTCTTACCCAGTTCATCCTATGCAGAGGTGCCCGAGCCCAAAGGGTCTCCATGGAAGGGCCCTGTGGGTCCCGTGTGTTTCCTTGAGGTAGTCAGAGACTACTGAGGATAACCTTATGAGCTCCAGTTTGAAACCGGGCAACCCTGGCAAAACCTTAATTTCGTCCGTGGGAGGCGAGACAGTGGCGGTTTGAAAGCTGCCTGAAAAACACTCCTGCTGCCCATCTTCTCTTTGCTGCCTGACGGCGTCCCGAAAGAACTGTGAGTGTACTCGTATGAGGCATGCTGGTCTCAGTTCCTTGCTGGGAGCTCCTCCAGGAGCACACTGGAGCTTGCCGGCCAAGAAATTGGACCCCTGACCTCAAGTAAAAGTCCGGATTTCTCCCAAAGTATGCTTAGGTATGCCACAGTAGCGGAGAAGCATGGGTTCAAGGAATGCTGCCACACTGTTGCGTCTTTCACGACTCCTTGTGCACTCACGTTCGTTGTAACATCTGTGAAAGGGCACTGAATGCCGTCCAACTCTTCTGTTGCGTTTGAGCCAACAGAAGCAAATGGGTTCGTTTGCTTTAACGCTGTGAATGTGCAGCGGTAATGGCAAAGCCCTGCCCGGATCGCTCGACAGCTCTCGTTTGTACAGCATTCCAACGGCCTCAGGAACGCCGTTCCAAGCAGCCTTACATTCCATGCTGGTGTGCCCCAGGGAGGCCGTTGGATTCTTCTGAGAAACACCACCGTGCCTCACAAATGAAACCTGTGGGCTCCCAAGAGATGCCTCCCTGCGGCAGTCGGAAGCTACATGTTGAGTTCCAGCCTGAAAACAACGGACAGCTTTCCCTGTGACAAGGCTGTACTTCTGGGACCCTCCAGATTCACCAAGGCCTAACTTTTGCACGGCGGGGGAATGCTCTTCTGCACGTACAGCACTCCCCACGTGAAAACCTTTCTTAGCAGAAGGAGGCAGTCTTTCCCTAGTACTAGAGGGCTAGGCAGAATCTTCAGATAAACATGCTGTGTCATCAAGCGTGAAAGGGGGACACTGATGGGAACGGTAGCATTCTCCCGGTTTGGAAGTGAGTTGCTTTGGGCTTCCAAGCTGCCTGAACAGCACTATCGGCCCCACTTCTGCTCACTGCAGGATTGTCGCTGTGGGCCAAGGCTGCGTTCTCTCAATGTCAATAATGTGCTGGCAATTCCTTTATAGAAACTCATCCCACTGCACTCCAGATTCAGCTCCTGCCAAATGAAAGGTGACCTAAGGCCTCAAAGTAAGGTCCAGTGTTTCACATCAGCAGAGTTGGGTGTGCAGTGGTATCCACGAAGCCATACTCTGAAATGGATTGCCTTAACTCTGCTATGCGCCTGGGGACACATAGGACAGTCGATCGTACACCAATTTCGCATGATGACCGCTGTGTGCCGCCAGAGCGGCCGCTGGCTTCTGAGGAGCCCTAGGCCAAATAGGCCCCCGGGAAGCACTCTTCACATTCATAGCAAGGGCAACGCACTCCTTTCTGGGTTGCCTATGGAGAGAGTTCCAGTCGTCAAAGAGCATCGCGCAAGCAGCGCCTGGCAGACTCTCTTTGCAAGTGGATCGGTCTCGGTGACTGAAACAGAACTGCACTGCTAATACACATTGTGCTGACGATTCAGTCCGGGACACAGGACAGCACTCTCACAGAAGCAAAAGCTGAGCTTTTCATCCAGCCTGAAGACCAGTCCATTTTTCACACTTAACACTGTTAGGTATGTGCAAGAGCCATGGTCAGAGAGGCCTAGCTAAGGTACTGAAATACTTACCCAGCTCATCCTATGCAGAGGTGCCCGTGCCCAAAGGGTCTCCATGGAAGGGCCCTGTGGGTCCCGTGTGTTTCCTTGAGGTAGTCAGAGACTACTGAGGATAACCTTATGAGCTCCAGTTTGAAACCGGGCAACCCTGGCAAAACCTTAATTTCGTCCGTGGTAGGCGAGACAGTGGCGGTTTGAAAGCTGCCTGAAAAACACTCCTGCTGCCCATCTTCTCTTTGCTACCTGACGGCGTCCCGAAAGAACTGTGAGTGTACTCGTATGAGGCATGCTGGTCTCAGTTCCTTGCTGGGAGCTCCTCCAGGAGCACACTGGAGCTTGCCGGCCAAAAAATTGGACCCCTGGTCTCAAGTAAAAGTTCAGATTTCTTCCATAGTAAGCTTAGGTATGCCATAGTAGCGGAGAAGCATGTGTTCAAGGAATGCTGCCACACTGTTGCGTCTTTCACGACTCCTTGTGCACTCACGTTCGTTGTAACATCTTTGAAAGGGCACTGAATGCCGTCCAACTCTTCTGTTGCGTTTGAGCCAACAGAAGCAAATGGGTTCGTTTGCTTTAACGCTGTGAATGTGCAGCGGTAATGGCAAAGCCCTGCCCGGATCGCTCGACAGCTCGCGTTTGTACAGCATTCCAACGGCCTCAGGAACGCCGTTCCAAGCAGCCTTACATTCCATGCTGGTGTGCCCCAGGGAGGCCTTTGGATTCTTCTGAGAAACACCACCGTGCCTCACAAATGAAACCTGTGGGCTCCCAAGAGATGCCTCCCTGCGGCAGTCGGAAGCTACATGTTGAGTTCCAGCCTGAAAACAACGGACAGCTTTCCCTGCGACAAGGCTGGACTTCTGGGACCCTCCAGTTTCACCAAGGCCTAACTTTTGCACGGCGGGGGAATGCTCTTCTGCACGTACAGCACTCCCCACGTGAAAACCTTTCTTAGCAGAAGGAGGCAGTCTTTCCCTAGTACTAGAGGGCTAGGCAGAATCTTCAGATAAACATGCTGTGTCATCAAGCGTGAAAGGGGGACACTGATGGGAACGGTCGCATTCTCCCGGTTTGGAAGGGACTTGCTTTGGTCTTCCAAGCTGCCTGAACAGCACTAGCGGCCCAACTTCTCTTCACTGCAGGATTGTCGCTGTGGGCCAAGGCTGCGTTCTCTCAATGTCAATAATGTGCTGGCAATTCCTTTCTAGAAATTCATCCCACTGCACTCCAGATTCAGCTCCGGCCAAATGAAAGGTGACCTAAGGCCTCAAGGTAAGGTCCAGTGTTTCACATCAGCAGAGTTGGGTGTGCAGTGGTATCCACGAAGCCATACTCTGAAATGGAGTGCCTTAACTCTGCTATGCCCCTGGGGACACATAGGAGAGTCGAGCTGGCACCAATTTCGCATGATGACCGCTTTGTGCCTCCAGAGCGGCCGCTGGCTTCTGAGGAGCCCTAGGCCAAATAGGCCCCTGGAAAGCACTCTTCACATTCATAACAAGGGCAACACACTCCTTTCTGGGTTGCCTACGGAGAGTGTTCCAGTCGTCAAAGAGCCTCGCGCAAGCAGCGTCTGGCAGACTCTCTTTGCAAGTGGATCGGCCTCAGGGACTGAAACAGAACTGCACTGCTAATACACAATGTGCTGACGATTCAGTCCGGGACACAGGACAGCACTCTCACAGAAGCAAAAGCTGAGCTTTTCATCCAGCCTGAAGACCAGTACATTTTTCACACTTAACACTGTTAGGTATGTGCAAGAGCCATGGTCACCGAGGCCTAGCTAAGGGACTGAAATTCTTACCCAGTTCATCCTATGCAGAGGTGCCCGAGCCCAAAGGGTCTCCATGGAAGGGCCCTGTGGGTCCCGTGTGTTTCCTTGAGGTAGTCAGAGACTACTGAGGATAACCTTATGAGCTCCAGTTTGAAACCGGGCAACCCTGGCAAAACCTTAATTTCGTCCGTGGGAGGCGAGACAGTGGCGGTTTGAAAGCTGCCTGAAAAACACTCCTGCTGCCCATCTTCTCTTTGCTACCTGACGGCGTCCCGAAAGAACTGTGAGTGTACTCGTATGAGGCATGCTGGTCTCAGTTCCTTGCTGGGAGCTCCTCCAGGAGCACACTGGAGCTTGCCGGCCAAGAAATTGGACCCCTGACCTCAAGTAAAAGTCCGGATTTCTCCCAAAGTATGCTTAGGTATGCCACAGTAGCGGAGAAGCATGGGTTCAAGGAATGCTGCCACACTGTTGCGTCTTTCACGACTCCTTGTGCACTCACGTTCGTTGTAACATCTGTGAAAGGGCACTGAATGCCGTCCAACTCTTCTGTTGCGTTTGAGCCAACAGAAGCAAATGGGTTCGTTTGCTTTAACGCTGTGAATGTGCAGCGGTAATGGCAAAGCCCTGCCCGGATCGCTCGACAGCTCTCGTTTGTACAGCATTCCAACGGCCTCAGGAACGCCGTTCCAAGCAGCCTTACATTCCATGCTGGTGTGCCCCAGGGAGGCCTTTGGATTCTTCTGAGAAACACCACCGTGCCTCACAAATGAAACCTGTGGGCTCCCAAGAGATGCCTCCCTGCGGCAGTCGGAAGCTACACGTTGAGTTCCAGCCTGAAAACAACGGACAGCTTTCCCTGTGACAAGGCTGGACTTCTGGGACCCTCCAGATTCACCAAGGCCTAACTTTTGCACGGCGGGGGAATGCTCTTCTGCACGTACAGCACTCCCCACGTGAAAACCTTTCTTAGCAGAAGGAGGCAGTCTTTCCCTAGTACTAGAGGGCTAGGCAGAATCTTCAGATAAACATGCTGTGTCATCAAGCGTGAAAGGGGGACACTGATGGGAACGGTAGCATTCTCCCGGTTTGGAAGTGAGTTGCTTTGGGCTTCCAAGCTGCCTGAACAGCACTATCGGCCCCACTTCTGCTCACTGCAGGATTGTCGCTGTGGGCCAAGGCTGCGTTCTCTCAATGTCAATAATGTTCTGGCAATTCCTTTATAGAAACTCATCCCACTGCACTCCAGATTCAGCTCCTGCCAAATGAAAGGTGACCTAAGGCCTCAAAGTAAGGTCCAGTGTTTCACATCAGCAGAGTTGGGTGTGCAGTGGTATCCACGAAGCCATACTCTGAAATGGATTGCCTTAACTCTGCTATGCGCCTGGGGACACATAGGACAGTCGATCGTACACCAATTTCGCATGATGACCGCTGTGTGCCGCCAGAGCGGCCGCTGGCTTCTGAGGAGCCCTAGGCCAAAAAGGCCCCCGGGAAGCACTCTTCACATTCATAGCAAGGGCAACGCACTCCTTTCTGGGTTGCCTATGGAGAGAGTTCCAGTCGTCAAAGAGCCTCGCGCAAGCAGCGCCTGGCAGACTCTCTTTGCAAGTGGATCGGCCTCAGGGACTGAAACAGAACTGCACTGCTAATACACAATGTGCTGACGATTCAGTCCGGGACACAGGACAGCACTCTCACAGAAGCAAAAGCTGAGCTTTTCATCCAGCCTGAAGACCAGTACATTTTTCACACTTAACACTGTTAGGTATGTGCAAGAGCCATGGTCACCGAGGCCTAGCTAAGGGACTGAAATTCTTACCCAGTTCATCCTATGCAGAGGTGCCCGTGCCCAAAGGGTCTCCATGGAAGGGCCCTGTGGGTCCCGTGTGTTTCCTTGAGGTAGTCAGAGACTACTGAGGATAACCTTATGAGCTCCAGTTTGAAACCGGGCAACCCTGGCAAAACCTTAATTTCGTCCGTGGGAGGCGAGACAGTGGCGGTTTGAAAGCTGCCTGAAAAACACTCCTGCTGCCCATCTTCTCTTTGCTACCTGACGGCGTCCCGAAAGAACTGTGAGTGTACTCGTATGAGGCATGCTGGTCTCAGTTCCTTGCTGGGAGCTCCTCCAGGAGCACACTGGAGCTTGCCGGCCAAGAAATTGGACCCCTGACCTCAAGTAAAAGTTCAGATTTCTTCCATAGTAAGCTTAGGTATGCCATAGTAGCGGAGAAGCATGTGTTCAAGGAATGCTGCCACACTGTTGCGTCTTTCACGACTCCTTGTGCACTCACGTTCGTTGTAACATCTTTGAAAGGGCACTGAATGCCGTCCAACTCTTCTGTTGCGTTTGAGCCAACAGAAGCAAATGGGTTCGTTTGCTTTAACGCTGTGAATGTGCAGCGGTAATGGCAAAGCCCTGCCCGGATCGCTCGACAGCTCTCGTTTGTACAGCATTCCAACGGCCTCAGGAACGCCGTTCCAAGCAGCCTTACATTCCATGCTGGTGTGCCCCAGGGAGGCCTTTGGATTCTTCTGAGAAACACCACCGTGCCTCACAAATGAAACCTGTGGGCTCCCAAGAGATGCCTCCCTGCGGCAGTCGGAAGCTACATGTTGAGTTCCAGCCTGAAAACAACGGACAGCTTTCCCTGTGACAAGGCTGGACTTCTGGGACCCTCCAGATTCACCAAGGCCTAACTTTTGCACGGCGGGGGAATGCTCTTCTGCACGTACAGCACTCCCCACGTGAAAACCTTTCTTAGCAGAAGGAGGCAGTCTTTCCCTAGTACTAGAGGGCTAGGCAGAATCTTCAGATAAACATGCTGTGTCATCAAGCGTGAAAGGGGGACACTGATGGGAACGGTCGCATTCTCCCGGTTTGGAAGGGACTTGCTTTGGTCTTCCAAGCTGCCTGAACAGCACTAGCGGCCCAACTTCTCTTCACTGCAGGATTGTCGCTGTGGGCCAAGGCTGCGTTCTCTCAATGTCAATAATGTGCTGGCAATTCCTTTCTAGAAATTCATCCCACTGCACTCCAGATTCAGCTCCGGCCAAATGAAAAGTGACCTAAGGCCTCAAGGTAAGGTCCAGTGTTTCACATCAGCAGAGTTGGGTGTGCAGTGGTATCCACGAAGCCATACTCTGAAATCGAGTGCCTTAACTCTGCTATGCGCCTGGGGACACATAGGACAGTCGATCTGGCACCAATTTCGCATGATGACCGCTTTGTGCCTCCAGAGCGGCCGCTGGCTTCTGAGGAGCCCTAGGCCAAATAGGCCCCCGGGAAGCACTCTTCACATTCATAGCACGGGCAACGCACTCCTTTCTGGGTTGCCTATGGAGAGTGTTCCAGTCGTCAAAGAGCCTCGCGCAAGCAGCGCCTGGCAGACTCTCTTTGCAAGTGGATCGGCCTCAGGGACTGAAACAGAACTGCACTGCTAATACACAATGTGCTGACGATTCAGTCTGGGACACAGGACAGCACTCTCACAGAAGCAAAAGCTGAGCTTTTCATCCAGCCTGAAGACCAGTACATTTTTCACACTTAACACTGTTAGGTATGTGCAAGAGCCATGGTCACCGAGGCCTAGCTAAGGGACTGAAATTCTTACCCAGTTCATCCTATGCAGAGGTGCCCGAGCCCAAAGGGTCTCCATGGAAGGGCCCTGTGGGTCCCGTGTGTTTCCTTGAGGTATTCAGAGACTACTGAGGATAACCTTATGAGCTCCAGTTTGAAACCGGGCAACCCTGGCAAAACCTTAATTTCGTCCGTGGGAGGCGAGACAGTGGCGGTTTGAAAGCTGCCTGAAAAACACTCCTGCTGCCCATCTTCTCTTTGCTACCTGACGGCGTCCCGAAAGAACTGTGAGTGTACTCGTATGAGGCATGCTGGTCTCAGTTCCTTGCTGGGAGCTCCTCCAGGAGCACACTGGAGCTTGCCGGCCAAGAAATTGGACCCCTGACCTCAAGTAAAAGTCCGGATTTCTCCCAAAGTATGCTTAGGTATGCCACAGTAGCGGAGAAGCATGGGTTCAAGGAATGCTGCCACACTGTTGCGTCTTTCACGACTCCTTGTGCACTCACGTTCGTTGTAACATCTGTGAAAGGGCACTGAATGCCGTCCAACTCTTCTGTTGCGTTTGAGCCAACAGAAGCAAATGGGTTCGTTTGCTTTAACGCTGTGAATGTGCAGCGGTAATGGCAAAGCCCTGCCCGGATCGCTCGACAGCTCTCTTTTGTACAGCATTCCAACGGCCTCAGGAACGCTGTTCCAAGCAGCCTTACATTCCATGCTGGTGTGCCCCAGGGAGGCCTTTGGATTCTTCTGAGAAACACCACCGTGCCTCACAAATGAAACCTGTGGGCTCCCAAGAGATGCCTCCCTGCGGCAGTCGGAAGCTACATGTTGAGTTCCAGCCTGAAAACAACGGACAGCTTTCCCTGTGACAAGGCTGGACTTCTGGGACCCTCCAGATTCACCAAGGCCTAACTTTTGCACGGCGGGGGAATGCTCTTCTGCACGTACAGCACTCCCCACGTGAAAACCTTTCTTAGCAGAAGGAGGCAGTCTTTCCCTAGTACTAGAGGGCTAGGCAGAATCTTCAGATAAACATGCTGTGTCATCAAGCGTGAAAGGGGGACACTGATGGGAACGGTAGCATTCTCCCGGTTTGGAAGTGAGTTGCTTTGGGCTTCCAAGCTGCCTGAACAGCACTAGCGGCCCCACTTATCCTCACTGCAGGATTGTCGCTGTGGGCCAAGGCTGCGTTCTCTCAATGTCAATAATGTGCTGGCAATTCCTTTCTAGAAACTCATCCCACTGCACTCCAGATTCAGCTCCGGCCAAATGAAAGGTGACCTAAGGCCTCAAGGTAAGGTCCAGTGTTTCACATCAGCAGAGTTGGGTGTGCAGTGGTATCCACGAAGCCATACTCTGAAATGGAGTGCCTTAACTCTGCTATGCCCCTGGGGACACATAGGACAGTCGAGCTGGCACCAATTTCGCATGATGACCGCTTTGTGCCGCCAGAGCGGCCGCTGGCTTCTGAGGAGCCCTAGGCCAAATAGGCCCCTGGGAAGCACTCTTCACATTCATAACAAGGGCAACGCACTCCTTTCTGGGTTGCCTACGGAGAGTGTTCCAGTCGTCAAAGAGCCTCGCGCAAGCAGCGTCTGGCAGACTCTCTTTGCAAGTGGATCGGCCTCAGGGACTGAAACAGAACTGCACTGCTAATACACAATGTGCTGACGATTCAGTCCGGGACACAGGACAGCACTCTCACAGAAGCAAAAGCTGAGCTTTTCATCCAGCCTGAAGACCAGTACATTTTTCACACTTAACACTGTTAGGTATGTGCAAGAGCCATGGTCACCGAGGCCTAGCTAAGGGACTGAAATTCTTACCCAGTTCATCCTATGCAGAGGTGCCCGAGCCCAAAGGGTCTCCATGGAAGGGCCCTGTGGGTCCCGTGTGTTTCCTTGAGGTAGTCAGAGACTACTGAGGATAACCTTATGAGCTCCAGTTTGAAACCGGGCAACCCTGGCAAAACCTTAATTTCGTCCGTGGGAGGCGAGACAGTGGCGGTTTGAAAGCTGCCTGAAAAACACTCCTGCTGCCCATCTTCTCTTTGCTACCTGACGGCGTCCCGAAAGAACTGTGAGTGTACTCGTATGAGGCATGCTGGTCTCAGTTCCTTGCTGGGAGCTCCTCCAGGAGCACACTGGAGCTTGCCGGCCAAGAAATTGGACCCCTGACCTCAAGTAAAAGTCCGGATTTCTCCCAAAGTATGCTTAGGTATGCCACAGTAGCGGAGAAGCATGGGTTCAAGGAATGCTGCCACACTGTTGCGTCTTTCACGACTCCTTGTGCACTCACGTTCGTTGTAACATCTGTGAAAGGGCACTGAATGCCGTCCAACTCTTCTGTTGCGTTTGAGCCAACAGAAGCAAATGGGTTCGTTTGCTTTAACGCTGTGAATGTGCAGCGGTAATGGCAAAGCCCTGCCCGGATCGCTCGACAGCTCTCGTTTGTACAGCATTCCAACGGCCTCAGGAACGCCGTTCCAAGCAGCCTTACATTCCATGCTGGTGTACCCCAGGGAGGCCTTTGGATTCTTCTGAGAAACACCACCGTGCCTCACAAATGAAACCTGTGGGCTCCCAAGAGGTGCCTCCCTGCGGCAGTCGGAAGCTACATGTTGAGTTCCAGCCTGAAAACAACGGACAGCTTTCCCTGTGACAAGGCTGGACTTCTGGGACCCTCCAGATTCACCAAGGCCTAACTTTTGCACGGCGGGGGAATGCTCTTCTGCACGTACAGCACTCCCCACGTGAAAACCTTTCTTAGCAGAAGGAGGCAGTCTTTCCCTAGTACTAGAGGGCTAGGCAGAATCTTCAGATAAACATGCTGTGTCATCAAGCGTGAAAGGGGGACACTGATGGGAACGGTAGCATTCTCCCGGTTTGGAAGTGAGTTGCTTTGGGCTTCCAAGCTGCCTGAACAGCACTAGCGGCCCCACTTCTCCTCACTGCAGGATTGTCGCTGTGGGCCAAGGCTGCGTTCTCTCAATGTCAATAATGTGCTGGCAATTCCTTTCTAGAAACTCATCCCACTGCACTCCAGATTCAGCTCCTGCCAAATGAAAGGTGACCTAAGGCCTCAAAGTAAGGTCCAGTGTTTCACATCAGCAGAGTTGGGTGTGCAGTGGTATCCACGAAGCCATACTCTGAAATGGATTGCCTTAACTCTGCTATGCGCCTGGGGACACATAGGACAGTCGATCGTACACCAATTTCGCATGATGACCGCTGTGTGCCGCCAGAGCGGCCGCTGGCTTCTGAGGAGCCCTAGGTCAAATAGGCCCCCGGGAGGCACTCTTCACATTCATAGCAAGGGCAACGCACTCCTTTCTGGGTTGCCTATGGAGAGTGTTCCAGTCGTCAAAGAGCCTCGTGCAAGCAGCGCTTGGCAGACTCTCTTTGCAAGTGGATCAGTCTCGGTGACTGAAACAGAACTGCACTGCTAATACACATTGTGCTGACGATTCAGTCCGGGACACAGGACAGCACTCTCACAGAAGCAAAAGCTGAGCTTTTCATCCAGCCTGAAGACCAGTCCATTTTTCACACTTAACACTGTTAGGTATGTGCAAGAGCCATGGTCACAGAGGCCTAGCTAAGGTACTGAAATACTTACCCAGCTCATCCTATGCAGAGGTGTCCGTGCCCAAAGGGTCTCCATGGAAGGGCCCTGTGGGTCCCGTGTGTTTCCTTGAGGTAGTCAGAGACTACTGAGGATAACCTTATGAGCTCCAGTTTGAAACCGGGCAACCCTGGCAAAACCTTAATTTCGTCCGTGGTAGGCGAGACAGTGGCGGTTTGAAAGCTGCCTGAAAAACACTCCTGCTGCCCATCTTCTCTTTGCTGCCTGACGGCGTCCCGAAAGAACTGTGAGTGTACTCGTATGAGGCATGCTGGTCTCAGTTCCTTGCTGGGAGCTCCTCCAGGAGCACACTGGAGCTTGCCGGCCAAAAAATTGGACCCCTGGTCTCAAGTAAAAGTTCAGATTTCTTCCATAGTAAGCTTAGGTATGCCATAGTAGCGGAGAAGCATGTGTTCAAGGAATGCTGCCACACTGTTGCGTCTTTCACGACTCCTTGTGCACTCACGTTCGTTGTAACATCTTTGAAAGGGCACTGAATGCCGTCCAACTCTTCTGTTGCGTTTGAGCCAACAGAAGCAAATGGGTTCGTTTGCTTTAACGCTGTGAATGTGCAGCGGTAATGGCAAAGCCCTGCCCGGATCGCTCGACAGCTCTCGTTTGTACAGCATTCCAACGGCCTCAGGAACGCCGTTCCAAGCAGCCTTACATTCCATGCTGTTGTGCCCCAGGGAGGCCTTTGGATTCTTCTGAGAAACACCACCGTGCCTCACAAATGAAACCTGTGGGCTCCCAAGAGATGCCTCCCTGCGGCAGTCGGAAGCTACATGTTGAGTTCCAGCCTGAAAACAACGGACAGCTTTCCCTGCGACAAGGCTGGACTTCTGGGACCCTCCAGATTCACCAAGGCCTAACTTTTGCACGGCGGGGGAATGCTCTTCTGCACGTACAGCACTCCCCACGTGAAAACCTTTCTTAGCAGAAGGAGGCAGTCTTTCCCTAGTACTAGAGGGCTAGGCAGAATCTTCAGATAAACATGCTGTGTCATCAAGCGTGAAAGGGGGACACTGATGGGAACGGTCGCATTCTCCCGGTTTGGAAGGGACTTGCTTTGGTCTTCCAAGCTGCCTGAACAGCACTAGCGGCCCAACTTCTCTTCACTGCAGGATTGTCGCTGTGGGCCAAGGCTGCGTTCTCTCAATGTCAATAATGTGCTGGCAATTCCTTTCTAGAAATTCATCCCACTGCACTCCAGATTCAGCTCCGGCCAAATGAAAGGTGACCTAAGGCCTCAAGGTAAGGTCCAGTGTTTCACATCAGCAGAGTTGGGTGTGCAGTGGTATCCACGAAGCCATACTCTGAAATGGAGTGCCTTAACTCTGCTATGCCCCTGGGGACACATAGGACAGTCGAGCTGGCACCAATTTCGCATGATGACCGCTTTGTGCCGCCAGAGCGGCCGCTGGCTTCTGAGGAGCCCTAGGCCAAATAGGCCCCTGGGAAGCACTCTTCACATTCATAACAAGGGCAACGCACTCCTTTCTGGGTTGCCTACGGAGAGTGTTCCAGTCGTCAAAGAGCCTCGCGCAAGCAGCGTCTGGCAGACTCTCTTTGCAAGTGGATCGGCCTCAGGGACTGAAACAGAACTGCACTGCTAATACACAATGTGCTGACGATTCAGTCCGGGACACAGGACAGCACTCTCACAGAAGCAAAAGCTGAGCTTTTCATCCAGCCTGAAGACCAGTACATTTTTCACACTTAACACTGTTAGGTATGTGCAAGAGCCATGGTCACCGAGGCCTAGCTAAGGGACTGAAATTCTTACCCAGTTCATCCTATGCAGAGGTGCCCGAGCCCAAAGGGTCTCCATGGAAGGGCCCTGTGGGTCCCGTGTGTTTCCTTGAGGTAGTCAGAGACTACTGAGGATAACCTTATGAGCTCCAGTTTGAAACTGGGCAACCCTGGCAAAACCTTAATTTCGTCCGTGGGAGGCGAGACAGTGGCGGTTTGAAAGCTGCCTGAAAAACACTCCTGCTGCCCATCTTCTCTTTGCTACCTGACGGCGTCCCGAAAGAACTGTGAGTGTACTCGTATGAGGCATGCTGGTCTCAGTTCCTTGCTGGGAGCTCCTCCAGGAGCACACTGGAGCTTGCCGGCCAAGAAATTGGACCCCTGACCTCAAGTAAAAGTCCGGATTTCTCCCAAAGTATGCTTAGGTATGCCACAGTAGCGGAGAAGCATGGGTTCAAGGAATGCTGCCACACTGTTGCGTCTTTCACGACTCCTTGTGCACTCACGTTCGTTGTAACATCTGTGAAAGGGCACTGAATGCCGTCCAACTCTTCTGTTGCGTTTGAGCCAACAGAAGCAAATGGGTTCGTTTGCTTTAACGCTGTGAATGTGCAGCGGTAATGGCAAAGCCCTGCCCGGATCGCTCGACAGCTCTCGTTTGTACAGCATTCCAACGGCCTCAGGAACGCCGTTCCAAGCAGCCTTACATTCCATGCTGGTGTACCCCAGGGAGGCCTTTGGATTCTTCTGAGAAACACCACCGTGCCTCACAAATGAAACCTGTGGGCTCCCAAGAGGTGCCTCCCTGCGGCAGTCGGAAGCTACATGTTGAGTTCCAGCCTGAAAACAACGGACAGCTTTCCCTGTGACAAGGCTGGACTTCTGGGACCCTCCAGATTCACCAAGGCCTAACTTTTGCACGGCGGGGGAATGCTCTTCTGCACGTACAGCACTCCCCACGTGAAAACCTTTCTTAGCAGAAGGAGGCAGTCTTTCCCTAGTACTAGAGGGCTAGGCAGAATCTTCAGATAAACATGCTGTGTCATCAAGCGTGAAAGGGGGACACTGATGGGAACGGTAGCATTCTCCCGGTTTGGAAGTGAGTTGCTTTGGGCTTCCAAGCTGCCTGAACAGCACTAGCGGCCCCACTTCTCCTCACTGCAGGATTGTCGCTGTGGGCCAAGGCTGCGTTCTCTCAATGTCAATAATGTGCTGGCAATTCCTTTCTAGAAACTCATCCCACTGCACTCCAGATTCAGCTCCTGCCAAATGAAAGGTGACCTAAGGCCTCAAAGTAAGGTCCAGTGTTTCACATCAGCAGAGTTGGGTGTGCAGTGGTATCCACGAAGCCATACTCTGAAATGGATTGCCTTAACTCTGCTATGCGCCTGGGGACACATAGGACAGTCGATCGTACACCAATTTCGCATGATGACCGCTGTGTGCCGCCAGAGCGGCCGCTGGCTTCTGAGGAGCCCTAGGTCAAATAGGCCCCCGGGAGGCACTCTTCACATTCATAGCAAGGGCAACGCACTCCTTTCTGGGTTGCCTATGGAGAGTGTTCCAGTCGTCAAAGAGCCTCGCGCAAGCAGCGCTTGGCAGACTCTCTTTGCAAGTGGATCAGTCTCGGTGACTGAAACAGAACTGCACTGCTAATACACATTGTGCTGACGATTCAGTCCGGGACACAGGACAGCACTCTCACAGAAGCAAAAGCTGAGCTTTTCATCCAGCCTGAAGACCAGTCCATTTTTCACACTTAACACTGTTAGGTATGTGCAAGAGCCATGGTCACAGAGGCCTAGCTAAGGTACTGAAATACTTACCCAGCTCATCCTATGCAGAGGTGTCCGTGCCCAAAGGGTCTCCATGGAAGGGCCCTGTGGGTCCCGTGTGTTTCCTTGAGGTAGTCAGAGACTACTGAGGATAACCTTATGAGCTCCAGTTTGAAACCGGGCAACCCTGGCAAAACCTTAATTTCGTCCGTGGTAGGCGAGACAGTGGCGGTTTGAAAGCTGCCTGAAAAACACTCCTGCTGCCCATCTTCTCTTTGCTGCCTGACGGCGTCCCGAAAGAACTGTGAGTGTACTCGTATGAGGCATGCTGGTCTCAGTTCCTTGCTGGGAGCTCCTCCAGGAGCACACTGGAGCTTGCCGGCCAAAAAATTGGACCCCTGGTCTCAAGTAAAAGTTCAGATTTCTTCCATAGTAAGCTTAGGTATGCCATAGTAGCGGAGAAGCATGTGTTCAAGGAATGCTGCCACACTGTTGCGTCTTTCACGACTCCTTGTGCACTCACGTTCGTTGTAACATCTTTGAAAGGGCACTGAATGCCGTCCAACTCTTCTGTTGCGTTTGAGCCAACAGAAGCAAATGGGTTCGTTTGCTTTAACGCTGTGAATGTGCAGCGGTAATGGCAAAGCCCTGCCCGGATCGCTCGACAGCTCTCGTTTGTACAGCATTCCAACGGCCTCAGGAACGCCGTTCCAAGCAGCCTTACATTCCATGCTGTTGTGCCCCAGGGAGGCCTTTGGATTCTTCTGAGAAACACCACCGTGCCTCACAAATGAAACCTGTGGGCTCCCAAGAGATGCCTCCCTGCGGCAGTCGGAAGCTACATGTTGAGTTCCAGCCTGAAAACAACGGACAGCTTTCCCTGCGACAAGGCTGGACTTCTGGGACCCTCCAGATTCACCAAGGCCTAACTTTTGCACGGCGGGGGAATGCTCTTCTGCACGTACAGCACTCCCCACGTGAAAACCTTTCTTAGCAGAAGGAGGCAGTCTTTCCCTAGTACTAGAGGGCTAGGCAGAATCTTCAGATAAACATGCTGTGTCATCAAGCGTGAAAGGGGGACACTGATGGGAACGGTCGCATTCTCCCGGTTTGGAAGGGACTTGCTTTGGTCTTCCAAGCTGCCTGAACAGCACTAGCGGCCCAACTTCTCTTCACTGCAGGATTGTCGCTGTGGGCCAAGGCTGCGTTCTCTCAATGTCAATAATGTGCTGGCAATTCCTTTCTAGAAATTCATCCCACTGCACTCCAGATTCAGCTCCGGCCAAATGAAAGGTGACCTAAGGCCTCAAGGTAAGGTCCAGTGTTTCACATCAGCAGAGTTGGGTGTGCAGTGGTATCCACGAAGCCATACTCTGAAATGGAGTGCCTTAACTCTGCTATGCCCCTGGGGACACATAGGACAGTCGAGCTGGCACCAATTTCGCATGATGACCGCTTTGTGCCGCCAGAGCGGCCGCTGGCTTCTGAGGAGCCCTAGGCCAAATAGGCCCCTGGGAAGCACTCTTCACATTCATAACAAGGGCAACGCACTCCTTTCTGGGTTGCCTACGGAGAGTGTTCCAGTCGTCAAAGAGCCTCGCGCAAGCAGCGTCTGGCAGACTCTCTTTGCAAGTGGATCGGCCTCAGGGACTGAAACAGAACTGCACTGCTAATACACAATGTGCTGACGATTCAGTCCGGGACACAGGACAGCACTCTCACAGAAGCAAAAGCTGAGCTTTTCATCCAGCCTGAAGACCAGTACATTTTTCACACTTAACACTGTTAGGTATGTGCAAGAGCCATGGTCACCGAGGCCTAGCTAAGGGACTGAAATTCTTACCCAGTTCATCCTATGCAGAGGTGCCCGAGCCCAAAGGGTCTCCATGGAAGGGCCCTGTGGGTCCCGTGTGTTTCCTTGAGGTAGTCAGAGACTACTGAGGATAACCTTATGAGCTCCAGTTTGAAACCGGGCAACCCTGGCAAAACCTTAATTTCGTCCGTGGGAGGCGAGACAGTGGCGGTTTGAAAGCTGCCTGAAAAACACTCCTGCTGCCCATCTTCTCTTTGCTACCTGACGGCGTCCCGAAAGAACTGTGAGTGTACTCGTATGAGGCATGCTGGTCTCAGTTCCTTGCTGGGAGCTCCTCCAGGAGCACACTGGAGCTTGCCGGCCAAGAAATTGGACCCCTGACCTCAAGTAAAAGTCCGGATTTCTCCCAAAGTATGCTTAGGTATGCCACAGTAGCGGAGAAGCATGGGTTCAAGGAATGCTGCCACACTGTTGCGTCTTTCACGACTCCTTGTGCACTCACGTTCGTTGTAACATCTGTGAAAGGGCACTGAATGCCGTCCAACTCTTCTGTTGCGTTTGAGCCAACAGAAGCAAATGGGTTCGTTTGCTTTAACGCTGTGAATGTGCAGCGGTAATGGCAAAGCCCTGCCCAGATCGCTTGACAGCTCTCGTTTGTACAGCATTCCAACGGCCTCAGGAACGCCGTTCCAAGCAGCCTTACATTCCATGCTGTTGTGCCCCAGGGAGGCCTTTGGATTCTTCTGAGAAACACCACCGTGCCTCACAAATGAAACCTGTGGGCTCCCAAGAGATGCCTCCCTGCGGCAGTCGGAAGCTACATGTTGAGTTCCAGCCTGAAAACAACGGACAGCTTTCCCTGTGACAAGGCTGGACTTCTGGGACCCTCCAGATTCACCAAGGCCTAACTTTTGCACGGCGGGGGAATGCTCTTCTGCACGTACAGCACTCCCCACGTGAAAACCTTTCTTAGCAGAAGGAGGCAGTCTTTCCCTAGTACTAGAGGGCTAGGCAGAATCTTCAGATAAACATGCTGTGTCATCAAGCGTGAAAGGGGGACACTGATGGGAACGGTCGCATTCTCCCGGTTTGGAAGGGACTTGCTTTGGTCTTCCAAGCTGCCTGAACAGCACTAGCGGCCCAACTTCTCTTCACTGCAGGATTGTCGCTGTGGGCCAAGGCTGCGTTCTCTCAATGTCAGTAATGTGCTGGCAATTCCTTTCTAGAAACTCATCCCACTGCACTCCAGATTCAGCTCCTGCCAAATGAAAGGTGACCTAAGGCCTCAAAGTAAGGTCCAGTGTTTCACATCAGCAGAGTTGGGTGTGCAGTGGTATCCACGAAGCCATACTCTGAAATGGATTGCCTTAACTCTGCTATGCGCCTGGGGACACATAGGACAGTCGATCGTACACCAATTTCGCATGATGACCGCTGTGTGCCGCCAGAGCGGCCGCTGGCTTCTGAGGAGCCCTAGGTCAAATAGGCCCCCGGGAGGCACTCTTCACATTCATAGCAAGGGCAACGCACTCCTTTCTGGGTTGCCTATGGAGAGTGTTCCAGTCGTCAAAGAGCCTCGCGCAAGCAGCGCTTGGCAGACTCTCTTTGCAAGTGGATCGGTCTCGGTGACTGAAACAGAACTGCACTGCTAATACACATTGTGCTGACGATTCAGTCCGGGACACAGGACAGCACTCTCACAGAAGCAAAAGCTGAGCTTTTCATCCAGCCTGAAGACCAGTCCATTTTTCACACTTAACACTGTTAGGTATGTGCAAGAGCCATGGTCACAGAGGCCTAGCTAAGGTACTGAAATACTTACCCAGCTCATCCTATGCAGAGGTGTCCGTGCCCAAAGGGTCTCCATGGAAGGGCCCTGTGGGTCCCGTGTGTTTCCTTGAGGTAGTCAGAGACTACTGAGGATAACCTTATGAGCTCCAGTTTGAAACCGGGCAACCCTGGCAAAACCTTAATTTCGTCCGTGGGAGGCGAGACAGTGGCGGTTTGAAAGCTGCCTGAAAAACACTCCTGCTGCCCATCTTCTCTTTGCTGCCTGACGGCGTCCCGAAAGAACTGTGAGTGTACTCGTATGAGGCATGCTGGTCTCAGTTCCTTGCTGGGAGCTCCTCCAGGAGCACACTGGAGCTTGCCGGCCAAAAAATTGGACCCCTGGTCTCAAGTAAAAGTTCAGATTTCTTCCATAGTAAGCTTAGGTATGCCATAGTAGCGGAGAAGCATGTGTTCAAGGAATGCTGCCACACTGTTGCGTCTTTCACGACTCCTTGTGCACTCACGTTCGTTGTAACATCTTTGAAAGGGCACTGAATGCCGTCCAACTCTTCTGTTGCGTTTGAGCCAACAGAAGCAAATGGGTTCGTTTGCTTTAACGCTGTGAATGTGCAGCGGTAATGGCAAAGCCCTGCCCGGATCGCTCGACAGCTCTCGTTTGTACAGCATTCCAACGGCCTCAGGAACGCCGTTCCAAGCAGCCTTACATTCCATGCTGTTGTGCCCCAGGGAGGCCTTTGGATTCTTCTGAGAAACACCACCGTGCCTCACAAATGAAACCTGTGGGCTCCCAAGAGATGCCTCCCTGCGGCAGTCGGAAGCTACATGTTGAGTTCCAGCCTGAAAACAACGGACAGCTTTCCCTGCGACAAGGCTGGACTTCTGGGACCCTCCAGATTCACCAAGGCCTAACTTTTGCACGGCGGGGGAATGCTCTTCTGCACGTACAGCACTCCCCACGTGAAAACCTTTCTTAGCAGAAGGAGGCAGTCTTTCCCTAGTACTAGAGGGCTAGGCAGAATCTTCAGATAAACATGCTGTGTCATCAAGCGTGAAAGGGGGACACTGATGGGAACGGTCGCATTCTCCCGGTTTGGAAGTGAGTTGCTTTGGGCTTCCAAGCTGCCTGAACAGCACTAGCGGCCCCACTTCTCCTCACTGCAGGATTGTCGCTGTGGGCCAAGGCTGCGTTCTCTCAATGTCAATAATGTGCTGGCAATTCCTTTCTAGGAACTCATCCCACTGCACTCCAGATTCAGCTCCTGCCAAATGAAAGGTGACCTAAGGCCTCAAAGTAAGGTCCAGTGTTTCACATCAGCAGAGTTGGGTGTGCAGTGGTATCCACGAAGCCATACTCTGAAATGGATTGCCTTAACTCTGCTATGCGCCTAGGGACACATAGGACAGTCGATCGTACACCAATTTCGCATGATGACCGCTGTGTGCCGCCAGAGCGGCCGCTGGCTTCTGAGGAGCCCTAGGTCAAATAGGCCCCCGGGAGGCACTCTTCACATTCATAGCAAGGGCAACGCACTCCTTTCTGGGTTGCCTATGGAGAGTGTTCCAGTCGTCAAAGAGCCTCGCGCAAGCAGCGCTTGGCAGACTCTCTTTGCAAGTGGATCGGTCTCGGTGACTGAAACAGAACTGCACTGCTAATACACATTGTGCTGACGATTCAGTCCGGGACACAGGACAGCACTCTCACAGAAGCAAAAGCTGAGCTTTTCACCCAGCCTGAAGACCAGTCCATTTTTCACACTTAACACTGTTAGGTATGTGCAAGAGCCATGGTCACCGAGGCCTAGCTAAGGGACTGAAATTCTTACCCAGTTCATCCTATGCAGAGGTGCCCGAGCCCAAAGGGTCTCCATGGAAGGGCCCTGTGGGTCCCGTGTGTTTCCTTGAGGTAGTCAGAGACTACTGAGGATAACCTTATGAGCTCCAGTTTGAAACCGGGCAACCCTGGCAAAACCTTAATTTCGTCCGTGGGAGGCGAGACAGTGGCGGTTTGAAAGCTGCCTGAAAAACACTCCTGCTGCCCATCTTCTCTTTGCTACCTGACGGCATCCCGAAAGAACTGTGAGTGTACTCGTATGAGGCATGCTGGTCTCAGTTCCTTGCTGGGAGCTCCTCCAGGAGCACACTGGAGCTTGCCGGCCAAGAAATTGGACCCCTGACCTCAAGTAAAAGTCCGGATTTCTCCCAAAGTATGCTTAGGTATGCCACAGTAGCGGAGAAGCATGGGTTCAAGGAATGCTGCCACACTGTTGCGTCTTTCACGACTCCTTGTGCACTCACGTTCGTTGTAACATCTGTGAAAGGGCACTGAATGCCGTCCAACTCTTCTGTTGCGTTTGAGCCAACAGAAGCAAATGGGTTCGTTTGCTTTAACGCTGTGAATGTGCAGCGGTAATGGCAAAGCCCTGCCCGGATCGCTCGACAGCTCTCGTTTGTACAGCATTCCAACGGCCTCAGGAACGCCGTTCCAAGCAGCCTTACATTCCATGCTGGTGTACCCCAGGGAGGCCTTTGGATTCTTCTGAGAAACACCACCGTGCCTCACAAATGAAACCTGTGGGCTCCCAAGAGGTGCCTCCCTGCGGCAGTCGGAAGCTACATGTTGAGTTCCAGCCTGAAAACAACGGACAGCTTTCCCTGTGACAAGGCTGGACTTCTGGGACCCTCCAGATTCACCAAGGCCTAACTTTTGCACGGCGGGGGAATGCTCTTCTGCACGTACAGCACTCCCCACGTGAAAACCTTTCTTAGCAGAAGGAGGCAGTCTTTCCCTAGTACTAGAGGGCTAGGCAGAATCTTCAGATAAACATGCTGTGTCATCAAGCGTGAAAGGGGGACACTGATGGGAACGGTAGCATTCTCCCGGTTTGGAAGTGAGTTGCTTTGGGCTTCCAAGCTGCCTGAACAGCACTAGCGGCCCCACTTCTCCTCACTGCAGGATTGTCGCTGTGGGCCAAGGCTGCGTTCTCTCAATGTCAATAATGTGCTGGCAATTCCTTTCTAGAAACTCATCCCACTGCACTCCAGATTCAGCTCCTGCCAAATGAAAGGTGACCTAAGGCCTCAAAGTAAGGTCCAGTGTTTCACATCAGCAGAGTTGGGTGTGCAGTGGTATCCACGAAGCCATACTCTGAAATGGATTGCCTTAACTCTGCTATGCGCCTGGGGACACATAGGACAGTCGATCGTACACCAATTTCGCATGATGACCGCTGTGTGCCGCCAGAGCGGCCGCTGGCTTCTGAGGAGCCCTAGGTCAAATAGGCCCCCGGGAGGCACTCTTCACATTCATAGCAAGGGCAACGCACTCCTTTCTGGGTTGCCTATGGAGAGTGTTCCAGTCGTCAAAGAGCCTCGCGCAAGCAGCGCTTGGCAGACTCTCTTTGCAAGTGGATCGGTCTCGGTGACTGAAACAGAACTGCACTGCTAATACACATTGTGCTGACGATTCAGTCCGGGACACAGGACAGCACTCTCACAGAAGCAAAAGCTGAGCTTTTCATCCAGCCTGAAGACCAGTCCATTTTTCACACTTAACACTGTTAGGTATGTGCAAGAGCCATGGTCAGAGAGGCCTAGCTAAGGTACTGAAATACTTACCCAGCTCATCCTATGCAGAAGTGCCCGTGCCCAAAGGGTCTCCATGGAAGGGCCCTGTGGGTCCCGTGTGTTTCCTTGAGGTAGTCAGAGACTACTGAGGATAACCTTATGAGCTCCAGTTTGAAACCGGGCAACCCTGGCAAAACCTTAATTTCATCCGTGGTAGGCGAGACAGTGGCGGTTTGAAAGCTGCCTGAAAAACACTCCTGCTGCCCATCTTCTCTTTGCTGCCTGACGGCGTCCCGAAAGAACTGTGAGTGTACTCGTATGAGGCATGCTGGTCTCAGTTCCTTGCTGGGAGCTCCTCCAGGAGCACACTGGAGCTTGCCGGCCAAAAAATTGGACCCCTGGTCTCAAGTAAAAGTTCAGATTTCTTCCATAGTAAGCTTAGGTATGCCATAGTAGCGGAGAAGCATGTGTTCAAGGAATGCTGCCACACTGTTGCGTCTTTCACGACTCCTTGTGCACTCACGTTCGTTGTAACATCTTTGAAAGGGCACTGAATGCCGTCCAACTCTTCTGTTGCGTTTGAGCCAACAGAAGCAAATGGGTTCGTTTGCTTTAACGCTGTGAATGTGCAGCGGTAATGGCAAAGCCCTGCCCGGATCGCTCGACAGCTCTCGTTTGTACAGCATTCCAACGGCCTCAGGAACGCCGTTTCAAGCAGCCTTACATTCCATGCTGTTGTGCCCCAGGGAGGCCTTTGGATTCTTCTGAGAAACACCACCGTGCCTCACAAATGAAACCTGTGGGCTCCCAAGAGATGCCTCCCTGCGGCAGTCGGAAGCTACATGTTGAGTTCCAGCCTGAAAACAACGGACAGCTTTCCCTGTGACAAGGCTGGACTTCTGGGACCCTCCAGATTCACCAAGGCCTAACTTTTGCACGGCGGGGGAATGCTCTTCTGCACGTACAGCACTCCCCACGTGAAAACCTTTCTTAGCAGAAGGAGGCAGTCTTTCCCTAGTACTAGAGGGCTAGGCAGAATCTTCAGATAAACATGCTGTGTCATCAAGCGTGAAAGGGGGACACTGATGGGAACGGTCGCATTCTCCCGGTTTGGAAGGGACTTGCTTTGGTCTTCCAAGCTGCCTGAACAGCACTAGCGGCCCAACTTCTCTTCACTGCAGGATTGTCGCTGTGGGCCAAGGCTGCGTTCTCTCAATGTCAATAATGTGCTGGCAATTCCTTTCTAGAAATTCATCCCACTGCACTCCAGATTCAGCTCCGGCCAAATGAAAGGTGACCTAAGGCCTCAAGGTAAGGTCCAGTGTTTCACATCAGCAGAGTTGGGTGTGCAGTGGTATCCACGAAGCCATACTCTGAAATGGAGTGCCTTAACTCTGCTATGCCCCTGGGGACACATAGGACAGTCGAGCTGGCACCAATTTCGCATGATGACCGCTTTGTGCCGCCAGAGCGGCCGCTGGCTTCTGAGGAGCCCTAGGCCAAATAGGCCCCTGGGAAGCACTCTTCACATTCATAACAAGGGCAACGCACTCCTTTCTGGGTTGCCTACGGAGAGTGTTCCAGTCGTCAAAGAGCCTCGCGCAAGCAGCGTCTGGCAGACTCTCTTTGCAAGTGGATCGGCCTCAGGGACTGAAACAGAACTGCACTGCTAATACACAATGTGCTGACGATTCAGTCCGGGACACAGGACAGCACTCTCACAGAAGCAAAAGCTGAGCTTTTCATCCAGCCTGAAGACCAGTACATTTTTCACACTTAACACTGTTAGGTATGTGCAAGAGCCATGGTCACCGAGGCCTAGCTAAGGGACTGAAATTCTTACCGAGTTCATCCTATGCAGAGGTGCCCGAGACCAAAGGGTCTCCATGGAAGGGCCCTGTGGGTCCCGTGTGTTTCCTTGAGGTAGTCAGAGACTACTGAGGATAACCTTATGAGCTCCAGTTTGAAACCGGGCAACCCTGGCAAAACCTTAATTTCGTCCGTGGGAGGCGAGACAGTGGCGGTTTGAAAGCTGCCTGAAAAACACTCCTGCTGCCCATCTTCTCTTTGCTACCTGACGGCGTCCCGAAAGAACTGTGAGTGTACTCGTATGAGGCATGCTGGTCTCAGTTCCTTGCTGGGAGCTCCTCCAGGAGCACACTGGAGCTTGCCGGCCAAGAAATTGGACCCCTGACCTCAAGTAAAAGTCCGGATTTCTCCCAAAGTATGCTTAGGTATGCCACAGTAGCGGAGAAGCATGGGTTCAAGGAATGCTGCCACACTGTTGCGTCTTTCACGACTCCTTGTGCACTCAAGTTCGTTGTAACATCTGTGAAAGGGCACTGAATGCCGTCCAACTCTTCTGTTGCGTTTGAGCCAACAGAAGCAAATGGGTTCGTTTGCTTTAACGCTGTGAATGTGCAGCGGTAATGGCAAAGCCCTGCCCGGATCGCTCGACAGCTCTCGTTTGTACAGCATTCCAACGGCCTCAGGAACGCCGTTCCAAGCAGCCTTACATTCCATGCTGGTGTGCCCCAGGGAGGCCTTTGGATTCTTCTGAGAAACACCACCGTGCCTCACAAATGAAACCTGTGGGCTCCCAAGAGATGCCTCCCTGCGGCAGTCGGAAGCTACATGTTGAGTTCCAGCCTGAAAACAACGGACAGCTTTCCCTGTGACAAGGCTGGACTTCTGGGACCCTCCAGATTCACCAAGGCCTAACTTTTGCACGGCGGGGGAATGCTCTTCTGCACGTACAGCACTCCCCACGTGAAAACCTTTCTTAGCAGAAGGAGGCAGTCTTTCCCTAGTACTAGAGGGCTAGGCAGAATCTTCAGATAAACATGCTGTGTCATCAAGCGTGAAAGGGGGACACTGATGGGAACGGTCGCATTCTCCCGGTTTGGAAGGGACTTGCTTTGGTCTTCCAAGCTGCCTGAACAGCACTAGCGGCCCAACTTCTCTTCACTGCAGGATTGTCGCTGTGGGCCAAGGCTGCGTTCTCTCAATGTCAGTAATGTGCTGGCAATTCCTTTCTAGAAACTCATCCCACTGCACTCCAGATTCAGCTCCTGCCAAATGAAAGGTGACCTAAGGCCTCAAAGTAAGGTCCAGTGTTTCACATCAGCAGAGTTGGGTGTGCAGTGGTATCCACGAAGCCATACTCTGAAATGGATTGCCTTAACTCTGCTATGCGCCTGGGGACACATAGGACAGTCGATCGTACACCAATTTCGCATGATGACCGCTGTGTGCCGCCAGAGCGGCCGCTGGCTTCTGAGGAGCCCTAGGTCAAATAGGCCCCCGGGAGGCACTCTTCACATTCATAGCAAGGGCAACGCACTCCTTTCTGGGTTGCCTATGGAGAGTGTTCCAGTCGTCAAAGAGCCTCGCGCAAGCAGCGCTTGGCAGACTCTCTTTGCAAGTGGATCGGTCTCGGTGACTGAAACAGAACTGCACTGCTAATACACATTGTGCTGACGATTCAGTCCGGGACACAGGACAGCACTCTCACAGAAGCAAAAGCTGAGCTTTTCATCCAGCCTGAAGACCAGTCCATTTTTCACACTTAACACTGTTAGGTATGTGCAAGAGCCATGGTCACAGAGGCCTAGCTAAGGTACTGAAATACTTACCCAGCTCATCCTATGCAGAGGTGTCCGTGCCCAAAGGGTCTCCATGGAAGGGCCCTGTGGGTCCCGTGTGTTTCCTTGAGGTAGTCAGAGACTACTGAGGATAACCTTATGAGCTCCAGTTTGAAACCGGGCAACCCTGGCAAAACCTTAATTTCGTCCGTGGGAGGCGAGACAGTGGCGGTTTGAAAGCTGCCTGAAAAACACTCCTGCTGCCCATCTTCTCTTTGCTGCCTGACGGCGTCCCGAAAGAACTGTGAGTGTACTCGTATGAGGCATGCTGGTCTCAGTTCCTTGCTGGGAGCTCCTCCAGGAGCACACTGGAGCTTGCCGGCCAAAAAATTGGACCCCTGGTCTCAAGTAAAAGTTCAGATTTCTTCCATAGTAAGCTTAGGTATGCCATAGTAGCGGAGAAGCATGTGTTCAAGGAATGCTGCCACACTGTTGCGTCTTTCACGACTCCTTGTGCACTCACGTTCGTTGTAACATCTTTGAAAGGGCACTGAATGCCGTCCAACTCTTCTGTTGCGTTTGAGCCAACAGAAGCAAATGGGTTCGTTTGCTTTAACGCTGTGAATGTGCAGCGGTAATGGCAAAGCCCTGCCCGGATCGCTCGACAGCTCTCGTTTGTACAGCATTCCAACGGCCTCAGGAACGCCGTTCCAAGCAGCCTTACATTCCATGCTGTTGTGCCCCAGGGAGGCCTTTGGATTCTTCTGAGAAACACCACCGTGCCTCACAAATGAAACCTGTGGGCTCCCAAGAGATGCCTCCCTGCGGCAGTCGGAAGCTACATGTTGAGTTCCAGCCTGAAAACAACGGACAGCTTTCCCTGCGACAAGGCTGGACTTCTGGCACCCTCCAGATTCACCAAGGCCTAACTTTTGCACGGCGGGGGAATGCTCTTCTGCACGTACAGCACTCCCCACGTGAAAACCTTTCTTAGCAGAAGGAGGCAGTCTTTCCCTAGTACTAGAGGGCTAGGCAGAATCTTCAGATAAACATGCTGTGTCATCAAGCGTGAAAGGGGGACACTGATGGGAACGGTAGCATTCTCCCGGTTTGGAAGTGAGTTGCTTTGGGCTTCCAAGCTGCCTGAACAGCACTAGCGGCCCCACTTCTCCTCACTGCAGGATTGTCGCTGTGGGCCAAGGCTGCGTTCTCTCAATGTCAATAATGTGCTGGCAATTCCTTTCTAGGAACTCATCCCACTGCACTCCAGATTCAGCTCCTGCCAAATGAAAGGTGACCTAAGGCCTCAAAGTAAGGTCCAGTGTTTCACATCAGCAGAGTTGGGTGTGCAGTGGTATCCACGAAGCCATACTCTGAAATGGATTGCCTTAACTCTGCTATGCGCCTGGGGACACATAGGACAGTCGATCGTACACCAATTTCGCATGATGACCGCTGTGTGCCGCCAGAGCGGCCGCTGGCTTCTGAGGAGCCCTAGGTCAAATAGGCCCCCGGGAGGCACTCTTCACATTCATAGCAAGGGCAACGCACTCCTTTCTGGGTTGCCTATGGAGAGTGTTCCAGTCGTCAAAGAGCCTCGCGCAAGCAGCGCTTGGCAGACTCTCTTTGCAAGTGGATCGGTCTCGGTGACTGAAACAGAACTGCACTGCTAATACACATTGTGCTGACGATTCAGTCCGGGACACAGGACAGCACTCTCACAGAAGCAAAAGCTGAGCTTTTCATCCAGCCTGAAGACCAGTCCATTTTTCACACTTAACACTGTTAGGTATGTGCAAGAGCCATGGTCACAGAGGCCTAGCTAAGGTACTGAAATACTTACCCAGCTCATCCTATGCAGAGGTGTCCGTGCCGAAAGGGTCTCCATGGAAGGGCCCTGTGGGTCCCGTGTGTTTCCTTGAGGTAGTCAGAGACTACTGAGGATAACCTTATGAGCTCCACTTTGAAACCGGGCAACCCTGGCAAAACCTTAATTTCGTCCGTGGGAGGCGAGACAGTGGCGGTTTGAAAGCTGCCTGAAAAACACTCCTGCTGCCCATCTTCTCTTTGCTGCCTGACGGCGTCCCGAAAGAACTGTGAGTGTACTCGTATGAGGCATGCTGGTCTCAGTTCCTTGCTGGGAGCTCCTCCAGGAGCACACTGGAGCTTGCCGGCCAAAAAATTGGACCCCTGGTCTCAAGTAAAAGTTCAGATTTCTTCCATAGTAAGCTTAGGTATGCCATAGTAGCGGAGAAGCATGTGTTCAAGGAATGCTGCCACACTCTTGCGTCTTTCACGACTCCTTGTGCACTCACGTTCGTTGTAACATCTTTGAAAGGGCACTGAATGCCGTCCAACTCTTCTGTTGCGTTTGAGCCAACAGAAGCAAATGGGTTCGTTTGCTTTAACGCTGTGAATGTGCAGCGGTAATGGCAAAGCCCTGCCCGGATCGCTCGACAGCTCTCGTTTGTACAGCATTCCAACGGCCTCAGGAACGCCGTTCCAAGCAGCCTTACATTCCATGCTGTTGTGCCCCAGGGAGGCCTTTGGATTCTTCTGAGAAACACCACCGTGCCTCACAAATGAAACCTGTGGGCTCCCAAGAGATGCCTCCCTGCGGCAGTCGGAAGCTACATGTTGAGTTCCAGCCTGAAAACAACGGACAGCTTTCCCTGTGACAAGGCTGGACTTCTGGGACCCTCCAGATTCACCAAGGCCTAACTTTTGCACGGCGGGGGAATGCTCTTCTGCACGTACAGCACTCCCCACGTGAAAACCTTTCTTAGCAGAAGGAGGCAGTCTTTCCCTAGTACTAGAGGGCTAGGCAGAATCTTCAGATAAACATGCTGTGTCATCAAGCGTGAAAGGGGGACACTGATGGGAACGGTAGCATTCTCCCGGTTTGGAAGTGAGTTGCTTTGGGCTTCCAAGCTGCCTGAACAGCACTAGCGGCCCCACTTCTCCTCACTGCAGGATTGTCGCTGTGGGCCAAGGCTGCGTTCTCTCAATGTCAATAATGTGCTGGCAATTCCTTTCTAGGAACTCATCCCACTGCACTCCAGATTCAGCTCCTGCCAAATGAAAGGTGACCTAAGGCCTCAAAGTAAGGTCCAGTGTTTCACATCAGCAGAGTTGGGTGTGCAGTGGTATCCACGAAGCCATACTCTGAAATGGATTGCCTTAACTCTGCTATGCGCCTGGGGACACATAGGACAGTCGATCGTACACCAATTTCGCATGATGACCGCTGTGTGCCGCCAGAGCGGCCGCTGGCTTCTGAGGAGCCCTAGGTCAAATAGGCCCCCGGGAGGCACTCTTCACATTCATAGCAAGGGCAACGCACTCCTTTCTGGGTTGCCTATGGAGACTGTTCCAGTCGTCAAAGAGCCTCGCGCAAGCAGCGCTTGGCAGACTCTCTTTGCAAGTGGATCGGTCTCGGTGACTGAAACAGAACTGCACTGCTAATACACATTGTGCTGACGATTCAGTCCGGGACACAGGACAGCACTCTCACAGAAGCAAAAGCTGAGCTTTTCATCCAGCCTGAACACCAGTCCATTTTTCACACTTAACACTGTTAGGTATGTGCAAGAGCCATGGTCACAGAGGCCTAGCTAAGGTACTGAAATACTTACCTAGCTCATCCTATGCAGAGGTGTCCGTGCCCAAAGGGTCTCCATGGAAGGGCCCTGTGGGTCCCGTGTGTTTCCTTGAGGTAGTCAGAGACTACTGAGGATAACCTTATGAGCTCCAGTTTGAAAACGGGCAACCCTGGCAAAACCTTAATTTCGTCCGTGGTAAGCGAGACAGTGGCGGTTTGAAAGCTGCCTGAAAAACACTCCTGCTGCCCATCTTCTCTTTGCTGCCTGACGGCGTCCCGAAAGAACTGTGAGTGTACTCGTATGAGGCATGCTGGTCTCAGTTCCTTGCTGGGAGCTCCTCCAGGAGCACACTGGAGCTTGCCGCCCAAAAATTTGGACCCCTGATCTCAAGTAAAAGTTCAGATTTCTTCCATAGTAAGCTTAGGTATGCCATAGTAGCGGAGAAGCATGTGTTCAAGGAATGCTGCCACACTGTTGCGTCTTTCACGACTCCTTGTGCACTCACGTTCGTTGTAACATCTTTGAAAGGGCACTGAATGCCGTCCAACTCTTCTGTTGCGTTTGAGCCAACAGAAGCAAATGGGTTCGTTTGCTTTAACGCTGTGAATGTGCAGCGGTAATGGCAAAGCCCTGCCCGGATCGCTCGACAGCTCTCGTTTGTACAGCATTCCAACGGCCTCAGGAACGCCGTTCCAAGCAGCCTTACATTCCATGCTGTTGTGCCCCAGGGAGGCCTTTGGATTCTTCTGAGAAACACCACCGTGCCTCACAAATGAAACCTGTGGGCTCCCAAGAGATGCCTCCCTGCGGCAGTCGGAAGCTACATGTTGAGTTCCAGCCTGAAAACAACGGACAGCTTTCCCTGCGACAAGGCTGGATTTCTGGGACCCTCCAGATTCACCAAGGCCTAACTTTTGCACGGCGGGGGAATGCTCTTCTGCACGTACAGCACTCCCCACGTGAAAACCTTTCTTAGCAGAAGGAGGCAGTCTTTCCCTAGTACTAGAGGGCTAGGCAGAATCTTCAGATAAACATGCTGTGTCATCAAGCGTGAAAGGGGGACACTGATGGGAACGGTCGCATTCTCCCGGTTTGGAAGGGACTTGCTTTGGTCTTCCAAGCTGCCTGAACAGCACTAGCGGCCCAACTTCTCTTCACTGCAGGATTGTCGCTGTGGGCCAAGGCTGCGTTCTCTCAATGTCAATAATGTGCTGGCAATTCCTTTCTAGAAATTCATCCCACTGCACTCCAGATTCAGCTCCGGCCAAATGAAAGGTGACCTAATGCCTCAAGGTAAGGTCCAGTGTTTCACATCAGCAGAGTTGGGTGTGCAGTGGTATCCACGAAGCCATACTCTGAAATGGAGTGCCTTAACTCTGCTATGCCCCTGGGGACACATAGGACAGTCGAGCTGGCACCAATTTCGCATGATGACCGCTTTGTGCCGCCAGAGCGGCCGCTGGCTTCTGAGGAGCCCTAGGCCAAATAGGCCCCTGGGAAGCACTCTTCACATTCATAACAAGGGCAACGCACTCCTTTCTGGGTTGCCTACGGAGAGTGTTCCAGTCGTCAAAGAGCCTCGCGCAAGCAGCGTCTGGCAGACTCTCTTTGCAAGTGGATCGGCCTCAGGGACTGAAACAGAAGTGCACTGCTAATACACAATGTGCTGACGATTCAGTCCGGGACACAGGACAGCACTCTCACAGAAGCAAAAGCTGAGCTTTTCATCCAGCCTGAAGACCAGTACATTTTTCACACTTAACACTGTTAGGTATGTGCAAGAGCCATGGTCACCGAGGCCTAGCTAAGGGACTGAAATTCTTACCCAGTTCATCCTATGCAGAGGTGCCCGAGCCCAAAGGGTCTCCATGGAAGGGCCCTGTGGGTCCCGTGTGTTTCCTTGAGGTAGTCAGAGACTACTGAGGATAACCTTATGAGCTCCAGTTTGAAACCGGGCAACCCTGGCAAAACCTTAATTTCGTCCGTGGGAGGCGAGACAGTGGCGGTTTGAAAGCTGCCTGAAAAACACTCCTGCTGCCCATCTTCTCTTTGCTACCTGACGGCGTCCCGAAAGAACTGTGAGTGTACTCGTATGAGGCATGCTGGTCTCAGTTCCTTGCTGGGAGCTCCTCCAGGAGCACACTGGAGCTTGCCGGCCAAGAAATTGGACCCCTGACCTCAAGTAAAAGTCCGGATTTCTCCCAAAGTATGCTTAGGTATGCCACAGTAGCGGAGAAGCATGGGTTCAAGGAATGCTGCCACACTGTTGCGTCTTTCACGACTCCTTGTGCACTCACGTTCGTTGTAACATCTGTGAAAGGGCACTGAATGCCGTCCAACTCTTCTGTTGCGTTTGAGCCAACAGAAGCAAATGGGTTCGTTTGCTTTAACGCTGTGAATGTGCAGCGGTAATGGCAAAGCCCTGCCCGGATCGCTCGACAGCTCTCGTTTGTACAGCATTCCAACGGCCTCAGGAACGCCGTTCCAAGCAGCCTTACATTCCATGCTGGTGTGCCCCAGGGAGGCCTTTGGATTCTTCTGAGAAACACCACCGTGCCTCACAAATGAAACCTGTGGGCTCCCAAGAGATGCCTCCCTGCGGCAGTCGGAAACTACATGTTGAGTTCCAGCCTGAAAACAACGGACAGCTTTCCCTGCGACAAGGCTGGACTTCTGGGACCCTCCAGATTCACCAAGGCCTAACTTTTGCACGGCGGGGGAATGCTCTTCTGCACGTACAGCACTCCCCACGTGAAAACCTTTCTTAGCAGAAGGAGGCAGTCTTTCCCTAGTACTAGAGGGCTAGGCAGAATCTTCAGATAAACATGCTGTGTCATCAAGCGTGAAAGGGGGACACTGATGGGAACGGTCGCATTCTCCCGGTTTGGAAGGGACTTGCTTTGGTCTTCCAAGCTGCCTGAACAGCACTAGCGGCCCAACTTCTCTTCACTGCAGGATTGTCGCTGTGGGCCAAGGCTGCGTTCTCTCAATGTCAATAATGTGCTGGCAATTCCTTTCTAGAAATTCATCCCACTGCACTCCAGATTCAGCTCCGGCCAAATGAAAGGTGACCTAAGGCCTCAAGGTAAGGTCCAGTGTTTCACATCAGCAGAGTTGGGTGTGCAGTGGTATCCACGAAGCCATACTCTGAAATGGAGTGCCTTAACTCTGCTATGCGCCTGGGGACACATAGGACAGTCGATCTGGCACCAATTTCGCATGATGACCGCTTTGTGCCGCCAGAGCGGCCGCTGGCTTCTGAGGAGCCCTAGGCCAAATAGGCCCCCGGGAAGCACTCTTCACATTCATAGCAAGGGCAACGCACTCCTTTCTGGGTTGCCTATGGAGAGTGTTCCAGTCGTCAAAGAGCCTCGCGCAAGCAGCGCCTGGCAGACTCTCTTTGCAAGTGGATCGGTCTCGGTGACTGAAACAGAACTGCACTGCTAATACACATTGTGCTGACGATTCAGTCCGGGACACAGGACAGCACTCTCACAGAAGCAAAAGCTGAGCTTTTCATCCAGCCTGAAGACCAGTCCATTTTTCACACTTAACACTGTTAGGTATGTGCAAGAGCCATGGTCACAGAGGCCTAGCTAAGGTACTGAAATACTTACCCAGCTCATCCTATGCAGAGGTGTCCGTGCCCAAAGGGTCTCCATGGAAGGGCCCTGTGGGTCCCGTGTGTTTCCTTGAGGTAGTCAGAGACTACTGAGGATAACCTTATGAGCTCCAGTTTGAAACCGGGCAACCCTGGCAAAACCTTAATTTCGTCCGTGGTAGGCGAGACAGTGGCGGTTTGAAAGCTGCCTGAAAAACACTCCTGCTGCCCATCTTCTCTTTGCTGCCTGACGGCGTCCCGAAAGAACTGTGAGTGTACTCGTATGAGGCATGCTGGTCTCAGTTCCTTGCTGGGAGCTCCTCCAGGAGCACACTGGAGCTTGCCGGCCAAAAAATTGGACCCCTGGTCTCAAGTAAAAGTTCAGATTTCTTCCATAGTAAGCTTAGGTATGCCATAGTAGCGGAGAAGCATGTGTTCAAGGAATGCTGCCACACTGTTGCGTCTTTCACGACTCCTTGTGCACTCACGTTCGTTGTAACATCTTTGAAAGGGCACTGAATGCCGTCCAACTCTTCTGTTGCGTTTGAGCCAACAGAAGCAAATGGGTTCGTTTGCTTTAACGCTGTGAATGTGCAGCGGTAATGGCAAAGCCCTGCCCGGATCGCTCGACAGCTCTCGTTTGTACAGCATTCCAACGGCCTCAGGAACGCCGTTCCAAGCAGCCTTACATTCCATGCTGGTGTGCCCCAGGGAGGCCTTTGGATTCTTCTGAGAAACACCACCGTGCCTCACAAATGAAACCTGTGGGCTCCCAAGAGATGCCTCCCTGCGGCAGTCGGAAGCTACATGTTGAGTTCCAGCCTGAAAACAACGGACAGCTTTCCCTGCGACAAGGCTGGACTTCTGGGACCCTCCAGATTCACCAAGGCCTAACTTTTGCACGGCGGGGGAATGCTCTTCTGCACGTACAGCACTCCCCACGTGAAAACCTTTCTTAGCAGAAGGAGGCAGTCTTTCCCTAGTACTAGAGGGCTAGGCAGAATCTTCAGATAAACATGCTGTGTCATCAAGCGTGAAAGGGGGACACTGATGGGAACGGTAGCATTCTCCCGGTTTGGAAGTGAGTTGCTTTGGGCTTCCAAGCTGCCTGAACAGCACTAGCGGCCCCACTTCTCCTCACTGCAGGATTGTCGCTGTGGGCCAAGGCTGCGTTCTCTCAATGTCAATAATGTGCTGGCAATTCCTTTCTAGAAATTCATCCCACTGCACTCCAGATTCAGCTCCGGCCAAATGAAAGGTGACCTAAGGCCTCAAGGTAAGGTCCAGTGTTTCACATCAGCAGAGTTGGGTGTGCAGTGGTATCCACGAAGCCATACTCTGAAATGGATTGCCTTAACTCTGCTATGCGCCTGGGGACACATAGGACAGTCGATCTGGCACCAATTTCGCATGATGACCGCTTTGTGCCGCCAGAGCGGCCGCTGGCTTCTGAGGAGCCCTAGGCCAAATAGGCCCCCGGGAAGCACTCTTCACATTCATAGCAAGGGCAACGCACTCCTTTCTGGGTTGCCTATGGAGAGTGTTCCAGTCGTCAAAGAGCCTCGCGCAAGCAGCGCCTGGCAGACTCTCTTTGCAAGTGGATCGGTCTCGGTGACTGAAACAGAACTGCACTGCTAATACACATTGTGCTGACGATTCAGTCCGGGACACAGGACAGCACTCTCACAGAAGCAAAAGCTGAGCTTTTCATCCAGCCTGAAGACCAGTCCATTTTTCACACTTAACACTGTTAGGTATGTGCAAGAGCCATGGTCACAGAGGCCTAGCTAAGGTACTGAAATACTTACCCAGCTCATCCTATGCAGAGGTGTCCGTGCCCAAATGGTCTCCATGGAAGGGCCCTGTGGGTCCCGTGTGTTTCCTTGAGGTAGTCAGAGACTACTGAGGATAACCTTATGAGCTCCAGTTTGAAACCGGGCAACCCTGGCAAAACCTTAATTTCGTCCGTGGTAGGCGAGACAGTGGCGGTTTGAAAGCTGCCTGAAAAACACTCCTGCTGCCCATCTTCTCTTTGCTGCCTGACGGCGTCCCGAAAGAACTGTGAGTGTACTCGTATGAGGCATGCTGGTCTCAGTTCCTTGCTGGGAGCTCCTCCAGGAGCACACTGGAGCTTGCCGGCCAAAAAATTGGACCCCTGGTCTCAAGTAAAAGTTCAGATTTCTTCCATAGTAAGCTTAGGTATGCCATAGTAGCGGAGAAGCATGTGTTCAAGGAATGCTGCCACACTGTTGCGTCTTTCACGACTCCTTGTGCACTCACGTTCGTTGTAACATCTGTGAGAGGGCACTGAATGCCGTCCAACTCTTCTGTTGCGTTTGAGCCAACAGAAGCAAATGGGTTCGTTTGCTTTAACGCTGTGAATGTGCAGCGGTAATGGCAAAGCCCTGCCCGGATCGCTCGACAGCTCTCGTTTGTACAGCATTCCAACGGCCTCAGGAACGCCGTTCCAAGCAGCCTTACATTCCATGCTGTTGTGCCCCAGGGAGGCCTTTGGATTCTTCTGAGAAACACCACCGTGCCTCACAAATGAAACCTGTGGGCTCCCAAGAGATGCCTCCCTGCGGCAGTCGGAAGCTACATGTTGAGTTCCAGCCTGAAAACAACGGACAGCTTTCCCTGCGACAAGGCTGGACTTCTGGGACCCTCCAGATTCACCAAGGCCTAACTTTTGCACGGCGGGGGAATGCTCTTCTGCACGTACAGCACTCCCCACGTGAAAACCTTTCTTAGCAGAAGGAGGCAGTCTTTCCCTAGTACTAGAGGGCTAGGCAGAATCTTCAGATAAACATGCTGTGTCATCAAGCGTGAAAGGGGGACACTGATGGGAACGGTCGCATTCTCCCGGTTTGGAAGGGACTTGCTTTGGTCTTCCAAGCTGCCTGAACAGCACTAGCGGCCCAACTTCTCTTCACTGCAGGATTGTCGCTGTGGGCCAAGGCTGCGTTCTCTCAATGTCAATAATGTGCTGGCAATTCCTTTCTAGGAACTCATCCCACTGCACTCCAGATTCAGCTCCTGCCAAATGAAAGGTGACCTAAGGCCTCAAGGTAAGGTCCAGTGTTTCACATCAGCAGAGTTGGGTGTGCAGTGGTATCCACGAAGCCATACTCTGAAATGGATTGCCTTAACTCTGCTATGCGCCTGGGGACACATAGGACAGTCGATCGTACACCAATTTCGCATGATGACCGCTTTGTGCCGCCAGAGCGGCCGCTGGCTTCTGAGGAGCCCTAGGTCAAATAGGCCCCCGGGAGGCACTCTTCACATTCATAGCAAGGGCAACGCACTCCTTTCTGGGTTGCCTATGGAGAGTGTTCCAGTCGTCAAAGAGCCTCGCGCAAGCAGCGCCTGGCAGACTCTCTTTGCAAGTGGATCGGTCTCGGTGACTGAAACAGAACTGCACTGCTAATACACATTGTGCTGACGATTCAGTCCGGGACACAGGACAGCACTCTCACAGAAGCAAAAGCTGAGCTTTTCATCCAGCCTGAAGACCAGTCCATTTTTCACACTTAACACTGTTAGGTATGTGCAAGAGCCATGGTCACAGAGGCCTAGCTAAGGTACTGAAATACTTACCCAGCTCATCCTATGCAGAGGTGTCCGTGCCCAAATGGTCTCCATGGAAGGGCCCTGTGGGTCCCGTGTGTTTCCTTGAGGTAGTCAGAGACTACTGAGGATAACCTTATGAGCTCCAGTTTGAAACCGGGCAACCCTGGCAAAACCTTAATTTCGTCCGTGGTAGGCGAGACAGTGGCGGTTTGAAAGCTGCCTGAAAAACACTCCTGCTGCCCATCTTCTCTTTGCTGCCTGACGGCGTCCCGAAAGAACTGTGAGTGTACTCGTATGAGGCATGCTGGTCTCAGTTCCTTGCTGGGAGCTCCTCCAGGAGCACACTGGAGCTTGCCGGCCAAAAAATTGGACCCCTGGTCTCAAGTAAAAGTTCAGATTTCTTCCATAGTAAGCTTAGGTATGCCATAGTAGCGGAGAAGCATGTGTTCAAGGAATGCTGCCACACTGTTGCGTCTTTCACGACTCCTTGTGCACTCACGTTCGTTGTAACATCTTTGAAAGGGCACTGAATGCCGTCCAACTCTTCTGTTGCGTTTGAGCCAACAGAAGCAAATGGGTTCGTTTGCTTTAACGCTGTGAATGTGCAGCGGTAATGGCAAAGCCCTGCCCGGATCGCTCGACAGCTCTCGTTTGTACAGCATTCCAACGGCCTCAGGAACGCCGTTCCAAGCAGCCTTACATTCCATGCTGTTGTGCCCCAGGGAGGCCTTTGGATTCTTCTGAGAAACACCACCGTGCCTCACAAATGAAACCTGTGGGCTCCCAAGAGATGCCTCCCTGCGGCAGTCGGAAGCTACATGTTGAGTTCCAGCCTGAAAACAACGGACAGCTTTCCCTGCGACAAGGCTGGACTTCTGGGACCCTCCAGATTCACCAAGGCCTAACTTTTGCACGGCGGGGGAATGCTCTTCTGCACGTACAGCACTCCCCACGTGAAAACCTTTCTTAGCAGAAGGAGGCAGTCTTTCCCTAGTACTAGAGGGCTAGGCAGAATCTTCAGATAAACATGCTGTGTCATCAAGCGTGAAAGGGGGACACTGATGGGAATGGTCGCATTCTCCCGGTTTGGAAGGGACTTGCTTTGGTCTTCCAAGCTGCCTGAACAGCACTAGCGGCCCAACTTCTCTTCACTGCAGGATTGTCGCTGTGGGCCAAGGCTGCGTTCTCTCAATGTCAATAATGTGCTGGCAATTCCTTTCTAGAAATTCATCCCACTGCACTCCAGATTCAGCTCCGGCCAAATGAAAGGTGACCTAAGGCCTCAAGGTAAGGTCCAGTGTTTCACATCAGCAGAGTTGGGTGTGCAGTGGTATCCACGAAGCCATACTCTGAAATGGAGTGCCTTAACTCTGCTATGCCCCTGGGGACACATAGGACAGTCGAGCTGGCACCAATTTCGCATGATGACCGCTTTGTGCCGCCAGAGCGGCCGCTGGCTTCTGAGGAGCCCTAGGCCAAATAGGCCCCCGGGAAGCACTCTTCACATTCATAACAAGGGCAACGCACTCCTTTCTGGGTTGCCTACGGAGAGTGTTCCAGTCGTCAAAGAGCCTCGCGCAAGCAGCGTCTGGCAGACTCTCTTTGCAAGTGGATCGGCCTCAGGGACTGAAACAGAACTGCACTGCTAATACACAATGTGCTGACGATTCAGTCCGGGACACAGGACAGCACTCTCACAGAAGCAAAAGCTGAGCTTTTCATCCAGCCTGAAGACCAGTACATTTTTCACACTTAACACTGTTAGGTATGTGCAAGAGCCATGGTCACCGAGGCCTAGCTAAGGGACTGAAATTCTTACCCAGTTCATCCTATGCAGAGGTGCCCGAGCCCAAAGGGTCTCCATGGAAGGGCCCTGTGGGTCCCGTGTGTTTCCTTGAGGTAGTCAGAGACTACTGAGGATAACCTTATGAGCTCCAGTTTGAAACCGGGCAACCCTGGCAAAACCTTAATTTCGTCCGTGGGAGGCGAGACAGTGGCGGTTTGAAAGCTGCCTGAAAAACACTCCTGCTGCCCATCTTCTCTTTGCTACCTGACGGCGTCCCGAAAGAACTGTGAGTGTACTCGTATGAGGCATGCTGGTCTCAGTTCCTTGCTGGGAGCTCCTCCAGGAGCACACTGGAGCTTGCCGGCCAAGAAATTGGACCCCTGACCTCAAGTAAAAGTCCGGATTTCTCCCAAAGTATGCTTAGGTATGCCACAGTAGCGGAGAAGCATGGGTTCAAGGAATGCTGCCACACTGTTGCGTCTTTCACGACTCCTTGTGCACTCACGTTCGTTGTAACATCTGTGAAAGGGCACTGAATGCCGTCCAACTCTTCTGTTGCGTTTGAGCCAACAGAAGCAAATGGGTTCGTTTGCTTTAACGCTGTGAATGTGCAGCGGTAATGGCAAAGCCCTGCCCGGATCGCTCGACAGCTCTCGTTTGTACAGCATTCCATCGGCCTCAGGAACGCCGTTCCAAGCAGCCTTACATTCCATGCTGGTGTGCCCCAGGGAGGCCTTTGGATTCTTCTGAGAAACACCACCGTGCCTCACAAACGAAACCTGTGGGCTCCCAAGAGGTGCCTCCCTGCGGCAGTCGGAAGCTACATGTTGAGTTCCAGCCTGAAAACAACGGACAGCTTTCCCTGTGACAAGGCTGGACTTCTGGCACCCTCCAGATTCACCAAGGCCTAACTTTTGCATGGCGGGGGAATGCTCTTCTGCACGTACAGCACTCCCCACGTGAAAACCTTTCTTAGCAGAAGGAGGCAGTCTTTCCCTAGTACTAGAGGGCTAGGCAGAATCTTCAGATAAACATGCTGTGTCATCAAGCGTGAAAGGGGGACACTGATGGGAACGGTAGCATTCTCCCGGTTTGGAAGTGAGTTGCTTTGGGCTTCCAAGCTGCCTGAACAGCACTAGCGGCCCCACTTCTCCTCACTGCAGGATTGTCGCTGTGGGCCAAGGCTGCGTTCTCTCAATGTCAATAATGTGCTGGCAATTCCTTTCTAGGAACTCATCCCACTGCACTCCAGATTCAGCTCCTGCCAAATGAAAGGTGACCTAAGGCCTCAAAGTAAGGTCCAGTGTTTCACATCAGCAGAGTTGGGTGTGCAGTGGTATCCACGAAGCCATACTCTGAAATGGATTGCCTTAACTCTGCTATGCGCCTGGGGACACATAGGACAGTCGATCGTACACCAATTTCTCATGATGACCGCTGTGTGCCGCCAGAGCGGCCGCTGGCTTCTGAGGAGCCCTAGGTCAAATAGGCCCCCGGGAGGCACTCTTCACATTCATAGCAAGGGCAACGCACTGCTTTCTGGGTTGCCTATGGAGAGTGTTCCAGTCGTCAAAGAGCCTCGCGCAAGCAGCGCTTGGCAGACTCTCTTTGCAAGTGGATCGGTCTCGGTGACTGAAACAGAACTGCACTGCTAATACACATTGTGCTGACGATTCAGTCCGGGACACAGGACAGCACTCTCACAGAAGCAAAAGCTGAGCTTTTCATCCAGCCTGAAGACCAGTCCATTTTTCACACTTAACACTGTTAGGTATGTGCAAGAGCCATGGTCACAGAGGCCTAGCTAAGGTACTGAAATACTTACCCAGCTCATCCTATGCAGAGGTGTCCGTGCCCAAATGGTCTCCATGGAAGGGCCCTGTGGGTCCCGTGTGTTTCCTTGAGGTAGTCAGAGACTACTGAGGATAACCTTATGAGCTCCAGTTTGAAACCGGGCAACCCTGGCAAAACCTTAATTTCGTCCGTGGTAGGCGAGACAGTGGCGGTTTGAAAGCTGCCTGAAAAACACTCCTGCTGCCCATCTTCTCTTTGCTGCCTGACGGCGTCCCAAAAGAACTGTGAGTGTACTCGTATGAGGCATGCTGGTCTCAGTTCCTTGCTGGGAGCTCCTCCAGGAGCACACTGGAGCTTGCCGGCCAAAAAATTGGACCCCTGGTCTCAAGTAAAAGTTCAGATTTCTTCCATAGTAAGCTTAGGTATGCCATAGTAGCGGAGAAGCATGTGTTCAAGGAATGCTGCCACACTGTTGCGTCTTTCACGACTCCTTGTGCACTCACGTTCGTTGTAACATCTTTGAAAGGGCACTGAATGCCGTCCAACTCTTCTGTTGCGTTTGAGCCAACAGAAGCAAATGGGTTCGTTTGCTTTAACGCTGTGAATGTGCAGCGGTAATGGCAAAGCCCTGCCCGGATCGCTCGACAGCTCTCGTTTGTACAGCATTCCAACGGCCTCAGGAACGCCGTTCCAAGCAGCCTTACATTCCATGCTGTTGTGCCCCAGGGAGGCCTTTGGATTCTTCTGAGAAACACCACCGTGCCTCACAAATGAAACCTGTGGGCTCCCAAGAGATGCCTCCCTGCGGCAGTCGGAAGCTACATGTTGAGTTCCAGCCTGAAAACAACGGACAGCTTTCCCTGCGACAAGGCTGGACTTCTGGGACCCTCCAGATTCACCAAGGCCTAACTTTTGCACGGCGGGGGAATGCTCTTCTGCACGTACAGCACTCCCCACGTGAAAACCTTTCTTAGCAGAAGGAGGCAGTCTTTCCCTAGTACTAGAGGGCTAGGCAGAATCTTCAGATAAACATGCTGTGTCATCAAGCGTGAAAGGGGGACACTGATGGGAATGGTCGCATTCTCCCGGTTTGGAAGGGACTTGCTTTGGTCTTCCAAGCTGCCTGAACAGCACTAGCGGCCCAACTTCTCTTCACTGCAGGATTGTCGCTGTGGGCCAAGGCTGCGTTCTCTCAATGTCAATAATGTGCTGGCAATTCCTTTCTAGAAATTCATCCCACTGCACTCCAGATTCAGCTCCGGCCAAATGAAAGGTGACCTAAGGCCTCAAGGTAAGGTCCAGTGTTTCACATCAGCAGAGTTGGGTGTGCAGTGGTATCCACGAAGCCATACTCTGAAATGGAGTGCCTTAACTCTGCTATGCCCCTGGGGACACATAGGACAGTCGAGCTGGCACCAATTTCGCATGATGACCGCTTTGTGCCGCCAGAGCGGCCGCTGGCTTCTGAGGAGCCCTAGGCCAAATAGGCCCCCGGGAAGCACTCTTCACATTCATAACAAGGGCAACGCACTCCTTTCTGGGTTGCCTACGGAGAGTGTTCCAGTCGTCAAAGAGCCTCGCGCAAGCAGCGTCTGGCAGACTCTCTTTGCAAGTGGATCGGCCTCAGGGACTGAAACAGAACTGCACTGCTAATACACAATGTGCTGACGATTCAGTCCGGGACACAGGACAGCACTCTCACAGAAGCAAAAGCTGAGCTTTTCATCCAGCCTGAAGACCAGTACATTTTTCACACTTAACACTGTTAGGTATGTGCAAGAGCCATGGTCACCGAGGCCTAGCTAAGGGACTGAAATTCTTACCCAGTTCATCCTATGCAGAGGTGCCCGAGCCCAAAGGGTCTCCATGGAAGGGCCCTGTGGGTCCCGTGTGTTTCCTTGAGGTAGTCAGAGACTACTGAGGATAACCTTATGAGCTCCAGTTTGAAACCGGGCAACCCTGGCAAAACCTTAATTTCGTCCGTGGGAGGCGAGACAGTGGCGGTTTGAAAGCTGCCTGAAAAACACTCCTGCTGCCCATCTTCTCTTTGCTACCTGACGGCGTCCCGAAAGAACTGTGAGTGTACTCGTATGAGGCATGCTGGTCTCAGTTCCTTGCTGGGAGCTCCTCCAGGAGCACACTGGAGCTTGCCGGCCAAGAAATTGGACCCCTGACCTCAAGTAAAAGTCCGGATTTCTCCCAAAGTATGCTTAGGTATGCCACAGTAGCGGAGAAGCATGGGTTCAAGGAATGCTGCCACACTGTTGCGTCTTTCACGACTCCTTGTGCACTCACGTTCGTTGTAACATCTGTGAAAGGGCACTGAATGCCGTCCAACTCTTCTGTTGCGTTTGAGCCAACAGAAGCAAATGGGTTCGTTTGCTTTAACGCTGTGAATGTGCAGCGGTAATGGCAAAGCCCTGCCCGGATCGCTCGACAGCTCTCGTTTGTACAGCATTCCATCGGCCTCAGGAACGCCGTTCCAAGCAGCCTTACATTCCATGCTGGTGTGCCCCAGGGAGGCCTTTGGATTCTTCTGAGAAACACCACCGTGCCTCACAAACGAAACCTGTGGGCTCCCAAGAGGTGCCTCCCTGCGGCAGTCGGAAGCTACATGTTGAGTTCCAGCCTGAAAACAACGGACAGCTTTCCCTGTGACAAGGCTGGACTTCTGGCACCCTCCAGATTCACCAAGGCCTAACTTTTGCATGGCGGGGGAATGCTCTTCTGCACGAACAGCACTCCCCACGTGAAAACCTTTCTTAGCAGAAGGAGGCAGTCTTTCCCTAGTACTAGAGGGCTAGGCAGAATCTTCAGATAAACATGCTGTGTCATCAAGCGTGAAAGGGGGACACTGATGGGAACGGTAGCATTCTCCCGGTTTGGAAGTGAGTTGCTTTGGGCTTCCAAGCTGCCTGAACAGCACTAGCGGCCCCACTTCTCCTCACTGCAGGATTGTCGCTGTGGGCCAAGGCTGCGTTCTCTCAATGTCAATAATGTGCTGGCAATTCCTTTCTAGGAACTCATCCCACTGCACTCCAGATTCAGCTCCTGCCAAATGAAAGGTGACCTAAGGCCTCAAAGTAAGGTCCAGTGTTTCACATCAGCAGAGTTGGGTGTGCAGTGGTATCCACGAAGCCATACTCTGAAATGGATTGCCTTAACTCTGCTATGCGCCTGGGGACACATAGGACAGTCGATCGTACACCAATTTCTCATGATGACCGCTGTGTGCCGCCAGAGCGGCCGCTGGCTTCTGAGGAGCCCTAGGTCAAATAGGCCCCCGGGAGGCACTCTTCACATTCATAGCAAGGGCAACGCACTCCTTTCTGGGTTGCCTATGGAGAGTGTTCCAGTCGTCAAAGAGCCTCGCGCAAGCAGCGCTTGGCAGACTCTCTTTGCAAGTGGATCGGTCTCGGTGACTGAAACAGAACTGCACTGCTAATACACATTGTGCTGACGATTCAGTCCGGGACACAGGACAGCACTCTCACAGAAGCAAAAGCTGAGCTTTTCATCCAGCCTGAAGACCAGTCCATTTTTCACACTTAACACTGTTAGGTATGTGCAAGAGCCATGGTCACCGAGGCCTAGCTAAGGGACTGAAATTCTTACCCAGTTCATCCTATGCAGAGGTGCCCGAGCCCAAAGGGTCTCCATGGAAGGGCCCTGTGGGTCACGTGTGTTTCCTTGAGGTAGTCAGAGACTACTGAGGATAACCTTATGAGCTCCAGTTTGAAACCGGGCAACCCTGGCAAAACCTTAATTTCGTCCGTGGGAGGCGAGACAGTGGCGGTTTGAAAGCTGCCTGAAAAACACTCCTGCTGCCCATCTTCTCTTTGCTACCTGACGGCGTCCCGAAAGAACTGTGAGTGTACTCGTATGAGGCATGCTGGTCTCAGTTCCTTGCTGGGAGCTCCTCCAGGAGCACACTGGAGCTTGCCGGCCAAGAAATTGGACCCCTGACCTCAAGTAAAAGTCCGGATTTCTCCCAAAGTATGCTTAGGTATGCCACAGTAGCGGAGAAGCATGGGTTCAAGGAATGCTGCCACACTGTTGCGTCTTTCACGACTCCTTGTGCACTCACGTTCGTTGTAACATCTGTGAAAGGGCACTGAATGCCGTCCAACTCTTCTGTTGCGTTTGAGCCAACAGAAGCAAATGGGTTCGTTTGCTTTAACGCTGTGAATGTGCAGCGGTAATGGCAAAGCCCTGCCCGGATCGCTCGACAGCTCTCGTTTGTACAGCATTCCAACGGCCTCAGGAACGCCGTTCCAAGCAGCCTTACATTCCATGCTGGTGTGCCCCAGGGAGGCCTTTGGATTCTTCTGAGAAACACCACCGTGCCTCACAAATGAAACCTGTGGGCTCCCAAGAGATGCCTCCCTGCGGCAGTCGGAAGCTACATGTTGAGTTCCAGCCTGAAAACAACGGACAGCTTTCCCTGCGACAAGGCTGGACTTCTGGGACCCTCCAGATTCACCAAGGCCTAACTTTTGCACGGCGGGGGAATGCTCTTCTGCACGTACAGCACTCCCCACGTGAAAACCTTTCTTAGCAGAAGGAGGCAGTCTTTCCCTAGTACTAGAGGGCTAGGCAGAATCTTCAGATAAACATGCTGTGTCATCAAGCGTGAAAGGGGGACACTGATGGGAACGGTCGCATTCTCCCGGTTTGGAAGGGACTTGCTTTGGTCTTCCAAGCTGCCTGAACAGCACTAGCGGCCCAACTTCTCTTCACTGCAGGATTGTCACTGTGGGCCAAGGCTGCGTTCTCTCAATGTCAATAATGTGCTGGCAATTCCTTTCTAGAAATTCATCCCACTGCACTCCAGATTCAGCTCCGGCCAAATGAAAGGTGACCTAAGGCCTCAAGGTAAGGTCCAGTGTTTCACATCAGCAGAGTTGGGTGTGCAGTGGTATCCACGAAGCCATACTCTGAAATGGAGTGCCTTAACTCTGCTATGCCCCTGGGGACACATAGGACAGTCGAGCTGGCACCAATTTCGCATGATGACCGCTTTGTGCCGCCAGAGCGGCCGCTGGCTTCTGAGGAGCCCTAGGCCAAATAGGCCCCCGGGAAGCACTCTTCACATTCATAACAAGGGCAACGCACTCCTTTCTGGGTTGCCTACGGAGAGTGTTCCAGTCGTCAAAGAGCCTCGCGCAAGCAGCGTCTGGCAGACTCTCTTTGCAAGTGGATCGGCCTCAGGGACTGAAACAGAACTGCACTGCTAATACACAATGTGCTGACGATTCAGTCCGGGACACAGGACAGCACTCTCACAGAAGCAAAAGCTGAGCTTTTCATCCAGCCTGAAGACCAGTACATTTTTCACACTTAACACTGTTAGGTATGTGCAAGAGCCATGGTCACCGAGGCCTAGCTAAGGGACTGAAATTCTTACCCAGTTCATCCTATGCAGAGGTGCCCGAGCCCAAAGAGTCTCCATGGAAGGGCCCTGTGGGTCCCGTGTGTTTCCTTGAGGTAGTCAGAGACTACTGAGGATAACCTTATGAGCTCCAGTTTGAAACCGGGCAACCCTGGCAAAACCTTAATTTCGTCCGTGGGAGGCGAGACAGTGGCGGTTTGAAAGCTGCCTGAAAAACACTCCTGCTGCCCATCTTCTCTTTGCTGCCTGACGGCGTCCCGAAAGAACTGTGAGTGTACTCGTATGAGGCATGCTGGTCTCAGTTCCTTGCTGGGAGCTCCTCCAGGAGCACACTGGAGCTTGCCGGCCAAGAAATTGGACCCCTGACCTCAAGTAAAAGTCCGGATTTCTCCCAAAGTATGCTTAGGTATGCCACAGTAGCGGAGAAGCATGGGTTCAAGGAATGCTGCCACACTGTTGCGTCTTTCACGACTCCTTGTGCACTCACGTTCGTTGTAACATCTGTGAAAGGGCACTGAATGCCGTCCAACTCTTCTGTTGCGTTTGAGCCAACAGAAGCAAATGGGTTCGTTTGCTTTAACGCTGTGAATGTGCAGCGGTAATGGCAAAGCCCTGCCCGGATCGCTCGACAGCTCTCGTTTGTACAGCATTCCATCGGCCTCAGGAACGCCGTTCCAAGCAGCCTTACATTCCATGCTGGTGTGCCCCAGGGAGGCCTTTGGATTCTTCTGAGAAACACCACCGTGCCTCACAAACGAAACCTGTGGGCTCCCAAGAGGTGCCTCCCTGCGGCAGTCGGAAGCTACATGTTGAGTTCCAGCCTGAAAACAACGGACAGCTTTCCCTGTGACAAGGCTGGACTTCTGGCACCCTCCAGATTCACCAAGGCCTAACTTTTGCATGGCGGGGGAATGCTCTTCTGCACGTACAGCACTCCCCACGTGAAAACCTTTCTTAGCAGAAGGAGGCAGTCTTTCCCTAGTACTAGAGGGCTAGGCAGAATCTTCAGATAAACATGCTGTGTCATCAAGCGTGAAAGGGGGACACTGATGGGAACGGTAGCATTCTCCCGGTTTGGAAGTGAGTTGCTTTGGGCTTCCAAGCTGCCTGAACAGCACTAGCGGCCCCACTTCTCCTCACTGCAGGATTGTCGCTGTGGGCCAAGGCTGCGTTCTCTCAATGTCAATAATGTGCTGGCAATTCCTTTCTAGGAACTCATCCCACTGCACTCCAGATTCAACTCCTGCCAAATGAAAGGTGACCTAAGGCCTCAAAGTAAGGTCCAGTGTTTCACATCAGCAGAGTTGGGTGTGCAGTGGTATCCACGAAGCCATACTCTGAAATGGATTGCCTTAACTCTGCTATGCGCCTGGGGACACATAGGACAGTCGATCGTACACCAATTTCGCATGATGACCGCTGTGTGCCGCCAGAGCGGCCGCTGGCTTCTGAGGAGCCCTAGGTCAAATAGGCCCCCGGGAGGCACTCTTCACATTCATAGCAAGGGCAACGCACTCCTTTCTGGGTTGCCTATGGAGAGTGTTCCAGTCGTCAAAGAGCCTCGCGCAAGCAGCGCTTGGCAGACTCTCTTTGCAAGTGGATCGGTCTCGGTGACTGAAACAGAACTGCACTGCTAATACACATTGTGCTGACGATTCAGTCCGGGACACAGGACAGCACTCTCACAGAAGCAAAAGCTGAGCTTTTCATCCAGCCTGAAGACCAGTCCATTTTTCACACTTAACACTGTTAGGTATGTGCAAGAGCCATGGTCACCGAGGCCTAGCTAAGGGACTGAAATTCTTACCCAGTTCATCCTATGCAGAGGTGCCCGAGCCCAAAGGGTCTCCATGGAAGGGCCCTGTGGGTCACGTGTGTTTCCTTGAGGTAGTCAGAGACTACTGAGGATAACCTTATGAGCTCCAGTTTGAAACCGGGCAACCCTGGCAAAACCTTAATTTTGTCCGTGGGAGGCGAGACAGTGGCGGTTTGAAAGCTGCCTGAAAAACACTCCTGCTGCCCATCTTCTCTTTGCTACCTGACGGCGTCCCGAAAGAACTGTGAGTGTACTCGTATGAGGCATGCTGGTCTCAGTTCCTTGCTGGGAGCTCCTCCAGGAGCACACTGGAGCTTGCCGGCCAAGAAATTGGACCCCTGACCTCAAGTAAAAGTCCGGATTTCTCCCAAAGTATGCTTAGGTATGCCACAGTAGCGGAGAAGCATGGGTTCAAGGAATGCTGCCACACTGTTGCGTCTTTCACGACTCCTTGTGCACTCACGTTCGTTGTAACATCTGTGAAAGGGCACTGAATGCCGTCCAACTCTTCTGTTGCGTTTGAGCCAACAGAAGCAAATGGGTTCGTTTGCTTTAACGCTGTGAATGTGCAGCGGTAATGGCAAAGCCCTGCCCGGATCGCTCGACAGCTCTCGTTTGTACAGCATTCCAACGGCCTCAGGAACGCCGTTCCAAGCAGCCTTACATTCCATGCTGGTGTGCCCCAGGGAGGCCTTTGGATTCTTCTGAGAAACACCACCGTGCCTCACAAATGAAACCTGTGGGCTCCCAAGAGATGCCTCCCTGCGGCAGTCGGAAGCTACATGTTGAGTTCCAGCCTGAAAACAACGGACAGCTTTCCCTGCGACAAGGCTGGACTTCTGGGACCCTCCAGATTCACCAAGGCCTAACTTTTGCACGGCGGGGGAATGCTCTTCTGCACGTACAGCACTCCCCACGTGAAAACCTTTCTTAGCAGAAGGAGGCAGTCTTTCCCTAGTACTAGAGGGCTAGGCAGAATCTTCAGATAAACATGCTGTGTCATCAAGCGTGAAAGGGGGACACTGATGGGAACGGTCGCATTCTCCCGGTTTGGAAGGGACTTGCTTTGGTCTTCCAAGCTGCCTGAACAGCACTAGCGGCCCAACTTCTCTTCACTGCAGGATTGTCACTGTGGGCCAAGGCTGCGTTCTCTCAATGTCAATAATGTGCTGGCAATTCCTTTCTAGAAATTCATCCCACTGCACTCCAGATTCAGCTCCGGCCAAATGAAAGGTGACCTAAGGCCTCAAGGTAAGGTCCAGTGTTTCACATCAGCAGAGTTGGGTGTGCAGTGGTATCCACGAAGCCATACTCTGAAATGGAGTGCCTTAACTCTGCTATGCCCCTGGGGACACATAGGACAGTCGAGCTGGCACCAATTTCGCATGATGACCGCTTTGTGCCGCCAGAGCGGCCGCTGGCTTCTGAGGAGCCCTAGGCCAAATAGGCCCCCGGGAAGCACTCTTCACATTCATAACAAGGGCAACGCACTCCTTTCTGGGTTGCCTACGGAGAGTGTTCCAGTCGTCAAAGAGCCTCGCGCAAGCAGCGTCTGGCAGACTCTCTTTGCAAGTGGATCGGCCTCAGGGACTGAAACAGAACTGCACTGCTAATACACAATGTGCTGACGATTCAGTCCGGGACACAGGACAGCACTCTCACAGAAGCAAAAGCTGAGCTTTTCATCCAGCCTGAAGACCAGTACATTTTTCACACTTAACACTGTTAGGTATGTGCAAGAGCCATGGTCACCGAGGCCTAGCTAAGGGACTGAAATTCTTACCCAGTTCATCCTATGCAGAGGTGCCCGAGCCCAAAGGGTCTCCATGGAAGGGCCCTGTGGGTCCCGTGTGTTTCCTTGAGGTAGTCAGAGACTACTGAGGATAACCTTATGAGCTCCAGTTTGAAACCGGGCAACCCTGGCAAAACCTTAATTTCGTCCATGGGAGGCGAGACACTGGCGGTTTGAAAGCTGCCTGAAAAACACTCCTGCTGCCCATCTTCTCTTTGCTACCTGATGGCGTCCCGAAAGAACTGTGAGTGTACTCGTATGAGGCATGCTGGTCTCAGTTCCTTGCTGGGAGCTCCTCCAGGAGCACACTGGAGCTTGCCGGCCAAGAAATTGGACCCCTGACCTCAAGTAAAAGTCCGGATTTCTCCCAAAGTATGCTTAGGTATGCCACAGTAGCGGAGAAGCATGGGTTCAAGGAATGCTGCCACACTGTTGCGTCTTTCACGACTCCTTGTGCACTCACGTTCGTTGTAACATCTGTGAAAGGGCACTGAATGCCGTCCAACACTTCTGTTGCGTTTGAGCCAACAGAAGCAAATGGGTTCGTTTGCTTTAACGCTGTGAATGTGCAGCGGTAATGGCAAAGCCCTGCCCGGATCGCTCGACAGCTCTCGTTTGTACAGCATTCCATCGGCCTCAGGAACGCCGTTCCAAGCAGCCTTACATTCCATGCTGGTGTGCCCCAGGGAGGCCTTTGGATTCTTCTGAGAAACACCACCGTGCCTCACAAATGAAACCTGTGGGCTCCCAAGAGGTGCCTCCCTGCGGCAGTCGGAAGCTACATGTTGAGTTCCAGCCTGAAAACAACGGACAGCTTTCCCTGTGACAAGGCTGGACTTCTGGCACCCTCCAGATTCACCAAAGCCTAACTTTTGCACGGCGGTGGAATGCTCTTCTGCACGTACAGCACTCCCCACGTGAAAACCTTTCTTAGCAGAAGGAGGCAGTCTTTCCCTAGTACTAGAGGGCTAGGCAGAATCTTCAGATAAACATGCTGTGTCATCAAGCGTGAAAGGGGGACAATGATGGGAACGGTAGCATTCTCCCGGTTTGGAAGTGAGTTGCTTTGGGCTTCCAAGCTGCCTGAACAGCACTAGCAGCCCCACTTCTCCTCACTGCAGGATTGTCGCTGTGGGCCAAGGCTGCGTTCTCTCAATGTCAATAATGTGCTGGCAATTCCTTTCTAGGAACTCATCCCACTGCACTCCAGATTCAGCTCCTGCCAAATGAAAGGTGACCTAAGGCCTCAAAGTAAGGTCCAGTGTTTCACATCAGCAGAGTTGGGTGTGCAGTGGTATCCACGAAGCCATACTCTGAAATGGATTGCCTTAACTCTGCTATGCGCCTGGGGACACATAGGACAGTCGATCGTACACCAATTTCGCATGATGACCGCTGTGTGCCGCCAGAGCGGCCGCTGGCTTCTGAGGAGCCCTAGGTCAAATAGGCCCCCGGGAGGCACTCTTCACATTCATAGCAAGGGCAACGCACTCCTTTCTGGGTTGCCTATGGAGAGTGTTCCAGTCGTCAAAGAGCCTCGCGCAAGCAGCGCTTGGCAGACTCTCTTTGCAAGTGGATCGGTCTCGGTGACTGAAACAGAACTGCACTGCTAATACACATTGTGCTGACGATTCAGTCCGGGACACAGGACAGCACTCTCACAGAAGCAAAATCTGAGCTTTTCATCCAGCCTGAAGACCAGTCCATTTTTCACACTTAACACTGTTAGGTATGTGCAAGAGCCATGGTCACCGAGGCCTAGCTAAGGGACTGAAATTCTTACCCAGTTCATCCTATGCAGAGGTGCCCGAGCCCAAAGGGTCTCCATGGAAGGGCCCTGTGGGTCCCGTGTGTTTCCTTGAGGTAGTCAGAGACTACTGAGGATAACCTTATGAGCTCCAGTTTGAAACCGGGCAACCCTGGCAAAACCTTAATTTCGTCCGTGGGAGGCGAGACAGTGGCGGTTTGAAAGCTGCCTGAAAAACACTCCTGCTGCCCATCTTCTCTTTGCTACCTGACGGCGTCCCGAAAGAACTGTGAGTGTACTCGTATGAGGCATGCTGGTCTCAGTTCCTTGCTGGGAGCTCCTCCAGGAGCACACTGGAGCTTGCCGGCCAAGAAATTGGACCCCTGACCTCAAGTAAAAGTCCGGATTTCTCCCAAAGTATGCTTAGGTATGCCACAGTAGCGGAGAAGCATGGGTTCAAGGAATGCTGCCACACTGTTGCGTCTTTCACGACTCCTTGTGCACTCACGTTCGTTGTAACATCTGTGAAAGGGCACTGAATGCCGTCCAACTCTTCTGTTGCGTTTGAGCCAACAGAAGCAAATGGGTTCGTTTGCTTTAACGCTGTGAATGTGCAGCGGTAATGGCAAAGCCCTGCCCGGATCGCTCGACAGCTCTCGTTTGTACAGCATTCCAACGGCCTCAGGAACGCCGTTCCAAGCAGCCTTACATTCCATGCTGGTGTGCCCCAGGGAGGCCTTTGGATTCTTCTGAGAAACACCACCGTGCCTCACAAATGAAACCTGTGGGCTCCCAAGAGGTGCCTCCCTGTGGCAGTCGGAAGCTACATGTTGAGTTCCAGCCTGAAAACAACGGACAGCTTTCCCTGTGACAAGGCTGGACTTCTGGGACCCTCCAGATTCACCAAGGCCTAACTTTTGCACGGCGGGGGAATGCTCTTCTGCACGTACAGCACTCCCCACGTGAAAACCTTTCTTAGCAGAAGGAGGCAGTCTTTCCCTAGTACTAGAGGGCTAGGCAGAATCTTCAGATAAACATGCTGTGTCATCAAGCGTGAAAGGGGGACACTGATGGGAACGGTAGCATTCTCCCGGTTTGGAAGTGAGTTGCTTTGGGCTTCCAAGCTGCCTGAACAGCACTAGCGGCCCCACTTCTCCTCACTGCAGGATTGTCGCTGTGGGCCAAGGCTGCGTTCTCTCAATGTCAATAATGTGCTGGCAATTCCTTTCTAGAAACTCATCCCACTGCACTCCAGATTCAGCTCCTGCCAAATGAAAGGTGACCTAAGGCCTCAAAGTAAGGTCCAGTGTTTCACATCAGCAGAGTTGGGTGTGCAGTGGTATCCACGAAGCCATACTCTGAAATGGATTGCCTTAACTCTGCTATGCGCCTGGGGACACATAGGACAGTCGATCGTACACCAATTTCGCATGATGACCGCTGTGTGCCGCCAGAGCGGCCGCTGGCTTCTGAGGAGCCCTAGGTCAAATAGGCCCCCGGGAGGCACTCTTCACATTCATAGCAAGGGCAACGCACTCCTTTCTGGGTTGCCTATGGAGAGTGTTCCAGTCGTCAAAGAGCCTCGCGCAAGCAGCGCTTGGCAGACTCTCTTTGCAAGTGGATCGGTCTCGGTGACTGAAACAGAACTGCACTGCTAATACACATTGTGCTGACGATTCAGTCCGGGACACAGGACAGCACTCTCACAGAAGCAAAAGCTGAGCTTTTCATCCAGCCTGAAGACCAGTCCATTTTTCACACTTAACACTGTTAGGTATGTGCAAGAGCCATGGTCACAGAGGCCTAGCTAAGGTACTGAAATACTTACCCAGCTCATCCTATGCAGAGGTGTCCGTGCCCAAAGGATCTCCATGGAAGGGCCCTGTGGGTCCCGTGTGTTTCCTTGAGGTAGTCAGAGACTACTGAGGATAACCTTATGAGCTCCAGTTTGAAACCGGGCAACCCTGGCAAAACCTTAATTTCGTCCGTGGGAGGCGAGACAGTGGCGGTTTGAAAGCTGCCTGAAAAACACTCCTGCTGCCCATATTCTCTTTGCTACCTGACGGCGTCCCGAAAGAACTGCGAGTGTACTCGTATGAGGCATGCTGGTCTCAGTTCCTTGCTGGGAGCTCCTCCAGGAGCACACTGGAGCTTGCCGGCCAAAAAATTGGACCCCTGGTCTCAAGTAAAAGTTCAGATTTCTTCCATAGTAAGCTTAGGTATGCCATAGTAGCGGAGAAGCATGTGTTCAAGGAATGCTGCCACACTGTTGCGTCTTTCACGACTCCTTGTGCACTCACGTTCGTTGTAACATCTTTGAAAGGGCACTGAATGCCGTCCAACTCTTCTGTTGCGTTTGAGCCAACAGAAGCAAATGGGTTCGTTTGCTTTAACGCTGTGAATGTGCAGCGGTAATGGCAAAGCCCTGCCCGGATCGCTCGACAGCTCTCGTTTGTACAGCATTCCAACGGCCTCAGGAACGCCGTTCCAAGCAGCCTTACATTCCATGCTGGTGTGCCCCAGGGAGGCCTTTGGATTCTTCTGAGAAACACCACCGTGCCTCACAAATGAAACCTGTGGGCTCCCAAGAGATGCCTCCCTGCGGCAGTCGGAAGCTACATGTTGAGTTCCAGCCTGAAAACAACGGACAGCTTTCCCTGCGACAAGGCTGGACTTCTGGGACCCTCCAGATTCACCAAGGCCTAACTTTTGCACGGCGGGGGAATGCTCTTCTGCACGTACAGCACTCCCCACGTGAAAACCTTTCTTAGCAGAAGGAGGCAGTCTTTCCCTAGTACTAGAGGGCTAGGCAGAATCTTCAGATAAACATGCTGTGTCATCAAGCGTGAAAGGGGGACACTGATGGGAACGGTCGCATTCTCCCGGTTTGGAAGGGACTTGCTTTGGTCTTCCAAGCTGCCTGAACAGCACTAGCGGCCCAACTTCTCTTCACTGCAGGATTGTCGCTGTGGGCCAAGGCTGCGTTCTCTCAATGTCAATAATGTGCTGGCAATTCCTTTCTAGAAATTCATCCCACTGCACTCCAGATTCAGCTCCGGCCAAATGAAAGGTGACCTAAGGCCTCAAGGTAAGGTCCAGTGTTTCACATCAGCAGAGTTGGGTGTGCAGTGGTATCCACGAAGCCATACTCTGAAATGGAGTGCCTTAACTCTGCTATGCCCCTGGGGACACATAGGACAGTCGAGCTGGCACCAATTTCGCATGATGACCGCTTTGTGCCGCCAGAGTGGCCGCTGGCTTCTGAGGAGCCCTAGGCCAAATAGGCCCCTGGGAAGCACTCTTCACATTCATAACAAGGGCAACGCACTCCTTTCTGGGTTGCCTACGGAGAGTGTTCCAGTCGTCAAAGAGCCTCGCGCAAGCAGCGTCTGGCAGACTCTCTTTGCAAGTGGATCGGCCTCAGGGACTGAAACAGAACTGCACTGCTAATACACAATGTGCTGACGATTCAGTCCGGGACACAGGACAGCACTCTCACAGAAGCAAAAGCTGAGCTTTTCATCCAGCCTGAAGACCAGTACATTTTTCACACTTAACACTGTTAGGTATGTGCAAGAGCCATGGTCACCGAGGCCTAGCTAAGGGACTGAAATTCTTACCCAGTTCATCCTATGCAGAGGTGCCCGAGCCCAAAGGGTCTCCATGGAAGGGCCCTGTGGGTCCCGTGTGTTTCCTTGAGGTAGTCAGAGACTACTGAGGATAACCTTATGAGCTCCAGTTTGAAACCGGGCAACCCTGGCAAAACCTTAATTTCGTCCGTGGGAGGCGAGACAGTGGCGGTTTGAAAGCTGCCTGAAAAACACTCCTGCTGCCCATCTTCTCTTTGCTGCCTGACGGCGTCCCGAAAGAACTGTGAGTGTACTCGTATGAGGCATGCTGGTCTCAGTTCCTTGCTGGGAGCTCCTCCAGGAGCACACTGGAGCTTGCCGGCCAAAAAATTGGACCCCTGGTCTCAAGTAAAAGTTCAGATTTCTTCCATAGTAAGCTTAGGTATGCCATAGTAGCGGAGAAGCATGTGTTCAAGGAATGCTGCCACACTGTTGCGTTTTTCACGACTCCTTGTGCACTCACGTTCGTTGTAACATCTTTGAAAGGGCACTGAATGCCGTCCAACTCTTCTGTTGCGTTTGAGCCAACAGAAGCAAATGGGTTCGTTTGCTTTAACGCTGTGAATGTGCAGCGGTAATGGCAAAGCCCTGCCCAGATCGCTCGACAGCTCTCGTTTGTACAGCATTCCAAGGGCCTCAGGAACGCCGTTCCAAGCAGCCTTACATTCCATGCTGGTGTGCCCCAGGGAGGCCTTTGGATTCTTCTGAGAAACACCACCGTGCCTCACAAATGAAACCTGTGGGCTCCCAAGAGATGCCTCCCTGCGGCAGTCGGAAGCTACATGTTGAGTTCCAGCCTGAAAACAACGGACAGCTTTCCCTGCGACAAGGCTGGACTTCTGGGACCCTCCAGATTCACCAAGGCCTAACTTTTGCATGGCGGGGGAATGCTCTTCTGCACGTACAGCACTCCCCACGTGAAAACCTTTCTTAGCAGAAGGAGGCAGTCTTTCCCTAGTACTAGAGGGCTAGGCAGAATCTTCAGATAAACATGCTGTGTCATCAAGCGTGAAAGGGGGACACTGATGGGAACGGTCGCATTCTCCCGGTTTGGAAGGGACTTGCTTTGGTCGTCCAAGCTGCCTGAACAGCACTAGCGGCCCAACTTCTCTTCACTGCAGGATTGTCGCTGTGGGCCAAGGCTGCGTTCTCTCAATGTCAATAATGTGCTGGCAATTCCCTTCTAGAAATTCATCCCACTGCACTCCAGATTCAGCTCCGGCCAAATGAAAGGTGACCTAAGGCCTCAAGGTAAGGTCCAGTGTTTCACATCAGCAGAGTTGGGTGTGCAGTGGTATCCACGAAGCCATACTCTGAAATGGAGTGCCTTAACTCTGCTATGCCCCTGGGGACACATAGGACAGTCGATCTGGTACCAATTTCGCATGATGACCGCTTTGTGCCGCCAGAGCGGCCGCTGGCTTCTGAGGAGCCTTAGGCCAAATAGGCCCCTGGGAAGCACTCTTCACATTCATAACAAGGGAAACGCACTCCTTTCTGGGTTGCCTACGGAGAGTGTTCCAGTCGTCAAAGAGCCTCGCGCAAGCAGCGTCTGGCAGACTCTCTTTGCAAGTGGATCGGTCTCGGTGACTGAAACAGAACTGCACTGCTAATACACATTGTGCTGACGATTCAGTCCGGGACACAGGACAGCACTCTCACAGAAGCAAAAGCTGAGCTTTTCATCCAGCCTGAAGACCAGTCCATTTTTCACACTTAACACTGTTAGGTATGTGCAAGAGCCATGGTCACAGAGGCCTAGCTAAGGTACTGAAATACTTACCCAGCTCATCCTATGCAGAGGTGTCCGTGCCCAAAGGGTCTCCATGGAAGGGCCCTGTGGGTCCCGTGTGTTTCCTTGAGGTAGTCAGAGACTACTGAGGATAACCTTATGAGCTCCAGTTTGAAACCGGGCAACCCTGGCAAAACCTTAATTTCGTCCGTGGGAGGCGAGACAGTGGCGGTTTGAAAGCTGCCTGAAAAACACTCCTGCTGCCCATCTTCTCTTTGCTGCCTGACGGCGTCCCGAAAGAACTGTGAGTGTACTCGTATGAGGCATGCTGGTCTCAGTTCCTTGCTGGGAGCTCCTCCAGGAGCACACTGGAGCTTGCCGGCCAAAAAATTGGACCCCTGGTCTCAAGTAAAAGTTCAGATTTCTTCCATAGTAAGCTTAGGTATGCCATAGTAGCGGAGAAGCATGTGTTCAAGGAATGCTGCCACACTGTTGCGTCTTTCACGACTCCTTGTGCACTCACGTTCGTTGTAACATCTTTGAAAGGGCACTGAATGCCGTCCAACTCTTCTGTTGCGTTTGAGCCAACAGAAGCAAATGGGTTCGTTTGCTTTAACGCTGTGAATGTGCAGCGGTAATGGCAAAGCCCTGCCCGGATCGCTCGACAGCTCTCGTTTGTACAGCATTCCAACGGCCTCAGGAACGCCGTTCCAAGCAGCCTTACATTCCATGCTGGTGTGCCCCAGGGAGGCCTTTGGATTCTTCTGAGAAACACCACCGTGCCTCACAAATGAAACCTGTGGGCTCCCAAGAGATGCCTCCCTGCGGCAGTCGGAAGCTACATGTTGAGTTCCAGCCTGAAAACAACGGACAGCTTTCCCTGCGACAAGGCTGGACTTCTGGGACCCTCCAGATTCACCAAGGCCTAACTTTTGCACGGCGGGGGAATGCTCTTCTGCACGTACAGCACTCCCCACGTGAAAACCTTTCTTAGCAGAAGGAGGCAGTCTTTCCCTAGTACTAGAGGGCTAGGCAGAATCTTCAGATAAACATGCTGTGTCATCAAGCGTGAAAGGGGGACACTGATGGGAACGGTCGCATTCTCCCGGTTTGGAAGGGACTTGCTTTGGTCTTCCAAGCTGCCTGAACAGCACTAGCGGCCCAACTTCTCTTCACTGCAGGATTGTCGCTGTGGGCCAAGGCTGCGTTCTCTCAATGTCAATAATGTGCTGGCAATTCCTTTCTAGAAACTCATCCCACTGCACTCCAGATTCAGCTCCGGCCAAATGAAAGGTGACCTAAGGCCTCAAGGTAAGGTCCAGTGTTTCACATCAGCAGAGTTGGGTGTGCAGTGGTATCCACGAAGCCATACTCTGAAATGGAGTGCCTTAACTCTGCTATGCCCCTGGGGACACATAGGACAGTCGAGCTGGCACCAATTTCGCATGATGACCGCTTTGTGCCGCCAGAGCGGCCGCTGGCTTATGAGGAGCCCTAGGCCAAATAGGCCCCTGGGAAGCACTCTTCACATTCATAACAAGGGCAACGCACTCCTTTCTGGGTTGCCTACGGAGAGTGTTCCAGTCGTCAAAGAGCCTCGCGCAAGCAGCGTCTGGCAGACTCTCTTTGCAAGTGGATCGGTCTCGGTGACTGAAACAGAACTGCACTGCTAATACACAAAGTGCTGACGATTCAGTCCGGGACACAGGACAGCACTCTCACAGAAGCAAAAGCTGAGCTTTTCATCCAGCCTGAAGACCAGTCCATTTTTCACACTTAACACTGTTAGGTATGTGCAAGAGCCATGGTCACCGAGGCCTAGCTAAGGGACTGAAATTCTTACCCAGTTCATCCTATGCAGAGGTGCCCGAGCCCAAAGGGTCTCCATGGAAGGGCCCTGTGGGTCCCGTGTGTTTCCTTGAGGTAGTCAGAGACTACTGAGGATAACCTTATGAGCTCCAGTTTGAAACCGGGCAACCCTGGCAAAACCTTAATTTCGTCCGTGGGAGGCGAGACAGTGGCGGTTTGAAAGCTGCCTGAAAAACACTCCTGCTGCCCATCTTCTCTTTGCTACCTGACGGCGTCCCGAAAGAACTGTGAGTGTACTCGTATGAGGCATGCTGGTCTCAGTTCCTTGCTGGGAGCTCCTCCAGGAGCACACTGGAGCTTGCCGGCCAAGAAATTGGACCCCTGACCTCAAGTAAAAGTCCGGATTTCTCCCAAAGTATGCTTAGGTATGCCACAGTAGCGGAGAAGCATGGGTTCAAGGAATGCTGCCACACTGTTGCGTCTTTCACGACTCCTTGTGCACTCACGTTCGTTGTAACATCTGTGAAAGGGCACTGAATGCCGTCCAACTCTTCTGTTGCGTTTGAGCCAACAGAAGCAAATGGGTTCGTTTGCTTTAACGCTGTGAATGTGCAGCGGTAATGGCAAAGCCCTGCCCGGATCGCTCGACAGCTCTCGTTTGTACAGCATTCCAACGGCCTCAGGAACGCCGTTCCAAGCAGCCTTACATTCCATGCTGGTGTGCCCCAGGGAGGCCTTTGGATTCTTCTGAGAATCACCACCGTGCCTCACAAATGAAACCTGTGGGCTCCCAAGAGGTGCCTCCCTGCGGCAGTCGGAAGCTACATGTTGAGTTCCAGCCTGAAAACAACGGACAGCTTTCCCTGTGACAAGGCTGGACTTCTGGGACCCTCCAGATTCACCAAGGCCTAACTTTTGCACGGCGGGGGAATGCTCTTCTGCACGTACAGCACTCCACACGTGAAAACCTTTCTTAGCAGAAGGAGGCAGTCTTTCCCTAGTACTAGAGGGCTAGGCAGAATCTTCAGATAAACATGCTGTGTCATCAAGCGTGAAAGGGGGACACTGATGGGAACGGTAGCATTCTCCCGGTTTGGAAGTGAGTTGCTTTGGGCTTCCAAGCTGCCTGAACAGCAGTAGCGGCCCCACTTCTCCTCACTGCAGGATTGTCGCTGTGGGCCAAGGCTGCGTTCTCTCAATGTCAATAATGTGCTGGCAATTCCTTTCTAGAAACTCATCCCACTGCACTCCAGATTCAGCTCCTGCCAAATGAAAGGTGACCTAAGGCCTCAAAGTAAGGTCCAGTGTTTCACATCAGCAGAGTTGGGTGTGCAGTGGTATCCACGAAGCCATACTCTGAAATGGATTGCCTTAACTCTGCTATGCGCCTGGGGACACATAGGACAGTCGATCGTACACCAATTTCGCATGATGACCGCTGTGTGCCGCCAGAGCGGCCGCTGGCTTCTGAGGAGCCCTAGGTCAAATAGGCCCCCGGGAGGCACTCTTCACATTCATAGCAAGGGCAACGCACTCCTTTCTGGGTTGCCTATGGAGAGTGTTCCAGTCGTCAAAGAGCCTCGCGCAAGCAGCGCTTGGCAGACTCTCTTTGCAAGTGGATCGGTCTCGGTGACTGAAACAGAACTGCACTGCTAATACACATTGTGCTGACGATTCAGTCCGGGACACAGGACAGCACTCTCACAGAAGCAAAAGCTGAGCTTTTCATCCAGCCTGAAGACCAGTCCATTTTTCACACTTAACACTGTTAGGTATGTGCAAGAGCCATGGTCACAGAGGCCTAGCTAAGGTACTGAAATACTTACCCAGCTCATCCTATGCAGAGGTGTCCGTGCCCAAAGGGTCTCCATGGAAGGGCCCTGTGGGTCCCGTGTGTTTCCTTGAGGCAGTCAGAGACTACTGAGGATAACCTTATGAGCTCCAGTTTGAAACCGGGCAACCCTGGCAAAACCTTAATTTCGTCCGTGGTAGGCGAGACAGTGGCGGTTTGAAAGCTGCCTGAAAAACACTCCTGCTGCCCATCTTCTCTTTGCTGCCTGACGGCATCCCGAAAGAACTGTGAGTGTACTCGTATGAGGCATGCTGGTCTCAGTTCCTTGCTGGGAGCTCCTCCAGGAGCACACTGGAGCTTGCCGGCCAAAAAATTGGACCCCTGGTCTCAAGTAAAAGTTCAGATTTCTTCCATAGTAAGCTTAGGTATGCCATAGTAGCGGAGAAGCATGTGTTCAAGGAATGCTGCCACACTGTTGCGTCTTTCACGACTCCTTGTGCACTCACGTTCGTTGTAACATCTTTGAAAGGGCACTGAATGCCGTCCAACTCTTCTGTTGCGTTTGAGCCAACAGAAGCAAATGGGTTCGTTTGCTTTAACGCTGTGAATGTGCAGCGGTAATGGCAAAGCCCTGCCCGGATCGCTCGACAGCTCTCGTTTGTACAGCATTCCAACGGCCTCAGGAACGCCGTTCCAAGCAGCCTTACATTCCATGCTGGTGTGCCCCAGGGAGGCCTTTGGATTCTTCTGAGAAACACCACCGTGCCTCACAAATGAAACCTGTGGGCTCCCAAGAGATGCCTCCCTGCGGCAGTCGGAAGCTACATGTTGAGTTCCAGCCTGAAAACAACGGACAGCTTTCCCTGCGACAAGGCTGGACTTCTGGGACCCTCCAGATTCACCAAGGCCTAACTTTTGCACGGCGGGGGAATGCTCTTCTGCACGTACAGCACTCCCCACGTGAAAACCTTTCTTAGCAGAAGGAGGCAGTCTTTCCCTAGTACTAGAGGGCTAGGCAGAATCTTCAGATAAACATGCTGTGTCATCAAGCGTGAAAGGGGGACACTGATGGGAACGGTCGCATTCTCCCGGTTTGGAAGGGACTTGCTTTGGTCTTCCAAGCTGCCTGAACAGCACTAGCGGCCCAACTTCTCTTCACTGCAGGATTGTCGCTGTGGGCCAAGGCTGCGTTCTCTCAATGTCAATAATGTGCTGGCAATTCCTTTCTAGAAATTCATCCCACTGCACTCCAGATTCAGCTCCGGCCAAATGAAAGGTGACCTAAGGCCTCAAGGTAAGGTCCAGTGTTTCACATCAGCAGAGTTGGGTGTGCAGTGGTATCCACGAAGCCATACTCTGAAATGGAGTGCCTTAACTCTGCTATGCCCCTGGGGACACATAGGACAGTCGAGCTGGCACCAATTTCGCATGATGACCGCTTTGTGCCGCCAGAGTGGCCGCTGGCTTCTGAGGAGCCCTAGGCCAAATAGGCCCCTGGGAAGCACTCTTCACATTCATAACAAGGGCAACGCACTCCTTTCTGGGTTGCCTACGGAGAGTGTTCCAGTCGTCAAAGAGCCTCGCGCAAGCAGCGTCTGGCAGACTCTCTTTGCAAGTGGATCGGCCTCAGGGACTGAAACAGAACTACACTGCTAATACACAATGTGCTGACGATTCAGTCCGGGACACAGGACAGCACTCTCACAGAAGCAAAAGCTGAGCTTTTCATCCAGCCTGAAGACCAGTACATTTTTCACACTTAACACTGTTAGGTATGTGCAAGAGCCATGGTCACCGAGGCCTAGCTAAGGGACTGAAATTCTTACCCAGTTCATCCTATGCAGAGGTGCCCGAGCCCAAAGGGTCTCCATGGAAGGGCCCTGTGGGTCCCGTGTGTTTCCTTGAGGTAGTCAGAGACTACTGAGGATAACCTTATGAGCTCCAGTTTGAAACCGGGCAACCCTGGCAAAACCTTAATTTCGTCCGTGGGAGGCGAGACAGTGGCGGTTTGAAAGCTGCCTGAAAAACACTCCTGCTGCCCATCTTCTCTTTGCTGCCTGACGGCGTCCCGAAAGAACTGTGAGTTTACTCGTATGAGGCATGCTGGTCTCAGTTCCTTGCTGGGAGCTCCTCCAGGAGCACACTGGAGCTTGCCGGCCAAAAAATTGGACCCCTGGTCTCAAGTAAAAGTTCAGATTTCTTCCATAGTAAGCTTAGGTATGCCATAGTAGCGGAGAAGCATGTGTTCAAGGAATGCTGCCACACTGTTGCGTCTTTCACGACTCCTTGTGCACTCACGTTCGTTGTAACATCTTTGAAAGGGCACTGAATGCCGTCCAACTCTTCTGTTGCGTTTGAGCCAACAGAAGCAAATGGGTTCGTTTGCTTTAACGCTGTGAATGTGCAGCGGTAATGGCAAAGCCCTGCCCGGATCGCTCGACAGCTCTCGTTTGTACAGCATTCCAACGGCCTCAGGAACGCCGTTCCAAGCAGCCTTACATTCCATGCTGGTGTGCCCCAGGGAGGCCTTTGGATTCTTCTGAGAAACACCACCGTGCCTCACAAATGAAACCTGTGGGCTCCCAAGAGATGCCTCCCTGCGGCAGTCGGAAGCTACATGTTGAGTTCCAGCCTGAAAACAACGGACAGCTTTCCCTGCGACAAGGCTGGACTTCTGGGACCCTCCAGATTCACCAAGGCCTAACTTTTGCACGGCGGGGGAATGCTCTTCTGCACGTACAGCACTCCCCACGTGAAAACCTTTCTTAGCAGAAGGAGGCAGTCTTTCCCTAGTACTAGAGGGCTAGGCAGAATCTTCAGATAAACATGCTGTGTCATCAAGCGTGAAAGGGGGACACTGATGGGAACGGTCGCATTCTCCCGGTTTGGAAGGGACTTGCTTTGGTCTTCCAAGCTGCCTGAACAGCACTAGCGGCCCAACTTCTCTTCACTGCAGGATTGTCGCTGTGGGCCAAGGCTGCGTTCTCTCAATGTCAATAATGTGCTGGCAATTCCTTTCTAGAAATTCATCCCACTGCACTCCAGATTCAGCTCCGGCCAAATGAAAGGTGACCTAAGGCCTCAAGGTAAGGTCCAGTGTTTCACATCAGCAGAGTTGGGTGTGCAGTGGTATCCACGAAGCCATACTCTGAAATGGAGTGCCTTAACTCTGCTATGCCCCTGGGGACACATAGGACAGTCGAGCTGGCACCAATTTCGCATGATGACCGCTTTGTGCCGCCAGAGTGGCCGCTGGCTTCTGAGGAGCCCTAGGCCAAATAGGCCCCTGGGAAGCACTCTTCACATTCATAACAAGGGCAACGCACTCCTTTCTGGGTTGCCTACGGAGAGTGTTCCAGTCGTCAAAGAGCCTCGCGCAAGCAGCGTCTGGCAGACTCTCTTTGCAAGTGGATCGGCCTCAGGGACTGAAACAGAACTACACTGCTAATACACAATGTGCTGACGATTCAGTCCGGGACACAGGACAGCACTCTCACAGAAGCAAAAGCTGAGCTTTTCATCCAGCCTGGAGACCAGTACATTTTTCACACTTAACACTGTTAGGTATGTGCAAGAGCCATGGTCACCGAGGCCTAGCTAAGGGACTGAAATTCTTACCCAGTTCATCCTATGCAGAGGTGCCCGAGCCCAAAGGGTCTCCATGGAAGGGCCCTGTGGGTCCCGTGTGTTTCCTTGAGGTAGTCAGAGACTACTGAGGATAACCTTATGAGCTCCAGTTTGAAACCGGGCAACCCTGGCAAAACCTTAATTTCGTCCGTGGGAGGCGAGACAGTGGCGGTTTGAAAGCTGCCTGAAAAACACTCCTGCTGCCCATCTTCTCTTTGCTGCCTGACGGCGTCCCGAAAGAACTGTGAGTTTACTCGTATGAGGCATGCTGGTCTCAGTTCCTTGCTGGGAGCTCCTCCAGGAGCACACTGGAGCTTGCCGGCCAAAAAATTGGACCCCTGGTCTCAAGTAAAAGTTCAGATTTCTTCCATAGTAAGCTTAGGTATGCCATAGTAGCGGAGAAGCATGTGTTCAAGGAATGCTGCCACACTGTTGCGTTTTTCACGACTCCTTGTGCACTCACGTTCGTTGTAACATCTTTGAAAGGGCACTGAATGCCGTCCAACTCTTCTGTTGCGTTTGAGCCAACAGAAGCAAATGGGTTCGTTTGCTTTAACGCTGTGAATGTGCAGCGGTAATGGCAAAGCCCTGCCCAGATCGCTCGACAGCTCTCGTTTGTACAGCATTCCAAGGGCCTCAGGAACGCCGTTCCAAGCAGCCTTACATTCCATGCTGGTGTGCCCCAGGGAGGCCTTTGGATTCTTCTGAGAAACACCACCGTGCCTCACAAATGAAACCTGTGGGCTCCCAAGAGATGCCTCCCTGCGGCAGTCGGAAGCTACATGTTGAGTTCCAGCCTGAAAACAACGGACAGCTTTCCCTGCGACAAGGCTGGACTTCTGGGACCCTCCAGATTCACCAAGGCCTAACTTTTGCATGGCGGGGGAATGCTCTTCTGCACGTACAGCACTCCCCACGTGAAAACCTTTCTTAGCAGAAGGAGGCAGTCTTTCCCTAGTACTAGAGGGCTAGGCAGAATCTTCAGATAAACATGCTGTGTCATCAAGCGTGAAAGGGGGACACTGATGGGAACGGTCGCATTCTCCCGGTTTGGAAGGGACTTGCTTTGGTCGTCCAAGCTGCCTGAACAGCACTAGCGGCCCAACTTCTCTTCACTGCAGGATTGTCGCTGTGGGCCAAGGCTGCGTTCTCTCAATGTCAATAATGTGCTGGCAATTCCTTTCTAGAAATTCATCCCACTGCACTCCAGATTCAGCTCCGGCCAAATGAAAGGTGACCTAAGGCCTCAAGGTAAGGTCCAGTGTTTCACATCAGCAGAGTTGGGTGTGCAGTGGTATCCACGAAGCCATACTCTGAAATGGAGTGCCTTAACTCTGCTATGCCCCTGGGGACACATAGGACAGTCGATCTGGTACCAATTTCGCATGATGACCGCTTTGTGCCGCCAGAGCGGCCGCTGGCTTCTGAGGAGCCTTAGGCCAAATAGGCCCCTGGGAAGCACTCTTCACATTCATAACAAGGGAAACGCACTCCTTTCTGGATTGCCTACGGAGAGTGTTCCAGTCGTCAAAGAGCCTCGCGCAAGCAGCGTCTGGCAGACTCTCTTTGCAAGTGGATCGGTCTCGGTGACTGAAACAGAACTGCACTGCTAATACACATTGTGCTGACGATTCAGTCCGGGACACAGGACAGCACTCTCACAGAAGCAAAATCTGAGCTTTTCATCCAGCCTGAAGACCAGTCCATTTTTCACACTTAACACTGTTAGGTATGTGCAAGAGCCATGGTCACCGAGGCCTAGCTAAGGGACTGAAATTCTTACCCAGTTCATCCTATGCAGAGGTGCCCGAGCCCAAAGGGTCTCCATGGAAGGGCCCTGTGGGTCCCGTGTGTTTCCTTGAGGTAGTCAGAGACTACTGAGGATAACCTTATGAGCTCCAGTTTGAAACCGGGCAACCCTGGCAAAACCTTAATTTCGTCCGTGGGAGGCGAGACAGTGGCGGTTTGAAAGCTGCCTGAAAAACACTCCTGCTGCCCATCTTCTCTTTGCTACCTGACGGCGTCCCGAAAGAACTGTGAGTGTACTCGTATGAGGCATGCTGGTCTCAGTTCCTTGCTGGGAGCTCCTCCAGGAGCACACTGGAGCTTGCCGGCCAAGAAATTGGACCCCTGACCTCAAGTAAAAGTCCGGATTTCTCCCAAAGTATGCTTCGGTATGCCACAGTAGCGGAGAAGCATGGGTTCAAGGAATGCTGCCACACTGTTGCGTCTTTCACGACTCCTTGTGCACTCACGTTCGTTGTAACATCTGTGAAAGGGCACTGAATGCCGTCCAACTCTTCTGTTGCGTTTGAGCCAACAGAAGCAAATGGGTTCGTTTGCTTTAACGCTGTGAATGTGCAGCGGTAATGGCAAAGCCCTGCCCGGATCGCTCGACAGCTCTCGTTTGTACAGCATTCCAACGGCCTCAGGAACGCCGTTCCAAGCAGCCTTACATTCCATGCTGGTGTGCCCCAGGGAGGCCTTTGGATTCTTCTGAGAAACACCACCGTGCCTCACAAATGAAACCTGTGGGCTCCCAAGAGGTGCCTCCCTGCGGCAGTCGGAAGCTACATGTTGAGTTCCAGCCTGAAAACAACGGACAGCTTTCCCTGTGACAAGGCTGGACTTCTGGGACCCTCCAGATTCACCAAGGCCTAACTTTTGCACGGCGGGGGAATGCTCTTCTGCACGTACAGCACTCCCCACGTGAAAACCTTTCTTAGCAGAAGGAGGCAGTCTTTCCCTAGTACTAGAGGGCTAGGCAGAATCTTCAGATAAACATGCTGTGTCATCAAGCGTGAAAGGGGGACACTGATGGGAACGGTAGCATTCTCCCGGTTTGGAAGTGAGTTGCTTTGGGCTTCCAAGCTGCCTGAACAGCACTAGCGGCCCCACTTCTCCTCACTGCAGGATTGTCGCTGTGGGCCAAGGCTGCGTTCTCTCAATGTCAATAATGTGCTGGCAATTCCTTTCTAGAAACTCATCCCACTGCACTCCAGATTCAGCTCCTGCCAAATGAAAGGTGACCTAAGGCCTCAAAGTAAGGTCCAGTGTTTCACATCAGCAGAGTTGGGTGTGCAGTGGTATCCACGAAGCCATACTCTGAAATGGATTGCCTTAACTCTGCTATGCGCCTGGGGACACATAGGACAGTCGATCGTACACCAATTTCGCATGATGACCGCTGTGTGCCGCCAGAGCGGCCGCTGGCTTCTGAGGAGCCCTAGGTCAAATAGGCCCCCGGGAGGCACTCTTCACATTCATAGCAAGGGCAACGCACTCCTTTCTGGGTTGCCTATGGAGAGTGTTCCAGTCGTCAAAGAGCCTCGCGCAAGCAGCGCTTGGCAGACTCTCTTTGCAAGTGGATCGGTCTCGGTGACTGAAACAGAACTGCACTGCTAATACACATTGTGCTGACGATTCAGTCCGGGACACAGGACAGCACTCTCACAGAAGCAAAAGCTGAGCTTTTCATCCAGCCTGAAGACCAGTCCATTTTTCACACTTAACACTGTTAGGTATGTGCAAGAGCCATGGTCACAGAGGCCTAGCTAAGGTACTGAAATACTTACCCAGCTCATCCTATGCAGAGGTGTCCGTGCCCAAAGGATCTCCATGGAAGGGCCCTGTGGGTCCCGTGTGTTTCATTGAGGTAGTCAGAGACTACTGAGGATAACCTTATGAGCTCCAGTTTGAAACCGGGCAACCCTGGCAAAACCTTAATTTCGTCCGTGGGAGGCGAGACAGTGGCGGTTTGAAAGCTGCCTGAAAAACACTCCTGCTGCCCATATTCTCTTTGCTACCTGACGGCGTCCCGAAAGAACTGCGAGTGTACTCGTATGAGGCATGCTGGTCTCAGTTCCTTGCTGGGAGCTCCTCCAGGAGCACACTGGAGCTTGCCGGCCAAAAAATTGGACCCCTGGTCTCAAGTAAAAGTTCAGATTTCTTCCATAGTAAGCTTAGGTATGCCATAGTAGCGGAGAAGCATGTGTTCAAGGAATGCTGCCACACTGTTGCGTCTTTCACGACTCCTTGTGCACTCACGTTCGTTGTAACATCTTTGAAAGGGCACTGAATGCCGTCCAACTCTTCTGTTGCGTTTGAGCCAACAGAAGCAAATGGGTTCGTTTGCTTTAACGCTGTGAATGTGCAGCGGTAATGGCAAAGCCCTGCCCGGATCGCTCGACAGCTCTCGTTTGTACAGCATTCCAACGGCCTCAGGAACGCCGTTCCAAGCAGCCTTACATTCCATGCTGGTGTGCCCCAGGGAGGCCTTTGGATTCTTCTGAGAAACACCACCGTGCCTCACAAATGAAACCTGTGGGCTCCCAAGAGATGCCTCCCTGCGGCAGTCGGAAGCTACATGTTGAGTTCCAGCCTGAAAACAACGGACAGCTTTCCCTGCGACAAGGCTGGACTTCTGGGACCCTCCAGATTCACCAAGGCCTAACTTTTGCACGGCGGGGGAATGCTCTTCTGCACGTACAGCACTCCCCACGTGAAAACCTTTCTTAGCAGAAGGAGGCAGTCTTTCCCTAGTACTAGAGGGCTAGGCAGAATCTTCAGATAAACATGCTGTGTCATCAAGCGTGAAAGGGGGACACTGATGGGAACGGTCGCATTCTCCCGGTTTGGAAGGGACTTGCTTTGGTCTTCCAAGCTGCCTGAACAGCACTAGCGGCCCAACTTCTCTTCACTGCAGGATTGTCGCTGTGGGCCAAGGCTGCGTTCTCTCAATGTCAATAATGTGCTGGCAATTCCTTTCTAGAAATTCATCCCACTGCACTCCAGATTCAGCTCCGGCCAAATGAAAGGTGACCTAAGGCCTCAAGGTAAGGTCCAGTGTTTCACATCAGCAGAGTTGGGTGTGCAGTGGTATCCACGAAGCCATACTCTGAAATGGAGTGCCTTAACTCTGCTATGCCCCTGGGGACACATAGGACAGTCGAGCTGGCACCAATTTCGCATGATGACCGCTTTGTGCCGCCAGAGTGGCCGCTGGCTTCTGAGGAGCCCTAGGCCAAATAGGCCCCTGGGAAGCACTCTTCACATTCATAACAAGGGCAACGCACTCCTTTCTGGGTTGCCTACGGAGAGTGTTCCAGTCGTCAAAGAGCCTCGCGCAAGCAGCGTCTGGCAGACTCTCTTTGCAAGTGGATCGGCCTCAGGGACTGAAACAGAACTGCACTGCTAATACACAATGTGCTGACGATTCAGTCCGGGACACAGGACAGCACTCTCACAGAAGCAAAAGCTGAGCTTTTCATCCAGCCTGAAGACCAGTACATTTTTCACACTTAACACTGTTAGGTATGTGCAAGAGCCATGGTCACCGAGGCCTAGCTAAGGGACTGAAATTCTTACCCAGTTCATCCTATGCAGAGGTGCCCGAGCCCAAAGGGTCTCCATGGAAGGGCCCTGTGGGTCCCGTGTGTTTCCTTGAGGTAGTCAGAGACTACTGAGGATAACCTTATGAGCTCCAGTTTGAAACCGGGCAACCCTGGCAAAACCTTAATTTCGTCCGTGGGAGGCGAGACAGTGGCGGTTTGAAAGCTGCCTGAAAAACACTCCTGCTGCCCATCTTCTCTTTGCTGCCTGACGGCGTCCCGAAAGAACTGTGAGTGTACTCGTATGAGGCATGCTGGTCTCAGTTCCTTGCTGGGAGCTCCTCCAGGAGCACACTGGAGCTTGCCGGCCAAAAAATTGGACCCCTGGTCTCAAGTAAAAGTTCAGATTTCTTCCATAGTAAGCTTAGGTATGCCATAGTAGCGGAGAAGCATGTGTTCAAGGAATGCTGCCACACTGTTGCGTTTTTCACGACTCCTTGTGCACTCACGTTCGTTGTAACATCTTTGAAAGGGCACTGAATGCCGTCCAACTCTTCTGTTGCGTTTGAGCCAACAGAAGCAAATGGGTTCGTTTGCTTTAACGCTGTGAATGTGCAGCGGTAATGGCAAAGCCCTGCCCAGATCGCTCGACAGCTCTCGTTTGTACAGCATTCCAAGTGCCTCAGGAACGCCGTTCCAAGCAGCCTTACATTCCATGCTGGTGTGCCCCAGGGAGGCCTTTGGATTCTTCTGAGAAACACCACCGTGCCTCACAAATGAAACCTGTGGGCTCCCAAGAGATGCCTCCCTGCGGCAGTCGGAAGCTACATGTTGAGTTCCAGCCTGAAAACAACGGACAGCTTTCCCTGCGACAAGGCTGGACTTCTGGGACCCTCCAGATTCACCAAGGCCTAACTTTTGCATGGCGGGGGAATGCTCTTCTGCACGTACAGCACTCCCCACGTGAAAACCTTTCTTAGCAGAAGGAGGCAGTCTTTCCCTAGTACTAGAGGGCTAGGCAGAATCTTCAGATAAACATGCTGTGTCATCAAGCGTGAAAGGGGGACACTGATGGGAACGGTCGCATTCTCCCGGTTTGGAAGGGACTTGCTTTGGTCGTCCAAGCTGCCTGAACAGCACTAGCGGCCCAACTTCTCTTCACTGCAGGATTGTCGCTGTGGGCCAAGGCTGCGTTCTCTCAATGTCAATAATGTGCTGGCAATTCCTTTCTAGAAATTCATCCCACTGCACTCCAGATTCAGCTCCGGCCAAATGAAAGGTGACCTAAGGCCTCAAGGTAAGGTCCAGTGTTTCACATCAGCAGAGTTGGGTGTGCAGTGGTATCCACGAAGCCATACTCTGAAATGGAGTGCCTTAACTCTGCTATGCCCCTGGGGACACATAGGACAGTCGATCTGGTACCAATTTCGCATGATGACCGCTTTGTGCCGCCAGAGCGGCCGCTGGCTTCTGAGGAGCCTTAGGCCAAATAGGCCCCTGGGAAGCACTCTTCACATTCATAACAAGGGAAACGCACTCCTTTCTGGGTTGCCTACGGAGAGTGTTCCAGTCGTCAAAGAGCCTCGCGCAAGCAGCGTCTGGCAGACTCTCTTTGCAAGTGGATCGGTCTCGGTGACTGAAACAGAACTGCACTGCTAATACACATTGTGCTGACGATTCAGTCCGGGACACAGGACAGCACTCTCACAGAAGCAAAAGCTGAGCTTTTCATCCAGCCTGAAGACCAGTCCATTTTTCACACTTAACACTGTTAGGTATGTGCAAGAGCCATGGTCACAGAGGCCTAGCTAAGGTACTGAAATACTTACCCAGCTCATCCTATGCAGAGGTGTCCGTGCCCAAAGGGTCTCCATGGAAGGGCCCTGTGGGTCCCGTGTGTTTCCTTGAGGTAGTCAGAGACTACTGAGGATAACCTTATGAGCTCCAGTTTGAAACCGGGCAACCCTGGCAAAACCTTAATTTCGTCCGTGGGAGGCGAGACAGTGGCGGTTTGAAAGCTGCCTGAAAAACACTCCTGCTGCCCATCTTCTCTTTGCTGCCTGACGGCGTCCCGAAAGAACTGTGAGTGTACTCGTATGAGGCATGCTGGTCTCAGTTCCTTGCTGGGAGCTCCTCCAGGAGCACACTGGAGCTTGCCGGCCAAAAAATTGGACCCCTGGTCTCAAGTAAAAGTTCAGATTTCTTCCATAGTAAGCTTAGGTATGCCATAGTAGCGGAGAAGCATGTGTTCAAGGAATGCTGCCACACTGTTGCGTCTTTCACGACTCCTTGTGCACTCACGTTCGTTGTAACATCTTTGAAAGGGCACTGAATGCCGTCCAACTCTTCTGTTGCGTTTGAGCCAACAGAAGCAAATGGGTTCGTTTGCTTTAACGCTGTGAATGTGCAGCGGTAATGGCAAAGCCCTGCCCGGATCGCTCGACAGCTCTCGTTTGTACAGCATTCCAACGGCCTCAGGAACGCCGTTCCAAGCAGCCTTACATTCCATGCTGGTGTGCCCCAGGGAGGCCTTTGGATTCTTCTGAGAAACACCACCGTGCCTCACAAATGAAACCTGTGGGCTCCCAAGAGATGCCTCCCTGCGGCAGTCGGAAGCTACATGTTGAGTTCCAGCCTGAAAACAACGGACAGCTTTCCCTGCGACAAGGCTGGACTTCTGGGACCCTCCAGATTCACCAAGGCCTAACTTTTGCACGGCGGGGGAATGCTCTTCTGCACGTACAGCACTCCCCACGTGAAAACCTTTCTTAGCAGAAGGAGGCAGTCTTTCCCTAGTACTAGAGGGCTAGGCAGAATCTTCAGATAAACATGCTGTGTCATCAAGCGTGAAAGGGGGACACTGATGGGAACGGTCGCATTCTCCCGGTTTGGAAGGGACTTGCTTTGGTCTTCCAAGCTGCCTGAACAGCACTAGCGGCCCAACTTCTCTTCACTGCAGGATTGTCGCTGTGGGCCAAGGCTGCGTTCTCTCAATGTCAATAATGTGCTGGCAATTCCTTTCTAGAAACTCATCCCACTGCACTCCAGATTCAGCTCCGGCCAAATGAAAGGTGACCTAAGGCCTCAAGGTAAGGTCCAGTGTTTCACATCAGCAGAGTTGGGTGTGCAGTGGTATCCACGAAGCCATACTCTGAAATGGAGTGCCTTAACTCTGCTATGCCCCTGGGGACACATAGGACAGTCGAGCTGGCACCAATTTCGCATGATGACCGCTTTGTGCCGCCAGAGCGGCCGCTGGCTTATGAGGAGCCCTAGGCCAAATAGGCCCCTGGGAAGCACTCTTCACATTCATAACAAGGGCAACGCACTCCTTTCTGGGTTGCCTACGGAGAGTGTTCCAGTCGTCAAAGAGCCTCGCGCAAGCAGCGTCTGGCAGACTCTCTTTGCAAGTGGATCGGTCTCGGTGACTGAAACAGAACTGCACTGCTAATACACAAAGTGCTGACGATTCAGTCCGGGACACAGGACAGCACTCTCACAGAAGCAAAAGCTGAGCTTTTCATCCAGCCTGAAGACCAGTCCATTTTTCACACTTAACACTGTTAGGTATGTGCAAGAGCCATGGTCACCGAGGCCTAGCTAAGGGACTGAAATTCTTACCCAGTTCATCCTATGCAGAGGTGCCCGAGCCCAAAGGGTCTCCATGGAAGGGCCCTGTGGGTCCCGTGTGTTTCCTTGAGGTAGTCAGAGACTACTGAGGATAACCTTATGAGCTCCAGTTTGAAACCGGGCAACCCTGGCAAAACCTTAATTTCGTCCGTGGGAGGCGAGACAGTGGCGGTTTGAAAGCTGCCTGAAAAACACTCCTGCTGCCCATCTTCTCTTTGCTACCTGACGGCGTCCCGAAAGAACTGTGAGTGTACTCGTATGAGGCATGCTGGTCTCAGTTCCTTGCTGGGAGCTTCTCCAGGAGCACACTGGAGCTTGCCGGCCAAGAAATTGGACCCCTGACCTCAAGTAAAAGTCCGGATTTCTCCCAAAGTATGCTTAGGTATGCCACAGTAGCGGAGAAGCATGGGTTCAAGGAATGCTGCCACACTGTTGCGTCTTTCACGACTCCTTGTGCACTCACGTTCGTTGTAACATCTGTGAAAGGGCACTGAATGCCGTCCAACTCTTCTGTTGCGTTTGAGCCAACAGAAGCAAATGGGTTCGTTTGCTTTAACGCTGTGAATGTGCAGCGGTAATGGCAAAGCCCTGCCCGGATCGCTCGACAGCTCTCGTTTGTACAGCATTCCAACGGCCTCAGGAACGCCGTTCCAAGCAGCCTTACATTCCATGCTGGTGTGCCCCAGGGAGGCCTTTGGATTCTTCTGAGAATCACCACCGTGCCTCACAAATGAAACCTGTGGGCTCCCAAGAGGTGCCTCCCTGCGGCAGTCGGAAGCTACATGTTGAGTTCCAGCCTGAAAACAACGGACAGCTTTCCCTGTGACAAGGCTGGACTTCTGGGACCCTCCAGATTCACCAAGGCCTAACTTTTGCACGGCGGGGGAATGCTCTTCTGCACGTACAGCACTCCACACGTGAAAACCTTTCTTAGCAGAAGGAGGCAGTCTTTCCCTAGTACTAGAGGGCTAGGCAGAATCTTCAGATAAACATGCTGTGTCATCAAGCGTGAAAGGGGGACACTGATGGGAACGGTAGCATTCTCCCGGTTTGGAAGTGAGTTGCTTTGGGCTTCCAAGCTGCCTGAACAGCACTAGCGGCCCCACTTCTCCTCACTGCAGGATTGTCGCTGTGGGCCAAGGCTGCGTTCTCTCAATGTCAATAATGTGCTGGCAATTCCTTTCTAGAAACTCATCCCACTGCACTCCAGATTCAGCTCCTGCCAAATGAAAGGTGACCTAAGGCCTCAAAGTAAGGTCCAGTGTTTCACATCAGCAGAGTTGGGTGTGCAGTGGTATCCACGAAGCCATACTCTGAAATGGATTGCCTTAACTCTGCTATGCGCCTGGGGACACATAGGACAGTCGATCGTACACCAATTTCGCATGATGACCGCTGTGTGCCGCCAGAGCGGCCGCTGGCTTCTGAGGAGCCCTAGGTCAAATAGGCCCCCGGGAGGCACTCTTCACATTCATAGCAAGGGCAACGCACTCCTTTCTGGGTTGCCTATGGAGAGTGTTCCAGTCGTCAAAGAGCCTCGCGCAAGCAGCGCTTGGCAGACTCTCTTTGCAAGTGGATCGGTCTCGGTGACTGAAACAGAACTGCACTGCTAATACACATTGTGCTGACGATTCAGTCCGGGACACAGGACAGCACTCTCACAGAAGCAAAAGCTGAGCTTTTCATCCAGCCTGAAGACCAGTCCATTTTTCACACTTAACACTGTTAGGTATGTGCAAGAGCCATGGTCACAGAGGCCTAGCTAAGGTACTGAAATACTTACCCAGCTCATCCTATGCAGAGGTGTCCGTGCCCAAAGGGTCTCCATGGAAGGGCCCTGTGGGTCCCGTGTGTTTCCTTGAGGCAGTCAGAGACTACTGAGGATAACCTTATGAGCTCCAGTTTGAAACCGGGCAACCCTGGCAAAACCTTAATTTCGTCCGTGGTAGGCGAGACAGTGGCGGTTTGAAAGCTGCCTGAAAAACACTCCTGCTGCCCATCTTCTCTTTGCTGCCTGACGGCATCCCGAAAGAACTGTGAGTGTACTCGTATGAGGCATGCTGGTCTCAGTTCCTTGCTGGGAGCTCCTCCAGGAGCACACTGGAGCTTGCCGGCCAAAAAATTGGACCCCTGGTCTCAAGTAAAAGTTCAGATTTCTTCCATAGTAAGCTTAGGTATGCCATAGTAGCGGAGAAGCATGTGTTCAAGGAATGCTGCCACACTGTTGCGTCTTTCACGACTCCTTGTGCACTCACGTTCGTTGTAACATCTTTGAAAGGGCACTGAATGCCGTCCAACTCTTCTGTTGCGTTTGAGCCAACAGAAGCAAATGGGTTCGTTTGCTTTAACGCTGTGAATGTGCAGCGGTAATGGCAAAGCCCTGCCCGGATCGCTCGACAGCTCTCGTTTGTACAGCATTCCAACGGCCTCAGGAACGCCGTTCCAAGCAGCCTTACATTCCATGCTGGTGTGCCCCAGGGAGGCCTTTGGATTCTTCTGAGAAACACCACCGTGCCTCACAAATGAAACCTGTGGGCTCCCAAGAGATGCCTCCCTGCGGCAGTCGGAAGCTACATGTTGAGTTCCAGCCTGAAAACAACGGACAGCTTTCCCTGCGACAAGGCTGGACTTCTGGGACCCTCCAGATTCACCAAGGCCTAACTTTTGCACGGCGGGGGAATGCTCTTCTGCACGTACAGCACTCCCCACGTGAAAACCTTTCTTAGCAGAAGGAGGCAGTCTTTCCCTAGTACTAGAGGGCTAGGCAGAATCTTCAGATAAACATGCTGTGTCATCAAGCGTGAAAGGGGGACACTGATGGGAACGGTCGCATTCTCCCGGTTTGGAAGGGACTTGCTTTGGTCTTCCAAGCTGCCTGAACAGCACTAGCGGCCCAACTTCTCTTCACTGCAGGATTGTCGCTGTGGGCCAAGGCTGCGTTCTCTCAATGTCAATAATGTGCTGGCAATTCCTTTCTAGAAATTCATCCCACTGCACTCCAGATTCAGCTCCGGCCAAATGAAAGGTGACCTAAGGCCTCAAGGTAAGGTCCAGTGTTTCACATCAGCAGAGTTGGGTGTGCAGTGGTATCCACGAAGCCATACTCTGAAATGGAGTGCCTTAACTCTGCTATGCCCCTGGGGACACATAGGACAGTCGAGCTGGCACCAATTTCGCATGATGACCGCTTTGTGCCGCCAGAGCGGCCGCTGGCTTCTGAGGAGCCCTAGGCCAAATAGGCCCCTGGGAAGCACTCTTCACATTCATAACAAGGGCAACGCACTCCTTTCTGGGTTGCCTACGGAGAGTGTTCCAGTCGTCAAAGAGCCTCGCGCAAGCAGCGTCTGGCAGACTCTCTTTGCAAGTGGATCGCCCTCAGGGACTGAAACAGAACTGCACTGCTAATACACAATGTGCTGACGATTCAGTCCGGGACACAGGACAGCACTCTCACAGAAGCAAAAGCTGAGCTTTTCATCCAGCCTGAAGACCAGTCCATTTTTCACACTTAACACTGTTAGGTATGTGCAAGAGCCATGGTCACCGAGGCCTAGCTAAGGGACTGAAATTCTTACCCAGTTCATCCTATGCAGAGGTGCCCGAGCCCAAAGGGTCTCCATGGAAGGGCCCTGTGGGTCCCGTGTGTTTCCTTGAGGTAGTCAGAGACTACTGAGGATAACCTTATGAGCTCCAGTTTGAAACCGGGCAACCCTGGCAAAACCTTAATTTCGTCCGTGGGAGGCGAGACAGTGGCGGTTTGAAAGCTGCCTGAAAAACACTCCTGCTGCCCATCTTCTCTTTGCTACCTGACGGCGTCCCGAAAGAACTGTGAGTGTACTCGTATGAGGCATGCTGGTCTCAGTTCCTTGCTGGGAGCTCCTCCAGGAGCACACTGGAGCTTGCCGGCCAAGAAATTGGACCCCTGACCTCAAGTAAAAGTCCGGATTTCTCCCAAAGTATGCTTAGGTATGCCACAGTAGCGGAGAAGCATGGGTTCAAGGAATGCTGCCACACTGTTGCGTCTTTCACGACTCCTTGTGCACTCACGTTCGTTGTAACATCTGTGAAAGGGCACTGAATGCCGTCCAACTCTTCTGTTGCGTTTGAGCCAACAGAAGCAAATGGGTTCGTTTGCTTTAACGCTGTGAATGTGCAGCGGTAATGGCAAAGCCCTGCCCAGATCGCTCGACAGCTCTCGATTGTACAGCATTCCAACGGCCTCAGGAACGCCGTTCCAAGCAGCCTTACATTCCATTCTGGTGTGCCCCAGGGAGGCCTTTGGATTCTTCTGAGAAACACCACCGTGCCTCACAAATGAAACCTGTGGGCTCCCAAGAGATGCCTCCCTGCGGCAGTCGGAAGCTACATGTTGAGTTCCAGCCTGAAAACAACGGACAGCTTTCCCTGCGACAAGGCTGGACTTCTGGGACCCTCCAGATTCACCAAGGCCTAACTTTTGCACGGCGGGGGAATGCTCTTCTGCACGTACAGCACTCCCCACGTGAAAACCTTTCTTAGCAGAAGGAGGCAGTCTTTCCCTAGTACTAGAGGGCTAGGCAGAATCTTCAGATAAACATGCTGTGTCATCAAGCGTGAAAGGGGGACACTGATGGGAACGGTCGCATTCTCCCGGTTTGGAAGGGACTTGCTTTGGTCTTCCAAGCTGCCTGAACAGCACTAGCGGCCCAACTTCTCTTCACTGCAGGATTGTCGCTGTGGGCCAAGGCTGCGTTCTCTCAATGTCAATAATGTGCTGGCAATTCCTTTCTAGAAATTCATCCCACTGCACTCCAGATTCAGCTCCGGCCAAATGAAAGGTGACCTAAGGCCTCAAGGTAAGGTCCAGTGTTTCACATCAGCAGAGTTGGGTGTGCAGTGGTATCCACGAAGCCATACTCTGAAATGGATTGCCTTAACTCTACTATGCGCCTGGGGACACATAGGACAGTCGATCTGGCACCAATTTCGCATGATGACCACTTTGTGCCGCCAGAGCGGCCGCTGGCTTCTGAGGAGCCCTAGGCCAAATAGGCCCCCGGGAAGCACTCTTCACATTCATAGCAAGGGCAACGCACTCCTTTCTGGGTTGCCTATGGAGAGTGTTCCAGTCGTCAAAGAGCCTCGCGCAAGCAGCGCCTGGCAGACTCTCTTTGCAAGTGGATCGGTCTCGGTGACTGAAACAGAACTGCACTGCTAATACACATTGTGCTGACGATTCAGTCCGGGACACAGGACAGCACTCTCACAGAAGCAAAAGCTGAGCTTTTCATCCAGCCTGAAGACCAGTCCATTTTTCACACTTAACACTGTTAGGTATGTGCAAGAGCCATGGTCACAGAGGCCTAGCTAAGGTACTGAAATACTTACCCAGCTCATCCTATGCAGAGGTGTCCGTGCCCAAAGGGTCTCCATGGAAGGGCCCTGTGGCTCCCGTGTGTTTCCTTGAGGTAGTCAGATACTACTGAGGATAACCTTATGAGCTCCAGTTTGAAACCGGGCAACCCTGGCAAAACCTTAATTTCGTCCGTGGTAGGCGAGACAGTGGCGGTTTGAAAGCTGCCTGAAAAACACTCCTGCTGCCCATCTTCTCTTTGCTGCCTGACGGCATCCCGAAAGAACTGTGAGTGTACTCGTATGAGGCATGCTGGTCTCAGTTCCTTGCTGGGAGCTCCTCCAGGAGCACACTGGAGCTTGCCGGCCAAAAAATTGGACCCCTGGTCTCAAGTAAAAGTTCAGATTTCTTCCATAGTAAGCTTAGGTATGCCATAGTAGCGGAGAAGCATGTGTTCAAGGAATGCTGCCACACTGTTGCGTCTTTCACGACTCCTTGTGCACTCACGTTCGTTGTAACATCTTTGAAAGGGCACTGAATGCCGTCCAACTCTTCTGTTGCGTTTGAGCCAACAGAAGCAAATGGGTTCGTTTGCTTTAACGCTGTGAATGTGCAGCGGTAATGGCAAAGCCCTGCCCGGATCGCTCGACAGCTCTCGTTTGTACAGCATTCCAACGGCCTCAGGAACGCCGTTCCAAGCAGCCTTACATTCCATGCTGGTGTGCCCCAGGGAGGCCTTTGGATTCTTCTGAGAAACACCACCGTGCCTCACAAATGAAACCTGTGGGCTCCCAAGAGATGCCTCCCTGCGGCAGTCGGAAGCTACATGTTGAGTTCCAGCCTGAAAACAACGGACAGCTTTCCCTGCGACAAGGCTGGACTTCTGGGACCCTCCAGATTCACCAAGGCCTAACTTTTGCACGGCGGGGGAATGCTCTTCTGCACGTACAGCACTCCCCACGTGAAAACCTTTCTTAGCAGAAGGAGGCAGTCTTTCCCTAGTACTAGAGGGCTAGGCAGAATCTTCAGATAAACATGCTGTGTCATCAAGCGTGAAAGGGGGACACTGATGGGAACGGTCGCATTCTCCCGGTTTGGAAGGGACTTGCTTTGGTCTTCCAAGCTGCCTGAACAGCACTAGCGGCCCAACTTCTCTTCACTGCAGGATTGTCGCTGTGGGCCAAGGCTGCGTTCTCTCAATGTCAATAATGTGCTGGCAATTCCTTTCTAGAAATTCATCCCACTGCACTCCAGATTCAGCTCCGGCCAAATGAAAGGTGACCTAAGGCCTCAAGGTAAGGTCCAGTGTTTCACATCAGCAGAGTTGGGTGTGCAGTGGTATCCACGAAGCCATACTCTGAAATGGAGTGCCTTAACTCTGCTATGCCCCTGGGGACACATAGGACAGTCGAGCTGGCACCAATTTCGCATGATGACCGCTTTGTGCCGCCAGAGCGGCCGCTGGCTTCTGAGGAGCCTTAGGCCAAATAGGCCCCTGGGAAGCACTCTTCACATTCATAACAAGGGAAACGCACTCCTTTCTGGGTTGCCTACGGAGAGTGTTCCAGTCGTCAAAGAGCCTCGCGCAAGCAGCGTCTGGCAGACTCTCTTTGCAAGTGGATCGGCCTCAGGGACTGAAACAGAACTGCACTGCTAATACACAATGTGCTGACGATTCAGTCCGGGACACAGGACAGCACTCTCACAGAAGCAAAAGCTGAGCTTTTCATCCAGCCTGAAGACCAGTCCATTTTTCACACTTAACACTGTTAGGTATGTGCAAGAGCCATGGTCACAGAGGCCTAGCTAAGGTACTGAAATACTTACCCAGCTCATCCTATGCAGAGGTGTCCGTGCCCAAAGGGTCTCCATGGAAGGGCCCTGTGGGTCCCGTGTGTTTCCTTGAGGTAGTCAGAGACTACTGAGGATAACCTTATGAGCTCCAGTTTGAAACCGGGCAACCCTGGCAAAACCTTAATTTCGTCCGTGGTAGGCGAGACAGTGGCGGTTTGAAAGCTGCCTGAAAAACACTCCTGCTGCCCATCTTCTCTTTGCTGCCTGACGGCGTCCCGAAAGAACTGTGAGTGTACTCGTATGAGGCATGCTGGTCTCAGTTCCTTGCTGGGAGCTCCTCCAGGAGCACACTGGAGCTTGCCGGCCAAAAAATTGGACCCCTGGTCTCAAGTAAAAGTTCAGATTTCTTCCATAGTAAGCTTAGGTATGCCATAGTAGCGGAGAAGCATGTGTTCAAGGAATGCTGCCACACTGTTGCGTCTTTCACGACTCCTTGTGCACTCACGTTCGTTGTAACATCTTTGAAAGGGCACTGAATGCCGTCCAACTCTTCTGTTGCGTTTGAGCCAACAGAAGCAAATGGGTTCGTTTGCTTTAACGCTGTGAATGTGCAGCGGTAATGGCAAAGCCCTGCCCGGATCGCTCGACAGCTCTCGTTTGTACAGCATTCCAACGGCCTCAGGAACGCCGTTCCAAGCAGCCTTACATTCCATGCTGGTGTGCCCCAGGGAGGCCTTTGGATTCTTCTGAGAAACACCACCGTGCCTCACAAATGAAACCTGTGGGCTCCCAAGAGATGCCTCCCTGCGGCAGTCGGAAGCTACATGTTGAGTTCCAGCCTGAAAACAACGGACAGCTTTCCCTGCGACAAGGCTGGACTTCTGGGACCCTCCAGATTCACCAAGGCCTAACTTTTGCACGGCGGGGGAATGCTCTTCTGCACGTACAGCACTCCCCACGTGAAAACCTTTCTTAGCAGAAGGAGGCAGTCTTTCCCTAGTACTAGAGGGCTAGGCAGAATCTTCAGATAAACATGCTGTGTCATCAAGCGTGAAAGGGGGACACTGATGGGAACGGTCGCATTCTCCCGGTTTGGAAGGGACTTGCTTTGGTCTTCCAAGCTGCCTGAACAGCACTAGCGGCCCAACTTCTCTTCACTGCAGGATTGTCGCTGTGGGCCAAGGCTGCGTTCTCTCAATGTCAATAATGTGCTGGCAATTCCTTTCTAGAAATTCATCCCACTGCACTCCAGATTCAGCTCCGGCCAAATGAAAGGTGACCTAAGGCCTCAAGGTAAGGTCCAGTGTTTCACATCAGCAGAGTTGGGTGTGCAGTGGTATCCACGAAGCCATACTCTGAAATGGAGTGCCTTAACTCTGCTATGCCCCTGGGGACACATAGGACAGTCGAGCTGGCACCAATTTCGCATGATGACCGCTTTGTGCCGCCAGAGCGGCCGCTGGCTTCTGAGGAGCCCTAGGCCAAATAGGCCCCTGGGAAGCACTCTTCACATTCATAACAAGGGCAACGCACTCCTTTCTGGGTTGCCTACGGAGAGTGTTCCAGTCGTCAAAGAGCCTCGCGCAAGCAGCGTCTGGCAGACTCTCTTTGCAAGTGGATCGCCCTCAGGGACTGAAACAGAACTGCACTGCTAATACACAATGTGCTGACGATTCAGTCCGGGACACAGGACAGCACTCTCACAGAAGCAAAAGCTGAGCTTTTCATCCAGCCTGAAGACCAGTCCATTTTTCACACTTAACACTGTTAGGTATGTGCAAGAGCCATGGTCACCGAGGCCTAGCTAAGGGACTGAAATTCTTACCCAGTTCATCCTATGCAGAGGTGCCCGAGCCCAAAGGGTCTCCATGGAAGGGCCCTGTGGGTCCCGTGTGTTTCCTTGAGGTAGTCAGAGACTACTGAGGATAACCTTATGAGCTCCAGTTTGAAACCGGGCAACCCTGGCAAAACCTTAATTTCGTCCGTGGGAGGCGAGACAGTGGCTGTTTGAAAGCTGCCTGAAAAACACTCCTGCTGCCCATCTTCTCTTTGCTACCTGACGGCGTCCCGAAAGAACTGTGAGTGTACTCGTATGAGGCATGCTGGTCTCAGTTCCTTGCTGGGAGCTCCTCCAGGAGCACACTGGAGCTTGCCGGCCAAGAAATTGGACCCCTGACCTCAAGTAAAAGTCCGGATTTCTCCCAAAGTATGCTTAGGTATGCCACAGTAGCGGAGAAGCATGGGTTCAAGGAATGCTGCCACACTGTTGCGTCTTTCACGACTCCTTGTGCACTCACGTTCGTTGTAACATCTGTGAAAGGGCACTGAATGCCGTCCAACTCTTCTGTTGCGTTTGAGCCAACAGAAGCAAATGGGTTCGTTTGCTTTAACGCTGTGAATGTGCAGCGGTAATGGCAAAGCCCTGCCCGGATCGCTCGACAGCTCTCGTTTGTACAGCATTCCAACGGCCTCAGGAACGCCGTTCCAAGCAGCCTTACATTCCATGCTGGTGTGCCCCAGGGAGGCCTTTGGATTCTTCTGAGAAACACCACCGTGCCTCACAAATGAAACCTGTGGGCTCCCAAGAGATGCCTCCCTGCGGCAGTCGGAAGCTACACGTTGAGTTCCAGCCTGAAAACAACGGACAGCTTTCCCTGTGACAAGGCTGGACTTCTGGGACCCTCCAGATTCACCAAGGCCTAACTTTTGCACGGCGGGGGAATGCTCTTCTGCACGTACAGCACTCCCCACGTGAAAACCTTTCTTAGCAGAAGGAGGCAGTCTTTCCCTAGTACTAGAGGGCTAGGCAGAATCTTCAGATAAACATGCTGTGTCATCAAGCGTGAAAGGGGGACACTGATGGGAACGGTCGCATTCTCCCGGTTTGGAAGGGACTTGCTTTGGTCTTCCAAGCTGCCTGAACAGCACTAGCGGCCCAACTTCTCTTCACTGCAGGATTGTCGCTGTGGGCCAAGGCTGCGTTCTCTCAATGTCAATAATGTGCTGGCAATTCCTTTCTAGAAATTCATCCCACTGCACTCCAGATTCAGCTCCGGCCAAATGAAAGGTGACCTAAGGCCTCAAGGTAAGGTCCAGTGTTTCACATCAGCAGAGTTGGGTGTGCAGTGGTATCCACGAAGCCATACTCTGAAATGGATTGCCTTAACTCTACTATGCGCCTGGGGACACATAGGACAGTCGATCTGGCACCAATTTCGCATGATGACCGCTTTGTGCCGCCAGAGCGGCCGCTGGCTTCTGAGGAGCCCTAGGCCAAATAGGCCCCCGGGAAGCACTCTTCACATTCATAGCAAGGGCAACGCACTCCTTTCTGGGTTGCCTATGGAGAGTGTTCCAGTCGTCAAAGAGCCTCGCGCAAGCAGCGCCTGGCAGACTCTCTTTGCAAGTGGATCGGTCTCGGTGACTGAAACAGAACTGCACTGCTAATACACATTGTGCTGACGATTCAGTCCGGGACACAGGACAGCACTCTCACAGAAGCAAAAGCTGAGCTTTTCATCCAGCCTGAAGACCAGTCCATTTTTCACACTTAACACTGTTAGGTATGTGCAAGAGCCATGGTCACAGAGGCCTAGCTAAGGTACTGAAATACTTACCCAGCTCATCCTATGCAGAGGTGTCCGTGCCCAAAGGGTCTCCATGGAAGGGCCCTGTGGGTCCCGTGTGTTTCCTTGAGGTAGTCAGATACTACTGAGGATAACCTTATGAGCTCCAGTTTGAAACCGGGCAACCCTGGCAAAACCTTAATTTCGTCCGTGGTAGGCGAGACAGTGGCGGTTTGAAAGCTGCCTGAAAAACACTCCTGCTGCCCATCTTCTCTTTGCTGCCTGACGGCATCCCGAAAGAACTGTGAGTGTACTCGTATGAGGCATGCTGGTCTCAGTTCCTTGCTGGGAGCTCCTCCAGGAGCACACTGGAGCTTGCCGGCCAAAAAATTGGACCCCTGGTCTCAAGTAAAAGTTCAGATTTCTTCCATAGTAAGCTTAGGTATGCCATAGTAGCGGAGAAGCATGTGTTCAAGGAATGCTGCCACACTGTTGCGTCTTTCACGACTCCTTGTGCACTCACGTTCGTTGTAACATCTTTGAAAGGGCACTGAATGCCGTCCAACTCTTCTGTTGCGTTTGAGCCAACAGAAGCAAATGGGTTCGTTTGCTTTAACGCTGTGAATGTGCAGCGGTAATGGCAAAGCCCTGCCCGGATCGCTCGACAGCTCTCGTTTGTACAGCATTCCAAGGGCCTCAGGAACGCCGTTCCAAGCAGCCTTACATTCCATGCTGGTGTGCCCCAGGGAGGCCTTTGGATTCTTCTGAGAAACACCACCGTGCCTCACAAATGAAACCTGTGGGCTCCCAAGAGATGCCTCCCTGCGGCAGTCGGAAGCTACATGTTGAGTTCCAGCCTGAAAACAACGGACAGCTTTCCCTGCGACAAGGCTGGACTTCTGGGACCCTCCAGATTCACCAAGGCCTAACTTTTGCACGGCGGGGGAATGCTCTTCTGCACGTACAGCACTCCCCACGTGAAAACCTTTCTTAGCAGAAGGAGGCAGTCTTTCCCTAGTACTAGAGGGCTAGGCAGAATCTTCAGATAAACATGCTGTGTCATCAAGCGTGAAAGGGGGACACTGATGGGAACGGTCGCATTCTCCCGGTTTGGAAGGGACTTGCTTTGGTCTTCCAAGCTGCCTGAACAGCACTAGCGGCCCAACTTCTCTTCACTGCAGGATTGTCGCTGTGGGCCAAGGCTGCGTTCTCTCAATGTCAATAATGTGCTGGCAATTCCTTTCTAGAAATTCATCCCACTGCACTCCAGATTCAGCTCCGGCCAAATGAAAGGTGACCTAAGGCCTCAAGGTAAGGTCCAGTGTTTCACATCAGCAGAGTTGGGTGTGCAGTGGTATCCACGAAGCCATACTCTGAAATGGAGTGCCTTAACTCTGCTATGCCCCTGGGGACACATAGGACAGTGGAGCTGGCACCAATTTCGCATGATGACCGCTTTGTGCCGCCAGAGCGGCCGCTGGCTTCTGAGGAGCCTTAGGCCAAATAGGCCCCTGGGAAGCACTCTTCACATTCATAACAAGGGAAACGCACTCCTTTCTGGGTTGCCTACGGAGAGTGTTCCAGTCGTCAAAGAGCCTCGCGCAAGCAGCGTCTGGCAGACTCTCTTTGCAAGTGGATCGGCCTCAGGGACTGAAACAGAACTGCACTGCTAATACACAATGTGCTGACGATTCACTCCGGGACACAGGACAGCACTCTCACAGAAGCAAAAGCTGAGCTTTTCATCCAGCCTGAAGACCAGTCCATTTTTCACACTTAACACTGTTAGGTATGTGCAAGAGCCATGGTCACAGAGGCCTAGCTAAGGTACTGAAATACTTACCCAGCTCATCCTATGCAGAGGTGTCCGTGCCCAAAGGGTCTCCATGGAAGGGCCCTGTGGGTCCCGTGTGTTTCCTTGAGGTAGTCAGAGACTACTGAGGATAACCTTATGAGCTCCAGTTTGAAACCGGGCAACCCTGGCAAAACCTTAATTTCGTCCGTGGGAGGCGAGACAGTGGCGGTTTGAAAGCTGCCTGAAAAACACTCCTGCTGCCCATCTTCTCTTTGCTGCCTGACGGCGTCCCGAAAGAACTGTGAGTGTACTCGTATGAGGCATGCTGGTCTCAGTTCCTTGCTGGGAGCTCCTCCAGGAGCACACTGGAGCTTGCCGGCCAAAAAATTGGACCCCTGGTCTCAAGTAAAAGTTCAGATTTCTTCCATAGTAAGCTTAGGTATGCCATAGTAGCGGAGAAGCATGTGTTCAAGGAATGCTGCCACACTGTTGCGTCTTTCACGACTCCTTGTGCACTCACGTTCGTTGTAACATCTTTGAAAGGGCACTGAATGCCGTCCAACTCTTCTGTTGCGTTTGAGCCAACAGAAGCAAATGGGTTCGTTTGCTTTAACGCTGTGAATGTGCAGCGGTAATGGCAAAGCCCTGCCCGGATCGCTCGACAGCTCTCGTTTGTACAGCATTCCAAGGGCCTCAGGAACGCCGTTCCAAGCAGCCTTACATTCCATGCTGGTGTGCCCCAGGGAGGCCTTTGGATTCTTCTGAGAAACACCACCGTGCCTCACAAATGAAACCTGTGGGCTCCCAAGAGATGCCTCCCTGCGGCAGTCGGAAGCTACATGTTGAGTTCCAGCCTGAAAACAACGGACAGCTTTCCCTGCGACAAGGCTGGACTTCTGGGACCCTCCAGATTCACCAAGGCCTAACTTTTGCACGGCGGGGGAATGCTCTTCTGCACGTACAGCACTCCCCACGTGAAAACCTTTCTTAGCAGAAGGAGGCAGTCTTTCCCTAGTACTAGAGGGCTAGGCAGAATCTTCAGATAAACATGCTGTGTCATCAAGCGTGAAAGGGGGACACTGATGGGAACGGTCGCATTCTCCCGGTTTGGAAGGGACTTGCTTTGGTCTTCCAAGCTGCCTGAACAGCACTAGCGGCCCAACTTCTCTTCACTGCAGGATTGTCGCTGTGGGCCAAGGCTGCGTTCTCTCAATGTCAATAATGTGCTGGCAATTCCTTTCTAGAAATTCATCCCACTGCACTCCAGATTCAGCTCCGGCCAAATGAAAGGTGACCTAAGGCCTCAAGGTAAGGTCCAGTGTTTCACATCAGCAGAGTTGGGTGTGCAGTGGTATCCACGAAGCCATACTCTGAAATGGATTGCCTTAACTCTGCTATGCGCCTGGGGACACATAGGACAGTCGATCTGGCACCAATTTCGCATGATGACCGCTTTGTGCCGCCAGAGCGGCCGCTGGCTTCTGAGGAGCCCTAGGCCAAATAGGCCCCCGGGAAGCACTCTTCACATTCATAGCAAGGGCAACGCACTCCTTTCTGGGTTGCCTATGGAGAGTGTTCCAGTCGTCAAAGAGCCTCGCGCAAGCAGCGCCTGGCAGACTCTCTTTGCAAGTGGATCGGTCTCGGTGACTGAAACAGAACTGCACTGCTAATACACATTGTGCTGACGATTCAGTCCGGGACACAGGACAGCACTCTCACAGAAGCAAAAGCTGAGCTTTTCATCCAGCCTGAAGACCAGTCCATTTTTCACACTTAACACTGTTAGGTATGTGCAAGAGCCATGGTCACAGAGGCCTAGCTAAGGTACTGAAATACTTACCCAGCTCATCCTATGCAGAGGTGTCCGTGCCCAAAGGGTCTCCATGGAAGGGCCCTGTGGGTCCCGTGTGTTTCCTTGAGGTAGTCAGAGACTACTGAGGATAACCTTATGAGCTCCAGTTTGAAACCGGGCAACCCTGGCAAAACCTTAATTTCGTCCGTGGGAGGCGAGACAGTGGCGGTTTGAAAGCTGCCTGAAAAACACTCCTGCTGCCCATCTTCTCTTTGCTGCCTGACGGCGTCCCGAAAGAACTGTGAGTGTACTCGTATGAGGCATGCTGGTCTCAGTTCCTTGCTGGGAGCTCCTCCAGGAGCACACTGGAGCTTGCCGGCCAAAAAATTGGACCCCTGGTCTCAAGTAAAAGTTCAGATTTCTTCCATAGTAAGCTTAGGTATGCCATAGTAGCGGAGAAGCATGTGTTCAAGGAATGCTGCCACACTGTTGCGTCTTTCACGACTCCTTGTGCACTCACGTTCGTTGTAACATCTTTGAAAGGGCACTGAATGCCGTCCAACTCTTCTGTTGCGTTTGAGCCAACAGAAGCAAATGGGTTCGTTTGCTTTAACGCTGTGAATGTGCAGCGGTAATGGCAAAGCCCTGCCCGGATCGCTCGACAGCTCTCGTTTGTACAGCATTCCAAGGGCCTCAGGAACGCCGTTCCAAGCAGCCTTACATTCCATGCTGGTGTGCCCCAGGGAGGCCTTTGGATTCTTCTGAGAAACACCACCGTGCCTCACAAATGAAACCTGTGGGCTCCCAAGAGATGCCTCCCTGCGGCAGTCGGAAGCTACATGTTGAGTTCCAGCCTGAAAACAACGGACAGCTTTCCCTGCGACAAGGCTGGACTTCTGGGACCCTCCAGATTCACCAAGGCCTAACTTTTGCACGGCGGGGGAATGCTCTTCTGCACGTACAGCACTCCCCACGTGAAAACCTTTCTTAGCAGAAGGAGGCAGTCTTTCCCTAGTACTAGAGGGCTAGGCAGAATCTTCAGATAAACATGCTGTGTCATCAAGCGTGAAAGGGGGACACTGATGGGAACGGTCGCATTCTCCCGGTTTGGAAGGGACTTGCTTTGGTCTTCCAAGCTGCCTGAACAGCACTAGCGGCCCAACTTCTCTTCACTGCAGGATTGTCGCTGTGGGCCAAGGCTGCGTTCTCTCAATGTCAATAATGTGCTGGCAATTCCTTTCTAGAAATTCATCCCACTGCACTCCAGATTCAGCTCCGGCCAAATGAAAGGTGACCTAAGGCCTCAAGGTAAGGTCCAGTGTTTCACATCAGCAGAGTTGGGTGTGCAGTGGTATCCACGAAGCCATACTCTGAAATGGATTGCCTTAACTCTGCTATGCGCCTGGGGACACATAGGACAGTCGATCTGTCACCAATTTCGCATGATGACCGCTTTGTGCCGCCAGAGCGGCCGCTGGCTTCTGAGGAGCCCTAGGCCAAATAGGCCCCCGGGAAGCACTCTTCACATTCATAGCAAGGGCAACGCACTCCTTTCTGGGTTGCCTATGGAGAGTGTTCCAGTCGTCAAAGAGCCTCGCGCAAGCAGCGCCTGGCAGACTCTCTTTGCAAGTGGATCGGTCTCGGTGACTGAAACAGAACTGCACTGCTAATACACATTGTGCTGACGATTCAGTCCGGGACACAGGACAGCACTCTCACAGAAGCAAAAGCTGAGCTTTTCATCCAGCCTGAAGACCAGTCCATTTTTCACACGTATCACTGTTAGGTATGTGCAAGAGCCATGGTCACAGAGGCCTAGCGACGGTACTGAAATACTTACCCAGCTCATCCTATGCAGAGGTGTCCGTGCCCAAAGGGTCTCCATGGAAGGGCCCTGTGGGTCCCGTGTGTTTCCTTGAGGTAGTCAGAGACTACTGAGGATAACCTTATGAGCTCCAGTTTGAAACCGGGCAACCCTGGCAAAACCTTAATTTCGTCCGTGGTAGGCGAGACAGTGGCGGTTTGAAAGCTGCCTGAAAAACACTCCTGCTGCCCATCTTCTCTTTGCTGCCTGACGGCGTCCCGAAAGAACTGTGAGTGTACTCGTATGAGGCATGCTGGTCTCAGTTCCTTGCTGGGAGCTCCTCCAGGAGCACACTGGAGCTTGCCGGCCAAAAAATTGGACCCCTGGTCTCAAGTAAAAGTTCAGATTTCTTCCATAGTAAGCTTAGGTATGCCATAGTAGCGGAGAAGCATGTGTTCAAGGAATGCTTCCACACTGTTGCGTCTTTCACGACTCCTTGTGCACTCACGTTCGTTGTAACATCTTTGAAAGGGCACTGAATGCCGTCCAACTCTTCTGTTGCGTTTGAGCCAACAGAAGCAAATGGGTTCGTTTGCTTTAACGCTGTGAATGTGCAGCGGTAATGGCAAAGCCCTGCCCGGATCGCTCGACAGCTCTCGTTTGTACAGCATTCCAACGGCCTCAGGAACGCCGTTCCAAGCAGCCTTACATTCCATGCTGGTGTGCCCCAGGGAGGCCTTTGGATTCTTCTGAGAAACACCACCGTGCCTCACAAATGAAACCTGTGGGCTCCCAAGAGATGCCTCCCTGCGGCAGTCGGAAGCTACATGTTGAGTTCCAGCCTGAAAACAACGGACAGCTTTCCCTGCGACAAGGCTGGACTTCTGGGACCCTCCAGATTCACCAAGGCCTAACTTTTGCACGGCGGGGGAATGCTCTTCTGCACGTACAGCACTCCCCACGTGAAAACCTTTCTTAGCAGAAGGAGGCAGTCTTTCCCTAGTACTAGAGGGCTAGGCAGAATCTTCAGATAAACATGCTGTGTCATCAAGCGTGAAAGGGGGACACTGATGGGAACGGTCGCATTCTCCCGGTTTGGAAGGGACTTGCTTTGGTCTTCCAAGCTGCCTGAACAGCACTAGCGGCCCAACTTCTCTTCACTGCAGGATTGTCGCTGTGGGCCAAGGCTGCGTTCTCTCAATGTCAATAATGTGCTGGCAATTCCTTTCTAGAAATTCATCCCACTGCACTCCAGATTCAGCTCCGGCCAAATGAAAGGTGACCTAAGGCCTCAAGGTAAGGTCCAGTGTTTCACATCAGCAGAGTTGGGTGTGCAGTGGTATCCACGAAGCCATACTCTGAAATGGATTGCCTTAACTCTGCTATGCGCCTGGGGACACATAGGACAGTCGATCTGGCACCAATTTCGCATGATGACCGCTTTGTGCCGCCAGAGCGGCCGCTGGCTTCTGAGGAGCCCTAGGCCAAATAGGCCCCCGGGAAGCACTCTTCACATTCATAGCAAGGGCAACGCACTCCTTTCTGGGTTGCCTATGGAGAGTGTTCCAGTCGTCAAAGAGCCTCGCGCAAGCAGCGCCTGGCAGACTCTCTTTGCAAGTGGATCGGTCTCGGTGACTGAAACAGAACTGCACTGCTAATACACATTGTGCTGACGATTCAGTCCGGGACACAGGACAGCACTCTCACAGAAGCAAAAGCTGAGCTTTTCATCCAGCCTGAAGACCAGTCCATTTTTCACACTTAACACTGTTAGGTATGTGCAAGAGCCATGGTCACAGAGGCCTAGCTAAGGTACTGAAATACTTACCCAGCTCATCCTATGCAGAGGTGTCCGTGCCCAAAGGGTCTCCATGGAAGGGCCCTGTGGGTCCCGTGTGTTTCCTTGAGGTAGTCAGAGACTACTGAGGATAACCTTATGAGCTCCAGTTTGAAACCGGGCAACCCTGGCAAAACCTTAATTTCGTCCGTGGGAGGCGAGACAGTGGCGGTTTGAAAGCTGCCTGAAAAACACTCCTGCTGCCCATCTTCTCTTTGCTGCCTGACGGCGTCCCGAAAGAACTGTGAGTGTACTCGTATGAGGCATGCTGGTCTCAGTTCCTTGCTGGGAGCTCCTCCAGGAGCACACTGGAGCTTGCCGGCCAAAAAATTGGACCCCTGGTCTCAAGTAAAAGTTCAGATTTCTTCCATAGTAAGCTTAGGTATGCCATAGTAGCGGAGAAGCATGTGTTCAAGGAATGCTGCCACACTGTTGCGTCTTTCACGACTCCTTGTGCACTCACGTTCGTTGTAACATCTTTGAAAGGGCACTGAATGCCGTCCAACTCTTCTGTTGCGTTTGAGCCAACAGAAGCAAATGGGTTCGTTTGCTTTAACGCTGTGAATGTGCAGCGGTAATGGCAAAGCCCTGCCCGGATCGCTCGACAGCTCTCGTTTGTACAGCATTCCAACGGCCTCAGGAACGCCGTTCCAAGCAGCCTTACATTCCATGCTGGTGTGCCCCAGGGAGGCCTTTGGATTCTTCTGAGAAACACCACCGTGCCTCACAAATGAAACCTGTGGGCTCCCAAGAGATGCCTCCCTGCGGCAGTTGGAAGCTACATGTTGAGTTCCAGCCTGAAAACAACGGACAGCTTTCCCTGCGACAAGGCTGGACTTCTGGGACCCTCCAGATTCACCAAGGCCTAACTTTTGCACGGCGGGGGAATGCTCTTCTGCACGTACAGCACTCCCCACGTGAAAACCTTTCTTAGCAGAAGGAGGCAGTCTTTCCCTAGTACTAGAGGGCTAGGCAGAATCTTCAGATAAACATGCTGTGTCATCAAGCGTGAAAGGGGGACACTGATGGGAACGGTCGCATTCTCCCGGTTTGGAAGGGACTTGCTTTGGTCTTCCAAGCTGCCTGAACAGCACTAGCGGCCCAACTTCTCTTCACTGCAGGATTGTCGCTGTGGGCCAAGGCTGCGTTCTCTCAATGTCAATAATGTGCTGGCAATTCCTTTCTAGAAATTCATCCCACTGCACTCCAGATTCAGCTCCGGCCAAATGAAAGGTGACCTAAGGCCTCAAGGTAAGGTCCAGTGTTTCACATCAGCAGAGTTGGGTGTGCAGTGGTATCCACGAAGCCATACTCTGAAATGGAGTGCCTTAACTCTGCTATGCCCCTGGGGACACATAGGACAGTCGATCTGGTACCAATTTCGCATGATGACCGCTTTGTGCCGCCAGAGCGGCCGCTGGCTTCTGAGGAGCCTTAGGCCAAATAGGCCCCTGGGAAGCACTCTTCACATTCATAACAAGGGAAACGCACTCCTTTCTGGGTTGCCTACGGAGAGTGTTCCAGTCGTCAAAGAGCCTCGCGCAAGCAGCGTCTGGCAGACTCTCTTTGCAAGTGGATCGGCCTCAGGGACTGAAACAGAACTGCACTGCTAATACACAATGTGCTGACGATTCACTCCGGGACACAGGACAGCACTCTCACAGAAGCAAAAGCTGAGCTTTTCATCCAGCCTGAACCAGTCCATTTTTCACACTTAACACTGTTAGGTATGTGCAAGAGCCATGGTCACAGAGGCCTAGCTAAGGTACTGAAATACTTACCCAGCTCATCCTATGCAGAGGTGTCCGTGCCCAAAGGGTCTCCATGGAAGGGCCCTGTGGGTCCCGTGTGTTTCCTTGAGGTAGTCAGAGACTACTGAGGATAACCTTATGAGCTCCAGTTTGAAACCGGGCAACCCTGGCAAAACCTTAATTTCGTCCGTGGTAGGCGAGACAGTGGCGGTTTGAAAGCTGCCTGAAAAACACTCCTGCTGCCCATCTTCTCTTTGCTGCCTGACGGCGTCCCGAAAGAACTGTGAGTGTACTCGTATGAGGCATGCTGGTCTCAGTTCCTTGCTGGGAGCTCCTCCAGGAGCACACTGGAGCTTGCCGGCCAAAAAATTGGACCCCTGGTCTCAAGTAAAAGTTCAGATTTCTTCCATAGTAAGCTTAGGTATGCCATAGTAGCGGAGAAGCATGTGTTCAAGGAATGCTGCCACACTGTTGCGTCTTTCACGACTCCTTGTGCACTCACGTTCATTGTAACATTTTTGAAAGGGCACTGAATGCCGTCCAACTCTTCTGTTGCGTTTGAGCCAACAGAAGCAAATGGGTTCGTTTGCTTTAACGCTGTGAATGTGCAGCGGTAATGGCAAAGCCCTGCCCGGATCGCTCGACAGCTCTCCTTTGTACAGCATTCCAACGGCCTCAGGAACGCCGTTCCAAGCAGCCTTACATTCCATGCTGGTGTGCCCCAGGGAGGCCTTTGGATTCTTCTGAGAAACACCACCGTGCCTCACAAATGAAACCTGTGGGCTCCCAAGAGATGCCTCCCTGCGGCAGTCGGAAGCTACATGTTGAGTTCCAGCCTGAAAACAACGGACAGCTTTCCCTGCGACAAGGCTGGACTTCTGGGACCCTCCAGATTCACCAAGGCCTAACTTTTGCACGGCGGGGGAATGCTCTTCTGCACGTACAGCACTCCCCACGTGAAAACCTTTCTTAGCAGAAGGAGGCAGTCTTTCCCTAGTACTAGAGGGCTAGGCAGAATCTTCAGATAAACATGCTGTGTCATCAAGCGTGAAAGGGGGACACTGATGGGAACGGTCGCATTCTCCCGGTTTGGAAGGGACTTGCTTTGGTCTTCCAAGCTGCCTGAACAGCACTAGCGGCCCAACTTCTCTTCACTGCAGGATTGTCGCTGTGGGCCAAGGCTGCGTTCTCTCAATGTCAATAATGTGCTGGCAATTCCTTTCTAGAAATTCATCCCACTGCACTCCAGATTCAGCTCCGGCCAAATGAAAGGTGACCTAAGGCCTCAAGGTAAGGTCCAGTGTTTCACATCAGCAGAGTTGGGTGTGCAGTGGTATCCACGAAGCCATACTCTGAAATGGATTGCCTTAATTCTACTATGCGCCTGGGGACACATAGGACAGTCGATCTGGCACCAATTTCGCATGATGACCGCTTTGTGCCGCCAGAGCGGCCGCTGGCTTCTGAGGAGCCCTAGGCCAAATAGGCCCCCGGGAAGCACTCTTCACATTCATAGCAAGGGCAACGCACTCCTTTCTGGGTTGCCTATGGAGAGTGTTCCAGTCGTCAAAGAGCCTCGCGCAAGCAGCGCCTGGCAGACTCTCTTTGCAAGTGGATCGGTCTCGGTGACTGAAACAGAACTGCACTGCTAATACACATTGTGCTGACGATTCAGTCCGGGACACAGGACAGCACTCTCACAGAAGCAAAAGCTGAGCTTTTCATCCAGCCTGAAGACCAGTCCATTTTTCACACTTAACACTGTGAGGTATGTGCAAGAGCCATGGTCACAGAGGCCTAGCTAAGGTACTGAAATACTTACCCAGCTCATCCTATGCAGAGGTGTCCGTGCCCAAAGGGTCTCCATGGAAGGGCCCTGTGGGTCCCGTGTGTTTCCTTGAGGTAGTCAGAGACTACTGAGGATAACCTTATGAGCTCCAGTTTGAAACCGGGCAACCCTGGCAAAACCTTAATTTCGTCCGTGGTAGGCGAGACAGTGGCGGTTTGAAAGCTGCCTGAAAAACACTCCTGCTGCCCATCTTCTCTTTGCTGCCTGACGGCGTCCCGAAAGAACTGTGAGTGTACTCGTATGAGGCATGCTGGTCTCAGTTCCTTGCTGGGAGCTCCTCCAGGAGCACACTGGAGCTTGCCGGCCAAAAAATTGGACCCCTGGTCTCAAGTAAAAGTTCAGATTTCTTCCATAGTAAGCTTAGGTATGCCATAGTAGCGGAGAAGCATGTGTTCAAGGAATGCTGCCACACTGTTGCGTCTTTCACGACTCCTTGTGCACTCACGTTCGTTGTAACATCTTTGAAAGGGCACTGAATGCCGTCCAACTCTTCTGTTGCGTTTGAGCCAACAGAAGCAAATGGGTTCGTTTGCTTTAACGCTGTGAATGTGCAGCGGTAATGGCAAAGCCCTGCCCGGATCGCTCGACAGCTCTCGTTTGTACAGCATTCCAACGGCCTCAGGAACGCCGTTCCAAGCAGCCTTACATTCCATGCTGGTGTGCCCCAGGGAGGCCTTTGGATTCTTCTGAGAAACACCACCGTGCCTCACAAATGAAACCTGTGGGCTCCCAAGAGATGCCTCCCTGCGGCAGTCGGAAGCTACATGTTGAGTTCCAGCCTGAAAACAACGGACAGCTTTCCCTGCGACAAGGCTGGACTTCTGGGACCCTCCAGATTCACCAAGGCCTAACTTTTGCACGGCGGGGGAATGCTCTTCTGCACGTACAGCACTCCCCACGTGAAAACCTTTCTTAGCAGAAGGAGGCAGTCTTTCCCTAGTACTAGAGGGCTAGGCAGAATCTTCAGATAAACATGCTGTGTCATCAAGCGTGAAAGGGGGACACTGATGGGAACGGTCGCATTCTCCCGGTTTGGAAGGGACTTGCTTTGGTCTTCCAAGCTGCCTGAACAGCACTAGCGGCCCAACTTCTCTTCACTGCAGGATTGTCGCTGTGGGCCAAGGCTGCGTTCTCTCAATGTCAATAATGTGCTGGCAATTCCTTTCTAGAAATTCATCCCACTGCACTCCAGATTCAGCTCCGGCCAAATGAAAGGTGACCTAAGGCCTCAAGGTAAGGTCCAGTGTTTCACATCAGCAGAGTTGGGTGTGCAGTGGTATCCACGAAGCCATACTCTGAAATGGATTGCCTTAATTCTACTATGCGCCTGGGGACACATAGGACAGTCGATCTGGCACCAATTTCGCATGATGACCGCTTTGTGCCGCCAGAGCGGCCGCTGGCTTCTGAGGAGCCCTAGGCCAAATAGGCCCCCGGGAAGCACTCTTCACATTCATAGCAAGGGCAACGCACTCCTTTCTGGGTTGCCTATGGAGAGTGTTCCAGTCGTCAAAGAGCCTCGCGCAAGCAGCGCCTGGCAGACTCTCTTTGCAAGTGGATCGGTCTCGGTGACTGAAACAGAACTGCACTGCTAATACACATTGTGCTGACGATTCAGTCCGGGACACAGGACAGCACTCTCACAGAAGCAAAAGCTGAGCTTTTCATCCAGCCTGAAGACCAGTCCATTTTTCACACTTAACACTGTTAGGTATGTGCAAGAGCCATGGTCACAGAGGCCTAGCTAAGGTACTGAAATACTTACCCAGCTCATCCTATGCAGAGGTGTCCGTGCCCAAAGGGTCTCCATGGAAGGGCCCTGTGGGTCCCGTGTGTTTCCTTGAGGTAGTCAGAGACTACTGAGGATAACCTTATGAGCTCCAGTTTGAAACCGGGCAACCCTGGCAAAACCTTAATTTCGTCCGTGGTAGGCGAGACAGTGGCGGTTTGAAAGCTGCCTGAAAAACACTCCTGCTGCCCATCTTCTCTTTGCTGCCTGACGGCGTCCCGAAAGAACTGTGAGTGTACTCGTATGAGGCATGCTGGTCTCAGTTCCTTGCTGGGAGCTCCTCCAGGAGCACACTGGAGCTTGCCGGCCAAAAAATTGGACCCCTGGTCTCAAGTAAAAGTTCAGATTTCTTCCATAGTAAGCTTAGGTATGCCATAGTAGCGGAGAAGCATGTGTTCAAGGAATGCTGCCACACTGTTGCGTCTTTCACGACTCCTTGTGCACTCACGTTCGTTGTAACATCTTTGAAAGGGCACTGAATGCCGTCCAACTCTTCTGTTGCGTTTGAGCCAACAGAAGCAAATGGGTTCGTTTGCTTTAACGCTGTGAATGTGCAGCGGTAATGGCAAAGCCCTGCCCGGATCGCTCGACAGCTCTCGTTTGTACAGCATTCCAACGGCCTCAGGAACGCCGTTCCAAGCAGCCTTACATTCCATGCTGGTGTGCCCCAGGGAGGCCTTTGGATTCTTCTGAGAAACACCACCGTGCCTCACAAATGAAACCTGTGGGCTCCCAAGAGATGCCTCCCTGCGGCAGTCGGAAGCTACATGTTGAGTTCCAGCCTGAAAACAACGGACAGCTTTCCCTGCGACAAGGCTGGACTTCTGGGACCCTCCAGATTCACCAAGGCCTAACTTTTGCACGGCGGGGGAATGCTCTTCTGCACGTACAGCACTCCCCACGTGAAAACCTTTCTTAGCAGAAGGAGGCAGTCTTTCCCTAGTACTAGAGGGCTAGGCAGAATCTTCAGATAAACATGCTGTGTCATCAAGCGTGAAAGGGGGACACTGATGGGAACGGTCGCATTCTCCCGGTTTGGAAGGGACTTGCTTTGGTCTTCCAAGCTGCCTGAACAGCACTAGCGGCCCAACTTCTCTTCACTGCAGGATTGTCGCTGTGGGCCAAGGCTGCGTTCTCTCAATGTCAATAATGTGCTGGCAATTCCTTTCTAGAAATTCATCCCACTGCACTCCAGATTCAGCTCCGGCCAAATGAAAGGTGACCTAAGGCCTCAAGGTAAGGTCCAGTGTTTCACATCAGCAGAGTTGGGTGTGCAGTGGTATCCACGAAGCCATACTCTGAAATGGAGTGCCTTAACTCTGCTATGCCCCTGGGGACACATAGGACAGTCGATCTGGTACCAATTTCGCATGATGACCGCTTTGTGCCGCCAGAGCGGCCGCTGGCTTCTGAGGAGCCTTAGGCCAAATAGGCCCCTGGGAAGCACTCTTCACATTCATAACAAGGGAAACGCACTCCTTTCTGGGTTGCCTACGGAGAGTGTTCCGGTCGTCAAAGAGCCTCGCGCAAGCAGCGTCTGGCAGACTCTCTTTGCAAGTGGATCGGCCTCAGGGACTGAAACAGAACTGCACTGCTAATACACAATGTGCTGACGATTCAGTCCGGGACACAGGACAGCACTCTCACAGAAGCAAAAGCTGAGCTTTTCATCCAGCCTGAAGACCAGTCCATTTTTCACACTTAACACTGTTAGGTATGTGCAAGAGCCATGGTCACAGAGGCCTAGCTAAGGTACTGAAATACTTACCCAGCTCATCCTATGCAGAGGTGTCCGTGCCCAAAGGGTCTCCATGGAAGGGCCCTGTGGGTCCCGTGTGTTTCCTTGAGGTAGTCAGAGACTACTGAGGATAACCTTATGAGCTCCAGTTTGAAACCGGGCAACCCTGGCAAAACCTTAATTTCGTCCGTGGTAGGCGAGACAGTGGCGGTTTGAAAGCTGCCTGAAAAACACTCCTGCTGCCCATCTTCTCTTTGCTGCCTGACGGCGTCCCGAAAGAACTGTGAGTGTACTCGTATGAGGCATGCTGGTCTCAGTTCCTTGCTGGGAGCTCCTCCAGGAGCACACTGGAGCTTGCCGGCCAAAAAATTGGACCCCTGGTCTCAAGTAAAAGTTCAGATTTCTTCCATAGTAAGCTTAGGTATGCCATAGTAGCGGAGAAGCATGTGTTCAAGGAATGCTGCCACACTGTTGCGTCTTTCACGACTCCTTGTGCACTCACGTTCGTTGTAACATCTTTGAAAGGGCACTGAATGCCGTCCAACTCTTCTGTTGCGTTTGAGCCAACAGAAGCAAATGGGTTCGTTTGCTTTAACGCTGTGAATGTGCAGCGGTAATGGCAAAGCCCTGCCCGGATCGCTCGACAGCTCTCGTTTGTACAGCATTCCAACGGCCTCAGGAACGCCGTTCCAAGCAGCCTTACATTCCATGCTGGTGTGCCCCAGGGAGGCCTTTGGATTCTTCTGAGAAACACCACCGTGCCTCACAAATGAAACCTGTGGGCTCCCAAGAGATGCCTCCCTGCGGCAGTCGGAAGCTACATGTTGAGTTCCAGCCTGAAAACAACGGACAGCTTTCCCTGCGACAAGGCTGGACTTCTGGGACCCTCCAGATTCACCAAGGCCTAACTTTTGCACGGCGGGGGAATGCTCTTCTGCACGTACAGCACTCCCCACGTGAAAACCTTTCTTAGCAGAAGGAGGCAGTCTTTCCCTAGTACTAGAGGGCTAGGCAGAATCTTCAGATAAATATGCTGTGTCATCAAGCGTGAAAGGGGGACACTGATGGGAACGGTCGCATTCTCCCGGTTTGGAAGGGACTTGCTTTGGTCTTCCAAGCTGCCTGAACAGCACTAGCGGCCCAACTTCTCTTCACTGCAGGATTGTCGCTGTGGGCCAAGGCTGCGTTCTCTCAATGTCAATAATGTGCTGGCAATTCCTTTCTAGAAACTCATCCCACTGCACTCCAGATTCAGCTCCGGCCAAATGAAAGGTGACCTAAGGCCTCAAGGTAAGGTCCAGTGTTTCACATCAGCAGAGTTGGGTGTGCAGTGGTATCCACGAAGACATACTCTGAAATGGAGTGCCTTAACTCTGCTATGCGCCTGGGGACACATAGGACAGTCGATCTGGCACCAATTTCGCATGATGACCGCTTTGTGCCGCCAGAGCGGCCGCTGGCTTCTGAGGAGCCCTAGGCCAAATAGGCCCCCGGGAAGCACTCTTCACATTCATAGCAAGGGCAACGCACTCCTTTCTGGGTTGCCTATGGAGAGTGTTCCAGTCGTCAAAGAGCCTCGCGCAAGCAGCGCCTGGCAGACTCTCTTTGCAAGTGGATCGGTCTCGGTGACTGAAACAGAACTGCACTGCTAATACACATTGTGCTGACGATTCAGTCCGGGACACAGGACAGCACTCTCACAGAAGCAAAAGCTGAGCTTTTCATCCAGCCTGAAGACCAGTCCATTTTTCACACGTAACACTGTTAGGTATGTGCAAGAGCCATGGTCACAGAGGCCTAGCTAAGGTACTGAAATACTTACCCAGCTCATCCTATGCAGAGGTGTCCGTGCCCAAAGGGTCTCCATGGAAGGGCCCTGTGGGTCCCGTGTGTTTCCTTGAGGTAGTCAGAGACTACTGAGGATAACCTTATGAGCTCCAGTTTGAAACCGGGCAACCCTGGCAAAACCTTAATTTCGTCCGTGGGAGGCGAGACAGTGGCGGTTTGAAAGCTGCCTGAAAAACACTCCTGCTGCCCATCTTCTCTTTGCTGCCTGACGGCGTCCCGAAAGAACTGTGAGTGTACTCGTATGAGGCATGCTGGTCTCAGTTCCTTGCTGGGAGCTCCTCCAGGAGCACACTGGAGCTTGCCGGCCAAAAAATTGGACCCCTGGTCTCAAGTAAAAGTTCAGATTTCTTCCATAGTAAGCTTAGGTATGCCATAGTAGCGGAGAAGCATGTGTTCAAGGAATGCTGCCACACTGTTGCGTCTTTCACGACTCCTTGTGCACTCACGTTCGTTGTAACATCTTTGAAAGGGCACTGAATGCCGTCCAACTCTTCTGTTGCGTTTGAGCCAACAGAAGCAAATGGGTTCGTTTGCTTTAACGCTGTGAATGTGCAGCGGTAATGGCAAAGCCCTGCCCGGATCGCTCGACAGCTCTCGTTTGTACAGCATTCCAACGGCCTCAGGAACGCCGTTCCAAGCAGCCTTACATTCCATGCTGGTGTGCCCCAGGGAGGCCTTTGGATTCTTCTCAGAAACACCACCGTGCCTCACAAATGAAACCTGTGGGCTCCCAAGAGATGCCTCCCTGCGGCAGTCGGAAGCTACATGTTGAGTTCCAGCCTGAAAACAACGGACAGCTTTCCCTGTGACAAGGCTGGACTTCTGGGACCCTCCAGATTCACCAAGGCCTAACTTTTGCACGGCGGGGGAATGCTCTTCTGCACGTACAGCACTCCCCACGTGAAAACCTTTCTTAGCAGAAGGAGGCAGTCTTTCCCTAGTACTAGAGGGCTAGGCAGAATCTTCAGATAAACATGCTGTGTCATCAAGCGTGAAAGGGGGACACTGATGGGAACGGTCACATTCTCCCGGTTTGGAAGGGACTTGCTTTGGTCTTCCAAGCTGCCTGAACAGCACTAGCGGCCCAACTTCTCTTCACTGCAGGATTGTCGCTGTGGGCCAAGGCTGCGTTCTCTCAATGTCAATAATGTGCTGGCAATTCCTTTCTAGAAATTCATCCCACTGCACTCCAGATTCAGCTCCGGCCAAATGAAAGGTGACCTAAGGCCTCAAGGTAAGGTCCAGTGTTTCACATCAGCAGAGTTGGGTGTGCAGTGGTATCCACGAAGCCATACTCTGAAATGGAGTGCCTTAACTCTGCTATGCCCCTGGGGACACATAGGACAGTCGAGCTGGCACCAATTTCGCATGATGACCGCTTTGTGCCGCCAGAGCGGCCGCTGGCTTCTGAGGAGCCCTAGGCCAAATAGGCCCCTGGGAAGCACTCTTCACATTCATAACAAGGGCAACGCACTCCTTTCTGGGTTGCCTACGGAGAGTGTTCCAGTCGTCAAAGAGCCTCGCGCAAGCAGCGTCTGGCAGACTCTCTTTGCAAGTGGATCGGCCTCAGGGACTGAAACAGAACTGCACTGCTAATACACAATGTGCTGACGATTCAGTCCGGGACACAGGACAGCACTCTCACAGAAGCAAAAGCTGAGCTTTTCATCCAGCCTGAAGACCAGTACATTTTTCACACTTAACACTGTTAGGTATCTGCAAGAGCCATGGTCACAGAGGCCTAGCGAAGGTACTGAAATACTTACTCAGCTCATCCTATGCAGAGGTGTCCGTGCCCAAAGGGTCTCCATGGAAGGGCCCTGTGGGTCCCGTGTGTTTCCTTGAGGTAGTCAGAGACTACTGAGGATAACCTTATGAGCTCCAGTTTGAAACCGGGCAACCCTGGCAAAACCTTAATTTCGTCCGTGGTAGGCGAGACAGTGGCGGTTTGAAAGCTGCCTGAAAAACACTCCTGCTGCCCATCTTCTCTTTGCTGCCTGACGGCGTCCCGAAAGAACTGTGAGTGTACTCGTATGAGGCATGCTGGTCTCAGTTCCTTGCTGGGAGCTCCTCCAGGAGCACACTGGAGCTTGCCGGCCAAGAAATTGGACCCCTGGTCTCAAGTAAAAGTTCAGATTTCTTCCATAGTAAGCTTAGGTATGCCATAGTAGCGGAGAAGCATGTGTTCAAGGAATGCTGCCACACTGTTGCGTCTTTCACGACTCCTTGTGCACTCACGTTCGTTGTAACATCTTTGAAAGGGCACTGAATGCCGTCCAACTCTTCTGTTGCGTTTGAGCCAACAGAAGCAAATGGGTTCGTTTGCTTTAACGCTGTGAATGTGCAGCGGTAATGGCAAAGCCCTGCCCGGATCGCTCGACAGCTCTCGTTTGTACAGCATTCCAACGGCCTCAGGAACGCCGTTCCAAGCAGCCTTACATTCCATGCTGGTGTGCCCCAGGGAGGCCTTTGGATTCTTCTGAGAAACACCACCGTGCCTCACAAATGAAACCTGTGGGCTCCCAAGAGATGCCTCCCTGCGGCAGTCGGAAGCTACATGTTGAGTTCCAGCCTGAAAACAACGGACAGCTTTCCCTGTGACAAGGCTGGACTTCTGGGACCCTCCAGATTCACCAAGGCCTAACTTTTGCACGGCGGGGGAATGCTCTTCTGCACGTACAGCACTCCCCACGTGAAAACCTTTCTTAGCAGAAGGAGGCAGTCTTTCCCTAGTACTAGAGGGCTAGGCAGAATCTTCAGATAAACATGCTGTGTCATCAAGCGTGAAAGGGGGACACTGATGGGAACGGTAGCATTCTCCCGGTTTGTAAGTGAGTTGCTTTGGGCTTCCAAGCTGCCTGAACAGCACTAGCGGCCCCACTACTCCTCACTGCAGGATTGTCGCTGTGGGCCAAGGCTGCGTTCTCTCAATGTCAATAATGTGCTGGCAATTCCTTTCTAGAAATTCATCCCACTGCACTCCAGATTCAGCTCCGGCCAAATGAAAGGTGACCTGAGGCCTCAAGGTAAGGTCCAGTGTTTCACATCAGCAGAGTTGGGTGTGCAGTGGTATCCACGAAGCCATACTCTGAAATGGAGTGCCTTAACTCTGCTATGCCCCTGGGGACACATAGGACAGTCGATCTGGCACCAATTTCGCATGATGACCGCTTTGTGCCGCCAGAGCGGCTGCTGGCTTCTGAGGAGCCCTAGGCCAAATAGGCCCCTGGGAAGCACTCTTCACATTCATAACAAGGGCAACGCACTCCTTTCTGGGTTGCCTACGGAGAGTGTTCCAGTCGTCAAAGAGCCTCGCGCAAGCAGCGTCTGGCAGACTCTCTTTGCAAGTGGATCGGCCTCAGGGACTGAAACAGAACTGCACTGCTAATACACAATGTGCTGACGATTCAGTCCGGGACACAGGACAGCACTCTCACAGAAGCAAAAGCTGAGCTTTTCATCCAGCCTGAAGACCAGTACATTTTTCACACTTAACACTGTTAGGTATGTGCAAGAGCCATGGTCACAGAGGCCTAGCTAAGGTACTGAAATACTTACCCAGCTCATCCTATGCAGAGGTGTCCGTGCCCAAAGGGTCTCCATGGAAGGGCCCTGTGGGTCCCGTGTGTTTCCTTGAGGTAGTCAGAGACTACTGAGGATAACCTTATGAGCTCCAGTTTGAAACCGGGCAACCCTGGCAAAACCTTAATTTCGTCCGTGGTAGGCGAGACAGTGGCGGTTTGAAAGCTGCCTGAAAAACACTCCTGCTGCCCATCTTCTCTTTGCTGCCTGACGGCGTCCCGAAAGAACTGTGAGTGTACTCGTATGAGGCATGCTGGTCTCAGTTCCTTGCTGGGAGCTCCTCCAGGAGCACACTGGAGCTTGCCGGCCAAAAAATTGGACCCCTGGTCTCAAGTAAAAGTTCAGATTTCTTCCATAGTAAGCTTAGGTATGCCATAGTAGCGGAGAAGCATGTGTTCAAGGAATGCTGCCACACTGTTGCGTCTTTCACGACTCCTTGTGCACTCACGTTCGTTGTAACATCTTTGAAAGGGCACTGAATGCCGTCCAACTCTTCTGTTGCGTTTGAGCCAACAGAAGCAAATGGGTTCGTTTGCTTTAACGCTGTGAATGTGCAGCGGTAATGGCAAAGCCCTGCCCGGATCGCTCGACAGCTCTCGTTTGTACAGCATTCCAACGGCCTCAGGAACGCCGTTCCAAGCAGCCTTACATTCCATGCTGTTGTGCCCCAGGGAGGCCTTTGGATTCTTCTGAGAAACACCACCGTGCCTCACAAATGAAACCTGTGGGCTCCCAAGAGATGCCTCCCTGCGGCAGTCGGAAGCTACATGTTGAGTTCCAGCCTGAAAACAACGGACAGCTTTCCCTGTGACAAGGCTGGACTTCTGGGACCCTCCAGATTCACCAAGGCCTAACTTTTGCACGGCGGGGGAATGCTCTTCTGCACGTACAGCACTCCCCACGTGAAAACCTTTCTTAGCAGAAGGAGGCAGTCTTTCCCTAGTACTAGAGGGCTAGGCAGAATCTTCAGATAAACATGCTGTGTCATCAAGCGTGAAAGGGGGACACTGATGGGAACGGTAGCATTCTCCCGGTTTGGAAGTGAGTTGCTTTGGGCTTCCAAGCTGCCTGAAAAGCAGTAGCGGCCCCACTTCTCCTCACTGCAGGATTGTCGCTGTGGGCCAAGGCTGCGTTCTCTCAATGTCAATAATGTGCTGGCAATTCCTTTCTAGGAACTCATCCCACTGCACTCCAGATTCAGCTCCTGCCAAATGAAAGGTGACCTAAGGCCTCAAAGTAAGGTCCAGTGTTTCACATCAGCAGAGTTGGGTGTGCAGTGGTATCCACGAAGCCATACTCTGAAATGGATTGCCTTAACTCTGCTATGCTCCTGGGGACACATAGGACAGTCGATCGTACACCAATTTCGCATGATGACCGCTGTGTGCCGCCAGAGCGGCCGCTGGCTTCTGAGGAGCCCTAGGTCAAATAGGCCCCCGGGAGGCACTCTTCACATTCATAGCAAGGGCAACGCACTCCTTTCTGGGTTGCCTATGGAGAGTGTTCCAGTCGTCAAAGAGCCTCGCGCAAGCAGCGCCTGGCAGACTCTCTTTGCAAGTGGATCGGTCTCGGTGACTGAAACAGAACTGCACTGCTAATACACATTGTGCTGACGATTCAGTCCGGGACACAGGACAGCACTCTCACAGAAGCAAAAGCTGAGCTTTTCATCCAGCCTGAAGACCAGTCCATTTTTCACACTTAACACTGTTAGGTATGTGCAAGAGCCATGGTCACAGAGGCCTAGCTAAGGTACTGAAATACTTACCCAGCTCATCCTATGCAGAGGTGTCCGTGCCCAAAGGGTCTCCATGGAAGGGACCTGTGGGTCCCGTGTGTTTCCTTGAGGTAGTCAGAGACTACTGAGGATAACCTTATGAGCTCCAGTTTGAAACCGGGCAACCCTGGCAAAACCTTAATTTCGTCCGTGGGAGGCGAGACAGTGGCGGTTTGAAAGCTGCCTGAAAAACACTCCTGCTGCCCATCTTCTCTTTGCTGCCTGACGGCGTCCCGAAAGAACTGTGAGTGTACTCGTATGAGGCATGCTGGTCTCAGTTCCTTGCTGGGAGCTCCTCCAGGAGCACACTGGAGCTTGCCGGCCAAAAAATTGGACCCCTGGTCTCAAGTAAAAGTTCAGATTTCTTCCATAGTAAGCTTAGGTATGCCATAGTAGCGGAGAAGCATGTGTTCAAGGAATGCTGCCACACTGTTGCGTCTTTCACGACTCCTAGTGCACTCACGTTCGTTGTAACATCTTTGAAAGGGCACTGAATGCCGTCCAACTCTTCTGTTGCGTTTGAGCCAACAGAAGCAAATGGGTTCGTTTGCTTTAACGCTGTGAATGTGCAGCGGTAATGGCAAAGCCCTGCCCGGATCGCTCGACAGCTCTCGTTTGTACAGCATTCCAACGGCCTCAGGAACGCCGTTCCAAGCAGCCTTACATTCCATGCTGTTGTGCCCCAGGGAGGCCTTTGGATTCTTCTGAGAAACACCACCGTGCCTCACAAATGAAACCTGTGGGCTCCCAAGAGATGCCTCCCTGCGGCAGTCGGAAGCTACATGTTGAGTTCCAGCCTGAAAACAACGGACAGCTTTCCCTGTGACAAGGCTGGACTTCTGGGACCCTCCAGATTCACCAAGGCCTAACTTTTGCACGGCGGGGGAATGCTCTTCTGCACGTACAGCACTCCCCACGTGAAAACCTTTCTTAGCAGAAGGAGGCAGTCTTTCCCTAGTACTAGAGGGCTAGGCAGAATCTTCAGATAAACATGCTGTGTCATCAAGCGTGAAAGGGGGACACTGATGGGAACGGTCGCATTCTCCCGGTTTGGAAGTGAGTTGCTTTGGGCTTCCAAGCTGCCTGAACAGCACTAGCGGCCCCACTTCTCCTCACTGCAGGATTGTCGCTGTGGGCCAAGGCTGCGTTCTCTCAATGTCAATAATGTGCTGGCAATTCCTTTCTAGGAACTCATCCCACTGCACTCCAGATTCAGCTCCTGCCAAATGAAAGGTGACCTAAGGCCTCAAAGTAAGGTCCAGTGTTTCACATCAGCAGAGTTGGGTGTGCAGTGGTATCCACGAAGCCATACTCTGAAATGGATTGCCTTAACTCTGCTATGCGCCTGGGGACACATAGGACAGTCGATCGTACACCAATTTCGCATGATGACCGCTGTGTGCCGCCAGAGCGGCCGCTGGCTTCTGAGGAGCCCTAGGTCAAATAGGCCCCCGGGAGGCACTCTTCACATTCATAGCAAGGGCAACGCACTCCTTTCTGGGTTGCCTATGGAGAGTGTTCCAGTCGTCAAAGAGCCTCGCGCAAGCAGCGCTTGGCAGACTCTCTTTGCAAGTGGATCGGTCTCGGTGACTGAAACAGAACTGCACTGCTAATACACATTGTGCTGACGATTCAGTCCGGGACACAGGACAGCACTCTCACAGAAGCAAAAGCTGAGCTTTTCATCCAGCCTGAAGACCAGTCCATTTTTCACACTTAACACTGTTAGGTATGTGCAAGAGCCATGGTCACAGAGGCCTAGCTAAGGTACTGAAATACTTACCCAGCTCATCCTATGCAGAGGTGTCCGTGCCCAAAGGGTCTCCATGGAAGGGCCCTGTGGGTCCCGTGTGTTTCCTTGAGGTAGTCAGAGACTACTGAGGATAACCTTATGAGCTCCAGTTTGAAACCGGGCAACCCTGGCAAAACCTTAATTTCGTCCGTGGTAGGCGAGACAGTGGCGGTTTGAAAGCTGCCTGAAAAACACTCCTGCTGCCCATCTTCTCTTTGCTGCCTGACGGCGTCCCGAAAGAACTGTGAGTGTACTCGTATGAGGCATGCTGGTCTCAGTTCCTTGCTGGGAGCTCCTCCAGGAGCACACTGGAGCTTGCCGGCCAAAAAATTGGACCCCTGGTCTCAAGTAAAAGTTCAGATTTCTTCCATAGTAAGCTTAGGTATGCCATAGTAGCGGAGAAGCATGTGTTCAAGGAATGCTGCCACACTGTTGCGTCTTTCACGACTCCTTGTGCACTCACGTTCGTTGTAACATCTTTGAAAGGGCACTGAATGCCGTCCAACTCTTCTGTTGCGTTTGAGCCAACAGAAGCAAATGGGTTCGTTTGCTTTAACGCTGTGAATGTGCAGCGGTAATGGCAAAGCCCTGCCCGGATCGCTCGACAGCTCTCGTTTGTACAGCATTCCAACGGCCTCAGGAACGCCGTTCCAAGCAGCCTTACATTCCATGCTGTTGTGCCCCAGGGAGGCCTTTGGATTCTTCTGAGAAACACCACCGTGCCTCACAAATGAAACCTGTGGGCTCCCAAGAGATGCCTCCCTGCGGCAGTCGGAAGCTACATGTTGAGTTCCAGCCTGAAAACAACGGACAGCTTTCCCTGTGACAAGGCTGGACTTCTGGGACCCTCCAGATTCACCAAGGCCTAACTTTTGCACGGCGGGGGAATGCTCTTCTGCACGTACAGCACTCCCCACGTGAAAACCTTTCTTAGCAGAAGGAGGCAGTCTTTCCCTAGTACTAGAGGGCTAGGCAGAATCTTCAGATAAACATGCTGTGTCATCAAGCGTGAAAGGGGGACACTGATGGGAACGGTCGCATTCTCCCGGTTTGGAAGGGACTTGCTTTGGTCTTCCAAGCTGCCTGAACAGCACTAGCGGCCCAACTTCTCTTCACTGCAGGATTGTCGCTGTGGGCCAAGGCTGCGTTCTCTCAATGTCAATAATGTGCTGGCAATTCCTTTCTAGAAATTCATCCCACTGCACTCCAGATTCAGCTCCGGCCAAATGAAAGGTGACCTAAGTCCTCAAGGTAAGGTCCAGTGTTTCACATCAGCAGAGTTGGGTGTGCAGTGGTATCCACGAAGCCATACTCTGAAATGGAGTGCCTTAACTCTGCTATGCCCCTGGGGACACATAGGACAGTCGAGCTGGCACCAATTTCGCATGATGACCGCTTTGTGCCGCCAGAGCGGCCGCTGGCTTCTGAGGAGCCCTAGGCCAAATAGGCCCCTGGGAAGCACTCTTCACATTCATAACAAGGGCAACGCACTCCTTTCTGGGTTGCCTACGGAGAGTGTTCCAGTCGTCAAAGAGCCTCGCGCAAGCAGCGTCTGGCAGACTCTCTTTGCAAGTGGATCGGCCTCAGGGACTGAAACAGAACTGCACTGCTAATACACAATGTGCTGACGATTCAGTCCGGGACACAGGACAGCACTCTCACAGAAGCAAAAGCTGAGCTTTTCATCCAGCCTGAAGACCAGTACATTTTTCACACTTAACACTGTTAGGTATGTGCAAGAGCCATGGTCACCGAGGCCTAGCTAAGGGACTGAAATTCTTACCCAGTTCATCCTATGCAGAGGTGCCCGAGCCCAAAGGGTCTCCATGGAAGGGCCCTGTGGGTCCCGTGTGTTTCCTTGAGGTAGTCAGAGACTACTGAGGATAACCTTATGAGCTCCAGTTTGAAACCGGGCAACCCTGGCAAAACCTTAATTTCGTCCGTGGGAGGCGAGACAGTGGCGGTTTGAAAGCTGCCTGAAAAACACTCCTGCTGCCCATCTTCTCTTTGCTACCTGACGGCGTCCCGAAAGAACTGTGAGTGTACTCGTATGAGGCATGCTGGTCTCAGTTCTTTGCTGGGAGCTCCTCCAGGAGCACACTGGAGCTTGCCGGCCAAGAAATTGGACCCCTGACCTCAAATAAAAGTCCGAATTTCTCCCAAAGTATGCTTAGGTATGCCACAGTAGCGGAGAAGCATGGGTTCAAGGAATGCTGCCACACTGTTGCGTCTTTCACGACTCCTTGTGCACTCACGTTCGTTGTAACATCTGTGAAAGGGCACTGAATGCCGTCCAACTCTTCTGTTGCGTTTGAGCCAACAGAAGCAAATGGGTTCGTTTGCTTTAACGCTGTGAATGTGCAGCGGTAATGGCAAAGCCCTGCCCGGATCGCTCGACAGCTCTCGTTTGTACAGCATTCCAACGGCCTCAGGAACGCCGTTCCAAGCAGCCTTACATTCCATGCTGGTGTGCCCCAGGGAGGCCTTTGGATTCTTCTGAGAAACACCACCGTGCCTCACAAATGAAACCTGTGGGCTCCCCAGAGGTGCCTCCCTGCGGCAGTCGGAAGCTACATGTTGAGTTCCAGCCTGAAAACAACGGACAGCTTTCCCTGTGACAAGGCTGGACTTCTGGGACCCTCCAGATTCACCAAGGCCTAACTTTTGCACGGCGGGGGAATGCTCTTCTGCACGTACAGCACTCCCCACGTGAAAACCTTTCTTAGCAGAAGGAGGCAGTCTTTCCCTAGTACTAGAGGGCTAGGCAGAATCTTCAGATAAACATGCTGTGTCATCAAGCGTGAAAGGGGGACACTGATGGGAACGGTAGCATTCTCCCGGTTTGGAAGTGAGTTGCTTTGGGCTTCCAAGCTGCCTGAACAGCACTAGCGGCCCCACTTCTCCTCACTGCAGGATTGTCGCTGTGGGCCAAGGCTGCGTTCTCTCAATGTCAATAATGTGCTGGCAATTCCTTTCTAGAAACTCATCCCACTGCACTCCAGATTCAGCTCCTGCCAAATGAAAGGTGACCTAAGGCCTCAAAGTAAGGTCCAGTGTTTCACATCAGCAGAGTTGGGTGTGCAGTGGTATCCACGAAGCCATACTCTGAAATGGATTGCCTTAACTCTGCTATGCGCCTGGGGACACATAGGACAGTCGATCTGGCACCAATTTCGCATGATGACCGCTTTGTGCCGCCAGAGCGGCCGCTGGCTTCTGAGGAGCCCTAGGCCAAATAGGCCCCCGGGAAGCACTCTTCACATTCATAGCAAGGGCAACGCACTCCTTTCTGGGTTGCCTATGGAGAGTGTTCCAGTCGTCAAAGAGCCTCGCGCAAGCAGCGCCTGGCAGACTCTCTTTGCAAGTGGATCGGTGTCGGTGACTGAAACAGAACTGCACTGCTAATACACATTGTGCTGACGATTCAGTCCGGGACACAGGACAGCACTCTCTCAGAAGCAAAAGCTGAGCTTTTCATCCAGCCTGAAGACCAGTCCATTTTTCACACTTAACACTGTTAGGTATGTGCAAGAGCCATGGTCACAGAGGCCTAGCTAAGGTACTGAAATACTTACCCAGCTCATCCTATGCAGAGGTGTCCGTGCCCAAAGGGTCTCCATGGAAGGGCCCTGTGGGTCCCGTGTGTTTCCTTGAGGTAGTCAGAGACTACTGAGGATAACCTTATGAGCTCCAGTTTGAAACCGGGCAACCCTGGCAAAACCTTAATTTCGTCCGTGGTAGGCGAGACAGTGGCGGTTTGAAAGCTGCCTGAAAAACACTCCTGCTGCCCATCTTCTCTTTGCTGCCTGACGGCGTCCCGAAAGAACTGTGAGTGTACTCGTATGAGGCATGCTGGTCTCAGTTCCTTGCTGGGAGCTCCTCCAGGAGCACACTGGAGCTTGCCGGCCAAAAAATTGGACCCCTGGTCTCAAGTAAAAGTTCAGATTTCTTCCATAGTAAGCTTAGGTATGCCATAGTAGCGGAGAAGCATGTGTTCAAGGAATGCTGCCACACTGTTGCGTCTTTCACGACTCCTTGTGCACTCACGTTCGTTGTAACATCTTTGAAAGGGCACTGAATGCCGTCCAACTCTTCTGTTGCGTTTGAGCCAACAGAAGCAAATGGGTTCGTTTGCTTTAACGCTGTGAATGTGCAGCGGTAATGGCAAAGCCCTGCCCGGATCGCTCGACAGCTCTCTTTTGTACAGCATTCCAACGGCCTCAGGAACGCCGTTCCAAGCAGCCTTACATTCCATGCTGTTGTGCCCCAGGGAGGCCTTTGGATTCTTCTGAGAAACACCACCGTGCCTCACAAATGAAACCTGTGGGCTCCCAAGAGATGCCTCCCTGCGGCAGTCGGAAGCTACATGTTGAGTTCCAGCCTGAAAACAACGGACAGCTTTCCCTGCGACAAGGCTGGACTTCTGGGACCCTCCAGATTCACCAAGGCCTAACTTTTGCACGGCGGGGGAATGCTCTTCTGCACGTACAGCACTCCCCACGTGAAAACCTTTCTTAGCAGAACGAGGCAGTCTTTCCCTAGTACTAGAGGGCTAGGCAGAATCTTCAGATAAACATGCTGTGTCATCAAGCGTGAAAGGGGGACACTGATGGGAACGGTCGCATTCTCCCGGTTTGGAAGGGACTTGCTTTGGTCTTCCAAGCTGCCTGAACAGCACTAGCGGCCCAACTTCTCTTCACTGCAGGATTGTCGCTGTGGGCCAAGGCTGCGTTCTCTCAATGTCAATAATGTGCTGGCAATTCCTTTCTAGAAATTCATCCCACTGCACTCCAGATTCAGCTCCGGCCAAATGAAAGGTGACCTAAGGCCTCAAGGTAAGGTCCAGTGTTTCACATCAGCAGAGTTGGGTGTGCAGTGGTATCCACGAAGCCATACTCTGAAATGGAGTGCCTTAACTCTGCTATGCCCCTGGGGACACATAGGACAGTCGAGCTGGCACCAATTTCGCATGATGACCGCTTTGTGCCGCCAGAGCGGCCGCTGGCTTCAGAGGAGCCCTAGGCCAAATAGGCCCCTGGGAAGCACTCTTCACATTCATAACAAGGGCAACGCACTCCTTTCTGGGTTGCCTACGGAGAGTGTTCCAGTCGTCAAAGAGCCTCGCGCAAGCAGCGTCTGGCAGACTCTCTTTGCAAGTGGATCGGCCTCAGGGACTGAAACAGAACTGCACTGCTAATACACAATGTGCTGACGATTCAGTCCGGGACACAGGACAGCACTCTCACAGAAGCAAAAGCTGAGCTTTTCATCCAGCCTGAAGACCAGTACATTTTTCACACTTAACACTGTTAGGTATGTGCAAGAGCCATGGTCACCGAGGCCTAGCTAAGGGACTGAAATTCTTACCCAGTTCATCCTATGCAGAGGTGCCCGAGCCCAAAGGGTCTCCATGGAAGGGCCCTGTGGGTCCCGTGTGTTTCCTTGAGGTAGTCAGAGACTACTGAGGATAACCTTATGAGCTCCAGTTTGAAACCGGGCAACCCTGGCAAAACCTTAATTTCGTCCGTGGGAGGCGAGACAGTGGCGGTTTGAAAGCTGCCTGAAAAACACTCCTGCTGCCCATCTTCTCTTTGCTGCCTGACGGCGTCCCGAAAGAACTGTGAGTGTACTCGTATGAGGCATGCTGGTCTCAGTTCCTTGCTGGGAGCTCCTCCAGGAGCACACTGGAGCTTGCCGGTCAAAAAATTGGACCCCTGGTCTCAAGTAAAAGTTCAGATTTCTTCCATAGTAAGCTTAGGTATGCCATAGTAGCGGAGAAGCATGTGTTCAAGGAATGCTGCCACACTGTTGCGTCTTTCACGACTCCTTGTGCACTCACGTTCGTTGTAACATCTTTGAAAGGGCACTGAATGCCGTCCAACTCTTCTGTTGCGTTTGAGCCAACAGAAGCAAATGGGTTCGTTTGCTTTAACGCTGTGAATGTGCAGCGGTAATGGCAAAGCCCTGCCCGGATCGCTCGACAGCTCTCGTTTGTACAGCATTCCAACGGCCTCAGGAACGCCGTTCCAAGCAGCCTTACATTCCATGCTGGTGTGCCCCAGGGAGGCCTTTGGATTCTTCTGAGAAACACCACCGTGCCTCACAAATGAAACCTGTGGGCTCCCAAGAGATGCCTCCCTGCGGCAGTCGGAAGCTACATGTTGAGTTCCAGCCTGAAAACAACGGACAGCTTTCCCTGCGACAAGGCTGGACTTCTGGGACCCTCCAGATTCACCAAGGCCTAACTTTTGCACGGCGGGGGAATGCTCTTCTGCACGTACAGCACTCCCCACGTGAAAACCTTTCTTAGCAGAAGGAGGCAGTCTTTCCCTAGTACTAGAGGGCTAGGCAGAATCTTCAGATAAACATGCTGTGCCATCAAGCGTGAAAGGGGGACACTGATGGGAACGGTCGCATTCTCCCGGTTTGGAAGGGACTTGCTTTGGTCTTCCAAGCTGCCTGAACAGCACTAGCGGCCCAACTTCTCTTCACTGCAGGATTGTCGCTGTGGGCCAAGTCTGCGTTCTCTCAATGTCAATAATGTGCTGGCAATTCCTTTCTAGAAATTCATCCCACTGCACTCCAGATTCAGCTCCGGCCAAATGAAAGGTGACCTAAGGCCTCAAGGTAAGGTCCAGTGTTTCACATCAGCAGAGTTGGGTGTGCAGTGGTATCCACGAAGCCATACTCTGAAATGGAGTGCCTTAACTCTGCTATGCCCCTGGGGACACATAGGACAGTCGAGCTGGCACCAATTTCGCATGATGACCGCTTTGTGCCGCCAGAGCGGCCGCTGGCTTCTGAGGAGCCCTAGGCCAAATAGGCCCCTGGGAAGCACTCTTCACATTCATAACAAGGGCAACGCACTCCTTTCTGGGTTGCCTACGGAGAGTGTTCCAGTCGTCAAAGAGCCTCACGCAAGCAGCGTCTGGCAGACTCTCTTTGCAAGTGGATCGGCCTCAGGGACTGAAACAGAACTGCACTGCTAATACACAATGTGCTGACGATTCAGTCCGGGACACAGGACAGCACTCTCACAGAAGCAAAAGCTGAGCTTTTCATCCAGCCTGAAGACCAGTCCATTTTTCACACTTAACACTGTTAGGTATGTGCAAGAGCCATGGTCACCGAGGCCTAGCTAAGGGACTGAAATTCTTACCCAGTTCATCCTATGCAGAGGTGCCCGAGCCCAAAGGGTCTCCATGGAAGGGCCCTGTGGGTCCCGTGTGTTTCCTTGAGGTAGTCAGAGACTACTGAGGATAACCTTATGAGCTCCAGTTTGAAACCGGGCAACCCTGGCAGAACCTTAATTTCGTCCGTGGGAGGCGAGACAGTGGCGGTTTGAAAGCTGCCTGAAAAACACTCCTGCTGCCCATCTTCTCTTTGCTGCCTGACGGCGTCCCGAAAGAACTGTGAGTGTACTCGTATGAGGCATGCTGGTCTCAGTTCCTTGCTGGGAGCTCCTCCAGGAGCACACTGGAGCTTCCGGCCAAGAAATTGGACCCCTGACCTCAAGTAAAAGTCCGGATTTCTCCCAAAGTATGCTTAGGTATGCCACAGTAGCGGAGAAGCATGGGTTCAAGGAATGCTGCCACACTGTTGCGTCTTTCACGACTCCTTGTGCACTCACGTTCGTTGTAACATCTGTGAAAGGGCACTGAATGCCGTCCAACTCTTCTGTTGCGTTTGAGCCAACAGAAGCAAATGGGTTCGTTTGCTTTAACGCTGTGAATGTGCAGCGGTAATGGCAAAGCCCTGCCCGGATCGCTCGACAGCTCTCGTTTGTACAGCATTCCAACGGCCTCAGGAACGCCGTTCCAAGCAGCCTTACATTCCATGCTGGTGTGCCCCAGGGAGGCCTTTGGATTCTTCTGAGAAACACCACCGTGCCTCACAAATGAAACCTGTGGGCTCCCAAGAGATGCCTCCCTGCGGCAGTCGGAAGCTACATGTTGAGTTCCAGCCTGAAAACAACGGACAGCTTTCCCTGCGACAAGGCTGGACTTCTGGGACCCTCCAGATTCACCAAGGCCTAACTTTTGCACGGCGGGGGAATGCTCTTCTGCACGTACAGCACTCCCCACGTGAAAACCTTTCTTAGCAGAAGGAGGCAGTCTTTCCCTAGTACTAGAGGGCTAGGCAGAATCTTCAGATAAACATGCTGTGTCATCAAGCGTGAAAGGGGGACACTGATGGGAACGGTAGCATTCTCCCGGTTTGGAAGTGAGTTGCTTTGGGCTTCCAAGCTGCCTGAACAGCACTAGCGGCCCCACTTCTCCTCACTGCAGGATTGTCGCTGTGGGCCAAGGCTGCGTTCTCTCAATGTCAATAATGTGCTGGCAATTCCTTTCTAGAAACTCATCCCACTGCACTCCAGATTCAGCTCCGGCCAAATGAAATGTGACTTAAGGCCTCAAGGTAAGGTCCAGTGTTTCACATCAGCAGAGTTGGGTGTGCAGTGGTATCCACGAAGCCATACTCTGAAATGGAGTGCCTTAACTCTGCTATGCCCCTGGGGACACATAGGACAGTCGAGCTGGCACCAATTTCGCATGATGACCGCTTTGTGCCGCCAGAGCGGCCGCTGGCTTCTGAGGAGCCCTAGGCCAAATAGGCCCCTGGGAAGCACTCTTCACATTCATAACAAGGGCAACGCACTGCTTTCTGGGTTGCCTACGGAGAGTGTTCCAGTCGTCAAAGAGCCTCGCGCAAGCAGCGTCTGGCAGACTCTCTTTGCAAGTGGATCGGCCTCAGGGACTGAAACAGAACTGCACTGCTAATACACAATGTGCTGACGATTCAGTCCGGGACACAGGACAGCACTCTCACAGAAGCAAAAGCTGAGCTTTTCATCCAGCCTGAAGACCAGTACATTTTTCACACTTAACACTGTTAGGTATGTGCAAGAGCCATGGTCACCGAGGCCTAGCTAAGGGACTGAAATTCTTACCCAGTTCATCCTATGCAGAGGTGCCCGGGCCCAAAGGGTCTCCATGGAAGGGCCCTGTGGGTCCCGTGTGTTTCCTTGAGGTAGTCAGAGACTACTGAGGATAACCTTATGAGCTCCAGTTTGAAACCGGGCAACCCTGGCAAAACCTTAATTTCGTCCGTGGGAGGCGAGACAGTGGCGGTTTGAAAGCTGCCTGAAAAACACTCCTGCTGCCCATCTTCTCTTTGCTGCCTGACGGCGTCCCGAAAGAACTGTGAGTGTACTCGTATGAGGCATGCTGGTCTCAGTTCCTTGCTGGGAGCTCCTCCAGGAGCACACTGGAGCTTGCCGGTCAAAAAATTGGACCCCTGGTCTCAAGTAAAAGTTCAGATTTCTTCCATAGTAAGCTTAGGTATGCCATAGTAGCGGAGAAGCATGTGTTCAAGGAATGCTGCCACACTGTTGCGTCTTTCACGACTCCTTGTGCACTCACGTTCGTTGTAACATCTTTGAAAGGGCACTGAATGCCGTCCAACTCTTCTGTTGCGTTTGAGCCAACAGAAGCAAATGGGTTCGTTTGCTTTAACGATGTGAATGTGCAGCGGTAATGGCAAAGCCCTGCCCGGATCGCTCGACAGCTCTCCTTTGTACAGCATTCCAACGGCCTCAGGAACGCCGTTCCAAGCAGCCTTACATTCCATGCTGGTGTGCCCCAGGGAGGCCTTTGGATTCTTCTGAGAAACACCACCGTGCCTCACAAATGAAACCTGTGGGCTCCCAAGAGATGCCTCCCTGCGGCAGTCGGAAGCTACATGTTGAGTTCCAGCCTGAAAACAACGGACAGCTTTCCCTGCGACAAGGCTGGACTTCTGGGACCCTCCAGATTCACCAAGGCCTAACTTTTGCACGGCGGGGGAATGCTCTTCTGCACGTACAGCACTCCCCACGTGAAAACCTTTCTTAGCAGAAGGAGGCAGTCTTTCCCTAGTACTAGAGGGCTAGGCAGAATCTTCAGATAAACATGCTGTGCCATCAAGGGTGAAAGGGGGACACTGATGGGAACGGTCGCATTCTCCCGGTTTGGAAGGGACTTGCTTTGGTCTTCCAAGCTGCCTGAACAGCACTAGCGGCCCAACTTCTCTTCACTGCAGGATTGTCGCTGTGGGCCAAGGCTGCGTTCTCTCAATGTCAATAATGTGCTGGAAATTCCTTTCTAGAAATTCATCCCACTGCACTCCAGATTCAGCTCCGGCCAAATGAAAGGTGACCTAAGGCCTCAAGGTAAGGTCCAGTGTTTCACATCAGCAGAGTTGGGTGTGCAGTGGTATCCACGAAGCCATACTCTGAAATGGAGTGCCTTAACTCTGCTATGCCCCTGGGGACACATAGGACAGTCGAGCTGGCACCAATTTCGCATGATGACCGCTTTGTGCCGCCAGAGCGGCCGCTGGCTTCTGAGGAGCCCTAGGCCAAATAGGCCCCTGGGAAGCACTCTTCACATTCATAACAAGGGCAACGCACTCCTTTCTGGGTTGCCTACGGAGAGTGTTCCAGTCGTCAAAGAGCCTCGCGCAAGCAGCGTCTGGCAGACTCTCTTTGCAAGTGGATCGGCCTCAGGGACTGAAACAGAACTGCACTGCTAATACACAATGTGCTGACGATTCAGTCCGGGACACAGGACAGCACTCTCACAGAAGCAAAAGCTGAGCTTTTCATCCAGCCTGAAGACCAGTCCATTTTTCACACTTAACACTGTTAGGTATGTGCAAGAGCCATGGTCACCGAGGCCTAGCTAAGGGACTGAAATTCTTACCCAGTTCATCCTATGCAGAGGTGCCCGAGCCCAAAGGGTCTCCATGGAAGGGCCCTGTGGGTCCCGTGTGTTTCCTTGAGGTAGTCAGAGACTACTGAGGATAACCTTATGAGCTCCAGTTTGAAACCGGGCAACCCTGGCAGAACCTTAATTTCGTCCGTGGGAGGCGAGACAGTGGCGGTTTGAAAGCTGCCTGAAAAACACTCCTGCTGCCCATCTTCTCTTTGCTGCCTGACGGCGTCCCGAAAGAACTGTGAGTGTACTCGTATGAGGCATGCTGGTCTCAGTTCCTTGCTGGGAGCTCCTCCAGGAGCACACTGGAGCTTCCGGCCAAGAAATTGGACCCCTGACCTCAAGTAAAAGTCCGGATTTCTCCCAAAGTATGCTTAGGTATGCCACAGTAGCGGAGAAGCATGGGTTCAAGGAATGCTGCCACACTGTTGCGTCTTTCACGACTCCTTGTGCACTCACGTTCGTTGTAACATCTGTGAAAGGGCACTGAATGCCGTCCAACTCTTCTGTTGCGTTTGAGCCAACAGAAGCAAATGGGTTCGTTTGCTTTAACGCTGTGAATGTGCAGCGGTAATGGCAAAGCCCTGCCCGGATCGCTCGACAGCTCTCGTTTGTACAGCATTCCAACGGCCTCAGGAACGCCGTTCCAAGCAGCCTTACATTCCATGCTGGTGTGCCCCAGGGAGGCCTTTGGATTCTTCTGAGAAACACCACCGTGCCTCACAAATGAAACCTGTGGGCTCCCAAGAGATGCCTCCCTGCGGCAGTCGGAAGCTACATGTTGAGTTCCAGCCTGAAAACAACGGACAGCTTTCCCTGCGACAAGGCTGGACTTCTGGGACCCTCCAGATTCACCAAGGCCTAACTTTTGCACGGCGGGGGAATGCTCTTCTGCACGTACAGCACTCCCCACGTGAAAACCTTTCTTAGCAGAAGGAGGCAGTCTTTCCCTAGTACTAGAGGGCTAGGCAGAATCTTCAGATAAACATGCTGTGTCATCAAGCGTGAAAGGGGGACACTGATGGGAACGGTAGCATTCTCCCGGTTTGGAAGTGAGTTGCTTTGGGCTTCCAAGCTGCCTGAACAGCACTAGCGGCCCCACTTCTCCTCACTGCAGGATTGTCGCTGTGGGCCAAGGCTGCGTTCTCTCAATGTCAATAATGTGCTGGCAATTCCTTTCTAGGAACTCATCCCACTGCACTCCAGATTCAGCTCCGGCCAAATGAAATGTGACTTAAGGCCTCAAGGTAAGGTCCAGTGTTTCACATCAGCAGAGTTGGGTGTGCAGTGGTATCCACGAAGCCATACTCTGAAATGGAGTGCCTTAACTCTGCTATGCCCCTGGGGACACATAGGACAGTCGAGCTGGCACCAATTTCGCATGATGACCGCTTTGTGCCGCCAGAGCGGCCGCTGGCTTCTGAGGAGCCCTAGGCCAAATAGGCCCCTGGGAAGCACTCTTCACATTCATAACAAGGGCAACGCACTGCTTTCTGGGTTGCCTACGGAGAGTGTTCCAGTCGTCAAAGAGCCTCGCGCAAGCAGCGTCTGGCAGACTCTCTTTGCAAGTGGATCGGCCTCAGGGACTGAAACAGAACTGCACTGCTAATACACAATGTGCTGACGATTCAGTCCGGGACACAGGACAGCACTCTCACAGAAGCAAAAGCTGAGCTTTTCATCCAGCCTGAAGACCAGTACATTTTTCACACTTAACACTGTTAGGTATGTGCAAGAGCCATGGTCAGCGAGGCCTAGCTAAGGGACTGAAATTCTTACCCAGTTCATCCTATGCAGAGGTGCCCGGGCCCAAAGGGTCTCCATGGAAGGGCCCTGTGGGTCCCGTGTGTTTCCTTGAGGTAGTCAGAGACTACTGAGGATAACCTTATGAGCTCCAGTTTGAAACCGGGCAACCCTGGCAAAACCTTAATTTCGTCCGTGGGAGGCGAGACAGTGGCGGTTTGAAAGCTGCCTGAAAAACACTCCTGCTGCCCATCTTCTCTTTGCTGCCTGACGGCGTCCCGAAAGAACTGTGAGTGTACTCGTATGAGGCATGCTGGTCTCAGTTCCTTGCTGGGAGCTCCTCCAGGAGCACACTGGAGCTTGCCGGTCAAAAAATTGGACCCCTGGTCTCAAGTAAAAGTTCAGATTTCTTCCATAGTAAGCTTAGGTATGCCATAGTAGCGGAGAAGCATGTGTTCAAGGAATGCTGCCACACTGTTGCGTCTTTCACGACTCCTTGTGCACTCACGTTCGTTGTAACATCTTTGAAAGGGCACTGAATGCCGTCCAACTCTTCTGTTGCGTTTGAGCCAACAGAAGCAAATGGGTTCGTTTGCTTTAACGCTGTGAATGTGCAGCGGTAATGGCAAAGCCCTGCCCGGATCGCTCGACAGCTCTCCTTTGTACAGCATTCCAACGGCCTCAGGAACGCCGTTCCAAGCAGCCTTACATTCCATGCTGGTGTGCCCCAGGGAGGCCTTTGGATTCTTCTGAGAAACACCACCGTGCCTCACAAATGAAACCTGTGGGCTCCCAAGAGATGCCTCCCTGCGGCAGTCGGAAGCTACATGTTGAGTTCCAGCCTGAAAACAACGGACAGCTTTCCCTGCGACAAGGCTGGACTTCTGGGACCCTCCAGATTCACCAAGGCCTAACTTTTGCACGGCGGGGGAATGCTCTTCTGCACGTACAGCACTCCCCACGTGAAAACCTTTCTTAGCAGAAGGAGGCAGTCTTTCCCTAGTACTAGAGGGCTAGGCAGAATCTTCAGATAAACATGCTGTGCCATCAAGCGTGAAAGGGGGACACTGATGGGAACGGTCGCATTCTCCCGGTTTGGAAGGGACTTGCTTTGATCTTCCAAGCTGCCTGAACAGCACTAGCGGCCCAACTTCTCTTCACTGCAGGATTGTCGCTGTGGGCCAAGGCTGCGTTCTCTCAATGTCAATAATGTGCTGGCAATTCCTTTCTAGAAATTCATCCCACTGCACTCCAGATTCAGCTCCGGCCAAATGAAAGGTGACCTAAGGCCTCAAGGTAAGGTCCAGTGTTTCACATCAGCAGAGTTGGGTGTGCAGTGGTATCCACGAAGCCATACTCTGAAATGGAGTGCCTTAACTCTGCTATGCCCCTGGGGACACATAGGACAGTCGAGCTGGCACCAATTTCGCATGATGACCGCTTTGTGCCGCCAGAGCGGCCGCTGGCTTCTGAGGAGCCCTAGGCCAAATAGGCCCCTGGGAAGCACTCTTCACATTCATAACAAGGGCAACGCACTCCTTTCTGGGTTGCCTACGGAGAGTGTTCCAGTCGTCAAAGAGCCTCGCGCAAGCAGCGTCTGGCAGACTCTCTTTGCAAGTGGATCGGCCTCAGGGACTGAAACAGAACTGCACTGCTAATACACAATGTGCTGACGATTCAGTCCGGGACACAGGACAGCACTCTCACAGAAGCAAAAGCTGAGCTTTTCATCCAGCCTGAAGACCAGTCCATTTTTCACACTTAACACTGTTAGGTATGTGCAAGAGCCATGGTCACCGAGGCCTAGCTAAGGGACTGAAATTCTTACCCAGTTCATCCTATGCAGAGGTGCCCGAGCCCAAAGGGTCTCCATGGAAGGGCCCTGTGGGTCCCGTGTGTTTCCTTGAGGTAGTCAGAGACTACTGAGGATAACCTTATGAGCTCCAGTTTGAAACCGGGCAACCCTGGCAGAACCTTAATTTCGTCCGTGGGAGGCGAGACAGTGGCGGTTTGAAAGCTGCCTGAAAAACACTCCTGCTGCCCATCTTCTCTTTGCTACCTGACGGCGTCCCGAAAGAACTGTGAGTGTACTCGTATGAGGCATGCTGGTCTCAGTTCCTTGCTGGGAGCTCCTCCAGGAGCACACTGGAGCTTCCGGCCAAGAAATTGGACCCCTGACCTCAAGTAAAAGTCCGGATTTCTCCCAAAGTATGCTTAGGTATGCCACAGTAGCGGAGAAGCATGGGTTCAAGGAATGCTGCCACACTGTTGCGTCTTTCACGACTCCTTGTGCACTCACGTTCGTTGTAACATCTGTGAAAGGGCACTGAATGCCGTCCAACTCTTCTGTTGCGTTTGAGCCAACAGAAGCAAATGGGTTCGTTTGCTTTAATGCTGTGAATGTGCAGCGGTAATGGCAAAGCCCTGCCCGGATCGCTCGACAGCTCTCGTTTGTACAGCATTCCAACGGCCTCAGGAACGCCGTTCCAAGCAGCCTTACATTCCATGCTGGTGTGCCCCAGGGAGGCCTTTGGATTCTTCTGAGAAACACCACCGTGCCTCACAAATGAAACCTGTGGGCTCCCAAGAGGTGCCTCCCTGCGGCAGTCGGAAGCTACATGTTGAGTTCCAGCCTGAAAACAACGGACAGCTTTCCCTGTGACAAGGCTGGACTTCTGGGACCCTCCAGATTCACCAAGGCCTAACTTTTGCACGGCGGGGGAATGCTCTTCTGCACGTACAGCACTCCCCACGTGAAAACCTTTCTTAGCAGAAGGAGGCAGTCTTTCCCTAGTACTAGAGGGCTAGGCAGAATCTTCAGATAAACATGCTGTGTCATCAAGCGTGAAACGGGGACACTGATGGGAACGGTCGCATTCTCCCGGTTTGGAAGGGACTTGCTTTGGGCTTCCAAGCTGCCTGAACAGCACTAGCGGCCCCACTTCTCCTCACTGCAGGATTGTCGCTGTGGGCCAAGGCTGCGTTCTCTCAATGTCAATAATGTGCTGGCAATTCCTTTCTAGGAACTCATCCCACTGCACTCCAGATTCAGCTCCTGCCAAATGAAAGGTGACCTAAGGCCTCAAAGTAAGGTCCAGTGTTTCACATCAGCAGAGTTGGGTGTGCAGTGGTATCCACGAAGCCATACTCTGAAATGGATTGCCTTAACTCTGCTATGCGCCTGGGGACACATAGGACAGTCGATCGTACACCAATTTCGCATGATGACCGCTGTGTGCCGCCAGAGCGGCCGCTGGCTTCTGAGGAGCCCTAGGTCAAATAGGCCCCCGGGAGGCACTCTTCACATTCATAGCAAGGGCAACGCACTCCTTTCTAGGTTGCCTATGGAGAGTGTTCCAGTCGTCAAAGAGCCTCGCGCAAGCAGAGCTTGGCAGACTCTCTTTGCAAGTGGATCGGTCTCGGTGACTGAAACAGAACTGCACTGCTAATACACATTGTGCTGACGATTCAGTCCGGGACACAGGACAGCACTCTCACAGAAGCAAAAGCTGAGCTTTTCATCCAGCCTGAACACCAGTACATTTTTCACACTTAACACTGTTAGGTATGTGCAAGAGCCATGGTCACAGAGGCCTAGCTAAGGTACTGAAATACTTACCCAGCTCATCCTATGCAGAGGTGTCCGTGCCCAAAGGGTCTCCATGGAAGGGCCCTGTGGGTCCCGTGTGTTTCCTTGAGGTAGTCAGAGACTACTGAGGATAACCTTATGAGCTCCAGTTTGAAACCGGGCAACCCTGGCAAAACCTTAATTTCGTCCGTGGTAGGCGAGACAGTGGCGGTTTGAAAGCTGCCTGAAAAACACTCCTGCTGCCCATCTTCTCTTTGCTGCCTGACGGCGTCCCGAAAGAACTGTGAGTGTACTCGTATGAGGCATGCTGGTCTCAGTTCCTTGCTGGGAGCTCCTCCAGGAGCACACTGGAGCTTGCCGGCCAAAAAATTGGACCCCTGGTCTCAAGTAAAAGTTCAGATTTCTTCCATAGTAAGCTTAGGTATGCCATAGTAGCGGAGAAGCATGTGTTCAAGGAATGCTGCCACACTGTTGCGTGTTTCACGACTCCTTGTGCACTCACGTTCGTTGTAACATCTTTGAAAGGGCACTGAATGCCGTCCAACTCTTCTGTTGCGTTTGAGCCAACAGAAGCAAATGGGTTCGTTTGCTTTAACGCTGTGAATCTGCAGTGGTAATGGCAAAGCCCTGCCCGGATCGCTCGACAGCTCTCGTTTGTACAGCATTCCAACGGCCTCAGGAACGCCGTTCCAAGCAGGCTTACATTCCATGCTGTTGTGCCCCAGGGAGGACCTTGGATTCTTCTGAGAAACACCACCGTGCCTCACAAATGAAACCTGTGGGCTCCCAAGAGATGCCTCCCTGCGGCAGTCGGAAGCTACATGTTGAGTTCCAGCCTGAAAACAACGGACAGCTTTCCCTGCGACAAGGCTGGACTTCTGGGACCCTCCAGATTCACCAAGGCCTAACTTTTGCACGGCGGGGGAATGCTCTTCTGCACGTACAGCACTCCCCACGTGAAAACCTTTCTTAGCAGAAGGAGGCAGTCTTTCCCTAGTACTAGAGGGCTAGGCAGAATCTTCAGATAAACATGCTGTGTCATCAAGCGTGAAAGGGGGACACTGATGGGAACGGTCGCATTCTCCCGGTTTGGAAGGGACTTGCTTTGGTCTTCCAAGCTGCCTGAACAGCACTAGCGGCCCAACTTCTCTTCACTGCAGGATTGTCGCTGTGGGCCAAGGCTGCGTTCTCTCAATGTCAATAATGTGCTGGCAATTCCTTTCTAGAAATTCATCCCACTGCACTCCAGATTCAGCTCCGGCCAAATGAAAGGTGACCTAAGGCCTCAAGGTAAGGTCCAGTGTTTCACATCAGCAGAGTTGGGTGTGCAGTGGTATCCACGAAGCCATACTCTGAAATGGAGTGCCTTAACTCTGCTATGCGCCTGGGGACACATAGGACAGTCGAGCTGGCACCAATTTCGCATGATGACCGCTTTGTGCCGCCAGAGCGGCCGCTGGCTTCTGAGGAGCCCTAGGCCAAATAGGCCCCTGGGAAGCACTCTTCACATTCATAACAAGGGCAACGCACTCCTTTCTGGGTTGCCTATGGAGAGTGTTCCAGTCGTCAAAGAGCCTCGCGCAAGCAGCGTCTGGCAGACTCTCTTTGCAAGTGGATCGGCCTCAGGGACTGAAACAGAACTGCACTGCTAATACACAATGTGCTGACGATTCAGTCCGGGACACAGGACAGCACTCTCACAGAAGCAAAAGCTGAGCTTTTCATCCAGCCTGAAGACCAGTACATTTTTCACACTTAACACTGTTAGGTATGTGCAAGAGCCATGGTCACCGAGGCCTAGCTAAGGGACTGAAATTCTTACCCAGTTCATCCTATGCAGAGGTGCCCGAGCCCAAAGGGTCTCCATGGAAGGGCCCTGTGGGTCCCGTGTGTTTCCTTGAGGTAGTCAGAGACTACTGAGGATAACCTTATGAGCTCCAGTTTGAAACCGGGCAACCCTGGCAAAACCTTAATTTCGTCCGTGGTAGGCGAGACAGTGGCGGTTTGAAAGCTGCCTGAAAAACACTCCTGCTGCCCATCTTCTCTTTGCTACCTGACGGCGTCCCGAAAGAACTGTGAGTGTACTCGTATGAGGCATGCTGGTCTCAGTTCCTTGCTGGGAGCTCCTCCAGGAGCACACTGGAGCTTGCCGGCCAAGAAATTGGACCCCTGACCTCAAGTAAAAGTCCGGATTTCTCCCAAAGTATGCTTAGGTATGCCACAGTAGCGGAGAAGCATGGGTTCAAGGAATGCTGCCACACTGTTGCGTCTTTCACGACTCCTTGTGCACTCACGTTCGTTGTAACATCTGTGAAAGGGCACTGAATGCCGTCCAACTCTTCTGTTGCGTTTGAGCCAACAGAAGCAAATGGGTTCGTTTGCTTTAACGCTGTGAATGTGCAGCGGTAATGGCAAAGCCCTGCCCGGATCGCTCGACAGCTCTCGTTTGTACAGCATTCCAACGGCCTCAGGAACGCCGTTCCAAGCAGCCTTACATTCCATGCTGGTGTGCCCCAGGGAGGCCTTTGGATTCTTCTGAGAAACACCACCGTGCCTCACAAATGAAACCTGTGGGCTCCCAAGAGGTGCCTCCCTGCGGCAGTCGGAAGCTACATGTTGAGTTCCAGCCTGAAAACAACGGACAGCTTTCCCTGTGACAAGGCTGGACTTCTGGGACCCTCCAGATTCACCAAGGCCTAACTTTTGCACGGCGGGGGAATGCTCTTCTGCACGTACAGCACTCCCCACGTGAAAACCTTTCTTAGCAGAAGGAGGCAGTCTTTCCCTAGTACTAGAGGGCTAGGCAGAATCTTCAGATAAACATGCTGTGTCATCAAGCGTGAAAGGGGGACACTGATGGGAACGGTAGCATTCTCCCGGTTTGGAAGTGAGTTGCTTTGGGCTTCCAAGCTGCCTGAACAGCACTAGCGGCCCCACTTCTCCTCACTGCAGGATTGTCGCTGTGGGCCAAGGCTGCGTTCTCTCAATGTCAATAATGTGCTGGCAATTCCTTTCTAGAAACTCATCCCACTGCACTCCAGATTCAGCTCCTGCCAAATGAAAGGTGACCTAAGGCCTCAAAGTAAGGTCCAGTGTTTCACATCAGCAGAGTTGGGTGTGCAGTGGTATCCATGAAGCCATACTCTGAAATGGATTGCCTTAACTCTGCTATGTGCCTGGGGACACATAGGACAGTCGATCTGGCACCAATTTCGCATGATGACCGCTGTGTGCCGCCAGAGCAGCCGCTGGCTTCTGAGGAGCCCTAGGTCAAATAGGCCCCCGGGAGGCACTCTTCACATTCATAGCAAGGGCAACGCACTCCTTTCTGGGTTGCCTATGGAGAGTGTTCCAGTCGTCAAAGAGCCTCGCGCAAGCAGCGCTTGGCAGACTCTCTTTGCAAGTGGATCGGTCTCGGTGACTGAAACAGAACTGCACTGCTAATACACATTGTGCTGACGATTCAGTCCGGGACACAGGACAGCACTCTCACAGAAGCAAAAGCTGAGCTTTTCATCCAGCCTGAAGACCAGTCCATTTTTCACACTTAACACTGTTAGGTATGTGCAAGAGCCATGGTCACAGAGGCCTAGCTAAGGTACTGAAATACTTACCCAGCTCATCCTATGCAGAGGTGTCCGTGCCCAAAGGGTCTCCATGGAAGGGCCCTGTGGGTCCCGTGTGTTTCCTTGAGGTAGTTAGAGACTACTGAGAATAACCTTATGAGCTCCAGTTTGAAACCGGGCAACCCTGGCAAAACCTTAATTTCGTCCGTGGTAGGCGAGACAGTGGCAGTTTGAAAGCTGCCTGAAAAACACTCCTGCTGCCCATCTTCTCTTTGCTGCCTGACGGCGTCCCGAAAGAACTGTGAGTGTACTCGTATGAGGCATGCTGGTCTCAGTTCCTTGCTGGGAGCTCCTCCAGGAGCACACTGGAGCTTGCCGGCCAAAAAATTGGACCCCTGGTCTCAAGTAAAAGTTCAGATTTCTTCCATAGTAAGCTTAGGTATGCCATAGTAGCGGAGAAGCATGTGTTCAAGGAATGCTGCCACACTGTTGCGTCTTTCACGACTCCTTGTGCACTCACGTTCGTTGTAACATCTTTGAAAGGGCACTGAATGCCGTCCAACTCTTCTGTTGCGTTTGAGCCAACAGAAGCAAATGGGTTCGTTTGCTTTAACGCTGTGAATGTGCAGCGGTAATGGCAAAGCCCTGCCCGGATCGCTCGACAGCTCTCGTTTGTACAGCATTCCAACGGCCTCAGGAACGCCGTTCCAAGCAGCCTTACATTCCATGCTGTTGTGCCCCAGGGAGGCCTTTGGATTCTTCTGAGAAACACCACCGTGCCTCACAAATGAAACCTGTGGGCTCCCAAGAGATGCCTCCCTGCGGCAGTCGGAAGCTACATGTTGAGTTCCAGCCTGAAAACAACGGACAGCTTTCCCTGCGACAAGGCTGGACTTCTGGGACCCTCCAGATTCACCAAGGCCTAACTTTTGCACGGCGGGGGAATGCTCTTCTGCACATACAGCACTCCCCACGTGAAAACCTTTCTTAGCAGAAGGAGGCAGTCTTTCCCTAGTACTAGAGGGCTAGGCAGAATCTTCAGATGAACAAGCTGAGTCATCAAGCGTGAAAGGGGGACACTGATGGGAACGGTCGCATTCTCCCGGTTTGGAAGGGACTTGCTTTGGTCTTCCAAGCTGCCTGAACAGCACTAGCGGCCCAACTTCTCTTCACTGCAGGATTGTCGCTGTGGGCCAAGGCTGCGTTCTCTCAATGTCAATAATGTGCTGGCAATTCCTTTCTAGAAATTCATCCCACTGCACTCCAGATTCAGCTCCGGCCAAATGAAAGGTGACGTAAGGCCTCAAGGTAAGGTCCAGTGTTTCACATCAGCAGAGTTGGGTGTGCAGTGGTATCCACGAAGCCATACTCTGAAATGGAGTGCCTTAACTCTGCTATGCCCCTGGGGACACATAGGACAGTCGAGCTGGCACCAATTTCGCATGATGACCGCTTTGTGCCGCCAGAGCGGCCGCTGGCTTCTGAGGAGCCCTAGGCCAAATAGGCCCCTGGGAAGCACTCTTCACATTCATAACAAGGGCAACGCAATCCTTTCTGGGTTGCCTACGGAGAGTGTTCCAGTCGTCAAAGAGCCTCGCGCAAGCAGCGTCTGGCAGACTCTCTTTGCAAGTGGATCGGCCTCAGGGACTGAAACAGAACTGCACTGCTAATACACAATGTGCTGACGATTCAGTCCGGGACAAAGGACAGCACTCTCACAGAAGCAAAAGCTGAGCTTTTCATCCAGCCTGAAGACCAGTACATTTTTCACACTTAACACTGTTAGGTATGTGCAAGAGCCATGGTCACCGAGGCCTAGCTAAGGTACTGAAATTCTTACCCAGTTCATCCTATGCAGAGGTGCCCGAGCCCAAAGGGTCTCCATGGAAGGGCCCTGTGGGTCCCGTGTGTTTCCTTGAGGTAGTCAGAGACTACTGAGGATAACCTTATGAGCTCCAGTTTGAAACCGGGCAACCCTGGCAAAACCTTAATTTCGTCCGTGGGAGGCGAGACAGTGGCGGTTTGAAAGCTGCCTGAAAAACACTCCTGCTGCCCATCTTCTCTTTGCTACCTGACGGCGTCCCGAAAGAACTGTGAGTGTACTCGTATGAGGCATGCTGGTCTCAGTTCCTTGCTGGGAGCTCCTCCAGGAGCACACTGGAGCTTGCCGGCCAAGAAATTGGACCCCTGACCTCAAGTAAAAGTCCGGATTTCTCCCAAAGTATGCTTAGGTATGCCACAGTAGCGGAGAAGCATGGGTTCAAGGAATGCTGCCACACTGTTGCGTCTTTCACGACTCCTTGTGCACTCACGTTCGTTGTAACATCTGTGAAAGGGCACTGAATGCCGTCCAACTTTTCTGTTGCGTTTGAGCCAACAGAAGCAAATGGGTTCGTTTGCTTTAACGCTGTGAATGTGCAGCGGTAATGGCAAAGCCCTGCCCGGATCGCTCGACAGCTCTCGTTTGTACAGCATTCCAACGGCCTCAGGAACGCCGTTCCAAGCAGCCTTACATTCCATGCTGTTGTGCCCCAGGGAGGCCTTTGGATTCTTCTGAGAAACACCACCGTGCCTCACAAATGAAACCTGTGGGCTCCCAAGAGGTGCCTCCCTGCGGCAGTCGGAAGCTACATGTTGAGTTCCAGCCTGAAAACAACGGACAGCTTTCCCTGTGACAAGGCTGGACTTCTGGGACCCTCCAGATTCACCAAGGCCTAACTTTTGCACGGCGGGGGAATGCTCTTCTGCACGTACAGCACTCCCCACGTGAAAACCTTTCTTAGCAGAAGGAGGCAGTCTTTCCCTAGTACTAGAGGGCTAGGCAGAATCTTCAGATAAACATGCTGTGTCATCAAGCGTGAAAGGGGGACACTGATGGGAACGGTAGCATTCTCCCGGTTTGGAAGTGAGTTGCTTTGGGCTTCCAAGCTGCCTGAACAGCACTAGCGGCCCCACTTCTCCTCACTGCAGGATTGTCGCTGTGGGCCAAGGCTGCGTTCTCTCAATGTCAATAATGTGCTGGCAATTTCTTTCTAGAAACTCATCCCACTGCACTCCAGATTCAGCTCCTGCCAAATGAAAGGTGACCTAAGGCCTCAAAGTAAGGTCCAGTGTTTCACATCAGCAGAGTTGGGTGTGCAGTGGTATCCACGAAGCCATACTCTGAAATGGATTGCCTTAACTCTGCTATGCGCCTGGGGACACAGAGGACAGTCGATCTTACACCAATTTCGCATGATGACCGCTGTGTGCCGCCAGAGCGGCCGCTGGCTTCTGAAGAGCCCTAGGCCAAATAGGCCCACGGGAAGCACTCTTCACATTCATAGCAAGGGCAACGCACTAGTTTCTGGGTTGCCTATGGAGAGAGTTCCAGTCGTCAAAGAGCCTCGCGCAAGCAGCGCCTGGCAGACTCTCTTTGCAAGTGGATCGGTCTCGGTGACTGAAACAGAACTGCACTGCTAATACACATTGTGCTGACGATTCAGTCCGGGACACAGGACAGCACTCTCACAGAAGCAAAAGCTGAGCTTTTCATCCAGCCTGAAGACCAGTCCATTTTTCACACTTAACACTGTTAGGTATGTGCAAGAGCCATGGTCACAGAGGCCTAGCTAAGGTACTGAAATACTTACCCAGCTCATCCTATGCAGAGGTGTCCGTGCCCAAAGGGTCTCCATGGAAGGGCCCTGTGGGTCCCGTGTGTTTCCTTGAGGTAGTCAGAGACTACTGAGGATAACCTTATGAGCTCCAGTTTGAAACCGGGCAACCCTGGCAAAACCTTAATTTCGTCCGTGGTAGGCGAGACAGTGGCGGTTTGAAAGCTGCCTGAAAAACACTCCTGCTGCCCATCTTCTCTTTGCTGCCTGACGGCGTCCCGAAAGAACTGTGAGTGTACTCGTATGAGGCATGCTGGTCTCAGTTCCTTGCTGGGAGCTCCTCCAGGAGCACACTGGAGCTTGCCGGCCAAAAAATTGGACCCCTGGTCTCAAGTAAAAGTTCAGATTTCTTCCATAGTAAGCTTAGGTATGCCATAGTAGCGGAGAAGCATGTGTTCAAGGAATGCTGCCACACTGTTGCGTCTTTCACGACTCCTTGTGCACTCACGTTCGTTGTAACATCTTTGAAAGGGCACTGAATGCCGTCCAACTCTTCTGTTGCGTTTGAGCCAACAGAAGCAAATGGGTTCGTTTGCTTTAACGCTGTGAATGTGCAGCGGTAATGGCAAAGCCTGCCCGGATCGCTCGACAGCTCTCGTTTGTACAGCATTCCAACGGCCTCAGGAACGCCGTTCCAAGCAGCCTTACATTCCATGCTGGTGTGCCCCAGGGAGGCCTTTGGATTCTTCTGAGAAACACCACCGTGCCTCACAAATGAAACCTGTGGGCTCCCAAGAGATGCCTCCCTGCGGCAGTCGGAAGCTACATGTTGAGTTCCAGCCTGAAAACAACGGACAGCTTTCCCTGCGACAAGGCTGTACTTCTGGGACCCTCCAGATTCACCAATGCCTAACTATTGCACGGCGGGGGAATGCTCTTCTGCACGTACAGCACTCCCCACGTGAAAACCTTTCTTAGCAGAAGGAGGCAGTCTTTCCCTAGTACTAGAGGGCTAGGCAGAATCTTCAGATAAACATGCTGTGTCATCAAGCGTGAAAGGGGGACACTGATGGGAACGGTCGCATTCTCCCGGTTTGGAAGGGACTTGCTTTGGTCTTCCAAGCTGCCTGAACAGCACTAGCGGCCCAACTTCTCTTCACTGCAGGATTGTCGCTGTGGGCCAAGGCTGCGTTCTCTCAATGTCAATAATGTGCTGGCAATTCCTTTCTAGAAATTCATCCCACTGCACTCCAGATTCAGCTCCGGCCAAATGAAAGGTGACCTAAGGCCTCAAGGTAAGGTCCAGTGTTTCACATCAGCAGAGTTGGGTGTGCAGTGGTATCCACGAAGCCATACTCTGAAATGGAGTGCCTTAACTCTGCTATGCCCCTGGGGACACATAGGACAGTCGAGCTGGCACCAATTTCGCATGATGACCGCTTTGTGCCGCCAGAGCGGCCGCTGGCTTCTGAGGAGCCCTAGGCCAAATAGGCCCCTGGGAAGCACTCTTCACATTCATAACAAGGGCAACGCACTCCTTTCTGGGTTGCCTACGGAGAGTGTTCCAGGCGTCAAAGAGCCTCGCGCAAGCAGCGTCTGGCAGACTCTCTTTGCAAGTGGATCGGCCTCAGGGACTGAAACAGAACTGCACTGCTAATACACAATGTGCTGACGATTCAGTCCGGGACACAGGACAGCACTCTCACAGAAGCAAAAGCTGAGCTTTTCATCCAGCCTGAAGACCAGTCCATTTTTCACACTTAACACTGTTAGGTATGTGCAAGAGCCATGGTCACCGAGGCCTAGCTAAGGGACTGAAATTCTTACCCAGTTCATCCTATGCAGAGGTGCCCGAGCCCAAAGGGTCTCCATGGAAGGGCCCTGTGGGTCCCTTGTGTTTCCTTGAGGTAGTCAGAGACTACTGAGGATAACCTTATGAGCTCCAGTTTGAAACCGGGCAACCCTGGCAAAACCTTAATTTCGTCCGTGGGAGGCGAGACAGTGGCGGTTTGAAAGCTGCCTGAAAAACACTCCTGCTGCCCATCTTCTCTTTGCTACCTGACGGCGTCCCGAAAGAACTGTGAGTGTACTCGTATGAGGCATGCTGGTCTCAGTTCCTTGCTGGGAGCTCCTCCAGGAGCACACTGGAGCTTGCCGGCCAAGAAATTGGACCCCTGACCTCAAGTAAAAGTCCGGATTTCTCCCAAAGTATGCTTAGGTATGCCACAGTAGCGGAGAAGCATGGGTTCAAGGAATGCTGCCACACTGTTGCGTTTTTCACGACTCCTTGTGCACTCACGTTCGTTGTAACATCTGGGAAAGGGCACTGAATGCCGTCCAACTCTTCTGTTGCGTTTGAGCCAACAGAAGCAAATGGGTTCGTTTGCTTTAACGCTGTGAATGTGCAGCGGTAATGGCAAAGCCCTGCCCAGATCGCTCGACAGCTCTCGTTTGTACAGCATTCCAACGGCCTCAGGAACGCCGTTCCAAGCACCCTTACATTCCATGCTGGTGTGCCCCAGGGAGGCCTTTGGATTCTTCTGAGAAACACCACTGTGCCTCACAAATGAAACCTGTGGGCTCCCAAGAGGTGCCTCCCTGCAGCAGTCGGAAGCTACATGTTGAGTTCCAGCCTGAAAACAACGGACAGCTTTCCCTGTGACAAGGCTGGACTTCTGGGACCCTCCAGATTCACCAAGGCCTAACTTTTGCACGGCGGGGGAATGCTCTTCTGCACGTACAGCACTCCCCACGTGAAAACCATTCTTAGCAGAAGGAGGCAGTCTTTCCCTAGTACTAGAGGGCTAGGCAGAAACTTCAGATAAACATGCTGTGTCATCAAGCGTGAAAGGGGGACACTGATGGGAACGGTCGCATTCTCCCGGTTTGGAAGTGAGTTGCTTTGGTCTTCCAAGCTGCCTGAACAGCACTAGCGGCCCCACTTCTCCTCACTGCAGGATTGTCGCTGTGCGCCAAGGCTGCGTTCTCTCAATGTCAATAATGTGCTGGCAATTCCTTTCTAGAAACTCATCCCACTGCACTCCAGATTCAGCTCCTGCCAAATGAAAGGTGACCTAAGGCCTCAAGCTAAGGTCCAGTGTTTCACATCAGCAGAGTTGGGTGTGCAGTGGTATCCACGAAGCCATACTCTGAAATGGATTGCCTTAACTCTGCTATGCGCCTGGGGACACATAGGACAGTCGATCGTGCACCAATTTTGCATGATGACCGCTGTGTGCCGCCAGAGTGGCCGCTGGCTTCTGAGGAGCCCTAGGCCAAATAGGCCCCCGGGAAGCACTCTTCACATTCATAGCAAGGGCAACGCACTAGTTTCTGGGTTGCCTATGGAAAGAGTTCCAGTCGTCAAAGAGCCTCGCGCAAGCAGCACTTGGCAGACTCTCTTTGCAAGTGGATCGGTCTCGGTGACTGAAACAGAACTGCACTGCTAATACACAATGTGCTGACGATTCAGTCCGGGACACAGGACAGCACTCTCACAGAAGCAAAAGCTGAGCTTTTCATCCAGCCTGAAGACCAGTCCATTTTTCACACTTAACACTGTTAGGTATGTGCAAGAGCCATGGTCACAGAGGCCTAGCTAAGGTACTGAAATACTTACCCAGCTCATCCTATGCAGAGGTGTCCGTGCCCTAAGGGTCTCCATGGAAGGGCCCTGTGGGTCCCGTGTGTTTCCTTGAGGTAGTCAGAGACTACTGAGGATAACCTTATGAGCTCCAGTTTGAAACCGGGCAACCCTGGCAAAACCTTAATTTCGTCCGTGGGAGGCGAGACAGTGGCGGTTTGAAAGCTGCCTGAAAAACACTCCTGCTGCCCATCTTCTCTTTGCTACCTGACGGCGTCCCGAAAGAACTGTGAGTGTACTCGTATGAGGCATGCTGGTCTCAGTTCCTTGCTGGGAGCTCCTCCAGGAGCACACTGGAGCTTGCCGGCCAAGAAATTGGACCCTGGTCTCAAGTAAAAGTTCAGATTTCTTCCATAGTAAGCTTAACTATGCCATAGTAGCGGAGAAGCATGTGTTCAAGAAATGCTGCCACACTGTTGCGTCTTTCACGACTCCTTGTGCACTCACGTTCGTTGTAACATCTTTGAAAAGGCACTGAAGGCCGTCCAACTCTTCTGTTGCGTTTGAGCCAACAGAAGCAAATGGATTCGTTTGCTTTAACGCTGTGAATGTGCAGCGGTAATGGCAAAGCCCTGCCCGGATCGCTCGACAGCTCTCGTTTGTACAGCATTCCAACGGCCTCAGGAACGCCGTTCCAAGCAGCCTTACATTCCATGCTGGTGTGCCCCAGGGAGGCCTTTGGATTCTTCTGAGAAACACCAAGGTGCCTCACAAATGAAACCTGTGGGCTCCCAAGAGCTGCCTCCCTGCAGCAGTCGGAAGCTACATGTTGAGTTCCAGCCTGAAAACAACGGACAGCTTTCCCTGTGACAAGGCTGGACTTCTGGGACCCTCCAGATTCACCAAGGCCTAACTTTTGCACGGCGGGGGAATGCTCTTCTGCACGTACAGCACTCCCCACGTGAAAACCTTTCTTAGCAGAAGGAGGCAGTCTTTCCCTAGTACTAGAGGGCTAGGCAGAATCTTCAGATAAACATGCTGTGTCATCAAGCGTGAAAGGGGGACACTGATGGGAACGGTAGCATTCTCCCGGTTTGGAAGTGAGTTGCTTTGGGCTTCCAAGCTGCCTGAACAGCACTAGCGGCCCCACTTCTCCTCAGTGCAGGATTGTCGCTGTGAGCCAAGGCTGCGTTCTCTCAATGTCAATAATGTGCTGGCAATTCCTTTCTAGAAACTCATCCCACTGCACTCCAGATTCAGCTCCGGCCAAATGAAAGGTGACCTAAGGCCTCAAGGTAAGGTCCAGTGTTTCACATCAGCAGAGTTGGGTGTGCAGTGGTATCCACGAAGCCATACTCTGAAATGGAGTGCCTTAACTCTGCTATGACCCTGGGGACACATAGGACAGTCGAGCTGGCACCAATTTCGCATGATGACCGCTTTGTGCCGCCAGAGCGGCCGCTGGCTTCTGAGGAGCCCTAGGCCAAATAGGCCCCTGGGAAGCACTCTTCACATTCATAGCAAGGGCAACGCACTAGTTTCTGGGTTGCCTATGGAGAGAGTTCCAGTCGTCAAAGAGCCTCGCGCAAGCAGCACCTGGCAGACTCTCTTTGCAAGTGGATCGGCCTCAGGGACTGAAAGAGAACTGCACTGCTAATTCACAATGTGCTGACGATTCAGTCCGGGACACAGGACAGCACTCTCACAGAAGCAAAAGCTGAGCTTTTCATCCAGCCTGAAGACCAGTACATTTTTCACACTTAACACTGTTAGGTATGTGCAAGAGCCATGGTCACAGAGGCCTAGCTAAGGTACTGAAATACTTACCCAGCTCATCCTATGCAGAGGTGCCCGTGCCCAAAGGGTCTCCATGGAAGGGCCCTGTGGGTCCCGTGTGTTTCCTTGAGGTAGTCAGAGACTACTGAGGATAACCTTATGAGCTCCAGTTTGAAACCGGGCAACACTGGCAAAACCTTAATTTCGTCCGTGGTAGGCGAGACAGTGGCGGTTTGAAAGCTGCCTGAAAAACACTCCTGCTGCCCATCTTCTCTTTGCTGCCTGACGGCGTCCCGAAAGAACTGTGAGTGTACTCGTATGAGGCATGCTGGTCTCATTTCCTTGCTGGGAGCTCCTCCAGGAGCACACTGGAGCTTGCCGGCCAAAAAATTGGACCCCTGGTCTCAAGTAAAAGTTCAGATTTCTTCCATAGTAAGCTTAACTATGCCATAGTAGCGGAGAAGCATGTGTTCAAGAAATGCTGCCACACTGTTGCGTCTTTCACGACTCCTTGTGCACTCACGTTCGTTGTAACATCTTTGAAAAGGCACTGAAGGCCGTCCAACTCTTCTGTTGCGTTTGAGCCAACAGAAGCAAATGGATTCGTTTGCTTTAACGCTGTGAATGTGCAGCGGTAATGGCAAAGCCCTGCCCGGATCGCTCGACAGCTCTCGTTTGTACAGCATTCCAACGGCCTCAGGAACGCCGTTCCAAGCAGCCTTACATTCCATGCTGGTGTGCCCCAGGGAGGCCTTTGGATTCTTCTGAGAAACACCAAGGTGCCTCACAAATGAAACCTGTGGGCTCCCAAGAGCTGCCTCCCTGCAGCAGTCGGAAGCTACATGTTGAGTTCCAGCCTGAAAACAACGGACAGCTTTCCCTGTGACAAGGCTGGACTTCTGGGACCCTCCAGATTCACCAAGGCCTAACTTTTGCACGGCGGGGGAATGCTCTTCTGCACGTACAGCACTCCCCACGTGAAAACCTTTCTTAGCAGAAGGAGGCAGTCTTTCCCTAGTACTAGAGGGCTAGGCAGAATCTTCAGATAAACATGCTGTGTCATCAAGCGTGAAAGGGGGACACTGATGGGAACGGTAGCATTCTCCCGGTTTGGAAGTGAGTTGCTTTGGGCTTCCAAGCTGCCTGAACATCACTAGCGGCCCCACTTCTCCTCAGTGCAGGATTGTCGCTGTGAGCCAAGGCTGCGTTCTCTCAATGTCAATAATGTGCTGGCAATTCCTTTCTAGAAACTCATCCCACTGCACTCCAGATTCAGCTCCGGCCAAATGAAAGGTGACCTAAGGCCTCAAGGTAAGGTCCAGTGTTTCACATCAGCAGAGTTGGGTGTGCAGTGGTATCCACGAAGCCATACTCTGAAATGGAGTGCCTTAACTCTGCTATGACCCTGGGGACACATAGGACAGTCGAGCTGGCACCAATTTCGCATGATGACCGCTTTGTGCCGCCAGAGCGGCCGCTGGCTTCTGAGGAGCCCTAGGCCAAATAGGCCCCTGGGAAGCACTCTTCACATTCATAGCAAGGGCAACGCACTAGTTTCTGGGTTGCCTATGGAGAGAGTTCCAGTCGTCAAAGAGCCTCGCGCAAGCAGCACCTGGCAGACTCTCTTTGCAAGTGGATCGGCCTCAGGGACTGAAAGAGAACTGCACTGCTAATTCACAATGTGCTGACGATTCAGTCCGGGACACAGGACAGCACTCTCACAGAAGCAAAAGCTGAGCTTTTCATCCAGCCTGAAGACCAGTACATTTTTCACACTTAACACTGTTAGGTATGTGCAAGAGCCATGGTCACAGAGGCCTAGCTAAGGTACTGAAATACTTACCCAGCTCATCCTATGCAGAGGTGCCCGTGCCCAAAGGGTCTCCATGGAAGGGCCCTGTGGGTCCCGTGTGTTTCCTTGAGGTAGTCAGAGACTACTGAGGATAACCTTATGAGCTCCAGTTTGAAACCGGGCAACACTGGCAAAACCTTAATTTCGTCCGTGGTAGGCGAGACAGTGGCGGTTTGAAAGCTGCCTGAAAAACACTCCTGCTGCCCATCTTCTCTTTGCTGCCTGACGGCGTCCCGAAAGAACTGTGAGTGTACTCGTATGAGGCATGCTGGTCTCATTTCCTTGCTGGGAGCTCCTCCAGGAGCACACTGGAGCTTGCCGGCCAAAAAATTGGACCCCTGGTCTCAAGTAAAAGTTCAGATTTCTTCCATAGTAAGCTTAAGTATGCCATAGTAGCGGAGAAGCATGGGCTCAAGGAATGCTGCCACACTGTTGCATCTTTCACGACTCCTTGTGCACTCACGTTCATTGTAACATCTTTGAAAGGACACTGCATGCCGTCCAACTCTTCTGTTGCGTTTGAGCCAACAGAAGCAAATGGGTTCGTTTGCTTTAACGCTGTGAATGTGCAGCGGTAATGGCAAAGCCCTGCCCGGATCGCTCGACAGCTCTCGTTTCTACAGCATTCCAACGGCCTCAGGAACGCCGTTCCAAGCAGCCTTACATTCCATGCTGGTGTGCCCCAGGGAGGCCTTTGGATTCATCTGAGAAACACCACCGTGCCTCACAAATGAAACCTGTGGGCTCCCAAGAGATGCCTCCCTGCAGCAGTCGGAAGCTACATGTTGAGTTCCAGCCTGAAAACAACGGACAGCTTTCCCTGTGACAAGGCTGGACTTCTGGCACCCTCCAGATTCACCAAGGCCTAACTTTTGCATGGCGGGGGAATGCTCTTCTGCACGTACAGCACTCCCCACGTGAAAACCTTTCTTAGCAGAAGGAGGCAGTCTTTCCCTAGTACTAGAGGGCTAGGCAGAATCTTCAGATAAACATGCTGTGTCATCAAGCGTGAAAGGGGGACACTGATGGGAACGGTAGCATTCTCCCGGTTTGGAAGTGAGTTGCTTTGGGCTTCCAAGCTGCCTGAACAGCACTAGCGGCCCCACTTCTCCTCACTGCAGGATTGTCGCTGTGGGCCAAGGCTGCGTTCTCTCAATGTCAATAATGTGCTGGCAATTCCTTTCTAGAAACTCATCCCACTGCACTCCAGATTCAGCTCCTGCCAAATGAAAGGTGACCTAAGGCCTCAAGGTAAGGTCCAGTGTTTCACATCAGCAGAGTTGGGTGTGCAGTGGTATCCACGAAGCCATACTCTGAAATGGATTGCCTTAACTCTGCTATGCGCCTGGGGACACATAGGACAGTCGATCGTGCAACAATTTTGCATGATGACCGCTGTGTGCCGCCAGAGCGGCCGCTGGCTTCTGAGGAGCCCTAGGCCAAATAGGCCCCTGGGAAGCACTCTTCACATTCATAGCAAGGGCAACGCACTCCTTTCTGGGTTGCCTATGGAGAGTGTTCCAGTCGTCAAAGAGCCTCGCGCAAGTAGCGCCTGGCAGACTCTCTTTGCAAGTGGATCGGTCTCGGTGACTGAAACAGAACTGCACTGCTAATACACATTGTGCTGACGATTCAGTCCGGGACACAGGACAGCACTCTCACAGAAGCAAAAGCTGAGCTTTTCATCCAGCCTGAAGACCAGTCCATTTTTCACACTTAACACTGTTAGGTATGTGCAAGAGCCATGGTCACCGAGGCCTAGCTAAGGGACTGAAATTCTTACCCAGTTCATCCTATGCAGAGGTGCCCGAGCCCAAAGGGTCTCCATGGAAGGGCCCTGTGGGTCCCTTGTGTTTCCTTGAGGTAGTCAGAGACTACTGAGGATAACCTTATGAGCTCCAGTTTGAAACCGGGCAACCCTGGCAAAACCTTAATTTCGTCCGTGGGAGGCGAGACAGTGGCGGTTTGAAAGCTGCCTGAAAAACACTCCTGCTGCCCATCTTCTCTTTGCTACCTGACGGCGTCCCGAAAGAACTGTGAGTGTACTCATATGAGGCATGCTGGTCTCAGTTCCTTGCTGGGAGCTCCTCCAGGAGCACACTGGAGCTTGCCGGCCAAGAAATTGGACCCCTGACCTCAAGTAAAAGTCCGGATTTCTCCCAAAGTATGCTTAGGTATGCCACAGTAGCGGAGAAGCATGGGTTCAAGGAATGCTGCCACACTGTTGCGTCTTTCACGACTCCTTGTGCACTCACGTTCGTTGTAACATCTGGGAAAGGGCACTGAATGCCGTCCAACTCTTCTGTTGCGTTTGAGCCAACAGAAGCAAATGGGTTCGTTTGCTTTAACGCTGTGAATGTGCAGCGGTAATGGCAAAGCCCTGCCCAGATCGCTCGACAGCTCTCGTTTGTACAGCATTCCAACGGCCTCAGGAACGCCGTTCCAAGCAGCCTTACATTCCATGCTGGTGTGCCCCAGGGAGGCCTTTGGATTCTTCTGAGAAACACCACTGTGCCTCACAAATGAAACCTGTGGGCTCCCAAGAGGTGCCTCCCTGCAGCAGTCGGAAGCTACATGTTGAGTTCCAGCCTGAAAACAACGGACAGCTTTCCCTGTGACAAGGCTGGACTTCTGGGACCCTCCAGATTCACCAAGGCCTAACTTTTGCACGGCGGGGGAATGCTCTTCTGCACGTACAGCACTCCCCACGTGAAAACCATTCTTAGCAGAAGGAGTCAGTCTTTCCCTAGTACTAGAGGGCTAGGCAGAAACTTCAGATAAACATGCTGTGTCATCAAGCGTGAAAGGGGGACACTGATGGGAACGGTCGCATTCTCCCGGTTTGGAAGTGAGTTGCTTTGGTCTTCCAAGCTGCCTGAACAGCACTAGCGGCCCCACTTCTCCTCACTGCAGGATTGTCGCTGTGCGCCAAGGCTGCGTTCTCTCAATGTCAATAATGTGCTGGCAATTCCTTTCTAGAAACTCATCCCACTGCACTCCAGATTCAGCTCCTGCCAAATGAAAGGTGACCTAAGGCCTCAAGCTAAGGTCCAGTGTTTCACATCAGCAGAGTTGGGTGTGCAGTGGTATCCACGAAGCCATACTCTGAAATGGATTGCCTTAACTCTGCTATGCGCCTGGGGACACATAGGACAGTCGATCGTGCACCAATTTTGCATGATGACCGCTGTGTGCCGCCAGAGTGGCCGCTGGCTTCTGAGGAGCCCTAGGCCAAATAGGCCCCCGGGAAGCACTCTTCACATTCATAGCAAGGGCAACGCACTAGTTTCTGGGTTGCCTATGGAAAGAGTTCCAGTCGTCAAAGAGCCTCGCGCAAGCAGCACTTGGCAGACTCTCTTTGCAAGTGGATCGGTCTCGGTGACTGAAACAGAACTGCACTGCTAATACACAATGTGCTGACGATTCAGTCCGGGACACAGGACAGCACTCTCACAGAAGCAAAAGCTGAGCTTTTCATCCAGCCTGAAGACCAGTCCATTTTTCACACTTAACACTGTTAGGTATGTGCAAGAGCCATGGTCACAGAGGCCTAGCTAAGGTACTGAAATACTTACCCAGCTCATCCTATGCAGAGGTGTCCGTGCCCTAAGGGTCTCCATGGAAGGGCCCTGTGGGTCCCGTGTGTTTCCTTGAGGTAGTCAGAGACTACTGAGGATAACCTTATGAGCTCCAGTTTGAAACCGGGCAACCCTGGCAAAACCTTAATTTCGTCCGTGGGAGGCGAGACAGTGGCGGTTTGAAAGCTGCCTGAAAAACACTCCTGCTGCCCATCTTCTCTTTGCTACCTGACGGCGTCCCGAAAGAACTGTGAGTGTACTCGTATGAGGCATGCTGGTCTCAGTTCCTTGCTGGGAGCTCCTCCAGGAGCACACTGGAGCTTGCCGGCCAAGAAATTGGACCCTGGTCTCAAGTAAAAGTTCAGATTTCTTCCATAGTAAGCTTAACTATGCCATAATAGCGGAGAAGCATGTGTTCAAGAAATGCTGCCACACTGTTGCGTCTTTCACGACTCCTTGTGCACTCACGTTCGTTGTAACATCTTTGAAAAGGCACTGAAGGCCGTCCAACTCTTCTGTTGCGTTTGAGCCAACAGAAGCAAATGGATTCGTTTGCTTTAACGCTGTGAATGTGCAGCGGTAATGGCAAAGCCCTGCCCGGATCGCTCGACAGCTCTCGTTTGTACAGCATTCCAACGGCCTCAGGAACGCCGTTCCAAGCAGCCTTACATTCCATGCTGGTGTGCCCCAGGGAGGCCTTTGGATTCTTCTGAGAAACACCAAGGTGCCTCACAAATGAAACCTGTGGGCTCCCAAGAGCTGCCTCCCTGCAGCAGTCGGAAGCTACATGTTGAGTTCCAGCCTGAAAACAACGGACAGCTTTCCCTGTGACAAGGCTGGACTTCTGGGACCCTCCAGATTCACCAAGGCCTAACTTTTGCACGGCGGGGGAATGCTCTTCTGCACGTACAGCACTCCCCACGTGAAAACCTTTCTTAGCAGAAGGAGGCAGTCTTTCCCTAGTACTAGAGGGCTAGGCAGAATCTTCAGATAAACATGCTGTGTCATCAAGCGTGAAAGGGGGACACTGATGGGAACGGTAGCATTCTCCCGGTTTGGAAGTGAGTTGCTTTGGGCTTCCAAGCTGCCTGAACAGCACTAGCGGCCCCACTTCTCCTCAGTGCAGGATTGTCGCTGTGGGCCAAGGCTGCGTTCTCTCAATGTCAATAATGTGCTGGCAATTCCTTTCTAGAAACTCATCCCACTGCACTCCAGATTCAGCTCCGGCCAAATGAAAGGTGACCTAAGGCCTCAAGGTAAGGTCCAGTGTTTCACATCAGCAGAGTTGGGTGTGCAGTGGTATCCACGAAGCCATACTCTGAAATGGAGTGCCTTAACTCCGCTATGCCCCTGGGGACACATAGGACAGTCGAGCTGGCACCAATTTCGCATGATGACCGCTTTGTGCCGCCAGAGCGGCCGCTGGCTTCTGAGGAGCCCTAGGCCAAATAGGCCCCTGGGAAGCACTCTTCACATTCATAGCAAGGGCAACGCACTAGTTTCTGGGTTGCCTATGGAGAGAGTTCCAGTCGTCAAAGAGCCTCGCGCAAGCAGCACCTGGCAGACTCTCTTTGCAAGTGGATCGGTCTCGGTGACTGAAACAGAACTGCACTGCTAATACACAATGTGCTGACGATTCAGTCCGGGACACAGGACAGCACTCTCACAGAAGCAAAAGCTGAGCTTTTCATCCAGCCTGAAGACCAGTCCATTTTTCACACTTAACACTGTTAGGTATGTGCAAGAGCCATGGTCACAGAGGCCTAGCTAAGGTACTGAAATACTTACCCAGCTCATCCTATGCAGAGGTGTCCGTGCCCTAAGGGTCTCCATGGAAGGGCCCTGTGGGTCCCGTGTGTTTCCTTGAGGTAGTCAGAGACTACTGAGGATAACCTTATGAGCTCCAGTTTGAAACCGGGCAACCCTGGCAAAACCTTAATTTCGTCCGTGGTAGGCGAGACAGTGGCGGTTTGAAAGCTGCCTGAAAAACACTCCTGCTGCCCATCTTCTCTTTGCTGCCTGACGGCGTCTCGAAAGAACTGTGAGTGTACTCGTATGAGGCATGCTGGTCTCAGTTCCTTGCTGGGAGCTCCTCCAGGAGCACACTGGAGCTTGCCAGCCAAAAAATTGGACCCCTGGTCTCAAGTAAAAGTTCAGATTTCTTCCATAGTAAGCTTAGGTATGCCATAGTAGCGGAGAAGCATGTGTTCAAGGAATGCTTCCACACTGTTGCGTCTTTCACGACTCCTTGTGCACTCACGTTCGTTGTAACATCTTTGAAAGGGCACTGAAGGCCGTCCAACTCTTCTGTTGCGTTTGAGCCAACAGAAGCAAATGGGTTCGTTTGCTTTAACGCTGTGAATGTGCAGCGGTAATGGCAAAGCCCTGCCCGGATCGCTCGACAGCTCTCGTTTGTACAGCATTCCAACGGCCTCAGGAACGCCGTTCCAAGCAGCCTTACATTCCATGCTGGTGTGCCCCAGGGAGGCCTTTGGATTCTTCTGAGAAACACCACCGTGCCTCACAAATGAAACCTGTGGGCTCCCAAGAGATGCCTCCCTGCGGCACTCGGAAGCTACATGTTGAGTTCCAGCCTGAAAACAACGGACAGCTTTCCCTGTGACAAGGCTGGACTTCTGGGACCCTCCAGATTCACCAAGGCCTAACTTTTGCACGGCGGGGGAATGCTCTTCTGCACGTACAGCACTCCCCACGTGAAAACCTTTCTTAGCAGAACGAGGCAGTCTTTCCCTAGTACTAGAGGGCTAGGCAGAATCTTCAGATGAACATGCTGTGTCATCAAGCGTGAAAGGGGGACACTGATGGGAACGGTAGCATTCTCCCGGTTTGGAAGTGAGTTGCTTTGGGCTTCCAAGCTGCCTGAACAGCACTAGCGGCCCAACTTCTCTTCACTGCAGGATTGTCGCTGTGGGCCAAGGCTGCGTTCTCTCAATGTCAATAATGTGCTGGCAATTCCTTTCTAGAAATTCAGCCCACTGCACTCCAGATTCAGCTCCGGCCAAATGAAAGGTGACCTAAGGCCTCAAGGTAAGGTCCAGTGTTTCACATCAGCAGAGTTGGGTGTGCAGTGGTATCCACGAAGCCATACTCTGAAATGGAGTGCCTTAACTCTGCTATGCCCCTGGGGACACATAGGACAGTCGATCTGGCACCAATTTCGCATGATGACCGCTTTGTGCCGCCAGATCGGCCACTGGCTTCTGAGGAGCCCTAGGCCAAATAGGCCCCCGGGAAACACTCTTCACATTCATAGCAAGGGCAACGCACTCCTTTCTGGGTTGCCTATGGAGAGTGTTCCAGTCGTCAAAGAGCCTCGCGCAAGTAGCGCCTGGCAGACTCTCTTTGCAAGTGGATCGGTCTCGGTGACTGAAACAGAACTGCACTGCTAATACACATTGTGCTGACGATTCAGTCCGGGACACAGGACAGCACTCTCACAGAAGCAAAAGCTGAGCTTTTCATCCAGCCTGAAGACCAGTCCATTTTTCACACTTAACACTGTTAGGTATGTGCAAGAGCCATGGTCACCGAGGCCTAGCTAAGGGACTGAAATTCTTACCCAGTTCATCCTATGCAGAGGTGCCCGAGCCCAAAGGGTCTCCATGGAAGGGCCCTGTGGGTCCCTTGTGTTTCCTTGAGGTAGTCAGAGACTACTGAGGATAACCTTATGAGCTCCAGTTTGAAACCGGGCAACCCTGGCAAAACCTTAATTTCGTCCGTGGGAGGCGAGACAGTGGCGGTTTGAAAGCTGCCTGAAAAACACTCCTGCTGCCCATCTTCTCTTTGCTACCTGACGGCGTCCCGAAAGAACTGTGAGTGTACTCGTATGAGGCATGCTGGTCTCAGTTCCTTGCTGGGAGCTCCTCCAGGAGCACACTGGAGCTTGCCGGCCAAGAAATTGGACCCCTGACCTCAAGTAAAAGTTCGGATTTCTCCCAAAGTATGCTTAGGTATGCCACAGTAGCGGAGAAGCATGGGTTCAAGGAATGCTGCCACACTGTTGCGTCTTTCACGACTCCTTGTGCACTCACGTTCGTTGTAACATCTGGGAAAGGGCACTGAATGCCGTCCAACTCTTCTGTTGCGTTTGAGCCAACAGAAGCAAATGGGTTCGTTTGCTTTAACGCTGTGAATGTGCAGCGGTAATGGCAAAGCCCTGCCCAGATCGCTCGACAGCTCTCGTTTGTACAGCATTCCAACGGCCTCAGGAACGCCGTTCCAAGCAGCCTTACATTCCATGCTGGTGTGCCCCAGGGAGGCCTTTGGATTCTTCTGAGAAACACCACTGTGCCTCACAAATGAAACCTGTGGGCTCCCAAGAGGTGCCTCCCTGCAGCAGTCGGAAGCTACATGTTGAGTTCCAGCCTGAAAACAACGGACAGCTTTCCCTGTGACAAGGCTGGACTTCTGGGACCCTCCAGATTCACCAAGGCCTAACTTTTGCACGGCGGGGGAATGCTCTTCTGCACGTACAGCACTCCCCACGTGAAAACCATTCTTAGCAGAAGGAGGCAGTCTTTCCCTAGTACTAGAGGGCTAGGCAGAAACTTCAGATAAACATGCTGTGTCATCAAGCGTGAAAGGGGGACACTGATGGGAACGGTCGCATTCTCCCGGTTTGGAAGTGAGTTGCTTTGGTCTTCCAAGCTGCCTGAACAGCACTAGCGGCCCCACTTCTCCTCACTGCAGGATTGTCGCTGTGCGCCAAGGCTGCGTTCTCTCAATGTCAATAATGTGCTGGCAATTCCTTTCTAGAAACTCATCCCACTGCACTCCAGATTCAGCTCCTGCCAAATGAAAGGTGACCTAAGGCCTCAAGCTAAGGTCCAGTGTTTCACATCAGCAGAGTTGGGTGTGCAGTGGTATCCACGAAGCCATACTCTGAAATGGATTGCCTTAACTCTGCTATGCGCCTGGGGACACATAGGACAGTCGATCGTGCACCAATTTTGCATGATGACCGCTGTGTGCCGCCAGAGTGGCCGCTGGCTTCTGAGGAGCCCTAGGCCAAATAGGCCCCCGGGAAGCACTCTTCACATTCATAGCAAGGGCAACGCACTAGTTTCTGGGTTGCCTATGGAAAGAGTTCCAGTCGTCAAAGAGCCTCGCGCAAGCAGCACTTGGCAGACTCTCTTTGCAAGTGGATCGGTCTCGGTGACTGAAACAGAACTGCACTGCTAATACACAATGTGCTGACGATTCAGTCCGAGACACAGGACAGCACTCTCACAGAAGCAAAAGCTGAGCTTTTCATCCAGCCTGAAGAGCAGTCCATTTTTCACACTTAACACTGTTAGGTATGTGCAAGAGCCATGGTCACAGAGGCCTAGCTAAGGTACTGAAATACTTACCCAGCTCATCCTATGCAGAGGTGTCCGTGCCCTAAGGGTCTCCATGGAAGGGCCCTGTGGGTCCCGTGTGTTTCCTTGAGGTAGTCAGAGACTACTGAGGATAACCTTATGAGCTCCAGTTTGAAACCGGGCAACCCTGGCAAAACCTTAATTTCGTCCGTGGGAGGCGAGACAGTGGCGGTTTGAAAGCTGCCTGAAAAACACTCCTGCTGCCCATCTTCTCTTTGCTACCTGACGGCGTCCCGAAAGAACTGTGAGTGTACTCGTATGAGGCATGCTGGTCTCAGTTCCTTGCTGGGAGCTCCTCCAGGAGCACACTGGAGCTTGCCGGCCAAGAAATTGGACCCTGGTCTCAAGTAAAAGTTCAGATTTCTTCCATAGTAAGCTTAACTATGCCATAATAGCGGAGAAGCATGTGTTCAAGAAATGCTGCCACACTGTTGCGTCTTTCACGACTCCTTGTGCACTCACGTTCGTTGTAACATCTTTGAAAAGGCACTGAAGGCCGTCCAACTCTTCTGTTGCGTTTGAGCCAACAGAAGCAAATGGATTCGTTTGCTTTAACGCTGTGAATGTGCAGCGGTAATGGCAAAGCCCTGCCCGGATCGCTCGACAGCTCTCGTTTGTACAGCATTCCAACGGCCTCAGGAACGCCGTTCCAAGCAGCCTTACATTCCATGCTGGTGTGCCCCAGGGAGGCCTTTGGATTCTTCTGAGAAACACCAAGGTGCCTCACAAATGAAACCTGTGGGCTCCCAAGAGCTGCCTCCCTGCAGCAGTCGGAAGCTACATGTTGAGTTCCAGCCTGAAAACAACGGACAGCTTTCCCTGTGACAAGGCTGGACTTCTGGGACCCTCCAGATTCACCAAGGCCTAACTTTTGCACGGCGGGGGAATGCTCTTCTGCACGTACAGCACTCCCCACGTGAAAACCTTTCTTAGCAGAAGGAGGCAGTCTTTCCCTAGTACTAGAGGGCTAGGCAGAATCTTCAGATAAACATGCTGTGTCATCAAGCGTGAAAGGGGGACACTGATGGGAACGGTAGCATTCTCCCGGTTTGGAAGTGAGTTGCTTTGGGCTTCCAAGCTGCCTGAACAGCACTAGCGGCCCCACTTCTCCTCAGTGCAGGATTGTCGCTGTGGGCCAAGGCTGCGTTCTCTCAATGTCAATAATGTGCTGGCAATTCCTTTCTAGAAACTCATCCCACTGCACTCCAGATTCAGCTCCGGCCAAATGAAAGGTGACCTAAGGCCTCAAGGTAAGGTCCAGTGTTTCACATCAGCAGAGTTGGGTGTGCAGTGGTATCCACGAAGCCATACTCTGAAATGGAGTGCCTTAACTCCGCTATGCCCCTGGGGACACATAGGACAGTCGAGCTGGCACCAATTTCGCATGATGACCGCTTTGTGCCGCCAGAGCGGCCGCTGGCTTCTGAGGAGCCCTAGGCCAAATAGGCCCCTGGGAAGCACTCTTCACATTCATAGCAAGGGCAACGCACTAGTTTCTGGGTTGCCTATGGAGAGAGTTCCAGTCGTCAAAGAGCCTCGCGCAAGCAGCACCTGGCAGACTCTCTTTGCAAGTGGATCGGTCTCGGTGACTGAAACAGAACTGCACTGCTAATACACAATGTGCTGACGATTCAGTCCGGGACACAGGACAGCACTCTCACAGAAGCAAAAGCTGAGCTTTTCATCCAGCCTGAAGACCAGTCCATTTTTCACACTTAACACTGTTAGGTATGTGCAAGAGCCATGGTCACAGAGGCCTAGCTAAGGTACTGAAATACTTACCCAGCTCATCCTATGCAGAGGTGTCCGTGCCCTAAGGGTCTCCATGGAAGGGCCCTGTGGGTCCCGTGTGTTTCCTTGAGGTAGTCAGAGACTACTGAGGATAACCTTATGAGCTCCAGTTTGAAACCGGGCAACCCTGGCAAAACCTTAATTTCGTCCGTGGTAGGCGAGACAGTGGCGGTTTGAAAGCTGCCTGAAAAACACTCCTGCTGCCCATCTTCTCTTTGCTGCCTGACGGCGTCTCGAAAGAACTGTGAGTGTACTCGTATGAGGCATGCTGGTCTCAGTTCCTTGCTGGGAGCTCCTCCAGGAGCACACTGGAGCTTGCCAGCCAAAAAATTGGACCCCTGGTCTCAAGTAAAAGTTCAGATTTCTTCCATAGTAAGCTTAGGTATGCCATAGTAGCGGAGAAGCATGTGTTCAAGGAATGCTTCCACACTGTTGCGTCTTTCACGACTCCTTGTGCACTCACGTTCGTTGTAACATCTTTGAAAGGGCACTGAAGGCCGTCCAACTCTTCTGTTGCGTTTGAGCCAACAGAAGCAAATGGGTTCGTTTGCTTTAACGCTGTGAATGTGCAGCGGTAATGGCAAAGCCCTGCCCGGATCGCTCGACAGCTCTCGTTTGTACAGCATTCCAACGGCCTCAGGAACGCCGTTCCAAGCAGCCTTACATTCCATGCTGGTGTGCCCCAGGGAGGCCTTTGGATTCTTCTGAGAAACACCACCGTGCCTCACAAATGAAACCTGTGGGCTCCCAAGAGATGCCTCCCTGCGGCACTCGGAAGCTACATGTTGAGTTCCAGCCTGAAAACAACGGACAGCTTTCCCTGTGACAAGGCTGGACTTCTGGGACCCTCCAGATTCACCAAGGCCTAACTTTTGCACGGCGGGGGAATGCTCTTCTGCACGTACAGCACTCCCCACGTGAAAACCTTTCTTAGCAGAACGAGGCAGTCTTTCCCTAGTACTAGAGGGCTAGGCAGAATCTTCAGATAAACATGCTGTGTCATCAAGCGTGAAAGGGGGACACTGATGGGAACGGTAGCATTCTCCCGGTTTGGAAGTGAGTTGCTTTGGGCTTCCAAGCTGCCTGAACAGCACTAGCGGCCCAACTTCTCTTCACTGCAGGATTGTCGCTGTGGGCCAAGGCTGCGTTCTCTCAATGTCAATAATGTGCTGGCAATTCCTTTCTAGAAATTCATCCCACTGCACTCCAGATTCAGCTCCGGCCAAATGAAAGGTGACCTAAGGCCTCAAGGTAAGGTCCAGTGTTTCACATCAGCAGAGTTGGGTGTGCAGTGGTATCCACGAAGCCATACTCTGAAATGGAGTGCCTTAACTCTGCTATGCCCCTGGGGACACATAGGACAGTCGATCTGGCACCAATTTCGCATGATGACCGCTTTGTGCCGCCAGATCGGCCACTGGCTTCTGAGGAGCCCTAGGCCAAATAGGCCCCCGGGAAACACTCTTCACATTCATAGCAAGGGCAACGCACTCCTTTCTGGGTTGCCTATGGAGAGTGTTCCAGTCGTCAAAGAGCCTCGCGCAAGTAGCGCCTGGCAGACTCTCTTTGCAAGTGGATCGGTCTCGGTGACTGAAACAGAACTGCACTGCTAATACACATTGTGCTGACGATTCAGTCCGGGACACAGGACAGCACTCTCACAGAAGCAAAAGCTGAGCTTTTCATCCAGCCTGAAGACCAGTCCATTTTTCACATTTAACACTGTTAGTTATGTGCAAGAGCCATGGTCACAGAGGCCTAGCTAAGGTACTGAAATACTTACCCAGCTCATCCTATGCAGAGGTGTCCGTGCCCAAAGGGTCTCCATGGAAGGGCCCTGTGGGCCCCGTGTGTTTCCTTGAGGTAGTCAGAGACTTCTGAGGATAACCTTATGAGTTCCAGTTTGAAACCGGGCAACCCTGGCAAAACCTTAATTTCGTCCGTGGTAGGCGAGACAGTGGCGGTTTGAAAGCTGCCTGAAAAACACTCCTGCTGCCCATCTTCTCTTTGCTGCCTGACGGCGTCCCGAAAGAACTGTGAGTGTACTCGTATGAGGCATGCTGGTCTCAGTTCCTTGCTGGGAGCTCCTCCAGGAGCACACTGGAGCTTGCCGGTCAAAAAATTGGACCCCTGGTCTCAAGTAAATGTTCAGATTTCTTCCATAGTAAGCTTAGGTATGCCATAGTAGCGGAGAAGCATGTGTTCAAGGAATGCTGCCACACTATTGCGTCTTTCACGACTCCTTGTGCACTCACGTTCGTTGTAACATCTTTGAAAGGGCACTGAATGCCGTCCAACTCTTCTGTTGCGTTTGAGCCAACAGAAGCAAATGGGTTCATTTGCTTTAACGCTGTGAATGTGCAGCGGTAATGGCAAAGCCCTGCCCGGATCGCTCGACAGCTCTCGTTTGTACAGCATTCCAACGGCCTCAGGAACGCCGTTCCAAGCAGCCTTACATTCCATGCTGGTGTGCCCCAGGGAGGCCTTTGGATTCTTCTGAGAAACACCACCATGCCTCACAAATGAAACCTGTGGGCTCCCAAGAGATGCCTCCCTGCGGCAGTCGGAAGCTACATGTTGAGTTCCAGCCTGAAAACAACGGACAGCTTTCCCTGTGACAAGGCTGGATTTCTGGGACCCTCCAGATTCACCAAGGCCTAACTTTTGCACGGCGGGGGAATGCTCTTCTGCACGTACAGCACTCCCCACGTGAAAACCTTTCTTAGCAGAAGGAGGCAGTCTTTCCCTAGTACTAGAGGGCTAGGCAGAATCTTCAGATAAACATGCTGTGTCATCAAGCGTGAAAGGGGGACACTGATGGGAACGGTAGCATTCTCCTGGTTTGGAAGTGAGTTGCTTTGGGCTTCCAAGCTGCCTGAACAGCACTAGCGGCCCAACTTCTCTTCACTGCAGGATTGTCGCTGTGGGCCAAGGCTGCGTTCTCTCAATGTCAATAATGTGCTGGCAATTCCTTTCTAGTAATTCATCCCACTGCACTCCAGATTCAGCTCCGGCCAAATGAAAGGTGACCTAAGGCCTCAAGGTAAGGTCCAGTGTTTCACATCAGCAGAGTTGGGTGTGCAGTGGTATCCACGAAGCCATACTCTGAAATGGAGTGCCTTAACTCTGCTATGCCACTGGGGACACATAGGACAGTCGATCTGGCACCAATTTCGCATGATGACCGCTTTGTGCCGCCAGTTCGGCCACTGGCTTCTGAGGAGCCCTAGGCCAAATAGGCCCCCGGGAAGCACTCTTCACATTCATAGCAAGGGCAACGCACTCCTTTCTGGGTTACCTATGGACAGTGTTCCACTCGTCAAAGAACCTCGTGCAAGCAGCGTCTGGCAGACTCTCTTTGCAAGTGGATCGGCCTCAGGGACTGAAAGAGAACTGCACTGCTAATTCACAATGTGCTGACGATTCAGTCCGGGACACAGGACAGCACTCTCACAGAAGCAAAAGCTGAGCTTTTCATCCAGCCTGAAGACCAGTACATTTTTCACACTTAACACTGTTAGGTATGTGCAAGAGCCATGGTCACAGAGGCCTAGCTAAGGTACTGAAATACTTACCCAGCTCATCCTATGCAGAGTTGCCCGTGCCCAAAGGGTCTCCATGGAAGGGCCCTGTGGGTCCCGTGTGTTTCCTTGAGGTAGTCAGAGACTACTGAGGATAACCTTATGAGCTCCAGTTTGAAACCGGGCAACCTTGGCAAAACCTTAATTTCGTCCGTGGTAGGCGAGACAGTGGCGGTTTGAAAGCTGCCTGAAAAACACTCCTGCTGCCCATCTTCTCTTTGCTGCCTGACGGCGTCCCGAAAGAACTGTGAGTGTACTCGTATGAGGCATGCTGGTCTCATTTCCTTGCTGGGAGCTCCTCCAGGAGCACACTGGAGCTTGCCGGCCAAAAAATTGGACCCCTGGTCTCAAGTAAAAGTTCAGATTTCTTCCATAGTAAGCTTAAGTATGCCATAGTAGCGGAGAAGCATGGGCTCAAGGAATGCTGCCACACTGTTGCATCTTTCACGACTCCTTGTGCACTCACGTTCATTGTAACATCTTTGAAAGGACACTGCATGCCGTCCAACTCTTCTGTTGCGTTTGAGCCAACAGAAGCAAATGGGTTCGTTTGCTTTAACGCTGTGAATGTGCAGCGGTAATGGCAAAGCCCTGCCCGGATCGCTCGACAGCTCTCGTTTCTACAGCATTCCAACGGCCTCAGGAACGCCGTTCCAAGCAGCCTTACATTCCATGCTGGTGTGCCCCAGGGAGGCCTTTGGATTCATCTGAGAAACACCACCGTGCCTCACAAATGAAACCTGTGGGCTCCCAAGAGATGCCTCCCTGCAGCAGTCGGAAGCTACATGTTGAGTTCCAGCCTGAAAACAACGGACAGCTTTCCCTGTGACAAGGCTGGACTTCTGGCACCCTCCAGATTCACCAAGGCCTAACTTTTGCATGGCGGGGGAATGCTCTTCTGCACGTACAGCACTCCCCACGTGAAAACCTTTCTTAGCAGAAGGAGGCAGTCTTTCCCTAGTACTAGAGGGCTAGGCAGAATCTTCAGATAAACATGCTGTGTCATCAAGCGTGAAAGGGGGACACTGATGGGAACGGTCGCATTCTCCCGGTTTGGAAGTGAGTTGCTTTGGTCTTCCAAGCTGCCTGAACAGCACTAGCGGCCCAACTTCTCTTCACTGCAGGATTGTCGCTGTGGGCCAAGGCTGCGTTCTCTCAATGTCAATAATGTGCTGGCAATTCCTTTCTAGAAACTCATCCCACTGCACTCCAGATTCAGCTCCTGCCAAATGAAAAGTGACCTAAGGCCTCAAGGTAAGGTCCAGTGTTTCACATCAGCAGAGTTGGGTGTGCAGTGGTATCCACGAAGCCATACTCTGAAATGGATTGCCTTAACTCTGCTATGCGCCTGGGGACACATAGGACAGTCGATCGTGCAACAATTTTGCATGATGACCGCTGTGTGCCGCCAGAGCGGCCGCTGGCTTCTGAGGAGCCCTAGGCCAAATAGGCCCCCGGGAAGCACTCTTCACATTCATAGCAAGGGCAACGCACTCCTTTCTGGGTTGCCTATGGAGAGTGTTCCAGTCGTCAAAGAGCCTCGCGCAAGTAGCGCCTGGCAGACTCTCTTTGCAAGTGGATCGGTCTCGGTGACTGAAACAGAACTGCACTGCTAATACACATTGTGCTGACGATTCAGTCCGGGACACAGGACAGCACTCTCACAGAAGCAAAAGCTGAGCTTTTCATCCAGCCTGAAGACCAGTCCATTTTTCACACTTAACACTGTTAGGTATGTGCAAGAGCCATGGTCACAGAGGCCTAGCTAAGGTACTGAAATACTTACCCAGCTCATCCTATGCAGAGGTGTCCGTGCCCAAAGGGTCTCCATGGAAGGGCCCTGTGGGTCCCGTGTGTTTCCTTGAGGTAGTCAGAGACTTCTGAGGATAACCTTATGAGTTCCAGTTTGAAACCGGGCAACACTGGCAAAACCTTAATTTCGTCCGTGGTAGGCGAGACAGTGGCGGTTTGAAAGCTGCCTGAAAAACACTCCTGCTGCCCATCTTCTCTTTGCTGCCTGACGGCGTCCCGAAAGAACTGTGAGTGTACTCGTATGAGGCATGCTGGTCTCATTTCCTTGCTGGGAGCTCCTCCAGGAGCACACTGGAGCTTGCCGGCCAAAAAATTGGACCCCTGGTCTCAAGTAAAAGTTCAGATTTCTTCCATAGTAAGCTTAAGTATGCCATAGTAGCGGAGAAGCATGGGCTCAAGGAATGCTGCCACACTGTTGCGTCTTTCACGACTCCTTGTGCACGCACGTTCATTGTAACATCTTTGAAAGGACACTGCATGCCGTCCAACTCTTCTGTTGCGTTTGAGCCAACAGAAGCAAATGGGTTCGTGTGCTTTAACGCTGTGAATGTGCAGCGGTAATGGCAAAGCCCTGCCCGGATCGCTCGACAGCTCTCGTATCTACAGCATTCCAACGGCCTCAGGAACGCCGTTCCAAGCAGCCTTACATTCCATGCTGGTGTGCCCCAGGGAGGCCTTTGGATTCATCTGAGAAACACCACCGTGCCTCACAAATGAAACCTGTGGGCTCCCAAGAGATGCCTCCCTGCAGCAGTCGGAAGCTACATGTTGAGTTCCAGCCTGAAAACAACGGACAGCTTTCCCTGTGACAAGGCTGGACTTCTGGCACCCTCCAGATTCACCAAGGCCTAACTTTTGCATGGCGGGGGAATGCTCTTCTGCAGGTACAGCACTCCCCACGTGAAAACCTTTCTTAGCAGAAGGAGGCAGTCTTTCCCTAGTACTAGAGGGCTAGGCAGAATCTTCAGATAAACATGCTGTGTCATCAAGCGTGAAAGGGGGACACTGATGGGAACGGTAGCATTCTCCCGGTTTGGAAGTGAGTTGCTTTGGGCTTCCAAGCTGCCTGAACAGCACTAGCGGCCCCACTTCTCCTCACTGCAGGATTGTCGCTGTGGGCCAAGGCTGCGTTCTCTCAATGTCAATAATGTGCTGGCAATTCCTTTCTAGAAACTCATCCCACTGCACTCCAGATTCAGCTCCTGCCAAATGAAAGGTGACCTAAGGCCTCAAGGTAAGGTCCAGTGTTTCACATCAGCAGAGTTGGGTGTGCAGTGGTATCCACGAAGCCATACTCTGAAATGGATTGCCTTAACTCTGCTATGCGCCTGGGGACACATAGGACAGTCGATCGTGCACCAATTTTGCATGATGACCGCTGTGTGCCGCCAGAGCGGCCGCTGGCTTCTGAGGAGCCCTAGGCCAAATAGGCCCCCGGGAAGCACTCTTCACATTCATAGCAAGGGCAACGCACTCCTTTCTGGGTTGCCTATGGAGAGTGTTCCAGTCGTCAAAGAGCCTCGCGCAAGCAGCGCCTGGCAGACTCTCTTTGCAAGTGGATCGGTCTCGGTGACTGAAACAGAACTGCACTGCTAATACACATTGTGCTGACGATTCAGTCCGGGACACAGGACAGCACTCTCACAGAAGCAAAAGCTGAGCTTTTCATCCAGCCTGAAGACCAGTCCATTTTTCACACTTAACACTGTTAGGTATGTGCAAGAGCCATGGTCACAGAGGCCTAGCGAAGGTACTGAAATACTTACCCAGCTCATCCTATGCAGAGGTGTCCGTGCCCAAAGGGTCTCCATGGAAGGGCCCTGTGGGTCCCGTGTGTTTCCTTGAGGTAGTCAGAGACTTCTGAGGATAACCTTATGAGTTCCAGTTTGAAACCGGGCAACACTGGCAAAACCTTAATTTCGTCCGTGGTAGGCGAGACAGTGGCGGTTTGAAAGCTGCCTGAAAAACACTCCTGCTGCCCATCTTCTCTTTGCTGCCTGACGGCGTCCCGAAAGAACTGTGAGTGTACTCGTATGAGGCATGCTGGTCTCAGTTCCTTGCTGGGAGCTCCTCCAGGAGCACACTGGAGCTTGCCGGTCAAAAATTTGGACCCCTGGTCTCAAGTAAAAGTTCAGATTTCTTCCATAGTAAGCTTAGGTATGCCATAGTAGCGGAGAAGCATGTGTTCAAGGAATGCTGCCACACTATTGCGTCTTTCACGACTCCTTGTGCACTCACGTTCGTTGTAACATCTTTGAAAGGGCACTGAATGCCGTCCAACTCTTCTGTTGCGTTTGAGCCAACAGAAGCAAATGGGTTCATTTGCTTTAACGCTGTGAATGTGCAGCGGTAATGGCAAAGCCCTGCCCGGATCGCTCGACAGCTCTCGTTTGTACAGCATTCCAACGGCCTCAGGAACGCCGTTCCAAGCAGCCTTACATTCCATGCTGGTGTGCCCCAGGGATGCCTTTGGATTCTTCTGAGAAACACCACCGTGCCTCACAAATGAAACCAGTGGGCTCCCAAGAGATGCCTCCCTGCGGCACTCTGAAGCTACATGTTGAGTTCCAGCCTGAAAACAACGGACAGCTTTCCCTGTGACAAGGCTGGACTTCTGGGACCCTCCAGATTCACCAAGGCCTAACTTTTGCACGGCGGGGGAATGCTCTTCTGCACGTACAGCACTCCCCACGTGAAAACCTTTCTTAGCAGAAGGAGGCAGTCTTTCCCTAGTACTAGAGGGCTAGGCAGAATCTTCAGATAAACATGCTGTGTCATCAAGCGTGAAAGGGGGACACTGATGGGAACGGTAGCATTCTCCCGATTTGGAAGTGAGTTGCTTTGGGCTTCCAAGCTGCCTGAACAGCACTAGCGGCCCAACTTCTCCTCACTGCAGGATTGTCGCTGTGGGCCAAGGCTGCGTTCTCTCAATGTCAATAATGTGCTGGCAATTCCTTTCTAGAAACTCATCCCACTGCACTCCAGATTCAGCTCCGGCCAAATGAAAGGTGACCTAAGGCCTCAAGGTAAGGTCCAGTGTTTCACATCAGCAGAGTTGGGTGTGCAGTGGTATCCACGAAGCCATACTCTGAAATGGAGTGCCTTAACTCTGCTATGCCCCTGGGGACACATAGGACAGTCGATCTGGCACCAATTTCGCATGATGACCGCTTTGTGCCGCCAGATCGGCCGCTGGCTTCTGAGGAGCCCTAGGCCAAATAGGCCCCCGGGAAGCACTCTTCACATTCATAGCAAGGGCAACGCACTCCTTTCTGGGTTGCCTATGGAGAGTGTTCCAGTCGTCAAAGAGCCTCGCGCAAGTAGCGCCTGGCAGACTCTCTTTGCAAGTGGATCGGTCTCGGTGACTGAAACAGAACTGCACTGCTAATACACATTGTGCTGACGATTCAGTCCGGGACACAGGACAGCACTCTCACAGAAGCAAAAGCTGAGCTTTTCATCCAGCCTGAAGACCAGTCCATTTTTCACATTTAACACTGTTAGGTATGTGCAAGAGCCATGGTCACAGAGGCCTAGCTAAGGTACTGAAATACTTACCCAGCTCATCCTATGCAGAGGTGTCCGTGCCCAAAGGGTCTCCATGGAAGGGCCCTGTGGGTCCCGTGTGTTTCCTTGAGGTAGTCAGAGACTTCTGAGGATAACCTTATGAGTTCCAGTTTGAAACCGGGCAACCCTGGCAAAACCTTAATTTCGTCCGTGGTAGGCGAGACAGTGGCGGTTTGAAAGCTGCCTGAAAAACACTCCTGCTGCCCATCTTCTCTTTGCTGCCTGACGGCGTCCCGAAAGAACTGTGAGTGTACTCGTATGAGGCATGCTGGTCTCAGTTCCTTGCTGGGAGCTCCTCCAGGAGCACACTGGAGCTTGCCGGTCAAAAAATTGGACCCCTGGTCTCAAGTAAATGTTCGGATTTCTTCCATAGTAAGCTTAGGTATGCCATAGTAGCGGAGAAGCATGTGTTCAAGGAATGCTGCCACACTATTGCGTCTTTCACGACTCCTTGTGCACTCACGTTCGTTGTAACATCTTTGAAAGGGCACTGAATGCCGTCCAACTCTTCTGTTGCGTTTGAGCCAACAGAAGCAAATGGGTTCATTTGCTTTAACGCTGTGAATGTGCAGCGGTAATGGCAAAGCCCTGCCCGGATCGCTCGACAGCTCTCGTTTGTACAGCATTCCAACGGCCTCAGGAACGCCGTTCCAAGCAGCCTTACATTCCATGCTGGTGTGCCCCAGGGAGGCCTTTGGATTCTTCTGAGAAACACCACCGTGCCTCACAAATGAAACCTGTGGGCTCCCAAGAGATGCCTCCCTGCGGCAGTCGGAAGCTACATGTTGAGTTCCAGCCTGAAAACAACGGACAGTTTTCCCTGTGACAAGGCTGGACTTCTGGGACCCTCCAGATTCACCAAGGCCTAACTTTTGCACGGCGGGGGAATGCTCTTCTGCACGTACAGCACTCCCCACGTGAAAACCTTTCTTAGCAGAAGGAGGCAGTCTTTCCCTAGTACTAGAGGGCTAGGCAGAATCTTCAGATAAACATGCTGTGTCATCAAGCGTGAAAGGGGGACACTGATGGGAACGGTAGCATTCTCCCTGTTTGGAAGTGAGTTGCTTTGGGCTTCCAAGCTGCCTGAACAGCACTAGCGGCCCAACTTCTCTTCACTGCAGGATTGTCGCTGTGGGCCAAGGCTGCGTTCTCTCAATGTCAATAATGTGCTGGCAATTCCTTTCTAGAAATTCATCCCACTGCACTCCAGATTCAACTCCGGCCAAATGAAAGGTGACCTAAGGCCTCAAGGTAAGGTCCAGTGTTTCACATCAGCAGAGTTGGGTGTGCAGTGGTATCCACGAAGCCATACTCTGAAATGGATTGCCTTAACTCTGCTATGCGCCTGGGGACACATAGGACAGTCGATCTGGCACCAATTTCGCATGATGACCGCTGTGTGCCGCCAGAGCGGCCGCTGGCTTCTGAGGAGCCCTAGGCCAAATAGGCCCCCGGGAAGCACTCTTCACATTCATAGCAAGGGCAACGCACTCCTTTCTGGCTTGCCTATGGAGTGTGTTCCACTCGTCAAAGAACCTCGCGCAAGCAGCGCCTAGCAGACTCTCTTTGCAAGTGGATCGGTCTCGGTGACTGAAACAGAACTGCACTGCTAATACACATTGTGCTGACGATTCAGTCCGGGACACAGGACAGCACTCTCACAGAAGCAAAAGCTGAGCTTTTCATCCAGCCTGAAGACCAGTCCATTTTTCACACTTAACACTGTTAGGTATGTGCAAGAGCCATGGTCACAGAGGCCTAGCTAAGGTACTGAAATACTTACCCAGCTCATCCTATGTAGAGGTGTCCGTGCCCAAAGGGTCTCCATGGAAGGGCCCCGTGGGTCCCGTGTGTTTCCTTGAGGTAGTCAGAGACTACTGAGGATAACCTTATGAGCTCCAGTTTGAAACCGGGCAACCCTGGCAAAACCTTAATTTCGTCCGTGGGAGGCGAGACAGTGGCGGTTTGAAAGCTGCCTGAAAAACACTCCTGCTGCCCATCTTCTCTTTGCTGCCTGACGGCGTCCCGAAAGGACTGTGAGTGTACTCGTATGAGGCATGCTGGTCTCAGTTCCTTGCTGGGAGCTCCTCCAGGAGCACACTGGAGCTTGCCGGCCAAAAAATTGGACCCCTGGTCTCAAGTAAAAGTTCAGATTTCTTCCATAGTAAGCTTAAGTATGCCATAGTAGCGGAGAAGCATGAGGTCAAGGAATGCTGCCACACTGTTGCGTCTTTCACGACTCCTTGTGCACTCACGTTCGTTGTAACATCTTTGAAAGGGCACTGAATGCCGTCCAACTCTTCTGTTGCGTTTGAGCCAACAGAAGCAAATGGGTTCGTTTGCTTTAACGCTGTGAATGTGCAGCGGTAATGGCAAAGCCCTGCCCGGATCGCTCGACAGCTCTCGTTTGTACAGCATTTCAACGGCCTCAGGAACGCCGTTCCAAGCAGCCTTACATTCCATGCTGGTGTGCCCCAGGGAGGCCTTTGGATTCTTCTGAGAAACACCACCGTGCCTCACAAATGAAACCTGTGGGCTCCCAAGAGATGCCTCCCTGCGGCAGTCGGAAGCTACATGTTGAGTTCCAGCCTGAAAACAACGGACAGTTTTCCCTGTGACAAGGCTGGACTTCTGGGACGCTCCAGATTCACCAAGGCCTAACTTTTGCATGGCGGGGGAATGCACTTCTGCACGTACAGCACTCCCCACGTGAAAACCTTTCTTAGCAGAAGGAGGCAGTCTTTCCCTAGTACTAGAGGGCTAGGAAGAATCTTCAGATAAACATGCTGTGTCATCAAGCGTGAAAGGGGGACACTGATGGGAACGGTAGCATTCTCCCGGTTTGGAAGTGAGTTGCTTTGGGCTTCCAAGCTGCCTGAACAGCACTAGCGGCCCCACTTCTCCTCACTGCAAGATTGTCGCCGTGGGCCAAGGCTGCGTTCTCGCAATGTCAATAATGTGCTGGCAATTCCTTTCTAGAAACTCATCCCACTGCACTCCAGATTCAGCTCCGGCCAAATGAAAGGTGACCTAAGGCCTCAAGGTAAGGTCCAGTGTTTCACATCAGCAGAGTTGGGTGTGCAGTGGTATCCACGAAGCCATACTCTGAAATGGATTGCCTTAACTCTGCTATGCGCCTGGGGACACATAGGACAGTCGATCGTGCACCAATTTCGCATGATGACCGCTGTGTGCCACCAGAGCGGCCGCTGGCTTCTGAGCAGCCCTAGGCCAAATAGGCCCCCGGGAAGCACTCTTCACATTCATAGCAAGGGCAACGCACTCCTTTCTGGGTTGCCTATGGAGAGTGTTCCAGTCGTCAAAGAGCCTCGCGCAAGCAGCGCCTGGCAGACTCTCTTTGCAAGTGGATCGGTCTCGGTGACTGAAACAGAACTGCACTGCTAATACACATTGTGCTGACGATTCAGTCCGGGACACAGGACAGCACTCTCACAGAAGCAAAAGCTGAGCTTTTCATCCAGCCTGAAGACCAGTCCATTTTTCACACTTAACACTGTTAGGTATGTGCAAGAGCCATGGTCACAGAGGCCTAGCGAAGGTACTGAAATACTTACCCAGCTCATCCTATGCAGAGGTGTCCGTGCCCAAAGGGTCTCCATGGAAGGGCCCTGTGGGTCCCGTGTGTTTCCTTGAGGTAGTCAGAGACTACTGAGGATAACCTTATGAGCTCCAGTTTGAAACCGGGCAACCCTGGCAAAACCTTAATTTCGTCCGTGGTAGGCGAGACAGTGGCGGTTTGAAAGCTGCCTGAAAAACACTCCTGCTGCCCATCTTCTCTTTGCTGCCTGACGGCGTCCCGAAAGAACTGTGAGTGTACTCGTATGAGGCATGCTGGTCTCAGTTCCTTGCTGGGAGCTCCTCCAGGAGCACACTGGAGCTTGCAGACCAAAAAATTGGACCCCTGGTCTCAAGTAAAAGTTCAGATTTCTTCCATAGTAAGCTTAGGTATGCCATAGTAGCGGAGAAGCATGTGTTCAAGGAATGCTGCCACACTGTTGCGTCTTTCACGACTCCTTGTGCACTCACGTTCGTTGTAACATCTTTGAAAGGGCACTGAATGCCGTCCAACTCTTCTGTTGCCTTTGAGCCAACAGAAGCAAATGGGTTCGTTTGCTTTAACGCTGTGAATCTGCAGTGGTAATGGCAAAGCCCTGCCCAGATCGCTTGACAGCTCTCGTTTGTACAGCATTCCAACAGCCTCAGGAACGCCGTTCCAAGCAGCCTTACATTCCATGCTGGTGTGCCCCAGGGAGGCCTTTGGATTCTTCTGAGAAACACCACCGTGCCTCACAAATGAAACCTGTGGGCTCCCAAGAGATGCCTCCCTGCGGCAGTCGGAAGCTACATGTTGAGTTCCAGCCTGAAAACAACGGACAGCTTTCCCTGTGACAAGGCTGGACTTCTGGGACCCTCCAGATTCACCAAGGCCTAACTTTTGCACGGCGGGGGAATGCTCTTCTGCACGTACAGCACTCCCCACGTGAAAACCTTTCTTAGCAGAAGGAGGCAGTCTTTCCCTAGTACTAGAGGGCTAGGCAGAATCTTCAGATAAACATGCTGTGTCATCAAGCGTGAAAGGGGGACACTGATGGGAACGGTAGCATTCTCCCGGTTTGGAAGTGAGTTGCTTTGGGCTTCCAAGCTGCCTGAACAGCACTAGCGGCCCAACTTCTCCTCACTGCAGGATTGTCGCTGTGGGCCAAGGCTGCGTTCTCTCAATGTCAATAATGTGCTGGCAATTCCTTTCTAGAAATTCATCCCACTGCACTCCAAATTCAGCTCCGGCCAAATGAAAGGTGACCTAAGGCCTCAAGGTAAGGTCCAGTGTTTCACCTCAGCAGAGTTGGGTGTGCAGTGGTATCCACGAAGCCATACTCTGAAATGGAGTGCCTTAACTCTGCTATGCCCCTGGGGACACATAGGACAGTCGAGCTGGCACCAATTTCGCATGATGACCGCTTTGTGCCGCCAGAGCGGCCGCTGGCTTCTGAGGAGCCCTAGGCCAAATAGGCCCCTGGGAAGCACTCTTCACATTCATAACAAGGGCAACGCACTCCTTTCTGGGTTGCCTACGGAGAGTGTTCCAGTCGTCAAAGAGCCTCGCGCAAGCAGCGTCTGGCAGACTCTCTTTGCAAGTGGATCGGCCTCAGGGACTGAAACAGAACTGCACTGCTAATACACAATGTGCTGACGATTCAGTCCGGGACACAGGACAGCACTCTCACAGAAGCAAAAGCTGAGCTTTTCATCCAGCCTGAAGACCAGTGCATTTTTCACACTTAACACTGTTACGTATGTGCAAGAGCCATGGTCACCGAGGCCTAGCTAAGGGACTGAAATTCTTACCCAGTTCATCCTATTCAGAGGTGCCCGAGCCCAAAGGGTCTCCATGGAAGGGCCCTGTGGGTCCCGTGTGTTTCCTTGAGGTAGTCAGAGACTACTGAGGATAACCGTATGAGCTCCAGTTTGAAACCGGGCAACCCTGGCAAAACCTTAATTTCGTCCATGATAGGCGAGACAGTGGCGGTTTGAAAGCTGCCTGAAAAACACTCCTGCTGCCCATCTTCTCTTTGCTGCCTGACGGCGTCCCGAAAGAACTGTGAGTGTACTCGTATGAGGCATGCTGGTCTCAGTTCCTTGCTGGGAGCTCCTCCAGGAGCACACTGGAGCTTGCCGGCCAAAAAATTGGACCCCTGGTCTCAAGTAAAAGTCCGGATTTCTCCCATAGTATGCTTAGGAATGCCACAGTAGCGGAGAAGCATGGGTTCAAGGAATGCTGCCACACTGTTGCGTCTTTCACGACTCATTGTGCACTCACGTTCGTTGTAACATCTGTGAAAGGGCACTGAATGCCGTCCAACTCTTCTGTTGCGTTTGAGCCAACAGAAGCAAATGGGTTCGTTTGCTTTAACGCTGTGAATGTGCAGTGGTAATGGCAAAGCCCTGCCCGGATCGCTCGACAGCTCTCGTTTGTACAGCATTTCAACGGCCTCAGGAACGCCGTTCCAAGCAGCCTTACATTCCATGCTGGTGTGCCCCAGGGAGGCCTTTGGATTCTTCTGAGAAACACCACCGTGCCTCACAAATGAAACCTGTGGGCTCCCAAGAGATGCCTCCCTGCGGCAGTCGGAAGCTACATGTTGAGTTCCAGCCTGAAAACAACGGTCAGCTTTCCCTGTGACAAGGCTGGACTTCTGGGACGCTCCAGATTCACCAAGCCTAACTTTTGCATGGCGGGGGAATGCTCTTCTGCACGTACAGCACTCCCCACGTGAAAACCTTTCTTAGCAGAAGGAGGCAGTCTTTCCCTAGTACTAGAGGGCTAGGAAGAATCTTCAGATAAACATGCTGTGTCATCAAGCGTGAAAGGGGGACACTGATGGGAACGGTAGCATTCTCCCGGTTTGGAAGTGAGTTGCTTTGGGCTTCCAAGCTGCCTGAACAGCACTAGCGGCCCCACTTCTCCTCACTGCAAGATTGTCGCCGTGGGCCAAGGCTGCGTTCTCTCAATGTCAATAATGTGCTGGCAATTCCTTTCTAGAAACTCATCCCACTGCACTCCAGATTCAGCTCCGGCCAAATGAAAGGCGACCTAAGGCCTCAAGGTAAGGTCCAGTGTTTCACATCAGCAGAGTTGGGTGTGCAGTGGTATCCACGAAGCCATACTCTGAAATGGATTGCCTTAACTCTGCTATGCGCCTGGGGACACATAGGACAGTCGATCGTGCACCAATTTCGCATGATGACCGCTGTGTGCCGCCAGAGCGGCCGCTGGCTTCTGAGCAGCCCTAGGCCAAATAGGCCCCCGGGAAGCACTCTTTACATTCATAGCAAGGGCAACGCACTCCTTTCTGGGTTGCCTATGGAGAGTGTTCCAGTCGTCAAAGAGCCTCGCGCAAGCAGCGCCTGGCAGACTCTCTTTGCAAGTGGATCGGTCTCGGTGACTGAAACAGAATTGCACTGCTAATACACATTGTGCTGACGATTCAGTCCGGGACACAGGACAGCACTCTCACAGAAGCAAAAGCTGAGCTTTTCATCCAGCCTGAAGACCAGTACATTTTTCACACTTAACACTGTTAGGTATGTGCAAGAGCCATGGTCACAGAGGCCTAGCGAAGGTACTGAAATACTTACCCAGCTCATCCTATGCAGAGGTGTCCGTGCCCAAAGGGTCTCCATGGAAGGGCCCTGTGGGTCCCGTGTGTTTCCTTGAGGTAGTCAGAGACTACTGAGGATAACCTTATGAGCTCCAGTTTGAAACCGGGCAACCCTGGCAAAACCTTAATTTCGTCCGTGGTAGGCGAGACACTGGCGGTTTGAAAGCTGCCTGAAAAACACTCCTGCTGCCCATCTTCTCTTTGCTGCCTGACGGCGTCCCGAAAGAACTGTGAGTGTACTCGTATGAGGCATGCTGGTCTCAGTTCCTTGCTGGGAGCTCCTCCAGGAGCACACTGGAGCTTGCAGACCAAAAAATTGGACCCCTGGTCTCAAGTAAAAGTTCAGATTTCTTCCATAGTAAGCTTAGGTATGCCATAGTAGCGGAGAAGCATGTGTTCAAGGAATGCTGCCACACTGTTGCGTCTTTCACGACTCCTTGTGCACTCACGTTCGTTGTAACATCTTTGAAAGGGCACTGAATGCCGTCCAACTCTTCTGTTGCGTTTGAGCCAACAGAAGCAAATGGGTTCGTTTGCTTTAACGCTGTGAATCTGCAGTGGTAATGGCAAAGCCCTGCCCAGATCGCTCGACAGCTCTCGTTTGTACAGCATTCCAACAGCCTCAGGAACGCCGTTCCAAGCAGCCTTACATTCCATGCTGGTGTGCCCCAGGGAGGCCTTTGGATTCTTCTGAGAAACACCACCGTGCCTCACAAATGAAACCTGTGGGCTCCCAAGAGATGCCTCCCTGCGGCAGTCGGAAGCTACATGTTGAGTTCCAGCCTGAAAACAACGGACAGCTTTCCCTGTGACAAGGCTGGACTTCTGGGACCCTCCAGATTCACCAAGGCCTAACTTTTGCACGGCGGGGGAATGCTCTTCTGCACGTACAGCACTCCCCACGTGAAAACCTTTCTTAGCAGAAGGAGGCAGTCTTTCCCTAGTACTAGAGGGCTAGGCAGAATCTTCAGATAAACATGCTGTGTCATCAAGCGTGAAAGGGGGACACTGATGGGAACGGTAGCATTCTCCCGGTTTGGAAGTGAGTTGCTTTGGGCTTCCAAGCTGCCTGAACAGCACTAGCGGCCCAACTTCTCCTCACTGCAGGATTGTCGCTGTGGGCCAAGGCTGCGTTCTCTCAATGTCAATAATGTGCTGGCAATTCCTTTCTAGAAATTCATCCCACTGCACTCCAGATTCAGCTCCGGCCAAATGAAAGGTGACCTAAGGCCTCAAGGTAAGGTCCAGTGTTTCACCTCAGCAGAGTTGGGTGTGCAGTGGTATCCACGAAGCCATACTCTGAAATGGAGTGCCTTAACTCTGCTATGCCCCTGGGGACACATAGGACAGTCGAGCTGGCACCAATTTCGCATGATGACCGCTTTGTGCCGCCAGAGCGGCCGCTGGCTTCTGAGGAGCCCTAGGCCAAATAGGCCCCTGGGAAGCACTCTTCACATTCATAACAAGGGCAACGCACTCCTTTCTGGGTTGCCTACGGAGAGTGTTCCAGTCGTCAAAGAGCCTCGCGCAAGCAGCGTCTGGCAGACTCTCTTTGCAAGTGGATCGGCCTCAGGGACTGAAACAGAACTGCACTGCTAATACACAATGTGCTGACGATTCAGTCCGGGACACAGGACAGCACTCTCACAGAAGCAAAAGCTGAGCTTTTCATCCAGCCTGAAGACCAGTGCATTTTTCACACTTAACACTGTTAGGTATGTGCAAGAGCCATGGTCACCGAGGCCTAGCTAAGGGACTGAAATTCTTACCCAGTTCATCCTATTCAGAGGTGCCCGAGCCCAAAGGGTCTCCATGGAAGGGCCCTGTGGGTCCCGTGTGTTTCCTTGAGGTAGTCAGAGACTACTGAGGATAACCGTATGAGCTCCAGTTTGAAACCGGGCAACCCTGGCAAAACCTTAATTTCGTCCATGATAGGCGAGACAGTGGCGGTTTGAAAGCTGCCTGAAAAACACTCCTGCTGCCCATCTTCTCTTTGCTGCCTGACGGCGTCCCGAAAGAACTGTGAGTGTACTCGTATGAGGCATGCTGGTCTCAGTTCCTTGCTGGGAGCTCCTCCAGGAGCACACTGGAGCTTGCCGGCCAAAAAATTGGACCCCTGGTCTCAAGTAAAAGTCCGGATTTCTCCCATAGTATGCTTAGGAATGCCACAGTAGCGGAGAAGCATGGGTTCAAGGAATGCTGCCACACTGTTGCGTCTTTCACGACTCATTGTGCACTCACGTTCGTTGTAACATCTGTGAAAGGGCACTGAATGCCGTCCAACTCTTCTGTTGCGTTTGAGCCAACAGAAGCAAATGGGTTCGTCTGCTTTAACGCTGTGAATGTGCAGCGGTAATGGCAAAGCCCTGCCCGGATCGCTCGACAGCTCTCGTTTGTACAGCATTTCAACGGCCTCAGGAACGCCGTTCCAAGCAGCCTTACATTCCATGCTGGTGTGCCCCAGGGAGGCCTTTGGATTCTTCTGAGAAACACCACCGTGCCTCACAAATGAAACCTGTGGGCTCCCAAGAGATGCCTCCCTGCGGCAGTCGGAAGCTACATGTTGAGTTCCAGCCTGAAAACAACGGACAGCTTTCCCTGTGACAAGGCTGGACTTCTGGGACGCTCCAGATTCACCAAGGCCTAACTTTTGCATGGCGGGGGAATGCACTTCTGCACGTACAGCACTCCCCACGTGAAAACCTTTCTTAGCAGAAGGAGGCAGTCTTTCCCTAGTACTAGAGGGCTAGGAAGAATCTTCAGATAAACATGCTGTGTCATCAAGCGTGAAAGGGGGACACTGATGGGAACGGTAGCATTCTCCCGGTTTGGAAGTGAGTTGCTTTGGGCTTCCAAGCTGCCTGAACAGCACTAGCGGCCCCACTTCTCCTCACTGCAAGATTGTCGCCGTGGGCCAAGGCTGCGTTCTCTCAATGTCAATAATGTGCTGGCAATTCCTTTCTAGAAACTCATCCCACTGCACTCCAGATTCAGCTCCGGCCAAATGAAAGGTGACCTAAGGCCTCAAGGTAAGGTCCAGTGTTTCACATCAGCAGAGTTGGGTGTGCAGTGGTATCCACGAAGCCATACTCTGAAATGGATTGCCTTAACTCTGCTATGCGCCTGGGGACACATAGGACAGTCGATCGTGCACCAATTTCGCATGATGACCGCTGTGTGCCGCCAGAGCGGCCGCTGGCTTCTGAGCAGCCCTAGGCCAAATAGGCCCCCGGGAAGCACTCTTCACATTCATAGCAAGGGCAACGCACTCCTTTCTGGGTTGCCTATGGAGAGTGTTCTAGTCGTCAAAGAGCCTCGCGCAAGCAGCGCCTGGCAGACTCTCTTTGCAAGTGGATCGGTCTCGGTGACTGAAACAGAACTGCACTGCTAATACACATTGTGCTGACGATTCAGTCCGGGACACAGGACAGCACTCTAACAGAAGCAAAAGCTGAGCTTTTCATCCAGCCTGAAGACCAGTACATTTTTCACACTTAACACTGTTAGGTATGTGCAAGAGCCATGGTCACAGAGGCCTAGCGAAGGTACTGAAATACTTACCCAGCTCATCCTATGCAGAGGTGTCCGTGCCCAAAGGGTCTCCATGGAAGGGCCCTGTGGGTCCCGTGTGTTTCCTTGAGGTAGTCAGAGACTACTGAGGATAACGTTATGAGCTCCAGTTTGAAACCGGGCAACCCTGGCAAAACCTTAATTTCGTCCGTGGTAGGCGAGACAGTGGCGGTTTGAAAGCTGCCTGAAAAACACTCCTGCTGCCCATCTTCTCTTTGCTGCCTGACGGCGTCCCGAAAGAACTGTGAGTGTACTCGTATGAGGCATGCTGGTCTCAGTTCCTTGCTGGGAGCTCCTCCAGGAGCACACTGGAGCTTGCAGACCAAAAAATTGGACCCCTGGTCTCAAGTAAAAGTTCAGATTTCTTCCATAGTAAGCTTAGGTATGCCATAGTAGCGGAGAAGCATGTGTTCAAGGAATGCTGCCACACTGTTGCGTCTTTCACGACTCCTTGTGCACTCACGTTCGTTGTAACATCTTTGAAAGGGCACTGAATGCCGTCCAACTCTTCTGTTGCCTTTGAGCCAACAGAAGCAAATGGGTTCGTTTGCTTTAACGCTGTGAATCTGCAGTGGTAATGGCAAAGCCCTGCCCAGATCGCTCGACAGCTCTCGTTTGTACAGCATTCCAACAGCCTCAGGAACGCCGTTCCAAGCAGCCTTACATTCCATGCTGGTGTGCCCCAGGGAGGCCTTTGGATTCTTCTGAGAAACACCACCGTGCCTCACAAATGAAACCTGTGGGCTCCCAAGAGATGCCTCCCTGCGGCAGTCGGAAGCTACATGTTGAGTTCCAGCCTGAAAACAACGGACAGCTTTCCCTGTGACAAGGCTGGACTTCTGGGACCCTCCAGATTCACCAAGGCCTAACTTTTGCACGGCGGGGGAATGCTCTTCTGCACGTACAGCACTCCCCACGTGAAAACCTTTCTTAGCAGAAGGAGGGAGTCTTTCCCTAGTACTAGAGGGCTAGGCAGAATCTTCAGATAAACATGCTGTGTCATCAAGCGTGAAAGGGGGACACTGATGGGAACGGTAGCATTCTCCCGGTTTGGAAGTGAGTTGCTTTGGGCTTCCAAGCTGCCTGAACAGCACTAGCGGCCCAACTTCTCCTCACTGCAGGATTGTCGCTGTGGGCCAAGGCTGCGTTCTCTCAATGTCAATAATGTGCTGGCAATTCCTTTCTAGAAATTCATCCCACTGCACTCCAGATTCAGCTCCGGCCAAATGAAAGGTGACCTAAGGCCTCAAGGTAAGGTCCAGTGTTTCACCTCAGCAGAGTTGGGTGTGCAGTGGTATCCACGAAGCCATACTCTGAAATGGAGTGCCTTAACTCTGCTCTGCCTCTGGGGACACATAGGACAGTCGAGCTGGCACCAATTTCGCATGATGACCGCTTTGTGCCGCCAGAGCGGCCGCTGGCTTCTGAGGAGCCCTAGGCCAAATAGGCCCCTGGGAAGCACTCTTCACATTCATAACAAGGGCAACGCACTCCTTTCTGGGTTGCCTACGGAGAGTGTTCCAGTCGTCAAAGAGCCTCGCGCAAGCAGCGTCTGGCAGACTCTCTTTGCAAGTGGATCGGCCTCAGGGACTGAAACAGAACTGCACTGCTAATACACAATGTGCTGACGATTCAGTCCGGGACACAGGACAGCACTCTCACAGAAGCAAAAGCTGAGCTTTTCATCCAGCCTGAAGACCAGTGCATTTTTCACACTTAACACTGTTAGGTATGTGCAAGAGCCATGGTCACCGAGGCCTAGCTAAGGGACTGAAATTCTTACCCAGTTCATCCTATTCAGAGGTGCCCGAGCCCAAAGGGTCTCCATGGAAGGGCCCTGTGGGTCCCGTGTGTTTCCTTGAGGTAGTCAGAGACTACTGAGGATAACCGTATGAGCTCCAGTTTGAAACCGGGCAACCCTGGCAAAACCTTAATTTCGTCCATGATAGGCGAGACAGTGGCGGTTTGAAAGCTGCCTGAAAAACACTCCTGCTGCCCATCTTCTCTTTGCTGCCTGACGGCGTCCCGAAAGAACTGTGAGTGTACTCGTATGAGGCATGCTGGTCTCAGTTCCTTGCTGGGAGCTCCTCCAGGAGCACACTGGAGCTTGCCGGCCAAAAAATTGGACCCCTGGTCTCAAGTAAAAGTCCGGATTTCTCCCATAGTATGCTTAGGAATGCCACAGTAGCGGAGAAGCATGGGTTCAAGGAATGCTGCCACACTGTTGCGTCTTTCACGACTCATTGTGCACTCACGTTCGTTGTAACATCTGTGAAAGGGCACTGAATGCCGTCCAACTCTTCTGTTGCGTTTGAGCCAACAGAAGCAAATGGGTTCGTTTGCTTTAACGCTGTGAATGTGCAGCGGTAATGGCAAAGCCCTGCCCGGATCGCTCGACAGCTCTCGTTTGTACAGCATTTCAACGGCCTCAGGAACGCCGTTCCAAGCAGCCTTACATTCCATGCTGGTGTGCCCCAGGGAGGCCTTTGGATTCTTCTGAGAAACACCACCGTGCCTCACAAATGAAACCTGTGGGCTCCCAAGAGATGCCTCCCTGCGGCAGTCGGAAGCTACATGTTGAGTTCCAGCCTGAAAACAACGGACAGCTTTCCCTGTGACAAGGCTGGACTTCTGGGACGCTCCAGATTCACCAAGGCCTAACTTTTGCATGGCGGGGGAATGCACTTCTGCACGTACAGCACTCCCCACGTGAAAACCTTTCTTAGCAGAAGGAGGCAGTCTTTCCCTAGTACTAGAGGGCTAGGAAGAATCTTCAGATAAACATGCTGTGTCATCAAGCGTGAAAGGGGGACACTGATGGGAACGGTAGCATTCTCCCGGTTTGGAAGTGAGTTGCTTTGGGCTTCCAAGCTGCCTGAACAGCACTAGCGGCCCCACTTCTCCTCACTGCAAGATTGTCGCCGTGGGCCAAGGCTGCGTTCTCTCAATGTCAATAATGTGCTGGCAATTCCTTTCTAGAAACTCATCCCACTGCACTCCAGATTCAGCTCCGGCCAAATGAAAGGTGACCTAAGGCCTCAAGGTAAGGTCCAGTGTTTCACATCAGCAGAGTTGGGTGTGCAGTGGTATCCACGAAGCCATACTCTGAAATGGATTGCCTTAACTCTGCTATGCGCCTGGGGACACATAGGACAGTCGATCGTGCACCAATTTCGCATGATGACCGCTGTGTGCCGCCAGAGCGGCCGCTGGCTTCTGAGCAGCCCTAGGCCAAATAGGCCCCCGGGAAGCACTCTTCACATTCATAGCAAGGGCAACGCACTCCTTTCTGGGTTGCCTATGGAGAGTGTTCCAGTCGTCAAAGAGCCTCGCGCAAGCAGCGCCTGGCAGACTCTCTTTGCAAGTGGATTGGTCTCGGTGACTGAAACAGAACTGCACTGCTAATACACATTGTGCTGACGATTCAGTCCAGGACACAGGACAGCACTCTCACAGAAGCAAAAGCTGAGCTTTTCATCCAGCCTGAAGACCAGTACATTTTTCACACTTAACACTGTTAGGTATGTGCAAGAGCCATGGTCACAGAGGCCTAGCGAAGGTACTGAAATACTTACCCAGCTCATCCTATGCAGAGGTGTCCGTGCCCAAAGGGTCTCCATGGAAGGGCCCTGTGGGTCCCGTGTGTTTCCTTGAGGTAGTCAGAGACTACTGAGGATAACCTTATGAGCTCCAGTTTGAAACCGGGCAACCCTGGCAAAACCTTAATTTCGTCCGTGGTAGGCGAGACAGTGGCGGTTTGAAAGCTGCCTGAAAAACACTCCTGCTGCCCATCTTCTCTTTGCTGCCTGACGGCGTCCCGAAAGAACTGTGAGTGTACTCGTATGAGGCATGCTGGTCTCAGTTCCTTGCTGGGAGCTCCTCCAGGAGCACACTGGAGCTTGCAGACCAAAAAATTGGACCCCTGGTCTCAAGTAAAAGTTCAGATTTCTTCCATAGTAAGCTTAGGTATGCCATAGTAGCGGAGAAGCATGTGTTCAAGGAATGCTGCCACACTGTTGCGTCTTTCACGACTCCTTGTGCACTCACGTTCGTTGTAACATCTTTGAAAGGGCACTGAATGCCGTCCAACTCTTCTGTTGCGTTTGAGCCAACAGAAGCAAATGGGTTCGTTTGCTTTAACGCTGTGAATCTGCAGTGGTAATGGCAAAGCCCTGCCCAGATCGCTCGACAGCTCTCGTTTGTACAGCATTCCAACAGCCTCAGGAACGCCGTTCCAAGCAGCCTTACATTCCATGCTGGTGTGCCCCAGGGAGGCCTTTGGATTCTTCTGAGAAACACCACCGTGCCTCACAAATGAAACCTGTGGGCTCCCAAGAGATGCCTCCCTGCGGCAGTCGGAAGCTACATGTTGAGTTCCAGCCTGAAAACAACGGACAGCTTTCCCTGTGACAAGGCTGGACTTCTGGGACCCTCCAGATTCACCAAGGCCTAACTTTTGCACGGCGGGGGAATGCTCTTCTGCACGTACAGCACTCCCCACGTGAAAACCTTTCTTAGCAGAAGGAGGCAGTCTTTCCCTAGTACTAGAGGGCTAGGCAGAATCTTCAGATAAACATGCTGTGTCATCAAGCGTGAAAGGGGGACACTGATGGGAACGGTAGCATTCTCCCGGTTTGGAAGTGAGTTGCTTTGGGCTTCCAAGCTGCCTGAACAGCACTAGCGGCCCAACTTCTCCTCACTGCAGGATTGTCGCTGTGGGCCAAGGCTGCGTTCTCTCAATGTCAATAATGTGCTGGCAATTCCTTTCTAGAAACTCATCCCACTGCACTCCAAATTCAGCTCCGGCCAAATGAAAGGTGACCTAAGGCCTCAAGGTAAGGTCCAGTGTTTCACCTCAGCAGAGTTGGGTGTGCAGTGGTATCCACGAAGCCATACTCTGAAATGGAGTGCCTTAACTCTGCTATGCCCCTGGGGACACATAGGACAGTCGAGCTGGCACCAATTTCGCATGATGACCGCTTTGTGCCGCCAGAGCGGCCGCTGGCTTCTGAGGAGCCCTAGGCCAAATAGGCCCCTGGGAAGCACTCTTCACATTCATAACAAGGGCAACGCACTCCTTTCTGGGTTGCCTACGGAGAGTGTTCCAGTCGTCAAAGAGCCTCGCGCAAGCAGCGTCTGGCACACTCTCTTTGCAAGTGGATCGGCCTCAGGGACTGAAACAGAACTGCACTGCTAATACACAATGTGCTGACGATTCAGTCCGGGACACAGGACAGCACTCTCACAGAAGCAAAAGCTGAGCTTTTCATCCAGCCTGAAGACCAGTGCATTTTTCACACTTAACACTGTTAGGTATGTGCAAGAGCCATGGTCACCGAGGCCTAGCTAAGGGACTGAAATTCTGACCCAGTTCATCCTATTCAGAGGTGCCCGAGCCCAAAGGGTCTCCATGGAAGGGCCCTGTGGGTCCCGTGTGTTTCCTTGAGGTAGTCAGAGACTACTGAGGATAACCTTATGAGCTCCAGTTTGAAACCGGGCAACCCTGGCAAAACCTTAATTTCGTCCATGATAGGCGAGACAGTGGCGGTTTGAAAGCTGCCTGAAAAACACTCCTGCTGCCCATCTTCTCTTTGCTGCCTGACAGCGTCCCGAAAGAACTGTGAGTGTACTCGTATGAGGCATGCTGGTCTCAGTTCCTTGCTGGGAGCTCCTCCAGGAGCACACTGGAGCTTGCCGGCCAAAAAATTGGACCCGTGGTCTCAAGTAAAAGTTCAGATTTCTTCCATAGTAAGCTTAAGTATGCGATAGTAGCGGAGAAGCATGGGTTCAAGGAATGCTGCCACACTGTTGCGTCTTTCACGACTCATTGTGCACTCACGTTCGTTGTAACATCTTTGAAAGGGCACTGAATGCCGTCCAACTCTTCTGTTGCGTTTGAGCCAACAGAAGCAAATGGGTTCGTTTGCTTTAACGCTGTGAATGTGCAGCGGTAATGGCAAAGCCCTGCCCGGATCGCTCGACAGCTCTCGTTTGTACAGCATTCCAACGGCCTCAGGAACGCCGTTCCAAGCAGCCTTACATTCCATGCTGGTGTGCCTCAGGGAGGCCTTTGGATTCTTCTGAGAAACACCACCGTGCCTCACAAATGAATCCTGTGGGCTCCCAAGAGATGCCTCCCTGCGGCAGTCGGAAGCTACATGTTGAGTTCCAGCCTGAAAACAACGGACAGCTTTCCCTGTGACAAGGCTGGACTTCTGGGACCCTCCAGATTCACCAAGGCCTAACTTTTGCACGGCGGGGGAATGCTCTTCTGCACGTACAGCACTCCCCACGTGAAAACCTTTCTTAGCAGAAGGAGGCAGTCTTTCCCTAGTACTAGAGGGCTAGGCAGAATCTTCAGATAAACATGCTGTGTCATCAAGCGTGAAAGGGGGACACTGATGGGAATGGTAGCATTCTCCCGGTTTGGAAGTGAGTTGCTTTGGGCTTCCAAGCTGCCTGAACAGCACTAGCGGCCCCACTTCTCACTGCAGGATTGTCGCTGTGGGCCAAGGCTGCGTTCTCTCAATGTCAATAATGTGCTGGCAATTCCTTTCTAGAAATTCATCCCACTGCACTCCAGATTCAGCTCCGGCCAAATGAAAGGTGACCTAAGGCCTCAAGGTAAGGTCCAGTGTTTCACATCAGCAGAGTTGGGTGTGCAGTGGTATCCACGAAGCCACACTCTGAAATGGAGTGCCTTAACTCTGCTATGCCCCTGGGGACACATAGGACAGTCGATCTGGCACCAATTTCGCATGATGACCGCTTTGTGCCGCCAGAGCGGCCGCTGGCTTCTGAGGAGCCCTAGGCCAAATAGGCCCCTGGGAAGCACTCTTCACATTCATAGCAAGGGCAACGCACTCCTTTCTGGGTTGCCTATGGAGTGTGTTCCAGTCGTCAAAGAACCTCGCGCAAGCAGCGTCTGGCAGACTCTCTTTGCAAGTGGATCGGCCTCAGGGACTGAAACAGAACTGCACTGCTAATACACATTGTGCTGACGATTCAGTCCGGGACACAGGACAGCACTCTCACAGAAGCAAAAGCTGAGCTTTTCATCCAGCCTGAAGACCAGTACATTTTTCACACTTAACACTGTTAGGTATGTGCAAGAGCCATGGTCACCGAGGCCTAGCTAAGGGACTGAAATTCTTACCCAGTTCATCCTATTCAGAGGTGCCCGTGCCCAAAGGGTCTCCATGGAAGGGCCCTGTGGGTCCCGTGTGTTTCGATGAGGTAGTCAGAGACTACTGAGGATAACCTTATGAGCTCCAGTTTGAAACCGGGCAACCCTGGCAAAACCTTAATTTTGTCCTTGGTAGGCGAGATAGTGGCGGTTTGAAAGCTGCCTGAAAAACACTCCTGCTGCCCATCTTCTCTTTGCTGCCTGACGGCGTCCCGAAAGAACTGTGAGTGTACTCGTATGAGGCATGCTGGTCTCAGTTCCTTGCTGGGAGCTCCTCCAGGAGCACACTGGAGCTCGCCGGCCAAAAAATTGGACCCCTGGTCTCAAGTAAAAGTTCAGATTTCTTCCATAGTAAGCTTAGGTATGCCATAGTAGCAGAGAAGCATGTGTTCAAGGAATGCTGCCACACTGTTGCGTCTTTCACGACTCCTTGTGCACTCACGTTCGTTGTAACATCTTTGAAAGGGCACTGAATGCCGTCCAACTCTTCTGTTGCGTTTGAGCCAACAGAAGCAAATGGGTTCGTTTGCTTTAACGCTGTGAATGTGCAGCGGTAATGGCAAAGCCCTGCCCGGATCGCTCGACAGCTCTCGTTTGTACAGCATTCCAACGGCCTCAGGAACGCCGTTCCAAGCAGCCTTACATTCCATGCTGGTGTGCCCCAGGGAGGCCTTTGGATTCTTCTGAGAAACACCACCGTGCCTCACAATTGAAACCTGTGAGCTCCCAAGAGATGCCTCCCTGCGGCAGTCGGAAGCTACATGTTGAGTTCCAGCCTGAAAACAACGGACAGCTTTCCCTGTGACAAGGCTGGACTTCTGGGACCCTCCAGATTCACCAAAGCCTAACTTTTGCACGGCGGGGGAATGCTCTTCTGCACGTACAGCACTCCCCACGTGAAAACCTTTCTTAGCAGAAGGAGGCAGTCTTTCCCTAGTACTAGAGGGCTAGGCAGAATCTTCAGATAAACATGCTGTGTCATCAAGCGTGAAACGGGGACACTGATGGGAACGGTCGCATTCTCCCGGTTTGGAAGGGACTTGCTTTGGTCTTCCAAGCTGCCTGAACAGCACTAGCGGCCCAACTTCTCTTCACTGCAGGATTGTCGCTGTGGGCCAAGGCTGCGTTCTCTCAATGTCAATAATGTGCTGGCAATTCCTTTCTAGAAACTCATCCCACTGCACTCCAGATTCAGCTCCGGCCAAATGAAAGGTGACCTAAGGCCTCAAGGTTAGGTCCAGTGTTTCACATCAGCAGAGTTGGGTGTGCAGTGGTATCCACGAAGCCATACTCTGAAATGGAGTGCCTTAACTCTGCTATGCCCCTGGGGACACATAGGACAGTCGATCTGGCACCAATTTCGCATGATGACTGCTTTGGGCCGCCAGAGCCGCCGCTGGCTTCTGAGGAGCCCTAGGCCAAATAGGCCCCTGGGAAGCACTCTTCACATTCATAGCAAGGGCAACGCACTCCTTTCTGGGTTGCCTATGGAGTGTGTTCCAGTCGTCAAAGAACCTCGCGCAAGCAGCGTCTGGCAGACTCTCTTTGCAAGTGGATCGGCCTCAGGGACTGAAACAGAACTGCACTGCTAATACACATTGTGCTGACGATTCAGTCCGGGACACAGGACAGCACTCTCACAGAAGCAAAAGCTGAGCTTTTCATCCAGCCTGAAGACCAGTACATTTTTCACACTTAACACTGTTAGGTATGTGCAAGAGCCATGGTCAGAGAGGCCTAGCTAAGGTACTGAAATACTTACCCAGCTCATCCTATGCAGAGGTGCCCGTGCCCAAAGGGTCTCCATGGAAGGGCCCTGTGGGTCCCGTGTGTTTCGATGAGGTAGTCAGAGACTACTGAGGATAACCTTATGAGCTCCAGTTTGAAACCGGGCAACCCTGGCAAAACCTTAATTTCGTCCGTGGTAGGCGAGACAGCGGCAGTTTGAAAGCTGCCTGAAAAACACTCCTGCTGCCCATCTTCTCTTTGCTGCCTGACGGCGTCCCGAAAGAACTGTGAGTGTACTCGTATGAGGCATGCTGGTCTCAGTTCCTTGCTGGGAGCTCCTCCAGGAGCACACTGGAGCTCGCCGGCCAAAAAATTGGACCCCTGGTCTCAAGTAAAAGTTCAGATTTCTTCCATAGTAAGCTTAGGTATGCCATAGTAGCAGAGAAGCATGTGTTCAAGGAATGCTGCCACACTGTTGCGTCTTTCACGACTCCTTGTGCACTCACGTTCGTTGTAACATCTTTGAAAGGGCACTGAATGCCGTCCAACTCTTCTGTTGCGTTTGAACCAACAGAAGCAAATGGGTTCGTTTGCTTTAACGCTGTGAATGTGCAGCGGTAATGGCAAAGCCCTGCCCGGATCGCTCGACAGCTCTCGTTTGTACAGCATTCCAAAGGCCTAAGGAACGCCGTTCCAAGCAGCCTTACATTCCATGCTGGTGTGCCCCAGGGAGGCCTTTGGATTCTTCTGAGAAACACAACCGTGCCTCACAAATGAAACCTGTGGGCTCCCAAGAGATGCCTCCCTGCGGCAGTCGGAAGCTACATGTTGAGTTCCAGCCTGAAAACAACGGACAGCTTTCCCTGTGACAAGGCTGGACTTCTGGCACCCTCCAGATTCACCAAGTCCTAACTTTTGCACGGCGGGGGAATGCTCTTCTGCACGTACAGCACTCCCCACGTGAAAACCTTTCTTAGCAGAAGGAGGCAGTCTTTCCCTAGTACTAGAGGGCTAGGCAGAATCTTCAGATAAACATGCTGTGTCATCAAGCGTGAAAGGGGGACACTGATGGGAACGGTAGCATTCTCCCGGTTTGGAAGTGAGTTGCTTTGGGCTTCCAAGCTGCCTGAACAGCACTAGCGGCCCCACTTCTCCTCACTGCAGGATTGTCGCTGTGGGCCAAGGCTGCGTTCTCTCAATGTCAATAATGTGCTGGCAATTCCTTTCTAGAAACTCATCCCACTGCACTCCAGATTCAGCTCCGGCCAAATGAAAGGTGACCTAAGGCCTCAAGGTAAGGTCCAGTGTTTCACATCAGCAGAGTTGGGTGTGCAGTGGTATCCACGAAGCCATACTCTGAAATGGATTGCCTTAACTCTGCTATGCGCCTGGGGACACATAGGACAGTCGATCTGGCACCAATTTCGCATGATGACCGCTTTGTGCCGCCAGAGCGGCCGCTGGCTTCTGAGGAGCCCTAGGCCAAATAGGCCCCCGGGAAGCACTCTTCACATTCATAGCAAGGGCAACGCACTCCTTTCTGGGTTGCCTATGGAGAGTGTTCCAGTCGTCAAAGAGCCTCGCGCAAGCAGCGCCTGGCAGACTCTCTTTGCAAGTGGATCGGTCTCGGTGACTGAAACAGAACTGCACTGCTAATACACGTTGTGCTGACGATTCAGTCCGGGACACAGGACAGCACTCTCACAGAAGCAAAAGCTGAGCTTTTCATCCAGCCTGAAGACCAGTCCATTTTTCACACTTAACACTGTTAGGTATGTGCAAGAGCCATGGTCACAGAGGCCTAGCTAAGGTACTGAAATACTTACCCAGCTCATCCTATGCAGAGGTGTCCGTGCCCAAAGGGTCTCCATGGAAGGGCCCTGTGGGTCCCGTGTGTTTCCTTGAGGTAGTCAGAGACTACTGAGGATAACCTTATGAGCTCCAGTTTGAAACCGGGCAACCCTGGCAAAACATTAATTTCGTCCGTGGGAGGCGAGACAGTGGCGGTTTGAAAGCTGCCTGAAAAACACTCCTGCTGCCCATCTTCTCTTTGCTGCCTGACGGCGTCCCGAAAGAACTGTGAGTGTACTCGTATGAGACATGTTGGTCTCAGTTCCTTGCTGGGAGCTCCTCCAGGAGCACACTGGAGCTTGCCGGCCAAAAAATTGGACCCCTGGTCTCAAGTAAAAGTTCAGATTTCTTCCATAGTAAGCTTAGGTATGCCATAGTAGCGGAGAAGCATGTGTTCAAGGAATGCTGCCACACTGTTGCGTCTTTCACGACTCCTTGTGCACTCACGTTCATTGTAACATCTTTGAAAGGGCACTGAATGCCGTCCAACTCTTCTGTTGCGTTTGAGCCAACAGAAGCAAATGGGTTCGTTTGCTTTAACGCTGTGAATGTGCAGCGGTAATGGCAAAGCCCTGCCCGGATCGCTCGACAGCTCTCGTTTGTACAGCATTCCAACGGCCTAAGGAACGCCGTTCCAAGCAGCCTTACATTCCATGCTGGTGTGCCCCAGGGAGGCCTTTGGATTCTTCTGAGAAACACCACCGTGCCTCACAAATGAAACCTGTGGGCTCCCAAGAGATGCCTCCCTGCGGCAGTCGGAAGCTACATGTTGAGTTCCAGCCTGAAAACAACGGACAGCTTTCCCTGTGACAAGGCTGGACTTCTGGGACCCTCCAGATTCACCAAGGCCTAACTTTTGCACGGCGGGGGAATGCTCTTCTGCACGTACAGCACTCCCCACGTGAAAACCTTTCTTAGCAGAAGGAGGCAGTCTTTCCCTAGTACTAGAGGGCTAGGCAGAATCTTCAGATAAACATGCTGTGTCATCAAGCGTGAAAGGGGGACACTGAAGGGAACGGTCGCATTCTCCCGGTTTGGAAGGGACTTGCTTTGGTCTTCCAAGCTGCCTGAACAGCACTAGCGGCCCAACTTCTCTTCACTGCAGGATTGTCGCTGTGGGCCAAGGCTGCGTTCTCTCAATGTCAATAATGTGCTGGCAATTCCTTTCTAGAAATTCATCCCACTGCACTCCAGATTCAGCTCCGGCCAAATGAAAGGTGACCTAAGGCCTCAAGGTAAGGTCCAGTGTTTCACATCAGCAGAGTTGGGTGTGCAGTGGTATCCACGAAGCCATACTCTGAAATGGAGTGCCTTAACTCTGCTATGCCCCTGGGGACACATAGGACAGTCGATCTGGCACCAATTTCGCATGATGACCGCTTTGGGCCGCCAGAGCGGCCGCTGGCTTCTGAGGAGCCCTAGGCCAAATAGGCCCCTGGGAAGCACTCTTCACATTCATAACAAGGGCAACGCACTCCTTTCTGGGTTGCCTATGGAGAGTGTTCCAGTCGTCAAAGAGCCTCGCGCAAGCAGCGTCTGGCAGACTCTCTTTGCAAGTGGATCGGCCTCAGGGACTGAAACAGAACTGCACTGCTAATACACAATCTGCTGACGATTCAGTCCGGGACACAGGACAGCACTCTCACAGAAGCAAAAGCTGAGCTTTTCATCCAGCCTGAAGACCAGTACATTTTTCACACTTAACACTGTTAGGTATGTGCAAGAGCCATGGTCACCGAGGCCTAGCTAAGGGACTGAAATTCTTACCCAGTTCATCCTATGCAGAGGTGCCCGTGCCCAAAGGGTCTCCATGGAAGGGCCCTGTGTGTCCCGTGTGTTTCGATGAGGTAGTCAGAGACTACTGAGGATAACCTTATGAGCTCCAGTTTGAAACCGGGCAACCCTGGCAAAACCTTAATTTTGTCCGTGGGAGGCGAGACAGTGGCGGTTTGAAAGCTGCCTAAAAAACACTCCTGCTGCCCATCTTCTCTTTGCTACCTGACGGCGTCCCGAAAGAACTGTGAGTATACTCGTATGAGGCATGCTGGTCTCAGTTCCTTGCTGGGAGCTCCTCCAGGAGCACACTGGAGCTTGCCGGCCAAGAAATTGGACCCCTGACCTCAAGTAAAAGTCCGGATTTCTCCCATAGTATGCTTAGGTATGCCACAGTAGCGGAGAAGCATGGGTTCAAGGAATGCTGCCACACTGTTGCGTCCTTCACGACTCATTGTGCACTCACGTTCGTTGTAACATCTGTGAAAGGGCACTGAATGCCGTCCAACTCTTCTGTTGCGTTTGAGCCAACAGAAGCAAATGGGTTCGTTTGCTTTAACGCTGTGAATGTGCAGCGGTAATGGCAAAGCCCTGCCCGGATCGCTCGACAGCTCTCGTTTGTACAGCATTCCAACGGCCTCAGGAACGCCGTTCCAAGCAGCCTTACATTCCATGCTGGTGTGCCCCAGGGAGGCCTTTGGATTCTTCTGAGAAACACTACCGTGCCTCACAAATGAAACCTGTGGGCTCCCAAGAGGTGCCTCCCTGCGGCAGTCAGAAGCTACATGTTGAGTTCCAGCCTTAAAACAACGGACAGCTTTCCCTGTGACAAGGCTGGACTTCTGGCACCCTCCAGATTCACCAAGGCCTAACTTTTGCACGGCGGGGGAATGCTCTTCTGCATGTACAGCACTCCCCACATGAAAACCTTTCTTAGCAGAAGGAGGCAGTCTTTCCCTAGTACTAGAGGGCTAGGCAGAATCTTCAGATAAACATGCTGTGTCATCAAGCGTGAAAGGGGGACACTGATGGGAACGGTAGCATTCTCCCGGTTTGGAAGTGAGTTGCTTTGGGCTTCCAAGCTGCCTGAACAGCACTAGCGGCCCCACTTCTCCTCACTGCAGCATTGTCCCTGTGGGCCAAGGCTGCGTTCTCTCAATGTCAATAATGTGCTGGCAATTCCTTTCTAGAAACTCATCCCACTGCACTCCAGATTCAGCTCCTGCCAAATGAAAGGTGACCTAAGGCCTCAAAGTAAGGTCCAGTGTTTCACATCAGCAGAGTTGGGTGTGCAGTGGTATCCACGAAGCCATACTCTGAAATGGATTGCCTTAACTCTGCTATGCGCCTGGGGACACATAGGACAGTCGATCTGGCACCAATTTCGCATGATGACCGCTGTGTGCCGCCAGAGCGGCCGCTGGCTTCTGAGGAGCCCTAGGCCAAATAGGCCCCCGGGAAGCACTCTTCACATTCATAGCAAGGGCAACGCACTGTTTTCTGGGTTGCCTATGGAGAGAGTTCCAGTCGTCAAAGAGCCTCGCGCAAGCAGCGCCTGGCAGACTCTCTTTGCAAGTGGATCGGTCTCGGTGACTGAAACAGAACTGCACTGCTAATACACATTGTGCTGACGATTCAGTCCGGGACACAGGACAGCACTCTCACAGAAGCAAAAGCTGAGCTTTTCATCCAGCCTGAAGACCAGTACATTTTTCACACTTAACACTGTTAGGTATGTGCAAGAGCCATGGTCACAGAGGCCTAGGTAAGGTACTGAAATACTTACCCAGCTCATCCTATGCAGAGGTGCCCGTGCCCAAAGGGTCTCCATGGAAGGGCCCTGTGGGTCCCGTGTGTTTCCTTGAGGTAGTCAGAGACTACTGAGGATAACCTTATGAGCTCCAGTTTGAAACCGGGCAACCCTGGCAAAACCTTAATTTCGTCCGTGGTAGGCGAGACAGTGGCAGTTTGAAAGCTGCCTGAAAAACACTCCTGCTGCCCATCTTCTCTTTGCTGCCTGACGGCGTCCCGAAAGAACTGTGAGTGTACTCGTATGAGGCATGCTGGTCTCAGTTCCTTGCTGGGAGCTCCTCCAGGAGCACACTGGAGCTCGCCGGCCAAAAAATTGGACCCCTGGTCTCAAGTAAAAGTTCAGATTTCTTCCATAGTAAGCTTAGGTATGCCATAGTAGCAGAGAAGCATGTGTTCAAGGAATGCTGCCACACTGTTGCGTCTTTCACGACTCCTTGTGCACTCACGTTCGTTGTAACATCTTTGAAAGGGCACTGAATGCCGTCCAACTCTTCTGTTGCGTTTGAGCCAACAGAAGCAAATGGGTTCGTTTGCTTTAACGCTGTGAATGTGCAGCGGTAATGGCAAAGCCCTGCCCGGATCGCTCGACAGCTCTCGTTTGTACAGCATTCCAACGGCCTCAGGAACGCCGTTCCAAGCAGCCTTACATTCAATGCTGGTGTGCCCCAGGGAGGCCCTTGGATTCTTCTGAGAAACACCACCATGCCTCACAAATGAAACCTGTGGGCTCCCAAGACATGCCTCCCTGCGGCAGTCGGAAGCTACATGTTGAGTTCCAGCCTGAAAACAACGGACAGCTTTCCCTGTGACAAGGCTGGACTTCTGGGACCCTCCAGATTCACCAAGGCCTAACTTTTGCACGGCGGGGGAATGCTCTTCTGGACGTACAGCACTCCCCACGTGAAAACCTTTCTTAGCAGAAGGAGGCAGTCTTTCCCTAGTACTAGAGGACTAGGCAGAATCTTCAGATAAACATGCTGTGTCATCAAGCGTGAAAGGGGGACACTGATGGGAACGGTAGCATTCTCCCGGTTTGGAAGTGAGTTGCTTTGGGCTTCCAAGCTGCCTGAACAGCACTAGCGGCCCCACTTCTCCTCACTGCAGGATTGTCGCTGTGGGCCAAGGCTGCGTTCTCTCAATGTCAATAATGTGCTGGCAATTTCTTTCTAGAAACTCATCCCACTGCACTCCAGATTCAGCTCCGGCCAAATGAAAGTTGACCTAAGGCCTCAAGGTAAGGTCCAGTGTTTCACATCAGCAGAGTTGGGTGTGCAGTGGTATCCACGAAGCCATACTCTGAAATGGATTGCCTTAACTCTGCTATGCGCCTGGGGACACATAGGACAGTCGATCTGGCACCAATTTCGCATGATGACCGCTTTGTGCTGCCAGAGTGGCCGCTGGCTTCTGAGGAGCCCTAGGCCAAATAGGCCCCCGGGAAGCACTCTTCACATTCATAGCAAGGGCAACGCACTCCTTTCTGGGTTGCCTATGGAGAGTGTTCCAGTCGTCAAAGAGTCTCGCGCAAGCAGCGCCTGGCAGACTCTCTTTGCAAGTGGATCGGTCTCGGTGACTGAAACAGAACTGCACTGCTAATACACATTGTGCTGACGATTCAGTCCGGGACACAGGACAGCACTCTCACAGAAGCAAAAGCTGAGCTTTTCATCCAGCCTGAAGACCAGTACATTTTTCACACTTAACACTGTTAGGTATGTGCAAGAGCCATGGTCACAGAGGCCTAGCTAAGGTACTGAAATACTTACCCAGCTCATCCTATGCAGAGGTGTCCGTGCCCAAAGGGTCTCCATGGAAGGGCCCTGTGGGTCCCGTGTGTTTCCTTGAGGTAGTCAGAGACTACTGAGGATAACCTTATGAGCTCCAGTTTGAAACCGGGCAACACTGGCAAAACCTTAATTTCGTCCATGGTAGGCGAGACAGTGGCGGTTTGAAAGCTGCCTGAAAAACACTCCTGCTGCCCATCTTCTCTTTGCTGCCTGACGGCGTCCCGAAAGAACTGTGCGTGTACTCGTATGAGGCATGCTGGACTCAGTTCCTTGCTGGGAGCTCCTCCAGGAGCACACTGGAGCTTGCCGGCCAAAAAATTGGACCCCTGGTCTCAAGTAAAAGTTCAGATTTCTTCCATAGTAAGCTTAGGTATGCCATAGTAGCAGAGAAGCATGTGTTCAAGGAATGCTGCCACACTGTTGCGTCTTTCACGACTCCTTGTGCACTCACGTTCGTTGTAACATCTTTGAAAGGGCACTGAATGCCGTCCAACTCTTCTGTTGCGTTTGAGCCAACAGAAGCAAATGGGTTCGTTTGCTTTAACGCTGTGAATGTGCAGCGGTAATGGCAAAGCCCTGCCCGGATCGCTCGACAGCTCTCGTTTGTACAGCATTCCAACGGCCTCAGGAACGCCGTTCCAAGCAGCCTTACATTCCATGCTGGTGTGCCCCAGGGAGGCCTTTGGATTCTTCTGAGAAACACCACCGTGCCCCACAATTGAAACCTGTGAGCTCCCAAGAGATGCCTCCCTGCGGCAGTCGGAAGCTACATGTTGAGTTCCAGCCTGAAAACAACGGACAGCTTTCCCTGTGACAAGGCTGGACTTCTGGGACCCTCCAGATTCACCAAAGCCTAACTTTTGCACGGCGGGGGAATGCTCTTCTGCACGTACAGCACTCCCCACGTGAAAACCTTTCTTAGCAGAAGGAGGCAGTCTTTCCCTAGTACTAGAGGGCTAGGCAGAATCTTCAGATAAACATGCTGTGTCATCAAGCGTGAAACGGGGACACTGATGGGAACGGTCGCATTCTCCCGGTTTGGAAGGGACTTGCTTTGGTCTTCCAAGCTGCCTGAACAGCACTAGCGGCCCAACTTCTCTTCACTGCAGGATTGTCGCTGTGGGCCAAGGCTGCGTTCTCTCAATGTCAATAATGTGCTGGCAATTCCTTTCTAGAAACTCATCCCACTGCACTCCAGATTCAGCTCCGGCCAAATGAAAGGTGACCTAAGGCCTCAAGGTTAGGTCCAGTGTTTCACATCAGCAGAGTTGGGTGTGCAGTGGTATCCACGAAGCCATACTCTGAAATGGAGTGCCTTAACTCTGCTATGCCCCTGGGGACACATAGGACAGTCGATCTGGCACCAATTTCGCATGATGACTGCTTTGGGCCGCCAGAGCCGCCGCTGGCTTCTGAGGAGCCCTAGGCCAAATAGGCCCCTGGGAAGCACTCTTCACATTCATAGCAAGGGCAACGCACTCCTTTCTGGGTTGCCTATGGAGTGTGTTCCAGTCGTCAAAGAACCTCGCGCAAGCAGCGTCTGGCAGACTCTCTTTGCAAGTGGATCGGCCTCAGGGACTGAAACAGAACTGCACTGCTAATACACATTGTGCTGACGATTCAGTCCGGGACACAGGACAGCACTCTCACAGAAGCAAAAGCTGAGCTTTTCATCCAGCCTGAAGACCAGTACATTTTTCACACTTAACACTGTTAGGTATGTGCAAGAGCCATGGTCAGAGAGGCCTAGCTAAGGTACTGAAATACTTACCCAGCTCATCCTATGCAGAGGTGCCCGTGCCCAAAGGGTCTCCATGGAAGGGCCCTGTGGGTCCCGTGTGTTTCGATGAGGTAGTCAGAGACTACTGAGGATAACCTTATGAGCTCCAGTTTGAAACCGGGCAACCCTGGCAAAACCTTAATTTCGTCCGTGGTAGGCGAGACAGCGGCAGTTTGAAAGCTGCCTGAAAAACACTCCTGCTGCCCATCTTCTCTTTGCTGCCTGACGGCGTCCCGAAAGAACTGTGAGTGTACTCGTATGAGGCATGCTGGTCTCAGTTCCTTGCTGGGAGCTCCTCCAGGAGCACACTGGAGCTCGCCGGCCAAAAAATTGGACCCCTGGTCTCAAGTAAAAGTTCAGATTTCTTCCATAGTAAGCTTAGGTATGCCATAGTAGCAGAGAAGCATGTGTTCAAGGAATGCTGCCACACTGTTGCGTCTTTCACGACTCCTTGTGCACTCACGTTCGTTGTAACATCTTTGAAAGGGCACTGAATGCCGTCCAACTCTTCTGTTGCGTTTGAGCCAACAGAAGCAAATGGGTTCGTTTGCTTTAACGCTGTGAATGTGCAGCGGTAATGGCAAAGCCCTGCCCGGATCGCTCGACAGCTCTCGTTTGTACAGCATTCCAAAGGCCTAAGGAACGCCGTTCCAAGCAGCCTTACATTCCATGCTGGTGTGCCCCAGGGAGGCCTTTGGATTCTTCTGAGAAACACAACCGTGCCTCACAAATGAAACCTGTGGGCTCCCAAGAGATGCCTCCCTGCGGCAGTCGGAAGCTACATGTTGAGTTCCAGCCTGAAAACAACGGACAGCTTTCCCTGTGACAAGGCTGGACTTCTGGCACCCTCCAGATTCACCAAGTCCTAACTTTTGCACGGCGGGGGAATGCTCTTCTGCACGTACAGCACTCCCCACGTGAAAACCTTTCTTAGCAGAAGGAGGCAGTCTTTCCCTAGTACTAGAGGGCTAGGCAGAATCTTCAGATAAACATGCTGTGTCATCAAGCTTGAAAGGGGGACACTGATGGGAACGGTAGCATTCTCCCGGTTTGGAAGTGAGTTGCTTTGGGCTTCCAAGCTGCCTGAACAGCACTAGCGGCCCCACTTCTCCTCACTGCAGGATTGTCGCTGTGGGCCAAGGCTGCGTTCTCTCAATGTCAATAATGTGCTGGCAATTCCTTTCTAGAAACTCATCCCACTGCACTCCAGATTCAGCTCCGGCCAAATGAAAGGTGACCTAAGGCCTCAAGGTAAGGTCCAGTGTTTCACATCAGCAGAGTTGGGTGTGCAGTGGTATCCACGAAGCCATACTCTGAAATGGATTGCCTTAACTCTGCTATGCGCCTGGGGACACATAGGACAGTCGATCTGGCACCAATTTCGCATGATGACCGCTTTGTGCCGCCAGAGGGGCCGCTGGCTTCTGAGGAGCCCTAGGCCAAATAGGCCCCCGGGAAGCACTCTTCACATTCATAGCAAGGGCAACGCACTCCTTTCTGGGTTGCCTATGGAGAGTGTTCCAGTCGTCAAAGAGCCTCGCGCAAGCAGCGCCTGGCAGACTCTCTTTGCAAGTGGATCGGTCTCGGTGACTGAAACAGAACTGCACTGCTAATACACGTTGTGCTGACGATTCAGTCCGGGACACAGGACAGCACTCTCACAGAAGCAAAAGCTGAGCTTTTCATCCAGCCTGAAGACCAGTCCATTTTTCACACTTAACACTGTTAGGTATGTGCAAGAGCCATGGTCACAGAGGCCTAGCTAAGGTACTGAAATACTGACCCAGCTCATCCTATGCAGAGGTGTCCGTGCCCAAAGGGTCTCCATGGAAGGGCCCTGTGGGTCCCGTGTGTTTCCTTGAGGTAGTCAGAGACTACTGAGGATAACCTTATGAGCTCCAGTTTGAAACCGGGCAACCCTGGCAAAACCTTAATTTCGTCCATGGTAGGCGAGACAGTGGCGGTTTGAAAGCTGCCTGAAAAACACTCCTGCTGCCCATCTTCTCTTTGCTGCCTGACGGCGTCCCGAAAGAACTGTGAGTGTACTCGTATGAGACATGCTGGTCTCAGTTCCTTGCTGGGAGCTCCTCCAGGAGCACACTGGAGCTTGCCGGCCAAAAAATTGGACCCCTGGTCTCAAGTAAAAGTTCAGATTTCTTCCATAGTAAGCTTAGGTATGCCATAGTAGCGGAGAAGCATGTGTTCAAGGAATGCTGCCACACTGTTGCGTCTTTCACGACTCCTTGTGCACTCACGTTCATTGTAACATCTTTGAAAGGGCACTGAATGCCGTCCAACTCTTCTGTTGCGTTTGAGCCAACAGAAGCAAATGGGTTCGTTTGCTTTAACGCTGTGAATGTGCAGCGGTAATGGCAAAGCCCTGCCCGGATCGCTCGACAGCTCTCGTTTGTACAGCATTCCAACGGCCTAAGGAACGCCGTTCCAAGCAGCCTTACATTCCATGCTGGTGTGCCCCAGGGAGGCCTTTGGATTCTTCTGAGAAACACCACCGTGCCTCACAAATGAAACCTGTGGGCTCCCAAGAGATGCCTCCCTGCGGCAGTCGGAAGCTACATGTTGAGTTCCAGCCTGAAAACAACGGACAGCTTTCCCTGTGACAAGGCTGGACTTCTGGGACCCTCCAGATTCACCAAGGCCTAACTTTTGCACGGCGGGGAAATGCTCTTCTGCACGTACAGCACTCCCCACGTGAAAACCTTTCTTAGCAGAAGGAGGCAGTCTTTCCCTAGTACTAGAGGGCTAGGCAGAATCTTCAGATAAACATGCTGTGTCATCAAGCGTGAAAGGGGGACACTGAAGGGAACGGTCGCATTCTCCCGGTTTGGAAGGGACTTGCTTTGGTCTTCCAAGCTGCCTGAACAGCACTAGCGGCCCAACTTCTCTTCACTGCAGGATTGTCGCTGTGGGCCAAGGCTGCGTTCTCTCAATGTCAATAATGTGCTGGCAATTCCTTTCTAGAAATTCATCCCACTGCACTCCAGATTCAGCTCCGGCCAAATGAAAGGTGACCTAAGGCCTCAAGGTAAGGTCCAGTGTTTCACATCAGCAGAGTTGGGTGTGCAGTGGTATCCACGAAGCCATACTCTGAAATGGAGTGCCTTAACTCTGCTATGCCCCTGGGGACACATAGGACAGTCGATCTGGCACCAATTTCTCATGATGACCGCTTTGGGCCGCCAGAGCGGCCGCTGGCTTCTGAGGAGCCCTAGGCCAAATAGGCCCCTGGGAAGCACTCTTCACATTCATAACAAGGGCAACGCACTCCTTTCTGGGTTGCCTATGGAGAGTGTTCCAGTCGTCAAAGAGCCTCGCGCAAGCAGCGTCTGGCAGACTCTCTTTGCAAGTGGATCGGCCTCAGGGACTGAAACAGAACTGCACTGCTAATACACAATCTGCTGACGATTCAGTCCGGGACACAGGACAGCACTCTCACAGAAGCAAAAGCTGAGCTTTTCATCCAGCCTGAAGACCAGTACATTTTTCACACTTAACACTGTTAGGTATGTGCAAGAGCCATGGTCACCGAGGCCTAGCTAAGGGACTGAAATTCTTACCCAGTTCATCCTATGCAGAGGTGCCCGTGCCCAAAGGGTCTCCATGGAAGGGCCCTGTGTGTCCCGTGTGTTTCGATGAGGTAGTCAGAGACTACTGAGGATAACCTTATGAGCTCCAGTTTGAAACCGGGCAACCCTGGCAAAACCTTAATTTTGTCCGTGGGAGGCGAGACAGTGGCGGTTTGAAAGCTGCCTAAAAAACACTCCTGCTGCCCATCTTCTCTTTGCTACCTGACGGCGTCCCGAAAGAACTGTGAGTATACTCGTATGAGGCATGCTGGTCTCAGTTCCTTGCTGGGAGCTCCTCCAGGAGCACACTGGAGCTTGCCGGCCAAGAAATTGGACCCCTGACCTCAAGTAAAAGTCCGGATTTCTCCCATAGTATGCTTAGGTATGCCACAGTAGCGGAGAAGCATGGGTTCAAGGAATGCTGCCACACTGTTGCGTCCTTCACGACTCATTGTGCACTCACGTTCGTTGTAACATCTGTGAAAGGGCACTGAATGCCGTCCAACTCTTCTGTTGCGTTTGAGCCAACAGAAGCAAATGGGTTCGTTTGCTTTAACGCTGTGAATGTGCAGCGGTAATGGCAAAGCCCTGCCCGGATCGCTCGACAGCTCTCGTTTGTACAGCATTCCAACGGCCTCAGGAACGCCGTTCCAAGCAGCCTTACATTCCATGCTGGTGTGCCCCAGGGAGGCCTTTGGATTCTTCTGAGAAACACTACCGTGCCTCACAAATGAAACCTGTGGGCTCCCAAGAGGTGCCTCCCTGCGGCAGTCAGAAGCTACATGTTGAGTTCCAGCCTGAAAACAACGGACAGCTTTCCCTGTGACAAGGCTGGACTTCTGGCACCCTCCAGATTCACCAAGGCCTAACTTTTGCACGGCGGGGGAATGCTCTTCTGCATGTACAGCACTCCCCACATGAAAACCTTTCTTAGCAGAAGGAGGCAGTCTTTCCCTAGTACTAGAGGGCTAGGCAGAATCTTCAGATAAACATGCTGTGTCATCAAGCGTGAAAGGGGGACACTGATGGGAACGGTAGCATTCTCCCGGTTTGGAAGTGAGTTGCTTTGGGCTTCCAAGCTGCCTGAACAGCACTAGCGGCCCCACTTCTCCTCACTGCAGCATTGTCCCTGTGGGCCAAGGCTGCGTTCTCTCAATGTCAATAATGTGCTGGCAATTCCTTTCTAGAAACTCATCCCACTGCACTCCAGATTCAGCTCCTGCCAAATGAAAGGTGACCTAAGGCCTCAAAGTAAGGTCCAGTGTTTCACATCAGCAGAGTTGGGTGTGCAGTGGTATCCACGAAGCCATACTCTGAAATGGATTGCCTTAACTCTGCTATGCGCCTGGGGACACATAGGACAGTCGATCTGGCACCAATTTCGCATGATGACCGCTGTGTGCCGCCAGAGCGGCCGCTGGCTTCTGAGGAGCCCTAGGCCAAATAGGCCCCCGGGAAGCACTCTTCACATTCATAGCAAGGGCAACGCACTGTTTTCTGGGTTGCCTATGGAGAGAGTTCCAGTCGTCAAAGAGCCTCGCGCAAGCAGCGCCTGGCAGACTCTCTTTGCAAGTGGATCGGTCTCGGTGACTGAAACAGAACTGCACTGCTAATACACATTGTGCTGACGATTCAGTCCGGGACACAGGACAGCACTCTCACAGAAGCAAAAGCTGAGCTTTTCATCCAGCCTGAAGACCAGTACATTTTTCACACTTAACACTGTTAGGTATGTGCAAGAGCCATGGTCACAGAGGCCTAGCTAAGGTACTGAAATACTTACCCAGCTCATCCTATGCAGAGGTGCCCGTGCCCAAAGGGTCTCCATGGAAGGGCCCTGTGGGTCCCGTGTGTTTCCTTGAGGTAGTCAGAGACTACTGAGGATAACCTTATGAGCTACAGTTTGAAACCGGGCAACCCTGGCAAAACCTTAATTTCGTCCGTGGTAGGCGAGACAGTGGCAGTTTGAAAGCTGCCTGAAAAACACTCCTGCTGCCCATCTTCTCTTTGCTGCCTGACGGCGTCCCGAAAGAACTGTGAGTGTACTCGTATGAGGCATGCTGGTCTCAGTTCCTTGCTGGGAGCTCCTCCAGGAGCACACTGGAGCTCGCCGGCCAAAAAATTGGACCCCTGGTCTCAAGTAAAAGTTCAGATTTCTTCCATAGTAAGCTTAGGTATGCCATAGTAGCAGAGAAGCATGTGTTCAAGGAATGCTGCCACACTGTTGCGTCTTTCACGACTCCTTGTGCACTCACGTTCGTTGTAACATCTTTGAAAGGGCACTGAATGCCGTCCAACTCTTCTGTTGCGTTTGAGCCAACAGAAGCAAATGGGTTCGTTTGCTTTAACGCTGTGAATGTGCAGCGGTAATGGCAAAGCCCTGCCCGGATCGCTCGACAGCTCTCGTTTGTACAGCATTCCAACGGCCTAAGGAACGCCGTTCCAAGCAGCCTTACATTCCATGCTGGTGTGCCCCAGGGAGGCCTTTGGATTCTTCTGAGAAACACCACCGTGCCTCACAAATGAAACCTGTGGGCTCCCAAGAGATGCCTCCCTGCGGCAGTCGGAAGCTACATGTTGAGTTCCAGCCTGAAAACAACGGACAGCTTTCCCTGTGACAAGGCTGGACTTCTGGGACCCTCCAGATTCACCAAGGCCTAACTTTTGCACGGCGGGGGAATGCTCTTCTGCACGTACAGCACTCCCCACGTGAAAACCTTTCTTAGTAGAAGGAGGCAGTCTTTCCCTAGTACTAGAGGGCTAGGCAGAATCTTCAGATAAACATGCTGTGTCATCAAGCGTGAAAGGGGGACACTGATGGGAACGGTCGCATTCTCCCGGTTTGGAAGGGACTTGCTTTGGTCTTCCAAGCTGCCTGAACAGCACTAGCGGCCCAACTTCTCTTCACTGCAGGATTGTCCCTGTGGGCCAAGGCTGCGTTCTCTCAATGTCAATAATGTGCTGGCAATTCCTTTCTAGAAACTCATCCCACTGCACTCCAGATTCAGCTCCGGCCAAATGAAAGGTGACCTAAGGCCTCAAGGTAAGGTCCAGTGTTTCACATCAGCAGAGTTGGGTGTGCAGTGGTATCCACGAAGCCATACTCTGAAATGGATTGCCTTAACTCTGCTATGCGCCTGGGGACACATAGGACAGTCGATCTGGCACCAATTTCGCATGATGACCGCTTTGTGCCGCCAGAGCGGCCGCTGGCTTCTGAGGAGCCCTAGGCCAAATAGGCCCCCGGGAAGCACTCTTCACATTCATAGCAAGGGCAACGCACTCCTTTCTGGCTTGCCTATGGAGAGAGTTCCAGTCGTCAAAGAGCCTCGCGCAAGCAGCGCCTGGCAGACTCTCTTTGCAAGTGGATCGGTCTCGGTGACTGAAACAGAACTGCACTGCTAATACACATTGTGCTGACGATTCAGTCCGGGACACAGGACAGCACTCTCACAGAAGCAAAAGCTGAGCTTTTCATCCAGCCTGAAGACCAGTACATTTTTCACACTTAACACTGTTAGGTATGTGCAAGAGCCATGGTCACAGAGGCCTAGCTAAGGTACTGAAATACTTACCCAGCTCATCCTATGCAGAGGTGTCCGTGCCCAAAGGGTCTCCATGGAAGGGCCCTGTGGGTCCCGTGTGTTTCCTTGAGGTAGTCAGAGACTACTGAGGATAACCTTATGAGCTCCAGTTTGAAACCGGGCAACCCTGGCAAAACCTTAATTTCGTCCATGGTAGGCGAGACAGTGGCGGTTTGAAAGCTGCCTGAAAAACACTCCTGCTGCCCATCTTCTCTTTGCTGCCTGACGGCGTCCCGAAAGAATTGTGAGTGTACTCGTATGAGGCATGCTGGTCTCAGTTCCTTGCTGGGAGCTCCTCCAGGAGCACACTGGAGCTTGCCGGCCAAAAAATTGGACCCCTGGTCTCAAGTAAAAGTTCAGATTTCTTCCATAGTAAGCTTAGGTATGCCATAGTAGCGGAGAAGCATGTGTTCAAGGAATGCTGCCACACTGTTGTGTCTTTCACGACTCCTTGTGCACTCACGTTCGTTGTAACATCTTTGAAAGGGCACTGAATGCCGTCCAACTCTTCTGTTGCGTTTGAGCCAACAGAAGCAAATGGGTTCGTTTGCTTTAACGCTGTGAATGTGCAGCGGTAATGGCAAAGCCCTGCCCGGATCGCTCGACAGCTCTCGTTTGTACAGCATTCCAACGGCCTCAGGAACGCCGTTCCAAGCAGCCTTACATTCAATGCTGGTGTGCCCCAGGGAGGCCCTTGGATTCTTCTGAGAAACACCACCATGCCTCACAAATGAAACCTGTGGGCTCCCAAGACATGCCTCCCTGCGGCAGTCGGAAGCTACATGTTGAGTTCCAGCCTGAAAACAACGGACAGCTTTCCCTGTGACAAGGCTGGACTTCTGGGACCCTCCAGATTCACCAAGGCCTAACTTTTGCACGGCGGGGGAATGCTCTTCTGGACGTACAGCACTCCCCACGTGAAAACCTTTCTTAGCAGAAGGAGGCAGTCTTTCCCTAGTACTAGAGGACTAGGCAGAATCTTCAGATAAACATGCTGTGTCATCAAGCGTGAAAGGGGGACACTGATGGGAACGGTAGCATTCTCCCGGTTTGGAAGTGAGTTGCTTTGGGCTTCCAAGCTGCCTGAACAGCACTAGCGGCCCCACTTCTCCTCACTGCAGGATTGTCGCTGTGGGCCAAGGCTGCGTTCTCTCAATGTCAATAATGTGCTGGCAATTTCTTTCTAGAAACTCATCCCACTGCACTCCAGATTCAGCTCCGGCCAAATGAAAGTTGACCTAAGGCCTCAAGGTAAGGTCCAGTGTTTCACATCAGCAGAGTTGGGTGTGCAGTGGTATCCACGAAGCCATACTCTGAAATGGATTGCCTTAACTCTGCTATGCGCCTGGGGACACATAGGACAGTCGATCTGGCACCAATTTCGCATGATGACCGCTTTGTGCTGCCAGAGTGGCCGCTGGCTTCTGAGGAGCCCTAGGCCAAATAGGCCCCCGGGAAGCACTCTTCACATTCATAGCAAGGGCAACGCACTCCTTTCTGGGTTGCCTATGGAGAGTGTTCCAGTCGTCAAAGAGTCTCGCGCAAGCAGCGCCTGGCAGACTCTCTTTGCAAGTGGATCGGTCTCGGTGACTGAAACAGAACTGCACTGCTAATACACATTGTGCTGACGATTCAGTCCGGGACACAGGACAGCACTCTCACAGAAGCAAAAGCTGAGCTTTTCATCCAGCCTGAAGACCAGTACATTTTTCACACTTAACACTGTTAGGTATGTGCAAGAGCCATGGTCACAGAGGCCTAGCTAAGGTACTGAAATACTTACCCAGCTCATCCTATGCAGAGGTGTCCGTGCCCAAAGGGTCTCCATGGAAGGGCCCTGTGGGTCCCGTGTGTTTCCTTGAGGTAGTCAGAGACTACTGAGGATAACCTTATGAGCTCCAGTTTGAAACCGGGCAACACTGGCAAAACCTTAATTTCGTCCATGGTAGGCGAGACAGTGGCGGTTTGAAAGCTGCCTGAAAAACACTCCTGCTGCCCATCTTCTCTTTGCTGCCTGACGGCGTCCCGAAAGAACTGTGCGTGTACTCGTATGAGGCATGCTGGACTCAGTTCCTTGCTGGGAGCTCCTCCAGGAGCACACTGGAGCTTGCCGGCCAAAAAATTGGACCCCTGGTCTCAAGTAAAAGTTCAGATTTCTTCCATAGTAAGCTTAGGTATGCCATAGTAGCGGAGAAGCATGTGTTCAAGGAATGCTGCCACACTGTTGCGTCTTTCACGACTCCTTGTGCACTCACGTTCGTTGTAACATCTTTGAAAGGGCACTGAATGCCGTCCAACTCTTCTGTTGCGTTTGAGCCAACAGAAGCAAATGGGTTCGTTTGCTTTAACGCTGTGAATGTGCAGCGGTAATGGCAAAGCCCTGCCCGGATGGCTCGACAGCTCTCCTTTGTACAGCATTCCAACAGCCTCAGGAACGCCGTTCCAAGCAGCCTTACATTCAATGCTGGTGTGCCCCAGGGAGGCCCTTGGATTCTTCTGAGAAACACCACCATGCCTCACAAATGAAACCTGTGGGCTCCCAAGAGATGCCTCCCTGCGGCAGTCGGAAGCTACATGTTGAGTTCCAGCCTGAAAACAATGGACAGCTTTCCCTGTGACAAGGCTGGACTTCTGGCACCCTCCAGATTCACCAAGGCCTAACTTTTGCACGGCGGGGGAATGCTTTTCTGCACGTACAGCACTCCCCATGTGAAAACCTTTCTTAGCAGAAGGAGGCAGTCTTTCCCTAGTACTAGAGGGCTAGGCAGAATCTTCAGATAAACATGCTGTGTCATCAAGCGTGAAAGGGGGACACTGATGGGAACGGTAGCATTCTCCCGGTTTGGAAGTGAGTTGCTTTGGGCTTCCAAGCTGCCTGAACAGCACTAGCGGCCCCACTTCTCCTCACTGCAGGATTGTCCCTGTGGGCCAAGGCTGCGTTCTCTCAATGTCAATAATGTGCTGGCAATTCCTTTCTAGAAACTCATCCCACTGCACTCCAGATTCAGCTCCGGCCAAATGAAAGGTGACCTAAGGCCTCAAGGTAAGGTCCAGTGTTTCACATCAGCAGAGTTGGGTGTGCAGTGGTATCCACGAAGCCATACTCTGAAATGGATTGCCTTAACTCTGCTATGCGCCTGGGGACACATAGGACAGTCGATCTGGCACCAATTTCGCATGATGACCGCTTTGTGCCGCCAGAGGGGCCGCTGGCTTCTGAGGAGCCCTAGGCCAAATAGGCCCCCGGGAAGCACTCTTCACATTCATAGCAAGGGCAACGCACTCCTTTCTGGCTTGCCTATGGAGAGAGTTCCAGTCGTCAAAGAGCCTCGCGCAAGCAGCGCCTGGCAGACTCTCTTTGCAAGTGGATCGGTCTCGGTGACTGAAACAGAACTGCACTGCTAATACACATTGTGCTGACGATTCAGTCCGGGACACAGGACAGCACTCTCACAGAAGCAAAAGCTGAGCTTTTCATCCAGCCTGAAGACCAGTACATTTTTCACACTTAACACTGTTAGGTATGTGCAAGAGCCATGGTCACAGAGGCCTAGCTAAGGTACTGAAATACTTACCCAGCTCATCCTATGCAGAGGTGTCCGTGCCCAAAGGGTCTCCATGGAAGGGCCCTGTGGGTCCCGTGTGTTTCCTTGAGGTAGTCAGAGACTACTGAGGATAACCTTATGAGCTCCAGTTTGAAACCGGGCAACCCTGGCAAAACCTTAATTTCGTCCATGGTAGGCGAGACAGTGGCGGTTTGAAAGCTGCCTGAAAAACACTCCTGCTGCCCATCTTCTCTTTGCTGCCTGACGGCGTCCCGAAAGAATTGTGAGTGTACTCGTATGAGGCATGCTGGTCTCAGTTCCTTGCTGGGAGCTCCTCCAGGAGCACACTGGAGCTTGCCGGCCAAAAAATTGGACCCCTGGTCTCAAGTAAAAGTTCAGATTTCTTCCATAGTAAGCTTAGGTATGCCATAGTAGCGGAGAAGCATGTGTTCAAGGAATGCTGCCACACTTTTGTGTCTTTCACGACTCCTTGTGCACTCACGTTCGTTGTAACATCTTTGAAAGGGCACTGAATGCCGTCCAACTCTTCTGTTGCGTTTGAGCCAACAGAAGCAAATGGGTTCGTTTGCTTTAACGCTGTGAATGTGCAGCGGTAATGGCAAAGCCCTGCCCGGATCGCTCGACAGCTCTCCTTTGTACAGCATTCCAACGGCCTCGGAACGCCGTTCCAAGCAGCCTTACATTCAATGCTGGTGTGCCCCAGGGAGGCCCTTGGATTCTTCTGAGAAACACCACCATGCCTCACAAATGAAACCTGTGGGCTCCCAAGAGATGCCTCCCTGCGGCAGTCGGAAGCTACATGTTGAGTTCCAGCCTGAAAACAACGGACAGCTTTCCCTGTGACAAGGCTGGACTTCTGGGACCCTCCAGATTCACCAAGGCCTAACTTTTGCACGGCGGGGGAATGCTTTTCTGCACGTACAGCACTCCCCACGTGAAAACCTTTCTTAGCAGAAGGAGGCAGTCTTTCCCTAGTACTAGAGGGCTAGGCAGAATCTTCAGATAAACATGCTGTGTCATCAAGCGTGAAAGGGGGACACTGATGGGAACGGTCGCATTCTCCCGGTTTGGAAGTGAGTTGCTTTGGGCTTCCAAGCTGCCTGAACAGCACTAGCGGCCCCACTTCTCCTCACTGCAGGATTGTCGCTGTGGGCCAAGGCTGCGTTCTCTCAATGTCAATAATGTGCTGGCAATTCCTTTCTAGAAACTCATCCCACTGCACTCCAGATTCAGCTCCGGCCAAATGAAAGGTGACCTAAGGCCTCAAGGTAAGGTCCAGTGTTTCACATCAGCAGAGTTGGGTGTGCAGTGGTATCCACGAAGCCATACTCTGAAATGGATTGCCTTAACTCTGCTATGCGCCTGGGGACACATAGGACAGTCGATCTGGCACCAATTTCGCATGATGACCGCTTTGTGCCGCCAGAGCGGCCGCTGGCTTCTGAGGAGCCCTAGGCCAAATAGGCCCCCGGGAAGCACTCTTCACATTCATAGCAAGGGCAACGCACTCCTTTCTGGCTTGCCTATGGAGAGAGTTCCAGTCGTCAAAGAGCCTCGCGCAAGCAGCGCCTGGCAGACTCTCTTTGCAAGTGGATCGGTCTCGGTGACTGAAACAGAACTGCACTGCTAATACACATTGTGCTGACGATTCAGTCCGGGACACAGGACAGCACTCTCACAGAAGCAAAAGCTGAGCTTTTCATCCAGCCTGAAGACCAGTACATTTTTCACACTTAACACTGTTAGGTATGTGCAAGAGCCATGGTCACAGAGGCCTAGCTAAGGTACTGAAATACTTACCCAGCTCATCCTATGCAGAGGTGTCCGTGCCCAAAGGGTCTCCATGGAAGGGCCCTGTGGGTCCCGTGTGTTTCCTTGAGGTAGTCAGAGACTACTGAGGATAACCTTATGAGCTCCAGTTTGAAACCGGGCAACCCTGGCAAAACATTAATTTCGTCCATGGTAGGCGAGACAGTGGCGGTTTGAAAGCTGCCTGAAAAACACTCCTGCTGCCCATCTTCTCTTTGCTGCCTGACGGCGTCCCAAAAGAACTGTGAGTGTACTCGTATGAGGCATGCTGGACTCAGTTCCTTGCTGGGAGCTCCTCCAGGAGCACACTGGAGCTTGCCGGCCAAAAAATTGGACCCCTGGTCTCAAGTAAAAGTTCCGATTTCTTCCATAGTAAGCTTAGGTATGCCATAGTAGCGGAGAAGCATGTGTTCAAGGAATGCTGCCACACTGTTGCGTCTTTCACGACTCCTTGTGCACTCACGTTAGTTGTAACATCTTTGAAAGGGCACTGAATGCCGTCCAACTCTTCTGTTGCGTTTGAGCCAACAGAAGCAAATGGGTTCGTTTGCTTTAACGCTGTGAATGTGCAGCGGTAATGGCAAAGCCCTGCCCGGATCGCTCGACAGCTCTCGTTTGTACAGCATTCCAACGGCCTCAGGAACGCCGTTCCAAGCAGCCTTACATTCAATGCTGGTGTGCCCCAGGGAGGCCCTTGGATTCTTCTGAGAAACACCACCATGCCTCACAAATGAAACCTGTGGGCTCCCAAGAGATGCCTCCCTGCGGCAGTCGGAAGCTACATGTTGAGTTCCAGCCTGAAAACAACGGACAGCTTTCCCTGTGACAAGGCTGGACTTCTGGCACCCTCCAGATTCACCAAGGCCTAACTTTTGCACGGCGGGGGAATGCTCTTCTGCACGTACAGCACTCCCCACGTGAAAACCTTTCTTAGCAGAAGGAGGCAGTCTTTCCCTAGTACTAGAGGGCTAGGCAGAATCTTCAGATAAACATGCTGTGTCATCAAGCGTGAAAGGGGGACAGTGATGGGAACGGTAGCATTCTCCCGGTTTGGAAGTGAGTTGCTTTGGGCTTCCAAGCTGCCTGAACAGCACTAGCGGCCCCACTTCTCCTCACTGCAGGATTGTCGCTGTGGGCCAAGGCTGCGTTCTCTCAATGTCAATAATGTGCTGGCAATTCCTTTCTAGAAACTCATCCCACTGCACTCCAGATTCAGCTCCGGCCAAATGAAAGGTGACCTAAGGCCTCAAGGTAAGGTCCAGTGTTTCACATCAGCAGAGTTGGGTGTGCAGTGGTATCCACGAAGCCATACTCTGAAATGGATTGCCTTAACTCTGCTATGCGCCTGGGGACACATAGGACAGTCGATCTGGCACCAATTTCGCATGATGACCGCTTTGTGCTGCCAGAGCAGCCGCTGGCTTCTGAGGAGCCCTAGGCCAAATAGGCCCCTGGGAAGCACTCTTCACATTCATAGCAAGGGCAACGCACTCCTTTCTGGGTTGCCTATGGAGAGTGTTCCAGTCGTCAAAGAGTCTCGTGCAAGCAGCGCCTGGCAGACTCTCTTTGCAAGTGGATCGGTCTCGGTGACTGAAACAGAACTGCACTGCTAATACACATTGTGCTGACGATTCAGTCCGGGACACAGGACAGCACTCTCACAGAAGCAAAAGCTGAGCTTTTCATCCAGCCTGAAGACCAGTACATTTTTCACACTTAACACTGTTAGGTATGTGCAAGAGCCATGGTCACAGAGGCCTAGCTAAGGTACTGAAATACTTACCCAGCTCATCCTATGCAGAGGTGTCCGTGCCCAAAGGGTCTCCATGGAAGGGCCCTGTGGGTCCCGTGTGTTTCCTTGAGGTAGTCAGAGACTACTGAGGATAACCTTATGAGCTCCAGTTTGAAACCGGGCAACCCTGGCAAAACCTTAATTTCGTCCATGGTAGGCGAGACAGTGGCGGTTTGAAAGCTTCCTGAAAAACACTCCTGCTGCCCATCTTCTCTTTGCTGCCTGACGGCGTCCCGAAAGAACTGTGAGTGTACTCGTATGAGGCATGCTGGACTCAGTTCCTTGCTGGGAGCTCCTCCAGGAGCACACTGGAGCTTGCCGGCCAAAAAATTGGACCCCTGGTCTCAAGTAAAAGTTCAGATTTCTTCCATAGTAAGCTTAGGTATGCCATAGTAGCGGAGAAGCATGTGTTCAAGGAATGCTGCCACACTGTTGCGTCTTTCACGACTCATTGTGCACTCACGTTCGTTGTAACATCTTTGAAAGGGCACTGAATGCCGTCCAACTCTTCTGTTGCGTTTGAGCCAACAGAAGCAAATGGGTTCGTTTGCTTTAACGCTGCGAATGTGCAGCGGTAATGGCAAAGCCCTGCCCGGATCGCTCGACAGCTCTCGTTTGTACAGCATTCCAACGGCCTCAGGAACGCCGTTCCAAGCAGCCTTACATTCAATGCTGGTGTGCCCCAGGGAGGCCCTTGGATTCTTCTGAGAAACACCACCATGCCTCACAAATGAAACCTGTGGGCTCCCAAGAGATGCCTCCCTGCGGCAGTCGGAAGCTACATGTTGAGTTCCAGCCTGAAAACAACGGACAGCTTTCCCTGTGACAAGGCTGGACTTCTGGCACCCTCCAGATTCACCAAGGCCTAACTTTTGCACGGCGGGGGAATGCTCTTCTGCACGTACAGCACTCCCCACGTGAAAACCTTTCTTAGCAGAAGGAGGCAGTCTTTCCCTAGTACTAGAGGGCTAGGCAGAATCTTCAGATAAACATGCTGTGTCATCAAGCGTGAAAGGGGGACAGTGATGGGAACGGTAGCATTCTCCCGGTTTGGAAGTGAGTTGCTTTGGGCTTCCAAGCTGCCTGAACAGCACTAGCGGCCCCACTTCTCCTCACTGCAGGATTGTCGCTGTGGGCCAAGGCTGCGTTCTCTCAATGTCAATAATGTGCTGGCCATTCCTTTCTAGAAACTCATCCCACTGCACTCCAGATTCAGCTCCGGCCAAATGAAAGGTGACCTAAGGCCTCAAGGTAAGGTCCAGTGTTTCACATCAGCAGAGTTGGGTGTGCAGTGGTATCCACGAAGCCATACTCTGAAATGGATTGCCTTAACTCTGCTATGCGCCTGGGGACACATAGGACAGTCGATCTGGCACCAATTTCGCATGATGACCGCTTTGTGCCGCCAGAGCGGCCGCTGGCTTCTGAGGAGCCCTAGGCCAAATAGGCCCCCGGGAAGCACTCTTCACATTCATAGCAAGGGCAACGCACTCCTTTCTGGGTTGCCTATGGAGAGTGTTCCAGTCGTCAAAGAGCCTCGCGCAAGCAGCGCCTGGCAGACTCTCTTTGCAAGTGGATCGGTCTCGGTGACTGAAACAGAACTGCACTGCTAATACACAATGTGCTGACGATTCAGTCCGGGACACAGGACAGCACTCTCACAGAAGCAAAAGCTGAGCTTTTCATCCAGCCTGAAGACCAGTCCATTTTTCACACTTAACACTGTTAGGTATGTGCAAGAGCCATGGTCACAGAGGCCTAGCTAAGGTACTGAAATACTTACCCAGCTCATCCTATGCAGAGGTGTCCGTGCCCAAAGGGTCTCCATGGAAGGGCCCTGTGGGTCCCGTGTGTTTCCTTGAGGTAGTCAGAGACTACTGAGGATAACCTTATAAGCTCCAGTTTGAAACCGGGCAACCCTGGTAAAACCTTAATTTCGTCCATGGTAGGCGAGACAGTGGCGGTTTGAAAGCTGCCTGAAAAACACTCCTGCTGCCCATCTTCTCTTTGCTGCCTGACGGCGTCCCGAAAGAACTGTGAGTGTACTCGTATGAGGCATGCTGGACTCAGTTCCTTGCTGGGAGCTCCTCCAGGAGCACACTGGAGCTTGCCGGCCAAAAAATTGGACCCCTGGTCTCAAGTAAAAGTTCCGATTTCTTCCATAGTAAGCTTAGGTATGCCATAGTAGCGGAGAAGCATGTGTTCAAGGAATGCTGCCACACTGTTGCGTCTTTCACGACTCCTTGTGCACTCACGTTAGTTGTAACATCTTTGAAAGGGCACTGAATGCCGTCCAACTCTTCTGTTGCGTTTGAGCCAACAGAAGCAAATGGGTTCGTTTGCTTTAACGCTGTGAATGTGCAGCGGTAATGGCAAAGCCCTGCCCGGATCGCTCGACAGCTCTCGTTTGTACAGCATTCCAACGGCCTCAGGAACGCCGTTCCAAGCAGCCTTACATTCAATGCTGGTGTGCCCCAGGGAGGCCCTTGGATTCTTCTGAGAAACACCACCGTGCCTCACAAATGAAACCTGTGGGCTCCCAAGAGATGCCTCCCTGCGGCAGTCGGAAGCTACATGTTGAGTTCCAGCCTGAAAACAACGGACAGCTTTCCCTGTGACAAGGCTGGACTTCTGGGACCCTCCAGATTCACCAAGGCCTAACTTTTGCACGGCGGGGGAATGCTCTTCTGCACGTACAGCACTCCCCACGTGAAAACCTTTCTTAGCAGAAGGAGGCAGTCTTTCCCTAGTACTAGAGGGCTAGGCAGAATCTTCAGATAAACATGCTGTGTCATCAAGCGTGAAAGGGGGACACTGATGGGAACGGTAGCATTCTCCCGGTTTGGAAGTGAGTTGCTTTGGGCTTCCAAGCTGCCTGAACAGCACTAGCGGCCCCACTTCTCCTCACTGCAGGATTGTCGCTGTGGGCCAAGGCTGCGTTCTCTCAATGTCAATAATGTGCTGGCAATTCCTTTCTAGAAACCCATCCCACTGCACTCCAGATTCAGCTCCGGCCAAATGAAAGGTGACCTAAGGCCTCAAGGTAAGGTCCAGTGTTTCACATCAGCAGAGTTGGGTGTGCAGTGGTATCCACGAAGCCATACTCTGAAATGGATTGCCTTAACTCTGCTATGCGCCTGGGGACACATAGGACAGTCGATCTGGCACCAATTTCGCATGATGACCGCTTTGTGCCGCCAGAGCGGCCGCTGGCTTCTGAGGAGCCCTAGGCCAAATAGGCCCCCGGGAAGCACTCTTCACATTCATAGCAAGGGCAACGCACTCCTTTCTGGGTTGCCTATGGAGAGTGTTCCAGTCGTCAAAGAGCCTCGTGCAAGCAGCGCCTGGCAGACTCTCTTTGCAAGTGGATCGGTCTCGGTGACTGAAACAGAACTGCACTGCTAATACACATTGTGCTGACGATTCAGTCCGGGACACAGGACAGCACTCTCACAGAAGCAAAAGCTGAGCTTTTCATCCAGCCTGAAGACCAGTACATTTTTCACACTTAACACTGTTAGGTATGTGCAAGAGCCATGGTCACAGAGGCCTAGCTAAGGTACTGAAATACTTACCCAGCTCATCCTATGCAGAGGTGTCCGTGCCCAAAGGGTCTCCATGGAAGGGCCCTGTGGGTCCCGTGTGTTTCCTTGAGGTAGTCAGAGACTACTGAGGATAACCTTATGAGCTCCAGTTTGAAACCGGGCAACCCTGGCAAAACCTTAATTTCGTCCATGGTAGGCGAGACAGTGGCGGTTTGAAAGCTGCCTGAAAAACACTCCTGCTGCCCATCTTCTCTTTGCTGCCTGACGGCGTCCCGAAAGAACTGTGAGTGTACTCGTATGAGGCATGCTGGACTCAGTTCCTTGCTGGGAGCTCCTCCAGGAGCACACTGGAGCTTGCCGGCCAAAAAATTGGACCCCTGGTCTCAAGTAAAAGTTCAGATTTCTTCCATAGTAAGCTTAGGTATGCCATAGTAGCGGAGAAGCATGTGTTCAAGGAATGCTGCCACACTGTTGCGTCTTTCACGACTCCTTGTGCACTCACGTTCGTTGTAACATCTTTGAAAGGGCACTGAATGCCGTCCAACTCTTCTGTTGCGTTTGAGCCAACAGAAGCAAATGGGTTCGTTTGCTTTAACGCTGTGAATGTGCAGCGGTAATGGCAAAGCCCTGCCCGGATCGCTCGACAGCTCTCGTTTGTACAGCATTCCAACGGCCTCAGGAACGCCGTTCCAAGCAGCCTTACATTCAATGCTGGTGTGCCCCAGGGAGGCCCTTGGATTCTTCTGAGAAACACCACCATGCCTCACAAATGAAACCTGTGGGCTCCCAAGAGATGCCTCCCTGCGGCAGTCGGAAGCTACATGTTGAGTTCCAGCCTGAAAACAACGGACAGCTTTCCCTGTGACAAGGCTGGACTTCTGGCACCCTCCAGATTCACCAAGGCCTAACTTTTGCACGGCGGGGGAATGCTCTTCTGCACGTACAGCACTCCCCACGTGAAAACCTTTCTTAGCAGAAGGAGGCAGTCTTTCCCTAGTACTAGAGGGCTAGGCAGAATCTTCAGATAAACATGCTGTGTCATCAAGCGTGAAAGGGGGACACTGATGGGAACGGTCGCATTCTCCCGGTTTGGAAGTGAGTTGCTTTGGGCTTCCAAGCTGCCTGAACAGCACTAGCGGCCCCACTTCTCCTCACTGCAGGATTGTCGCTGTGGGCCAAGGCTGCGTTCTCTCAATGTCAATAATGTGCTGGCAATTCCTTTCTAGAAACTCATCCCACTGCACTCCAGATTCAGCTCCGGCCAAATGAAAGGTGACCTAAGGCCTCAAGGTAAGGTCCAGTGTTTCACATCAGCAGAGTTGGGTGTGCAGTGGTATCCACGAAGCCATACTCTGAAATGGATTGCCTTAACTCTGCTATGCGCCTGGGGACACATAGGACAGTCGATCTGGCACCAATTTCGCATGATGACCGCTTTGTGCCGCCAGAGCGGCCGCTGGCTTCTGAGGAGCCCTAGGCCAAATAGGCCCCCGGGAAGCACTCTTCACATTCATAGCAAGGGCAACGCACTCCTTTCTGGCTTGCCTATGGAGAGTGTTCCAGTCGTCAAAGAGCCTCGCGCAAGCAGCGCCTGGCAGACTCTCTTTGCAAGTGGATCGGTCTCAGTGACTGAAACAGAACTGCACTGCTAATACACATTGTGCTGACGATTCAGTCCGGGACACAGGACAGCACTCTCACAGAAGCAAAAGCTGAGCTTTTCATCCAGCCTGAAGACCAGTCCATTTTTCACACTTAACACTGTTAGGTATGTGCAAGAGCCATGGTCACAGAGGCCTAGCTAAGGTACTGAAATACTTACCCAGCTCATCCTATGCAGAGGTGTCCGTGCCCAAAGGGTCTCCATGGAAGGGCCCTGTGGGTCCCGTGTGTTTCCTTGAGGTAGTCAGAGACTACTGAGGATAACCTTATGAGCTCCAGTTTGAAACCGGGCAACCCTGGCAAAACCTTAATTTCGTCCATGGTAGGCGAGACAGTGGCGGTTTGAAAGCTGCCTGAAAAACACTCCTGCTGCCCGTCTTCTCTTTGCTGCCTGACGGCGTCCCGAAAGAACTGTGAGTGTACTCGTATGAGGCATGCTGGTCTCAGTTCCTTGCTGGGAGCTCCTCCAGGAGCACACTGGAGCTTGCCGGCCAAAAAATTGGACCCCTGGTCTCAAGTAAAAGTTCAGATTTCTTCCATAGTAAGCTTAGGTATGCCATAGTAGCGGAGAAGCATGTGTTCAAGGAATGCTGCCACACTGTTGCGTCTTTCACGACTCCTTGTGCACTCACGTTCGTTGTAACATCTTTGAAAGGGCACTGAATGCCGTCCAACTCTTCTGTTGCGTTTGAGCCAACAGAAGCAAATGGGTTCGTTTGCTTTAACGCTGTGAATGTGCAGCGGTAATGGCAAAGCCCTGCCCGGATCGCTCGACAGCTCTCGTTTTTACAGCATTCCAACGGCCTCAGGAACGCCGTTCCAAGCAGCCTTACATTCAATGCTGGTGTGCCCCAGGGAGGCCCTTGGATTCTTCTGAGAAACACTACCGTGCCTCACAAATGAAACCTGTGGGCTCCCAAGAGATGCCTCCCTACGGCAGTCGGAAGCTACATGTTGAGTTCCAGCCTGAAAACAACGGACAGCTTTCCCTGTGACAAGGCTGGACTTCTGGCACCCTCCAGATTCACCAAGGCCTAACTTTTGCACGGCGGGGGAATGCTCTTCTGCACGTACAGCACTCCCCACGTGAAAACCTTTCTTAGCAGAAGGAGGCAGTCTTTCCCTAGTACTAGAGGGCTAGGCAGAATCTTCAGATAAACATGCTGTGTCATCAAGCGTGAAAGGGGGACACTGATGGGAACGGTAGCATTCTCCCGGTTTGGAAGTGAGTTGCTTTGGGCTTCCAAGCTGCCTGAACAGCACTAGCGGCCCCACTTCTCCTCACTGCAGGATTGTCGCTGTGGGCCAAGGCTGCGTTCTCTCAATGTCAATAATGTGCTGGCAATTCCTTTCTAGAAACTCATCCCACTGCACTCCAGATTCAGCTCCGGCCAAATGAAAGGTGACCTAAGACCTCAAAGTAAGGTCCAGTGTTTCACATCAGCAGAGTTGGGTGTGCAGTGGTATCCACGAAGCCATACTCTGAAATGGATTGCCTTAACTCTGCTATGCGCCTGGGGACACATAGGACAGTCGATCTGGCACCAATTTCGCATGATGACCGCTTTGTGCCGCCAGAGCGGCCGCTGGCTTCTGAGGAGCCCTAGGCCAAATAGGCCCCTGGGAAGCACTCTTCACATTCATAGCAAGGGCAACGCACTCCTTTCTGGCTTGCCTATGGAGAGAGTTCCAGTCGTCAAAGAGCCTCGCGCAAGCAGCGCCTGGCAGACTCTCTTTGCAAGTGGATCGGTCTCGGTGACTGAAACAGAACTGCACTGCTAATACACATTGTGCTGACGACTCTTTGGGCACGGGCACCTCTGCATAGGATGAGCTGGGTAAGTATTTCAGTACCTTAGCTAGGCCTCTGTGACCATGGCTCTTGCACATACCTAACAGTGTTAAGTGTGAAAAATGTACTGGTCTTCAGGCTGGATGAAAAGCTCAGCTTTTGCTTCTGTGAGAGTGCTGTCCTGTGTCCCGGACTGAATCGTCAGCACAATGTGTATTAGCAGTGCAATTCTGTTTCAGTCACCGAGACCGATCCACTTGCAAAGAGAGTCTGCCAGGCGCTGCTTGCGCGAGGCTCTTTGACGACTGGAACACTCTCCATAGGCAACCCAGAAAGGAGTGCGTTGCCCTTGCTATGAATGTGAAGAGTGCTTCCCGGGGGCCTATTTGGCCTAGGGCTCCTCAGAAGCCAGCGGCCGCTCTGGCGGCACAAAGCGGTCATCATGCGAAATTGGTGCCAGATCGACTGTCCTATGTGTCCCCAGGCGCATAGCAGAGTTAAGGCAATCCATTTCAGAGTATGGCTTCGTGGATACCACTGCACACCCAACTCTGCTGATGTGAAACACTGGACCTTACCTTGAGGCCTTAGGTCACCTTTCATTTGGCCGGAGCTGAATCTGGAGTGCAGTGGGATGAGTTTCTAGAAAGGAATTGCCAGCACATTATTGACATTGAGAGAACGCAGCCTTGGCCCACAGCGACAATCCTGCAGTGAGGAGAAGTGGGGCCGCTAGTGCTGTTCAGGCAGCTTGGAAGCCCAAAGCAACTCACTTCCAAACCGGGAGAATGCTACCGTTCCCATCAGTGTCCCCCTTTCACGCTTGATGACACAGCATGTTTATCTGAAGATTCTGCCTAGCCCTCTAGTACTAGGGAAAGACTGCCTCCTTCTGCTAAGAAAGGTTTTCACGTGGGGAGTGCTGTACGAGCAGAAGAGCATTCCCCCGCCGTGCAAAAGTTAGGCCTTGGTGAATCTGGAGGGTGCCAGAAGTCCAGCCTTGTCACAGGGAAAGCTGTCCGTTGTTTTCAGGCTGGAACTCAACATGTAGCTTCCGACTGCCGCAGGGAGGCATCTCTTGGGAGCCCACAGGTTTCATTTGTGAGGCATGGTGGTGTTTCTCAGAAGAATCCAAGGGCCTCCCTGGGGCACACCAGCATTGAATGTAAGGTTGCTTGGAACGGCGTTCCTGAGGCCGTTGGAATGCTGTACAAACGAGAGCTGTCGAGCGATCCGGGCAGGGCTTTGCCATTACCGCTGCACATTCACAGCGTTAAAGCAAACGAACCCATTTGCTTCTGTTGGCTCAAACGCAACAGAAGAGTTGGACGGCATTCAGTGCCCTTTCAAAGATGTTACAACGAACGTGAATGCACAAGGAGTCGTGAAAGACGCAACAGTGTGGCAGCATTCCTTGAACACATGCTTCTCCGCTACTGTGGCATACCTAAGCATACTATGGGAGAAATCCGGACTTTAACTTGAGGTCAGGGGTCCAATTTCTTGGCCGGCAAGCTCCAGTGTGCTCCTGGAGGAGCTCCCAGCAAGGAACTGAGACCAGCATGCCTCATACGAGTACACTCACAGTTCTTTCGGGACGCCGTCAGGTAGCAAAGAGAAGATGGGCAGCAGGAGTGTTTTTCAGGCAGCTTTCAAACCGCCACTGTCTCGCCTCCCACGGACGAAATTAAGGTTTTGCCAGGGTTGCCCGGTTTCAAACTGGAGCTCATAAGGTTATCCTCAGTAGTCTCTGACTACCTCAGCGAAACACACGGGACCCACAGGGCCCTTCCATGGAAACCCTTTGGGCACGGGCACCTCTGCATAGGATGAACTGGGTAAGAATTTCAGTCCCTTAGCTAGGCCTCTGTGACCATGGCTCTTGCACATACCTAACCGTGTTGTGAAAAATGTACTGGTCTTCAGGCTGGATGAAAAGCTCAGCTTTTGCTTCTGTGAGAGTGCTGTCCTGTGTCCCGGACTGAATCGTCAGCACAATGTGTATTAGCAGTGCAGTTCTGTTTCAGTCACCGAGACCGATCCACTTGCAAAGAGAGTCTGCCAGACGCTGCTTGCGCGAGGCTCTTTGACGACTGGAACACTCTCTATATGCAACCCAGAAAGGAGTGCGTTGCCCTTGTTATGAATGTGAAGAGTGCTTCCCAGGGGCCTATTTGGCCTAGGGCTCCTCAGAAGCCAGCGGCCGCTCTGGCGGCACAAAGCGGTCATCATGCGAAATTGGTGCCAGATCGACTGTCCTATGTGTCCCCAGGGGCATAGCAGAGTTAAGGCACTCCATTTCAGAGTATGGCTTCGTGGATACCACTGCACACCCAACTCTGCTGATGTGAAACACTGGACCTTACCTTGAGGCCTTAGGTCACCTTTCATTTGGCCGGAGCTGAATCTGGAGTGCAGTGGGATGAATTTCTAGAAAGGAATTGCCAGCACATTATTGACATTGAGAGAACGCAGCCTTGGCCCACAGCGACAATCCTGCAGTGAAGAGAAGTTGGGCCGCTAGTGCTGTTCAGGCAGCTTGGAAGACCAAAGCAAGTCCCTTCCAAACCGGGAGAATGCGACCGTTCCCATCAGTGTCCCCCTTTCACGCTTGATGACACAGCATGTTTATCTGAAGATTCTGCCTAGCCCTCTAGTACTAGGGAAAGACTGCCTCCTTCTGCTAAGAAAGGTTTTCACGTGGGGAGTGCTGTACGTGCAGAAGAGCATTCCCCCGCCGTGCAAAAGTTAGGCCTTGGTGAATCTGGAGGGTCCCAGAAGTCCAGCCTTGTCACAGGGAAAGCTGTCCGTTGTTTTCAGGCTGGAACTCAACATGTAGCTTCCGACTGCCGCAGGGAGGCATCTCTTGGGAGCCCACAGGTTTCATTTGTGAGGCACGGTGGTGTTTCTCAGAAGAATCCAAAGGCCTCCCTGGGGCACAACAGCATTGAATGTAAGGCTGCTTGGAACGGCGTTCCTGAGGCCGTTGGAATGCTGTACAAACGAGAGCTGTCGAGCGATCCGGGCAGGGCTTTGCCATTACCGCTGCACATTCACAGCGTTAAAGCAAACGAACCCATTTGCTTCTGTTGCTTCAAACGCAACAGAAGAGTTGGACGACATTCAGTGCCCTTTCAAAGATGTTACAACGAACGTGAGTGCACAAGGAGTCGTGAAAGACGCAACAGTGTGGCAGCATTCCTTGAACACATGCTTCTCCGCTACTATGGCATACCTAAGCTTACTATGGAAGAAATCTGAACTTTTACTTGAGACCAGGGGTCCAATTTTTTGGCCGGCAAGCTCCAGTGTGCTCCTGGAGGAGCTCCCAGCAAGGAACTGAGACCAGCATGCCTCATACGAGTACACTCACAGTTCTTTCGGGACGCCGTCAGGCAGCAAAGAGAAGATGGGCAGCAGGAGTGTTTTTCAGGCATCTTTCAAACCGCCACTGTCTCGCCTACCACGGACGAAATTAAGGTTTTGCCAGGGTTGCCCACTTTCAAACTGGAGCTCATAAGGTTATCCTCAGTAGTCTCTGACTACCTCAGGGAAACACACGGGACCCACAGGGCCCTTCCATGGAGACCGTTTGGGCACGGGCACCTCTGCATAGGATGAGCTGGGTAAGTATTTCAGTACCTTAGCTAGGCCTCTGTGACCATGGCTCTTGCACATACCTAACAGTGTTAAGTGTGAAAAATGGACTGGTCTTCAGGCTGGATGAAAAGCTCAGCTTTTGCTTCTGTGAGAGTGCTGTCCTGTGTCCCGGACTGAATCGTCAGCACAACGTGTATTAGCAGTGCAGTTCTGTTTCAGTCACCGAGACCGATCCACTTGCAAAGAGAGTCTGCCAGGCGCTGCTTGCGCGAGGCTCTTTGACGACTGGAACACTCTCCATAGGCAACCCAGAAAGGAGTGCGTTGCCCTTGCTATGAATGTGAAGAGTGCTTCCCGGGGGCCTATTTGGCCTAGGGCTCCTCAGAAGCCAGCGGCCGCTCTGGCGGCACAAAGCGGTCATCATGCGAAATTGGTGCCAGATCGACTGTCCTATGTGTCCCCAGGCGCATAGCAGAGTTAAGGCAATCCATTTCAGAGTATGGCTTCGTGGATACCACTGCACACCCAACTCTGCTGATGTGAAACACTGGACCTTACCTTGAGGCCTTAGGTCACCTTTCATTTGGCCGGAGCTGAATCTGGAGTGCAGTGGGATGAGTTTCTAGAAAGGAATTGCCAGCACATTATTGACATTGAGAGAACGCAGCCTTGGCCCACAGCGACAATCCTGCAGTGAGGAGAAGTGGGGCCGCTAGTGCTGTTCAGGCAGCTTGGAAGCCCAAAGCAACTCACTTCCAAACCGGGAGAATGCTACCGTTCCCATCAGTGTCCCCCTTTCACGCTTGATGACACAGCATGTTTATCTGAAGATTCTGCCTAGCCCTCTAGTACTAGGGAAAGACTGCCTCCTTCTGCTAAGAAAGGTTTTCACGTGGGGAGTGCTGTACGTGCAGAAGAGCATTCCCCCGCCGTGCAAAAGTTAGGCCTTGGTGAATCTGGAGGGTGCCAGAAGTCCAGCCTTGTCACAGGGAAAGCTGTCCGTTGTTTTCAGGCTGGAACTCAACATGTAGCTTCCGACTGCGGCAGGGAGGCATCTCTTGGGAGCCCACAGGTTTCATTTGTGAGGCATGGTGGTGTTTCTCAGAAGAATCCAAGGGCCTCCCTGGGGCACACCAGCATTGAATGTAAGGCTGCTTGGAACGGCGTTCCTGAGGCCGTTGGAATGCTGTACAAACGAGAGCTGTCGAGCGATCCGGGCAGGGCTTTGCCATTACCGCTGCACATTCGCAGCGTTAAAGCAAACGAACCCATTTGCTTCTGTTGGCTCAAACGCAACAGAAGAGTTGGACGGCATTCAGTGCCCTTTCAAAGATGTTACAACGAACGTGAGTGCACAAGGAGTCGTGAAAGACGCAACAGTGTGGCAGCATTCCTTGAACACATGCTTCTCCGCTACTATGGCATACCTAAGCTTACTCTGGAAGAAATCTGAACTTTTACTTGAGACCAGGGGTCCAAGTTTTTGGCCGGCAAGCTCCAGTGTGCTCCTGGAGGAGCTCCCAGCAAGGAACTGAGACCAGCATGCCTCATACGAGTACACTCACAGTTCTTTCGGGACGCCGTCAGGCAGCAAAGAGAAGATGGGCAGCAGGAGTGTTTTTCAGGCAGCTTTCAAACCGCCACTGTCTCGCCTACCATGGACGAAATTAAGGTTTTGCCAGGGTTGCCCGGTTTCAACCTGGAGCTCATAAGGTTATCCTCAGTAGTCTCTGACTACCTCAAGGAAACACACGGGACCCACAGGGCCCTTCCATGGAGACCCTTTGGGCACGGACACCTCTGCATAGGATGAGCTGGGTAAGTATTTCAGTACCTTAGCTAGGCCTCTGTGACCATGGCTCTTGCACATACCTAACAGTGTTAAGTGTGAAAAATGGACTGGTCTTCAGGCTGGATGAAAAGCTCAGCTTTTGCTTCTGTGAGAGTGCTGTCCTGTGTCCCGGACTGAATCGTCAGCACAACGTGTATTAGCAGTGCAGTTCTGTTTCAGTCACCGAGACCGATCCACTTGCAAAGAGAGTCTGCCAGGCGCTGCTTGCGCGAGGCTCTTTGACGACTGGAACACTCTCCATAGGCAAGCCAGAAAGGAGTGCGTTGCACTTGCTATGAATGTGAAGAGTGCTTCCCGGGGGCCTATTTGGCCTAGGGCTCCTCAGAAGCCAGCGGCCGCTCTGGCGGCACAAAGCGGTCATCATGCGAAATTGGTGCCAGATCGACTGTCCTATGTGTCCCCAGGCGCATAGCAGAGTTAAGGCAATCCATTTCAGAGTATGGCTTCGTGGATACCACTGCACACCCAACTCTGCTGATGTGAAACACTGGACCTTACCTTGAGGCCTTAGGTCACCTTTCATTTGGCCGGAGCTGAATCTGGAGTGCAGTGGGATGAGTTTCTAGAAAGGAATTGCCAGCACATTATTGACATTGAGAGAACGCAGCCTTGGCCCACAGCGACAATCCTGCAGTGAGGAGAAGTGGGGCCGCTAGTGCTGTTCAGGCAGCTTGGAAGCCCAAAGCAACTCACTACCAAACCGGGAGAATGCTACCGTTCCCATCAGTGTCCCCCTTTCACGCTTGATGACACAGCATGTTTATCTGAAGATTCTGCCTAGCCCTCTAGTACTAGGGAAAGACTGCCTCCTTCTGCTAAGAAAGGTTTTCACGTGGGGAGTGCTGTACGTGCAGAAGAGCATTCCCCCGCCGTGCAAAAGTTAGGCCTTGGTGAATCTGGAGGGTGCCAGAAGTCCAGCCTTGTCACAGGGAAAGCTGTCCGTTGTTTTCAGGCTGGAACTCAACATGTAGCTTCCGACTGCAGCAGGGAGGCATCTCTTGGGAGCCCACAGGTTTCATTTGTGAGGCATGGTGGTGTTTCTCAGAAGAATCCAAGGGCCTCCCTGGGGCACACCAGCATGGAATGTAAGGCTGCTTGGAACGGCGTTCCTGAGGCCGTTGGAATGCTGTACAAACGAGAGCTGTCGAGCGATCCGGGCAGGGCTTTGCCATTACCGCTGCACATTCACAGCGTTAAAGCAAACGAACCCATTTGCTTCTGTTGGCTCAAACGCAACAGAAGAGTTGGACGGCATTCAGTGCCCTTTCAAAGATCTTACAAGGAACGTGAGTGCACAAGGAGTCGTGAAAGACGCAACAGTGTGGCAGCATTCCTTGAACACATGCTTCTCCGCTACTATGGCATACCTAAGCTTACTATGGAAGAAATCTGAACTTTTACTTGAGACCAGGGGTCCAATTTCTTGACCGGCAAGCTCCAGTGTGCTCCTGGAGGAGCTCCCAGCAAGGAACTGAGACCAGCATGCCTCATACGAGTACACTCACAGTTCTTTCGGGACGCCGTCAGGCAGCAAAGAGAAGATGGGCAGCAGGAGTGTTTTTCAGGCAGCTTTCAAACCGCCACTGTCTCGCCTACCACGGACGAAATTAAGGTTTTGCCAGGGTTGCCCGGTTTCAAACTGGAGCTCATAAGGTTATCCTCAGTAGTCTCTGACTAACTCAAGGAAACACACGGGACCCACAGGGCCCTTCCATGGAGACCCTTTGGGCACGGACACCTCTGCATAGGATGAGCTGGGTAAGTATTTCAGTACCTTCGCTAGGCCTCTGTGACCATGGCTCTTGCACATACCTAACAGTGTTAAGTGTGAAAAATGTACTGGTCTTCAGGCTGGATGAAAAGCTCAGCTTTTGCTTCTGTGAGAGTGCTGTCCTGTGTCCCGGACTGAATCGTCAGCACAATGTGTATTAGCAGTGCAGTTCTGTTTCAGTCACCGAGACCGATCCACTTGCAAAGAGAGTCTGCCAGGCGCTGCTTGCGCGAGGCTCTTTGACGACTGGAACACTCTCCGTAGGCAACCTAGAAAGGAGTGCGTTGCTCTTGCTATGAATGTGAAGAGTGCTTCCCGGGGGCCTATTTGGCCTAGGGCTCCTCAGAAGCCAGCGGCCGCTCTGGCGGCACAAAGCGGTCATCATGCGAAATTGGTGCCAGATCGACTGTCCTATGTGTCCCCAGGCGCATAGCAGAGTTAAGGCAATCCATTTCAGAGTATGGCTTCGTGGATACCACTGCACACCCAACTCTGCTGATGTGAAACACTGGACCTTACTTTGAGGCCTTAGGTCACCTTTCATTTGGCCGGAGCTGAATCTGGAGTGCAGTGGGATGAGTTTCTAGAAAGGAATTGCCAGCACATTATTGACATTGAGAGAACGCAGCCTTGGCCCACAGCGACAATCCTGCAGTGAGGAGAAGTGGGGCCGCTAGTGCTGTTCAGGCAGCTTGGAAGCCCAAAGCAACTCACTTCCAAACCGGGAGAATGCTACCGTTCCCATCAGTGTCCCCCTTTCACGCTTGATGACACAGCATGTTTATCTGAAGATTCTGCCTAGCCCTCTAGTACTAGGGAAAGACTGCCTCCTTCTGCTAAGAAAGGTTTTCACGTGGGGAGTGCTGTACGTGCAGAAGAGCATTCCCCCGCCGTGCAAAAGTTAGGCCTTGGTGAATCTGGAGGGTCCCAGAAGTCCAGCCTTGTCACAGGGAAAGCTGTCCGTTGTTTTCAGGCTGGAACTCAACATGTAGCTTCCGACTGCCGCAGGGAGGCACCTCTTGGGATCCCACAGGTTTCATTTGTGAGGCACGGTGGTGTTTCTCAGAAGAATCCAAAGGCCTCCCTGGGGCACACCAGCATGGAATGTAAGGCTGCTTGGAACGGCGTTCCTGAGGCCGTTGGAATGCTGTACAAACGAGAGCTGTCCAGCGATCCGGGCAGGGCTTTGCCATTACCGCTGCACATTCACAGCGTTAAAGCAAACGAACCCATTTGCTTCTGTTGGCTGAAACGGAACAGAAGAGTTGGATGGCATTCAGTGCCCTTTCACCAATGTTACAACGAACGTGAGTGCACGATGAGTCGTGAAAGACGCAACAGTGTGGCAGCATTCCTTGAACCCCTGCTTCTCCGCTACTGTGGCATACCTAAGCATACTATGGGAGAAATCCGGACTTTAACTTCAGGTCAGGGGTCCAATTTCTTGGCCGGCAAGCTCCAGTGTGCTCCTGGAGGAGCTCCCAGCAAGGAACTGAGACCAGCATGCCTCATACGAGTACACTCACAGTTCTTTCGGGACACCGTCAGGTAGCAAAGCGAAGATGGGCAGCAGGAGTGTTTTTCAGGCAGCTTTCAAACCGCCACTGTCTCGCCTCCCACGGACGAAATTAAGGTTTTGCCAGGGTTGCCCGGTTTCAAACTGGAGCTCATAAGGTTATCCTCAGTAGTCTCTGACTACCTCAACGAAACACACGGGACCCACAGGGCCCTTCCATGGAGACCCTTTGGGCACGGGCACCTCTGCATAGGATGAACTGGGTAAGAATTTCAGTCCCTTAGCTAGGCCTCTGTGACCATGGCTCTTGCACATACCTAACCGTGTTGTGAAAAATGTACTGGTCTTCAGGCTGGATGAAAAGCTCAGCTTTTGCTTCTGTGAGAGTGCTGTCCTGTGTCCCGGACTGAATCGTCAGCACAATGTGTATTAGCAGTGCAGTTCTGTTTCAGTCACCGAGACCGATCCACTTGCAAAGAGAGTCTGCCAGGCGCTGCTTGCGCGAGGCTCTTTGACGACTGGAACTCTCTCCATAGGCAAGCCAGAAAGGAGTGCGTTGCCCTTGCTATGAATGTGAAGAGTGCTTCCTGGGGGCCTATTTGGCCTAGGGCTCCTCAGAAGCCAGCGGCCGCTCTGGCGGCACAAAGCTGTCATCATGCGAAATTAGTGCCAGATCGACTGTCCTATGTGTCCCCAGGCGCATAGCAGAGTTAAAGCAATCCATTTCAGAATATGGCTTCGTGGATACCACTGCACACCCAACTCTGCTGATGTGAAACACTGGACCTTACCTTGAGGCCTTAGGTCACCTTTCATTTGGCCGGAGCTGAATCTGGAGTGCAGTGGGATGAGTTTCTAGAAAGGAATTGCCAGCACATTATTGACATTGAGAGAACGCAGCCTTGGCCCACAGCGACAATCCTGCAGTGAGGAGAAGTGGGGCCGCTAGTGCTGTTCAGGCAGCTTGGAAGCCCAAAGCAACTCACGTCCAAACCGGGAGAATGCTACCGTTCCCATCAGTGTCCCCCTTTCACGCTTGATGACACAGCATGTTTATCTGAAGATTCTGCCTAGCCCTCTAGTACTAGGGAAAGACTGCCTCCTTCTGCTAAGAAAGGTTTTCACGTGGGGAGTGCTGTACGTGCAGAAGAGCATTCCCCCGCCGTGCAAAAGTTAGGCCTTGGTGAATCTGGAGGGTCCCAGAAGTCCAGCCTTGTCACAGGGAAAGCTGTCCGTTGTTTTCAGGCTGGAACTCAACATGTAGCTTCCGACTGCCGCAGGGAGGCACCTCTTGGGAGCCCACAGGTTTCATTTGTGAGGCACGGTGGTGTTTCTCAGAAGAATCCAAAGGCCTCCCTGGGGCACACCAGCATGGAATGTAAGGCTGCTTGGAACGGCGTTCCTGAGGCCGTTGGAATGCTGTACAAACGAGAGCTGTCGAGCGATCCGGGCAGGGCTTTGCCATTACCGCTGCACATTCACAGCGTTAAAGCAAACGAACCCATTTGCTTCTGTTGGCTCAAACGCAACAGAAGAGTTGGATGGCATTCAGTGCCCTTTCACCAATGTTACAACGAACGTGAGTGCACGATGAGTCGTGAAAGACGCAACAGTGTGGCAGCATTCCTTGAACCCATGCTTCTCCGCTACTGTGGCATACCTAAGCATACTATGGGAGAAATCCGGACTTTAACTTGAGGTCAGGGGTCCAATTTCTTGGCCGGCAAGCTCCAGTGTGCTCCTGGAGGAGCTCCCAGCAAGGAACTGAGACCAGCATGCCTCATACGAGTACACTCACAGTTCTTTCGGGACGCCGTCAGGCAGCAAAGAGAAGATGGGCAGCAGGAGTGTTTTTCAGGCAGCTTTCAAACCGCCACTGTCTCGCCTCCCACGGACGAAATTAAGGTTTTGCCAGGGTTGCCCGGTTTCAAACTGGAGCTCATAAGGTTATCCTCAGTAGTCTCTGACTACCTCAAGGAAACACACGGGACCCACAGGGCCCTTCCATGGAGACTCTTTGGGCACGGGCACCTCTGCATAGGATGAACTGGGTAAGAATTTCAGTCCCTTAGCTAGGCCTCGGTGACCATGGCTCTTGCACATACCTAACCGTGTTGTGAAAAATGTACTGGTCTTCAGGCTGGATGAAAAGCTCAGCTTTTGCTTCTGTGAGAGTGCTGTCCTGTGTCCCGGACTGAATCGTCAGCACAATGTGTATTAGCAGTGCAGTTCTGTTTCAGTCACCGAGACCGATCCACTTGCAAAGAGAGTCTGCCAGGCGCTGCTTGCGCGAGGCTCTTTGACGACTGGAACACTTTCCATAGGCAACCCAGAAAGGAGTGCGTTGCCCTTGCTATGAATGTGAAGAGTGCTTCCCAGGGGCCTATTTGGCCTAGGGCTCCTCAGAAGCCAGCGGCCGCTCTGGCGGCACAAAGCGGTCATCATGCGAAATTGGTGCCAGATCGACTGTCCTATGTGTCCCCAGGGGCATAGCAGAGTTAAGGCACTCCATTTCAGAGTATGGCTTCGTGGATACCACTGCACACCCAACTCTGCTGATGTGAAACACTGGACCTTACCTTGAGGGCTTAGGTCACCTTTCACTTGGCCGGAGCTGAATCTGGAGTGCAGTGGGATGAATTTCTAGAAAGGAATTGCCAGCACATTATTGACATTGAGAGAACGCAGCCTTGGCCCACAGCGACAATCCTGCAGTGAAGAGAAGTTGGGCCGCTAGTGCTGTTCAGGCAGCTTGGAAGACCAAAGCAAGTCCCTTCCAAACCGGGAGAATGCGACCGTTCCCATCAGTGTCCCCCTTTCACGCTTGATGACACAGCATGTTTATCTGAAGATTCTGCCTAGCCCTCTAGTACTAGGGAAAGACTGCCTCGTTCTGCTAAGAAAGGTTTTCACGTGGGGAGTGCTGTACGTGCAGAAGAGCATTCCCCCACCGTGCAAAAGTTAGGCCTTGGTGAATCTGGAGGGTGCCAGAAGTCCAGCCTTGTCACAGGGAAAGCTGTCCGTTGTTTTCAGGCTGGAACTCAACATGTAGCTTCCGACTGCCGCAGGGAGGCACCTCTTGGGAGCCCACAGGTTTCATTTGTGAGGCACGGTGGTGTTTCTCAGAAGAATCCAAAGGCCTCCCTGGGGCACACCAGCATGGAATGTAAGGCTGCTTGGAACGGCGTTCCTGAGGCCGTTGGAATGCTGTACAATCGAGAGCTGTCGAGCGATCCGGGCAGGGCTTTGCCATTACAGCTGCACATTCACAGCGTTAAAGCAAACGAACCCATTTGCTTCTGTTGGCTCAAACGCAACAGAAGAGTTGGACGGCATTCAGTGCCCTTTCACAGATGTTACAACGAACGTGAGTGCACAATGAGTCGTGAAAGACGCAACAGTGTGGCAGCATTCCTTGAACACATGCTTCTCCGCTACTGTGGCATACCTAAGCATACTATGGGAGAAATCCGGACTGTTACTTGAGGTCAGGGGTCCAATTTCTTGGCCGGCAAGCTCCAGTGTGCTCCTGGAGGAGCTCCCAGCAAGGAACTGAGACCAGCATGCCTCATACGAGTACACTCACAGTTCTTTCGGGACGCCGTCAGGTAGCAAAGAGAAGATGGGCAGCAGGAGTGTTTTTCAGGCAGCTTTCAAACCGCCACTGTCTCGCCTCCCACGGACGAAATTAAGGTTTTGCCAGGGTTGCCCGGTTTCAAACTGGAGCTCATAAGGTTATCCTCAGTAGTCTCTGACTACCTCAAGGACACACGGGACCCACAGGGCCCTTCCATGGAGACCCTTTGGGCACGGGCACCTCTGCATAGATGAACTGGGTAAGAATTTCAGTCCCTTAGCTAGGCCTCGGTGACCATGGCTCTCGCACATACCTAACAGTGTTAAGTGTGAAAAATGTACTGGTCTTCAGGCTGGATGAAAAGCTCAGCTTTTGCTTCTGTGAGAGTGCTGTCCTGTGTCCCGGACTGAATCGTCAGCACATTGTGTATTAGCAGTGCAGTTCTGTTTCAGTCCCTGAGGCCGATCCACTTGCAAAGAGAGTCTGCCAGACGCTGCTTGCGCGAGCCTCTTTGACGAGTGGAACACTCTCCATAGGCAACCCAGAAAGGAGTGCGTTGCCCTTGCTATGAATGTGAAGAGTGCTTCCCAGGGGCCTATTTGGCCTAGGGCTCCTCAGAAGCCAGCGGCCGCTCTGGTGGCACAAAGCGGTCATCATGCGAAATTGGTGCCAGATCGACTGTCGTATGTGTCCCCAGGGGCATAGCAGAGTTAAGGCACTCCATTTCAGAGTATGGCTTCGTGGATACCACTGCACACCCAACTCTGCTGATGTGAAACACTGGACCTTACCTTGAGGCCTTAGGTCACCTTTCATTTGGCCGGAGCTGAATCTGGAGTGCAGTGGGATGAGTTTCTAGAAAGGAATTGCCAGCACATTATTGACATTGAGAGAACGCAGCCTTGGCCCACAGCGACAATCCTGCAGTGAGGAGAAGAGGGGCCGCTAGTGCTGTTCAGGCAGCTTGGAAGCCCAAAGCAACTCACTTCCAAACCGGGAGAATGCTACCGTTCCCATCAGTGTCCCCCTTTCACGCTTGATGACACAGCATGTTTATCTGAAGATTCTGCCTAGCCCTATAGTACTAGGGAAAGACTGCCTCGTTCTGCTAAGAAAGGTTTTCACGTGGGGAGTGCTGTACGTGCAGAAGAGCATTCCCCCGCCGTGCAAAAGTTAGGCCTTGGTGAATCTGGAGGGTCCCAGAAGTCCAGCCTTGTCACAGGGAAAGCTGTCCGTTGTTTTCAGGCTGGAACTCAACATGTAGCTTCCGACTGCCGCAGGGAGGCATCTCTTGGGAGCCCACAAGTTTCATTTTTGAGGCACGGTGGTGTTTCTCAGAAGAATCCAAAGGCCTCCCTGGGGCACACCAGCATGGTATGTAAGGCTGCTTGGAACGGCGTTCCTGAGGCCGTTGGAATGCTGTACAAACGAGAGCTGTCGAGCGATCCGGGCAGGGCTTTGCCATTACCGCTGCACATTCACAGCGTTAAAGCAAACGAACCAATTTGCTTCTGTTGGCTCAAACGCAACAGAAGAGTTGGACGGCATTCAGTGCCCTTTCAAAGATGTTACAATGAACGTGAGTGCACAAGGAGTCGTGAAAGACGCAACAGTGTGGCAGCATTCCTTGAACACATGCTCTCCGCTACTATGGCATACCTAAGCTTACTATGGAAGAAATCTGAACTTTTACTTGAGACCAGGGGTCCAATTTCTTGGCCGGCAAGCTCCAGTGTGCTCCTGGAGGAGCTCCCAGCAAGGAACTGAGACCAGCATGCCTCATACGAGTACACTCACAGTTCTTTCGGGACGCCGTCAGGCAGCAAAGAGAAGATGGGCAGCAGGAGTGTTTTTCAGGCAGCTTTCAAACCGCCACTGTCTCGCCTACCACGGACGAAATTAAGGTTTTGCCAGGGTTGCCCGGTTTCAAACTGGAGCTCATAAGGTTATCCTCAGTAGTCTCTGACTACCTCAAGGAAACACACGGGACCCACAGGGCCCTTCCATGGAGACCCTTTGGGCACGGGCACCTCTGCATAGGATGAGCTGGGTAAGTATTTCAGTACCTTAGCTAGGCCTCTGTGACCATGGCTCTTGCACATACCTAACAGTGTTAAGTGTGAAAAATGTACTGGTCTTCAGGCTGGATGAAAAGCTCAGCTTTTGCTTCTGTGAGAGTGCTGTCCTGTGTCCCGGACTGAATCGTCAGCACAACGTGTATTAGCAGTGCAGTTCTGTTTCAGTCACCGAGACCGATCCACTTGCAAAGAGAGTCTGCCAGGCGCTGCTTGCGCGAGGCTCTTTGACGACTGGAACACTCTCCATAGGCAACCCAGAAAGGAGTGCGTTGCCCTTGCTATGAATGTGAAGAGTGCTTCCCGGGGGCCTATTTGGCCTAGGGCTCCTCAGAAGCCAGCGGCCGCTCTGGCGGCACAAAGCGGTCATCATGCGAAATTGGTGCCAGATCGACTGTCCTATGTGTCCCCAGGCGCATAGCAGAGTTAAGGCAATCCATTTCAGAGTATGGCTTCATGGATACCACTGCACACCCAACTCTGCTGATGTGAAACACTGGACCTTACCTTGAGGCCTTAGGTCACCTTTCATTTGGCCGGAGCTGAATCTGGAGTGCAGTGGGATGAGTTTCTAGAAAGGAATTGCCAGCACATTATTGACATTGAGAGAACGCAGCCTTGGCCCACAGCGACAATCCTGCACTGAGGAGAAGTGGGGCCGCTAGTGCTGTTCAGGCAGCTTGGAAGCCCAAAGCAACTCACTTCCAAACCGGGAGAATGCTACCGTTCCCATCAGTGTCCCCCTTTCACGCTTGATGACACAGCATGTTTATCTGAAGATTCTGCCTAGCCCTCTAGTACTAGGGAAAGACTGCCTCCTTCTGCTAAGAAAGGTTTTCACGTGGGGAGTGCTGTACGTGCAGAAGAGCATTCCCCCGCCGTGCAAAAGTTAGGCCTTGGTGAATCTGGAGGGTGCCAGAAGTCCAGCCTTGTCACAGGGAAAGCTGTCCGTTGTTTTCAGGCTGGAACTCAACATGTAGCTTCCGACTGCGGCAGGGAGGCATCTCTTGGGAGCCCACAGGTTTCATTTGTGAGGCATGGTGGTGTTTCTCAGAAGAATCCAAGGGCCTCCCTGGGGCACACCAGCATGGAATGTAAGGCTGCTTGGAACGGCGTTCCTGAGGCCGTTGGAATGCTGTACAAACGAGAGCTGTCGAGCGATCCGGGCAGGGCTTTGCCATTACCGCTGCACATTCACAGCGTTAAAGCAAACGAACCCATTTGCTTCTGTTGGCTCAAACGCAACAGAAGAGTTGGACGGCATTCAGTGCCCTTTCAAAGATGTTACAATGAACGTGAGTGCACAAGGAGTCGTGAAAGACGCAACAGTGTGGCAGCATTCCTTGAACACATGCTCTCCGCTACTATGGCATACCTAAGCTTACTATGGAAGAAATCTGAACTTTTACTTGAGACCAGGGGTCCAATTTTTTGGCCGGCAAGCTCCAGTGTGCTCCTGGAGGAGCTCCCAGCAAGGAACTGAGACCAGCATGCCTCATACGAGTACACTCACAGTTCTTTCGGGACGCCGTCAGGCAGCAAAGAGAAGATGGGCAGCAGGAGTGTTTTTCAGGCAGCTTTCAAACCGCCACTGTCTCGCCTACCATGGACGAAATTAAGGTTTTGCCAGGGTTGCCCAGTTTCAAACTGGAGCTCATAAGGTTATCCTCAGTAGTCTCTGACTACCTCAAGGAAACACACGGGACCCACAGGGCCCTTCCATGGAGACCCTTTGGGCACGGGCACCTCTGCATAGGATGAGCTGGGTAAGTATTTCAGTACCTTAGCTAGGCCTCTGTGACCATGGCTCTTGCACATACCTAACAGTGTTAAGTGTGAAAAATGTACTGATCTTCAGGCTGGATGAAAAGCTCAGCTTTTGCTTCTGTGAGAGTGCTGTCCTGTGTCCCGGACTGAATCGTCAGCACAACGTGTATTAGCAGTGCAGTTCTGTTTCAGTCACCGAGACCGATCCACTTGCAAAGAGAGTCTGCCAGGCGCTGCTTGCGCGAGGCTCTTTGACGACTGGAACACTCTCCATAGGCAACCCAGAAAGGAGTGCGTTGCCCTTGCTATGAATGTGAAGAGTGCTTCCCGGGGGCCTATTTGGCCTAGGGCTCCTCAGAAGCCAGCGGCCGCTCTGGCGGCACAAAGCGGTCATCATGCGAAATTGGTGCCAGATCGACTGTCCTATGTGTCCCCAGGCGCATAGCAGAGTTAAGGCAATCCATTTCAGAGTATGGCTTCGTGGATACCACTGCACACCCAACTCTGCTGATGTGAAACACTGGACCTTACCTTGAGGCCTTAGGTCACCTTTCATTTGGCCGGAGCTGAATCTGGAGTGCAGTGGGATGAGTTTCTAGAAAGGAATTGCCAGCACATTATTGACATTGAGAGAACGCAGCCTTGGCCCACAGCGACAATCCTGCACTGAGGAGAAGTGGGGCCGCTAGTGCTGTTCAGGCAGCTTGGAAGCCCAAAGCAACTCACTTCCAAACCGGGAGAATGCTACCGTTCCCATCAGTGTCCCCCTTTCACGCTTGATGACACAGCATGTTTATCTGAAGATTCTGCCTAGCCCTCTAGTACTAGGGAAAGACTGCCTCCTTCTGCTAAGAAAGGTTTTCACATGGGGAGTGCTGTACGTGCAGAAGAGCATTCCCCCGCCGTGCAAAAGTTAGGCCTTGGTGAATCTGGAGGGTGCCAGAAGTCCAGCCTTGTCACAGGGAAAGCTGTCCGTTGTTTTCAGGCTGGAACTCAACATGTAGCTTCCGACTGCGGCAGGGAGGCATCTCTTGGGAGCCCACAGGTTTCATTTGTGAGGCATGGTGGTGTTTCTCAGAAGAATCCAAGGGCCTCCCTGGGGCACACCAGCATGGAATGTAAGGCTGCTTGGAACGGCGTTCCTGAGGCCGTTGGAATGCTGTACAAACGAGAGCTGTCGAGCGATCCGGGCAGGGCTTTGCCATTACCGCTGCACATTCACAGCGTTAAAGCAAACGAACCAATTTGCTTCTGTTGGCTCAAACGCAACAGAAGAGTTGGACGGCATTCAGTGCCCTTTCAAAGATGTTACAATGAACGTGAGTGCACAAGGAGTCGTGAAAGACGCAACAGTGTGGCAGCATTCCTTGAACACATGCTCTCCGCTACTATGGCATACCTAAGCTTACTATGGAAGAAATCTGAACTTTTACTTGAGACCAGGGGTCCAATTTCTTGGCCGGCAAGCTCCAGTGTGCTCCTGGAGGAGCTCCCAGCAAGGAACTGAGACCAGCATGCCTCATACGAGTACACTCACAGTTCTTTCGGGACGCCGTCAGGCAGCAAAGAGAAGATGGGCAGCAGGAGTGTTTTTCAGGCAGCTTTCAAACCGCCACTGTCTCGCCTACCACGGACGAAATTAAGGTTTTGCCAGGGTTGCCCGGTTTCAAACTGGAGCTCATAAGGTTATCCTCAGTAGTCTCTGACTACCTCAAGGAAACACACGGGACCCACAGGGCCCTTCCATGGAGACCCTTTGGGCACGGGCACCTCTGCATAGGATGAGCTGGGTAAGTATTTCAGTACCTTAGCTAGGCCTCTGTGACCATGGCTCTTGCACATACCTAACAGTGTTAAGTGTGAAAAATGTACTGGTCTTCAGGCTGGATGAAAAGCTCAGCTTTTGCTTCTGTGAGAGTGCTGTCCTGTGTCCCGGACTGAATCGTCAGCACAACGTGTATTAGCAGTGCAGTTCTGTTTCAGTCACCGAGACCGATCCACTTGCAAAGAGAGTCTGCCAGGCGCTGCTTGCGCGAGGCTCTTTGACGACTGGAACACTCTCCATAGGCAACCCAGAAAGGAGTGCGTTGCCCTTGCTATGAATGTGAAGAGTGCTTCCCGGGGGCCTATTTGGCCTAGGGCTCCTCAGAAGCCAGCGGCCGCTCTGGCGGCACAAAGCGGTCATCATGCGAAATTGGTGCCAGATCGACTGTCCTATGTGTCCCCAGGCGCATAGCAGAGTTAAGGCAATCCATTTCAGAGTATGGCTTCATGGATACCACTGCACACCCAACTCTGCTGATGTGAAACACTGGACCTTACCTTGAGGCCTTAGGTCACCTTTCATTTGGCCGGAGCTGAATCTGGAGTGCAGTGGGATGAGTTTCTAGAAAGGAATTGCCAGCACATTATTGACATTGAGAGAACGCAGCCTTGGCCCACAGCGACAATCCTGCACTGAGGAGAAGTGGGGCCGCTAGTGCTGTTCAGGCAGCTTGGAAGCCCAAAGCAACTCACTTCCAAACCGGGAGAATGCTACCGTTCCCATCAGTGTCCCCCTTTCACGCTTGATGACACAGCATGTTTATCTGAAGATTCTGCCTAGCCCTCTAGTACTAGGGAAAGACTGCCTCCTTCTGCTAAGAAAGGTTTTCACGTGGGGAGTGCTGTACGTGCAGAAGAGCATTCCCCCGCCGTGCAAAAGTTAGGCCTTGGTGAATCTGGAGGGTGCCAGAAGTCCAGCCTTGTCACAGGGAAAGCTGTCCGTTGTTTTCAGGCTGGAACTCAACATGTAGCTTCCGACTGCGGCAGGGAGGCATCTCTTGGGAGCCCACAGGTTTCATTTGTGAGGCATGGTGGTGTTTCTCAGAAGAATCCAAGGGCCTCCCTGGGGCACACCAGCATGGAATGTAAGGCTGCTTGGAACGGCGTTCCTGAGGCCGTTGGAATGCTGTACAAACGAGAGCTGTCGAGGGATCCGGGCAGGGCTTTGCCATTACCGCTGCACATTCACAGCGTTAAAGCAAACGAACCCATTTGCTTCTGTTGGCTCAAACGCAACAGAAGAGTTGGACGGCATTCAGTGCCCTTTCAAAGATGTTACAATGAACGTGAGTGCACAAGGAGTCGTGAAAGACGCAACAGTGTGGCAGCATTCCTTGAACACATGCTCTCCGCTACTATGGCATACCTAAGCTTACTATGGAAGAAATCTGAACTTTTACTTGAGACCAGGGGTCCAATTTTTTGGCCGGCAAGCTCCAGTGTGCTCCTGGAGGAGCTCCCAGCAAGGAACTGAGACCAGCATGCCTCATACGAGTACACTCACAGTTCTTTCGGGACGCCGTCAGGCAGCAAAGAGAAGATGGGCAGCAGGAGTGTTTTTCAGGCAGCTTTCAAACCGCCACTGTCTCGCCTACCATGGACGAAATTAAGGTTTTGCCAGGGTTGCCCAGTTTCAAACTGGAGCTCATAAGGTTATCCTCAGTAGTCTCTGACTACCTCAAGGAAACACACGGGACCCACAGGGCCCTTCCATGGAGACCCTTTGGGCACGGGCACCTCTGCATAGGATGAGCTGGGTAAGTATTTCAGTACCTTAGCTAGGCCTCTGTGACCATGGCTCTTGCACATACCTAACAGTGTTAAGTGTGAAAAATGTACTGATCTTCAGGCTGGATGAAAAGCTCAGCTTTTGCTTCTGTGAGAGTGCTGTCCTGTGTCCCGGACTGAATCGTCAGCACAACGTGTATTAGCAGTGCAGTTCTGTTTCAGTCACCGAGACCGATCCACTTGCAAAGAGAGTCTGCCAGGCGCTGCTTGCGCGAGGCTCTTTGACGACTGGAACACTCTCCATAGGCAACCCAGAAAGGAGTGCGTTGCCCTTGCTATGAATGTGAAGAGTGCTTCCCGGGGGCCTATTTGGCCTAGGGCTCCTCAGAAGCCAGCGGCCGCTCTGGCGGCACAAAGCGGTCATCATGCGAAATTGGTGCCAGATCGACTGTCCTATGTGTCCCCAGGCGCATAGCAGAGTTAAGGCAATCCATTTCAGAGTATGGCTTCGTGGATACCACTGCACACCCAACTCTGCTGATGTGAAACACTGGACCTTACCTTGAGGCCTTAGGTCACCTTTCATTTGGCCGGAGCTGAATCTGGAGTGCAGTGGGATGAGTTTCTAGAAAGGAATTGCCAGCACATTATTGACATTGAGAGAACGCAGCCTTGGCCCACAGCGACAATCCTGCACTGAGGAGAAGTGGGGCCGCTAGTGCTGTTCAGGCAGCTTGGAAGCCCAAAGCAACTCACTTCCAAACCGGGAGAATGCTACCGTTACCATCAGTGTCCCCCTTTCACGCTTGATGACACAGCATGTTTATCTGAAGATTCTGCCTAGCCCTCTAGTACTAGGGAAAGACTGCCTCCTTCTGCTAAGAAAGGTTTTCACATGGGGAGTGCTGTACGTGCAGAAGAGCATTCCCCCGCCGTGCAAAAGTTAGGCCTTGGTGAATCTGGAGGGTGCCAGAAGTCCAGCCTTGTCACAGGGAAAGCTGTCCGTTGTTTTCAGGCTGGAACTCAACATGTAGCTTCCGACTGCCGCAGGGAGGCATCTCTTGGGAGCCCACAGGTTTCATTTGTGAGGCATGGTGGTGTTTCTCAGAAGAATCCAAGGGCCTCCCTGGGGCACACCAGCATGGAATGTAAGGCTGCTTGGAACGGCGTTCCTGAGGCCGTTGGAATGCTGTACAAACGAGAGCTGTCGAGCGATCCGGGCAGGGCTTTGCCATTACCGCTGCACATTCACAGCGTTAAAGCAAACGAACCCATTTACTTCTGTTGGCTCAAACGCAACAGAAGAGTTGGACGGCATTCAGTGCCCTTTCAAAGATGTTACAAGGAACGTGAGTGCACAAGGAGTCGTGAAAGACGCAACAGTGTGGCAGCATTCCTTGAACACATGCTTCTCCGCTACTATGGCATACCTAAGCTTACTATGGAAGAAATCTGAACTTTTACTTGAGACCAGGGGTCCAATTTCTTGGCCGGCAAGCTCCAGTGTGCTCCTGGAGGAGCTCCCAGCAAGGAACTGAGACCAGCATGCCTCATACGAGTACACTCACAGTTCTTTCGGGACGCCGTCAGGCAGCAAAGAGAAGATGGGCAGCAGGAGTGTTTTTCAGGCAGCTTTCAAACCGCCACTGTCTCGCCTACCACGGACGAAATTAAGGTTTTGCCAGGGTTGCCCGGTTTCAAACTGGAGCTCATAAGGTTATCCTCAGTAGTCTCTGACTACCTCAAGGAAACACACGGGACCCACAGGGCCCTTCCATGGAGACCCTTTGGGCACGGACACCTCTGCATAGGATGAGCTGGGTAAGTATTTCAGTACCTTCGCTAGGCCTCTGTGACCATGGCTCTTGCACATACCTAACAGTGTTAAGTGTGAAAAATGTACTGGTCTTCAGGCTGGATGAAAAGCTCAGCTTTTGCTTCTGTGAGAGTGCTGTCCTGTGTCCCGGACTGAATCGTCAGCACAATGTGTATTAGCAGTGCAGTTCTGTTTCAGTCACCGAGACCGATCCACTTGCAAAGAGAGTCTGCCAGGCGCTGCTTGCGCGAGGCTCTTTGACGACTGGAACACTCTCCATAGGCAACCTAGAAAGGAGTGCGTTGCTCTTGCTATGAATGTGAAGAGTGCTTCCCGGGGGCCTATTTGGCCTAGGGTTCCTCAGAAGCCAGCGGCCGCTCTGGCGGCACAAAGCGGTCATCATGCGAAATTGGTGCCAGATCGACTGTCCTATGTGTCCCCAGGCGCATAGCAGAGTTAAGGCAATCCATTTCAGAGTATGGCTTCGTGGATACCACTGCACACCCAACTCTGCTGATGTGAAACACTGGACCTTACTTTGAGGCCTTAGGTCACCTTTCATTTGGCCGGAGCTGAATCTGGAGTGCAGTGGGATGAGTTTCTAGAAAGCAATTGCCAGCACATTATTGACATTGAGAGAACGCAGCCTTGGCCCACAGCGACAATCCTGCACTGAGGAGAAGTGGGGCCGCTAGTGCTGTTCAGGCAGCTTGGAAGCCCAAAGCAACTCACTTCCAAACCGGGAGAATGCTACCGTTCCCATCAGTGTCCCCCTTTCACGCTTGATGACACAGCATGTTTATCTGAAGATTCTGCCTAGCCCTCTAGTACTAGGGAAAGACTGCCTCCTTCTGCTAAGAAAGGTTTTCACGTGGGGAGTGCTGTACGTGCAGAAGAGCATTCCCCCGCCGTGCAAAAGTTAGGCCTTGGTGAATCTGGAGGGTCCCAGAAGTCCAGCCTTGTCACAGGGAAAGCTGTCCGTTGTTTTCAGGCTGGAACTCAACATGTAGCTTCCGACTGCCGCAGGGAGGCACCTCTTGGGAGCCCACAGGTTTCATTTGTGAGGCACGGTGGTGTTTCTCAGAAGAATCCAAAGGCCTCCCTGGGGCACACCAGCATGGAATGTAAGGCTGCTTGGAACGGCGTTCCTGAGGCCGTTGGAATGCTGTACAAACGAGAGCTGTCCAGCGATCCGGGCAGGGCTTTGCCATTACCGCTGCACATTCACAGCGTTAAAGCAAACGAACACATTTGCTTCTGTTGGTTGAAACGGAACAGAAGAGTTGGATGGCATTCAGTGCCCTTTCACCAATGTTACAACGAACGTGAGTGCACGATGAGTCGTGAAAGACGCAACAGTGTGGCAGCATTCCTTGAACCCATGCTTCTCCGCTACTGTGGCATACCTAAGCATACTATGGGAGAAATCCGGACTTTAACTTGAGGTCAGGGGTCCAATTTCTTGGCCGGCAAGCTCCAGTGTGCTCCTGGAGGAGCTCCCAGCAAGGAACTGAGACCAGCATGCCTCATACGAGTACACTCACAGTTCTTTCGGGACGCCGTCAGGTAGCAAAGAGAAGATGGGCAGCAGGAGTGTTTTTCAGGCAGCTTTCAAACCGCCACTGTCTCGCCTCCCACGGACGAAATTAAGGTTTTGCCAGGGTTGCCCGGTTTCAAACTGGAGCTCATAAGGTTATCCTCAGTAGTCTCTGACTACCTCAACGAAACACACGGGACCCACAGGGCCCTTCCATGGAGACCCTTTGGGCACGGGCACCTCTGCATAGGATGAACTGGGTAAGAATTTCAGTCCCTTAGCTAGGCCTCTGTGACCATGGCTCTTGCACATACCTAACCGTGTTGTGAAAAATGTACTGGTCTTCAGGCTGGATGAAAAGCTCAGCTTTTGCTTCTGTGAGAGTGCTGTCCTGTGTCCCGGACTGAATCGTCAGCACAATGTGTATTAGCAGTGCAGTTCTGTTTCAGTCACCGAGACCGATCCACTTGCAAAGAGAGTCTGCCAGGCGCTGCTTGCGCGAGGCTCTTTGACGACTGGAACTCTCTCCATAGGCAAGCCAGAAAGGAGTGCGTTGCCCTTGCTATGAATGTGAAGAGTGCTTCCTGGGGGCCTATTTGGCCTAGGGCTCCTCAGAAGCCAGCGGCCGCTCTGGCGGCACAAAGCGGTCATCATGCGAAATTGGTGCCAGATCGACTGTCCTATGTGTCCCCAGGCGCATAGCAGAGTTAAGGCAATCCATTTCAGAGTATGGCTTCGTGGATACCACTGCACACCCAACTCTGCTGATGTGAAACACTGGACCTTACCTTGAGGCCTTAGGTCACCTTTCATTTGGCCGGAGCTGAATCTGGAGTGCAGTGGGATGAGTTTCTAGAAAGGAATTGCCAGCACATTATTGACATTGAGAGAACGCAGCCTTGGCCCACAGCGACAATCCTGCACTGAGGAGAAGTGGGGCGGCTAGTGCTGTTCAGGCAGCTTGGAAGCCCAAAGCAACTCACTTCCAAACCGGGAGAATGCTACCGTTCCCATCAGTGTCCCCCTTTCACGCTTGATGACACAGCATGTTTATCTGAAGATTCTGCCTAGCCCTCTAGTACTAGGGAAAGACTGCCTCCTTCTGCTAAGAAAGGTTTTCACGTGGGGAGTGCTGTACGTGCAGAAGAGCATTCCCCCGCCGTGCAAAAGTTAGGCCTTGGTGAATCTGGAGGGTCCCAGAAGTCCAGCCTTGTCACAGGGAAAGCTGTCCGTTGTTTTCAGGCTGGAACTCAACATGTAGCTTCCGACTGCCGCAGGGAGGCACCTCTTGGGAGCCCACAGGTTTCATTTGTGAGGCACGGTGGTGTTTCTCAGAAGAATCCAAGGGCCTCCCTGGGGCACACCAGCATGGAATGTAAGGCTGCTTGGAACGGCGTTCCTGAGGCCGTTGGAATGCTGTACAAACGAGAGCTGTCGAGCGATCCGGGCAGGGCTTTGCCATTACCGCTGCACATTCACAGCGTTAAAGCAAACGAACCCATTTGCTTCTGTTGGCTCAAACGCAACAGAAGAGTTGGACGGCATTCAGTGCCCTTTCAAAGATGTTACAATGAACGTGAGTGCACAAGGAGTCGTGAAAGACGCAACAGTGTGGCAGCATTCCTTAAACACATGCTCTCCGCTACTATGGCATACCTAAGCTTACTATGGAAGAAATCTGAACTTTTACTTGAGACCAGGGGTCCAATTTTTTGGCCGGCAAGCTCCAGTGTGCTCCTGGAGGAGCTCCCAGCAAGGAACTGAGACCAGCATGCCTCATACGAGTACACTCACAGTTCTTTCGGGACGCCGTCAGGCAGCAAAGAGAAGATGGGCAGCAGGAGTGTTTTTCAGGCAGCTTTCAAACCGCCACTGTCTCGCCTACCATGGACGAAATTAAGGTTTTGCCAGGGTTGCCCAGTTTCAAACTGGAGCTCATAAGGTTATCCTCAGTAGTCTCTGACTACCTCAAGGAAACACACGGGACCCACAGGGCCCTTCCATGGAGACCCTTTGGGCACGGGCACCTCTGCATAGGATGAGCTGGGTAAGTATTTCAGTACCTTAGCTAGGCCTCTGTGACCATGGCTCTTGCACATACCTAACAGTGTTAAGTGTGAAAAATGTACTGATCTTCAGGCTGGATGAAAAGCTCAGCTTTTGCTTCTGTGAGAGTGCTGTCCTGTGTCCCGGACTGAATCGTCAGCACAACGTGTATTAGCAGTGCAGTTCTGTTTCAGTCACCGAGACCGATCCACTTGCAAAGAGAGTCTGCCAGGCGCTGCTTGCGCGAGGCTCTTTGACGACTGGAACACTCTCCATAGGCAACCCAGAAAGGAGTGCGTTGCCCTTGCTATGAATGTGAAGAGTGCTTCCCGGGGGCCTATTTGGCCTAGGGCTCCTCAGAAGCCAGCGGCCGCTCTGGCGGCACAAAGCGGTCATCATGCGAAATTGGTGCCAGATCGACTGTCCTATGTGTCCCCAGGCGCATAGCAGAGTTAAGGCAATCCATTTCAGAGTATGGCTTCGTGGATACCACTGCACACCCAACTCTGCTGATGTGAAACACTGGACCTTACCTTGAGGCCTTAGGTCACCTTTCATTTGGCCGGAGCTGAATCTGGAGTGCAGTGGGATGAGTTTCTAGAAAGGAATTGCCAGCACATTATTGACATTGAGAGAACGCAGCCTTGGCCCACAGCGACAATCCTGCAGTGAGGAGAAGTGGGGCCGCTAGTGCTGTTCAGGCAGCTTGGAAGCCCAAAGCAACTCACTTCCAAACCGGGAGAATGCTACCGTTCCCATCAGTGTCCCCCTTTCACGCTTGATGACACAGCATGTTTATCTGAAGATTCTGCCTAGCCCTCTAGTACTAGGGAAAGACTGCCTCCTTCTGCTAAGAAAGGTTTTCACGTGGGGAGTGCTGTACGTGCAGAAGAGCATTCCCCCGCCGTGCAAAAGTTAGGCCTTGGTGAATCTGGAGGGTGCCAGAAGTCCAGCCTTGTCACAGGGAAAGCTGTCCGTTGTTTTCAGGCTGGAACTCAACATGTAGCTTCCGACTGCGGCAGGGAGGCATCTCTTGGGAGCCCACAGGTTTCATTTGTGAGGCATGGTGGTGTTTCTCAGAAGAATCCAAGGGCCTCCCTGGGGCACACCAGCATTGAATGTAAGGCTGCTTGGAACGGCGTTCCTGAGGCCGTTGGAATGCTGTACAAACGAGAGCTGTCCAGCGATCCGGGCAGGGCTTTGCCATTACCGCTGCACATTCACAGCGTTAAAGCAAACGAACCCATTTGCTTCTGTTGGCTCAAATGCAACAGAAGAGTTGGACGGCATTCAGTGCCCTTTCAAAGATGTTACAAGGAACGTGAGTGCACAAGGAGTCGTGAAAGACGCAACAGTGTGGCAGCATTCCTTGAACACATGCTTCTCCACTACTATGGCATACCTAAGCTTACTATGGAAGAAATCTGAACTTTTACTTGAGACCAGGGGTCCAATTTCTTGGCCGGCAAGCTCCAGTGTGCTCCTGGAGGAGCTCCCAGCAAGGAACTGAGACCAGCATGCCTCATACGAGTACACTCACAGTTCTTTCGGGACGCCGTCAGGCAGCAAAGAGAAGATGGGCAGCAGGAGTGTTTTTCAGGCAGCTTTCAAACCGCCACTGTCTCGCCTACCACGGACGAAATTAAGGTTTTGCCAGGGTTGCCCGGTTTCAAACTGGAGCTCATAAGGTTATCCTCAGTAGTCTCTGACTACCTCAAGGAAACACACGGGACCCACAGGGCCCTTCCATGGAGACCCTTTGGGCACGGACACCTCTGCATAGGATGAGCTGGGTAAGTATTTCAGTACCTTAGCTAGGCCTCTGTGACCATGGCTCTTGCACATACCTAACAGTGTTAAGTGTGAAAAATGTACTGGTCTTCAGGCTGGATGAAAAGCTCAGCTTTTGCTTCTGTGAGAGTGCTGTCCTGTGTCCCGGACTGAATCGTCAGCACAATGTGTATTAGCAGTGCAGTTCTGTTTCAGTCACCGAGACCGATCCACTTGCAAAGAGAGTCTGCCAGGCGCTGCTTGCGCGAGGCTCTTTGACGACTGGAACACTCTCCATAGGCAACCTAGAAAGGAGTGCGTTGCTCTTGCTATGAATGTGAAGAGTGCTTCCCGGGGGCCTATTTGGCCTAGGGCTCCTCAGAAGCCAGCGGCCGCTCTGGCGGCACAAAGTGGTCATCATGCGAAATTGGTGCCAGATCGACTGTCCTATGTGTCCCCAGGCGCATAGCAGAGTTAAGGCAATCCATTTCAGAGTATGGCTTCGTGGATACCACTGCACACCCAACTCTGCTGATGTGAAACACTGGACCTTACTTTGAGGCCTTAGGTCACCTTTCATTTGGCCGGAGCTGAATCTGGAGTGCAGTGGGATGAGTTTCTAGAAAGCAATTGCCAGCACATTATTGACATTGAGAGAACGCAGCCTTGGCCCACAGCGACAATCCTGCAGTGAGGAGAAGTGGGGCCGCTAGTGCTGTTCAGGCAGCTTGGAAGCCCAAAGCAACTCACTTCCAAACCGGGAGAATGCTACCGTTCCCATCAGTGTCCCCCTTTCACGCTTGATGACACAGCATGTTTATCTGAAGATTCTGCCTAGCCCTCTAGTACTAGGGAAAGACTGCCTCCTTCTGCTAAGAAAGGTTTTCACGTGGGGAGTGCTGTACGTGCAGAAGAGCATTCCCCCGCCGTGCAAAAGTTAGGCCTTGGTGAATCTGGAGGGTGCCAGAAGTCCAGCCTTGTCACAGGGAAAGCTGTCCGTTGTTTTCAGGCTGGAACTCAACATGTAGCTTCCGACTGCGGCAGGGAGGCATCTCTTGGGAGCCCACAGGTTTCATTTGTGAGGCATGGTGGTGTTTCTCAGAAGAATCCAAGGGCCTCCCTGGGGCACACCAGCATTGAATGTAAGGCTGCTTGGAACGGCGTTCCTGAGGCCGTTGGAATGCTGTACAAACGAGAGCTGTCGAGCGATCCGGGCAGGGCTTTGCCATTACCGCTGCACATTCACAGCGTTAAAGCAAACGAACCCATTTGCTTCTGTTGGCTCAAATGCAACAGAAGAGTTGGACGGCATTCAGTGCCCTTTCAAAGATGTTACAAGGAACGTGAGTGCACAAGGAGTCGTGAAAGACGCAACAGTGTGGCAGCATTCCTTGAACACATGCTTCTCCACTACTATGGCATACCTAAGCTTACTATGGAAGAAATCTGAACTTTTACTTGAGACCAGGGGTCCAATTTCTTGGCCGGCAAGCTCCAGTGTGCTCCTGGAGGAGCTCCCAGCAAGGAACTGAGACCAGCATGCCTCATACGAGTACACTCACAGTTCTTTCGGGACGCCGTCAGGCAGCAAAGAGAAGATGGGCAGCAGGAGTGTTTTTCAGGCAGCTTTCAAACCGCCACTGTCTCGCCTACCACGGACGAAATTAAGGTTTTGCCAGGGTTGCCCGGTTTCAAACTGGAGCTCATAAGGTTATCCTCAGTAGTCTCTGACTACCTCAAGGAAACACACGGGACCCACAGGGCCCTTCCATGGAGACCCTTTGGGCACGGACACCTCTGCATAGGATGAGCTGGGTAAGTATTTCAGTACCTTAGCTAGGCCTCTGTGACCATGGCTCTTGCACATACCTAACAGTGTTAAGTGTGAAAAATGTACTGGTCTTCAGGCTGGATGAAAAGCTCAGCTTTTGCTTCTGTGAGAGTGCTGTCCTGTGTCCCGGACTGAATCGTCAGCACAATGTGTATTAGCAGTGCAGTTCTGTTTCAGTCACCGAGACCGATCCACTTGCAAAGAGAGTCTGCCAGGCGCTGCTTGCGCGAGGCTCTTTGACGACTGGAACACTCTCCATAGGCAACCTAGAAAGGAGTGCGTTGCTCTTGCTATGAATGTGAAGAGTGCTTCCCGGGGGCCTATTTGGCCTAGGGCTCCTCAGAAGCCAGCGGCCGCTCTGGCGGCACAAAGTGGTCATCATGCGAAATTGGTGCCAGATCGACTGTCCTATGTGTCCCCAGGCGCATAGCAGAGTTAAGGCAATCCATTTCAGAGTATGGCTTCGTGGATACCACTGCACACCCAACTCTGCTGATGTGAAACACTGGACCTTACTTTGAGGCCTTAGGTCACCTTTCATTTGGCCGGAGCTGAATCTGGAGTGCAGTGGGATGAGTTTCTAGAAAGCAATTGCCAGCACATTATTGACATTGAGAGAACGCAGCCTTGGCCCACAGCGACAATCCTGCAGTGAGGAGAAGTGGGGCCGCTAGTGCTGTTCAGGCAGCTTGGAAGCCCAAAGCAACTCACTTCCAAACCGGGAGAATGCTACCGTTCCCATCAGTGTCCCCCTTTCACGCTTGATGACACAGCATGTTTATCTGAAGATTCTGCCTAGCCCTCTAGTACTAGGGAAAGACTGCCTCCTTCTGCTAAGAAAGGTTTTCACGTGGGGAGTGCTGTACGTGCAGAAGAGCATTCCCCCGCCGTGCAAAAGTTAGGCCTTGGTGAATCTGGAGGGTGCCAGAAGTCCAGCCTTGTCACAGGGAAAGCTGTCCGTTGTTTTCAGGCTGGAACTCAACATGTAGCTTCCGACTGCCGCAGGGAGGCATCTCTTGGGAGCCCACAGGTTTCATTTGTGAGGCACGGTGGTGTTTCTCAGAAGAATCCAAAGGCCTCCCTGGAGCACACCAGCATGGAATGTAAGGCTGCTTGGAACGGCGTTCCTGAGGCCGTTGGAATGCTGTACAAACGAGAGCTGTCCAGCGATCCGGGCAGGGCTTTGCCATTACCGCTGCACATTCACAGCGTTAAAGCAAACGAACCCATTTGCTTCTGTTGGCTGAAACGGAACAGAAGAGTTGGATGGCATTCAGTGCCCTTTCACCAATGTTACAACGAACGTGAGTGCACGATGAGTCGTGAAAGACGCAACAGTGTGGCAGCATTCCTTGAACCCATGCTTCTCCGCTACTGTGGCATACCTAAGCATACTATGGGAGAAATCCGGACTTTTACTTGAGGTCAGGGGTCCAATTTCTTGGCCGGCAAGCTCCAGTGTGCTCCTGGAGCAGCTCCCAGCAAGGAACTGAGACCAGCATGCCTCATACGAGTACACTCACAGTTCTTTCGGGACGCCGTCAGGTAGCAAAGAGAAGATGGCAGCAGGAGTGTTTTTCAGGCAGCTTTCAAACCGCCACTGTCTCGCCTCCCACGGACGAAATTAAGGTTTTGCCAGGGTTGCCCGGTTTCAAACTGGAGCTCATAAGGTTATCCTCAGTAGTCTCTGACTACCTCAACGAAACACACGGGACCCACAGGGCCCTTCCATGGAGACCCTTTGGGCACGGGCACCTCTGCATAGGATGAACTGGGTAAGAATTTCAGTCCCTTAGCTAGGCCTCTGTGACCATGGCTCTTGCACATACCTAACCGTGTTGTGAAAAATGTACTGGTCTTCAGGCTGGATGAAAAGCTCAGCTTTTGCTTCTGTGAGAGTGCTGTCCTGTGTCCCGGACTGAATCGTCAGCACAATGTGTATTAGCAGTGCAGTTCTGTTTCAGTCACCGAGACCGATCCACTTGCAAAGAGAGTCTGCCAGGCGCTGCTTGCGCGAGGCTCTTTGACGACTGGAACTCTCTCCATAGGCAAGCCAGAAAGGAGTGCGTTGCCCTTGCTATGAATGTGAAGAGTGCTTCCTGGGGGCCTATTTGGCCTAGGGCTCCTCAGAAGCCAGCGGCCGCTCTGGCGGCACAAAGCGGTCATCATGCGAAATTGGTGCCAGATCGACTGTCCTATGTGTCCCCAGGCGCATAGCAGAGTTAAGGCAATCCATTTCAGAGTATGGCTTCGTGGATACCACTGTACACCCAACTCTGCTGATGTGAAACACTGGACCTTACCTTGAGGCCTTAGGTCACCTTTCATTTGGCCGGAGCTGAATCTGGAGTGCAGTGGGATGAGTTTCTAGAAAGGAATTGCCAGCACATTATTGACATTGAGAGAACGCAGCCTTGGCCCACAGCGACAATCCTGCAGTGAGGAGAAGTGGGGCCGCTAGTGCTGTTCAGGCAGCTTGGAAGCCCAAAGCAACTCACTTCCAAACCGGGAGAATGCTACCGTTCCCATCAGTGTCCCCCTTTCACGCTTGATGACACAGCATGTTTATCTGAAGATTCTGCCTAGCCCTCTAGTACTAGGGAAAGACTGCCTCCTTCTGCTAAGAAAGGTTTTCACGTGGGGAGTGCTGTACGTGCAGAAGAGCATTCCCCCGCCGTGCAAAAGTTAGGCCTTGGTGAATCTGGAGGGTCCCAGAAGTCCAGCCTTGTCACAGGGAAAGCTGTCCGTTGTTTTCAGGCTGGAACTCAACATGTAGCTTCTGACTGCCGCAGGGAGGCACCTCTTGGGAGCCCACAGGTTTCATTTGTGAGGCACGGTGGTGTTTCTCAGAAGAATCCAAAGGCCTCCCTGGGGCACACCAGCATGGAATGTAAGGCTGCTTGGAACGGCGTTCCTGAGGCCGTTGGAATGCTGTACAAACGAGAGCTGTCGAGCGATCCGGGCAGGGCTTTGCCATTACCGCTGCACATTCACAGCGTTAAAGCAAACGAACCCATTTGCTTCTGTTGGCTCAAACGCAACAGAAGAGTTGGATGGCATTCAGTGCCCTTTCACCAATGTTACAACGAACGTGAGTGCACGATGAGTCGTGAAAGACGCAACAGTGTGGCAGCATTCCTTGAACCCATGCTTCTCCGCTACTGTGGCATACCTAAGCATACTATGGGAGAAATCCGGACTTTAACTTGAGGTCAGGGGTCCAATTTCTTGGCCGGCAAGCTCCAGTGTGCTCCTGGAGGAGCTCCCAGCAAGGAACTGAGACCAGCATGCCTCATACGAGTACACTCACAGTTCTTTCGGGACGCCGTCAGGCAGCAAAGAGAAGATGGGCAGCAGGAGTGTTTTTCAGGCAGCTTTCAAACCGCCACTGTCTCGCCTCCCACGGACGAAATTAAGGTTTTGCCAGGGTTGCCCGGTTTCAAACTGGAGCTCATAAGGTTATCCTCAGTAGTCTCTGACTACCTCAAGGAAACACACGGGACCCACAGGGCCCTTCCATGGAGACTCTTTGGGCACGGGCACCTCTGCATAGGATGAACTGGGTAAGAATTTCAGTCCCTTAGCTAGGCCTCGGTGACCATGGCTCTTGCACATACCTAACCGTGTTGTGAAAAATGTACTGGTCTTCAGGCTGGATGAAAAGCTCAGCTTTTGCTTCTGTGAGAGAGCTGTCCTGTGTCCCGGACTGAATCGTCAGCACATTGTGTATTAGCAGTGCAGTTCTGTTTCAGTCCCTGAGGCCGATCCACTTGCAAAGAGAGTCTGCCAGACGCTGCTTGCGCGAGGCTCTTTGACGACTGGAACACTCTCTATAGGCAACCCAGAAAGGAGTGCGTTGCCCTTGTTATGAATGTGAAGAGTGCTTCCCAGGGGCCTATTTGGCCTAGGGCTCCTCAGAAGCCAGCGGCCGCTCTGGCGGCACAAAGCGGTCATCATGCGAAATTGGTGCCAGATCGACTGTCCTATGTGTCCCCAGCGGCATAGCAGAGTTAAGGCACTCCATTTCAGAGTATGGCTTCGTGGATACCACTGCACACCCAACTCTGCTGATGTGAAACACTGGACCTTACCTTGAGGCCTTAGGTCACCTTTCATTTGGCCGGAGCTGGATCTGGAGTGCAGTGGGATGAGTTTCTAGAAAGGAATTGCCAGCACATTATTGACATTGAGAGAACGCAGCCTTGGCCCACAGCGACAATCCTGCAGTGAAGAGAAGTTGGGCCGCTAGTGCTGTTCAGGCAGCTTGGAAGACCAAAGCAAGTCCCTTCCAAACCGGGAGAATGCGACCGTTCCCATCAGTGTCCCCCTTTCACGCTTGATGACACAGCATGTTTATCTGAAGATTCTGCCTAGCCCTCTAGTACTAGGGAAAGACTGCCTCCTTCTGCTAAGAAAGGTTTTCACGTGGGGAGTGCTGTACGTGCAGAAGAGCATTCCCCCGCCGTGCAAAAGTTAGGCCTTGGTGAATCTGGAGGGTCCCAGAAGTCCAGCCTTGTCACAGGGAAAGCTGTCCGTTGTTTTCAGGCTGGAACTCAACATGTAGCTTCCGACTGCCGCAGGGAGGCATCTCTTGGGAGCCCACAGGTTTCATTTGTGAGGCACGGTGGTGTTTCTCAGAAGAATCCAAAGGCCTCCCTGGGGCACAACAGCATTGAATGTAAGGCTGCTTGGAACGGCGTTCCTGAGGCCGTTGGAATGCTGTACAAACGAGAGCTGTCGAGCGATCCGGGCAGGGCTTTGCCATTACCGCTGCACATTCACAGCGTTAAAGCAAACGAACCAATTTGCTTTTGTTGGCTCAAACGCAACAGAAGAGTTGGACGGCATTCAGTGCCCTTTCAAAGATGTTACAACGAACGTGAGTGCACAAGGAGTCGTGAAAGACGCAACAGTGTGGCAGCATTCCTTGAACACATGCTTCTCCGCTACTATGGCATACCTAAGCTTACTATGGAAGAAATCTGAACTTTTACTTGAGACCAGGGGTCCAATTTTTTGGCCGGCAAGCTCCAGTGTGCTCCTGGAGGAGCTCCCAGCAAGGAACTGAGACCAGCATGCCTCATACGAGTACACTCACAGTTCTTTCGGGACGCCGTCAGGCAGCAAAGAGAAGATGGGCAGCAGGAGTGTTTTTCAGGCAGCTTTCAAACCGCCACTGTCTCGCCTACCACGGACGAAATTAAGGTTTTGCCAGGGTTGCCCAGTTTCAAACTGGAGCTCATAAGGTTATCCTCAGTAGTCTCTGACTACCTCAAGGAAACACACGGGACCCACAGGGCCCTTCCATGGAGACCGTTTGGGCACGGGCACCTCTGCATAGGATGAGCTGGGTAAGTATTTCAGTACCTTCGCTAGGCCTCTGTGACCATGGCTCTTGCATATACCTAACAGTGTTAAGTGTGAAAAATGTACTGGTCTTCAGGCTGGATGAAAAGCTCAGCTTTTGCTTCTGTGAGAGTGCTGTCCTGTGTCCCGGACTGAATCGTCAGCACAATGTGTATTAGCAGTGCAGTTCTGTTTCAGTCCCTGAGGCCGATCCACTTGCAAAGAGAGTCTGCCAGACGCTGCTTGCGCGAGGCTCTTTGACGACTGGAACACTTTCCATAGGCAACCCAGAAAGGAGTGCGTTGCCCTTGCTATGAATGTGAAGAGTGCTTCCCAGGGGCCTATTTGGCCTAGGGCTCCTCAGAAGCCAGCGGCCGCTCTGGCGGCACAAAGCGGTCATCATGCGAAATTGGTGCCAGATCGACTGTCCTATGTGTCCCCAGGGGCATAGCAGAGTTAAGGCACTCCATTTCAGAGTATGGCTTCGTGGATACCACTGCACACCCAACTCTGCTGATGTGAAACACTGGACCTTACCTTGAGGCCTTAGGTCACCTTTCACTTGGCCGGAGCTGAATCTGGAGTGCAGTGGGATGAATTTCTAGAAAGGAATTGCCAGCACATTATTGACATTGAGAGAACGCAGCCTTGGCCCACAGCGACAATCCTGCAGTGAAGAGAAGTTGGGCCGCTACTGCTGTTCAGGTAGCTTGGAAGACCAAAGCAAGTCCCTTCCAAACCGGGAGAATGCGACCGTTCCCATCAGTGTCCCCCTTTCACGCTTGATGACACAGCATGTTTATCTGAAGATTCTGCCTAGCCCTCTAGTACTAGGGAAAGACTGCCTCCTTCTGCTAAGAAAGGTTTTCACGTGGGGAGTGCTGTACGTGCAGAAGAGCATTCCCCCGCCGTGCAAAAGTTAGGCCTTGGTGAATCTGGAGGGTCCCAGAAGTCCAGCCTTGTCACAGGGAAAGCTGTCCGTTGTTTTCAGGCTGGAACTCAACATGTAGCTTCCGACTGCCGCAGGGAGGCATCTCTTGGGAGCCCACAGGTTTCATTTGTGAGGCACGGTGGTGTTTCTCAGAAGAATCCAAAGGCCTCCCTGGGGCACAACAGCATTGAATGTAAGGCTGCTTGGAACGGCGTTCCTGAGGCCGTTGGAATGCTGTACAAACGAGAGCTGTCGAGCGATCCGGGCAGGGCTTTGCCATTACCGCTGCACATTCACAGCGTTAAAGCAAACGAACCAATTTGCTTTTGTTGGCTCAAACGCAACAGAAGAGTTGGACGGCATTCAGTGCCCTTTCAAAGATGTTACAACGAACGTGAGTGCACAAGGAGTCGTGAAAGACGCAACAGTGTGGCAGCATTCCTTGAACACATGCTTCTCCGCTACTATGGCATACCTAAGCTTACTATGGAAGAAATCTGAACTTTTACTTGAGACCAGGGGTCCAATTTTTTGGCCGGCAAGCTCCAGTGTGCTCCTGGAGGAGCTCCCAGCAAGGAACTGAGACCAGCATGCCTCATACGAGTACACTCACAGTTCTTTCGGGACGCCGTCAGGCAGCAAAGAGAAGATGGGCAGCAGGAGTGTTTTTCAGGCAGCTTTCAAACCGCCACTGTCTCGCCTACCACGGACGAAATTAAGGTTTTGCCAGGGTTGCCCAGTTTCAAACTGGAGCTCATAAGGTTATCCTCAGTAGTCTCTGACTACCTCAAGGAAACACACGGGACCCACAGGGCCCTTCCATGGAGACCGTTTGGGCACGGGCACCTCTGCATAGGATGAGCTGGGTAAGTATTTCAGTACCTTCGCTAGGCCTCTGTGACCATGGCTCTTGCACATACCTAACAGTGTTAAGTGTGAAAAATGTACTGGTCTTCAGGCTGGATGAAAAGCTCAGCTTTTGCTTCTGTGAGAGTGCTGTCCTGTGTCCCGGACTGAATCGTCAGCACAATGTGTATTAGCAGTGCAGTTCTGTTTCAGTCCCTGAGGCCGATCCACTTGCAAAGAGAGTCTGCCAGACGCTGCTTGCGCGAGGCTCTTTGACGACTGGAACACTTTCCATAGGCAACCCAGAAAGGAGTGCGTTGCCCTTGCTATGAATGTGAAGAGTGCTTCCCAGGGGCCTATTTGGCCTAGGGCTCCTCAGAAGCCAGCGGCCGCTCTGGCGGCACAAAGCGGTCATCATGCGAAATTGGTGCCAGATCGACTGTCCTATGTGTCCCCAGGGGCATAGCAGAGTTAAGGCACTCCATTTCAGAGTATGGCTTCGTGGATACCACTGCACACCCAACTCTGCTGATGTGAAACACTGGACCTTACCTTGAGGCCTTAGGTCACCTTTCACTTGGCCGGAGCTGAATCTGGAGTGCAGTGGGATGAATTTCTAGAAAGGAATTGCCAGCACATTATTGACATTGAGAGAACGCAGCCTTGGCCCACAGCGACAATCCTGCAGTGAAGAGAAGTTGGGCCGCTACTGCTGTTCAGGTAGCTTGGAAGACCAAAGCAATCCCTTCCAAACCGGGAGAATGCGACCGTTCCCATCAGTGTCCCCCTTTCACGCTTGATGACACAGCATGTTTATCTGAAGATTCTGCCTAGCCCTCTAGTACTAGGGAAAGACTGCCTCGTTCTGCTAAGAAAGGTTTTCACGTGGGGAGTGCTGTACGTGCAGAAGAGCATTCCCCCGCCGTGCAAAAGTTAGGCCTTGGTGAATCTGGAGGGTGCCAGAAGTCCAGCCTTGTCACAGGGAAAGCTATCCGTTGTTTTCAGGCTGGAACTCAACATGTAGCTTCCGACTGCCGCAGGGAGGCACCTCTTGGGAGCCCACAGGTTTCATTTGTGAGGCACGGTGGTGTTTCTCAGAAGAATCCAAAGGCCTCCCTGGGGCACACCAGCATGGAATGTAAGGCTGCTTGGAACGGCGTTCCTGAGGCCTTTGGAATGCTGTACAAACGAGAGCTGTCGAGCGATCCGGGCAGGGCTTTGCCATTACCGCTGCACATTCACAGCGTTAAACAAACGAACCCATTTGCTTCTGTTGGCTCAAACGCAACAGAAGAGTTGGACGGCATTCAGTGCCCTTTCACAGATGTTACAACGAACGTGAGTGCACAATGAGTCGTGAAAGACGCAACAGTGTGGCAGCATTCCTTGAACCCATGCTTCTCCGCTACTGTGGCATACCTAAGCATACTATGGGAGAAATCCGGACTGTTACTTTAGGTCAGGGGTCCAATTTCTTGGCCGGCAAGCTCCAGTGTGCTCCTGGAGGAGCTCCCAGCAAGGAACTGAGACCAGCATGCCTCATACGAGTACACTCACAGTTCTTTCGGGACGCCGTCAGGTAGCAAAGAGAAGATGGGCAGCAGGAGTGTTTTTCAGGCAGCTTTCAAACCGCCACTGTCTCGCCTCCCACGGACGAAATTAAGGTTTTGCCAGGGTTGCCCGGTTTCAAACTGGAGCTCATAAGGTTATCCTCAGTAGTCTCTGACTACCTCAAGGAAACACACGGGACCCACAGGGCCCTTCCATGGAGACCCTTTGGGCACGGGCACCTCTGCATAGATGAACTGGGTAAGAATTTCAGTCCCTTAGCTAGGCCTCGGTGACCATGGCTCTTGCACATACCTAACAGTGTTAAGTGTGAAAAATGTACTGGTCTTCAGGCTGGATGAAAAGCTCAGCTTTTGCTTCTGTGAGAGTGCTGTCCTGTGTCCCGGACTGAATCGTCAGCACATTGTGTATTAGCAGTGCAGTTCTGTTTCAGTCCCTGAGGCCGATCCACTTGCAAAGAGAGTCTGCCAGACGCTGCTTGCGCGAGGCTCTTTGACGACTGGAACACTCTCCATAGGCAACCCAGAAAGGAGTGCGTTGCCCTTGCTATGAATGTGAAGAGTGCTTCCCAGGGGCCTATTTGGCCTAGGGCTCCTCAGAAGCCAGCGGCCGCTCTGGCGGCACAAAGCGGTCATCATGCGAAATTGGTGCCAGATCGACTGTCCTATGTGTCCCCAGGGGCATAGCAGAGTTAAGGCACTCCATTTCAGAGTATGGCTTCGTGGATACCACTGCACACCCAACTCTGCTGATGTGAAACACTGGACCTTACCTTGAGGCCTTAGGTCACCTTTCATTTGGCCGGAGCTGAATCTGGAGTGCAGTGGGATGAGTTTCTAGAAAGGAATTGCCAGCACATTATTGACATTGAGAGAACGCAGCCTTGGCCCACAGCGACAATCCTGCAGTGAGGAGAAGTGGGGCCGCTAGTGCTGTTCAGGCAGCTTGGAAGCCCAAAGCAACTCACTTCCAAACCGGGAGAATGCTACCGTTCCCATCAGTGTCCCCCTTTCACGCTTGATGACACAGCATGTTTATCTGAAGATTCTGCCTAGCCCTATAGTACTAGGGAAAGACTGCCTCGTTCTGCTAAGAAAGCTTTTCACGTGGGGAGTGCTGTACGTGCAGAAGAGCATTCCCCCGCCGTGCAAAAGTTAGGCCTTGGTGAATCTGGAGGGTCCCAGAAGTCCAGCCTTGTCACAGGGAAAGCTGTCCGTTGTTTTCAGGCTGGAACTCAACATGTAGCTTCCGACTGCTGCAGGGAAGCACCTCTTGGGAGCCCACAGGTTTCATTTGTGAGGCACGGTGGTGTTTCTCAGAAGAATCCAAAGGCCTCCCTGGGGCACACCAGCATGGAATGTAAGGCTGCTTGGAACGGCGTTCCTGAGGCCGTTGGAATGCTGTACAAAGGAGAGCTGTCGAGCGATCCGGGCAGGGCTTTGCCATTACCGCTGCACATTCACAGCGTTAAAGCAAACGAACCCATTTGCTTCTGTTGGCTCAAACGCAACAGAAGAGTTGGACGGCATTCAGTGCCCTTTCACAGATGTTACAACGAACGTGAGTGCACAATGAGTCGTGAAAGACGCAACAGTGTGGCAGCATTCCTTGAACCCATGCTTCTCCGCTACTGTGGCATACCTAAGCATACTATGGGAGAAATCCGGACTGTTACTTGAGGTCAGGGGTCCAATTTCTTGGCCGGCAAGCTCCAGTGTGCTCCTGGAGGAGCTCCCAGCAAGGAACTGAGACCAGCATGCCTCATACGAGTACACTCACAGTTCTTTCGGGACGCCGTCAGGTAGCAAAGAGAAGATGGGCAGCAGGAGTGTTTTTCAGGCAGCTTTCAAACCGCCACTGTCTCGCCTCCCACGGACGAAATTAAGGTTTTGCCAGGGTTGCCCGGTTTCAAACTGGAGCTCATAAGGTTATCCTCAGTAGTCTCTGACTACCTCAAGGAAACACACGGGACCCACAGGGCCCTTCCATGGAGACCCTTTGGGCACGGGCACCTCTGCATAGATGAACTGGGTAAGAATTTCAGTCCCTTAGCTAGGCCTCGGTGACCATGGCTCTTGCACATACCTAACAGTGTTAAGTGTGAAAAATGTACTGGTCTTCAGGCTGGATGAAAAGCTCAGCTTTTGCTTCTGTGAGAGTGCTGTCATGTGTCCCGGACTGAATCGTCAGCACATTGTGTATTAGCAGTGCAGTTCTGTTTCAGTCCCTGAGGCCGATCCACTTGCAAAGAGAGTCTGCCAGACGCTGCTTGCGCGAGGCTCTTTGACGACTGGAACACTCTCCATAGGCAACCCAGAAAGGAGTGTGTTGCCCTTGCTATGAATGTGAAGAGTGCTTCCCAGGGGCCTATTTGGCCTAGGGCTCCTCAGAAGCCAGCAGCCGCTCTGGCGGCACAAAGCGGTCATCATGCGAAATTGGTGCCAGATCGACTGTCCTATGTGTCCCCAGGGGCATAGCAGAGTTAAGGCACTCCATTTCAGAGTATGGCTTCGTGGATACCACTGCACACCCAACTCTGCTGATGTGAAACACTGGACCTTACCTTGAGGCCTTAGGTCACCTTTCATTTGGCCGGAGCTGAATCTGGAGTGCAGTGGGATGAATTTCTAGAAAGGAATTGCCAGCACATTATTGACATTGAGAGAACGCAGCCTTGGCCCACAGCGACAATCCTGCAGGGAAGAGAAGTTGGGCCGCTAGTGCTGTTCAGGCAGCTTGGAAGCCCAAAGCAAGTCCCTTCCAATCCGGGAGAATGCGACCGTTCCCATCAGTGTCCCCCTTTCACGCTTGATGACACAGCATGTTTATCTGAAGATTCTGCCTAGCCCTCTAGTACTAGGGAAAGACTGCCTCCTTCTGCTAAGAAAGGTTTTCACGTGGGGAGTGCTGTACGTGCAGAAGAGCATTCCCCCGCCGTGCAAAAGTTAGGCCTTGGTGAATCTGGAGGGTCCCAGAAGTCCAGCCTTGTCACAGGGAAAGCTGTCCATTGTTTTCAGGCTGGAACTCAACATGTAGCTTCCGACTGCCGCAGGGAGGCATCTCTTGGGAGCCCACAGGTTTCATTTGTGAGGCACGGTGGTGTTTCTCAGAAGAATCCAAAGGCCTCCCTGGGGCACACCAGCATGGAATGTAAGGCTGCTTGGAACGGCGTTCCTGAGGCCGTTGGAATGCTGTACAAACGAGAGCTGTCGAGCGATCCGGGCAGGGCTTTGCCATTACCGCTGCACATTCACAGCGTTAAAGCAAACGAACCTATTTGCTTCTGTTGGCTCAAACGCAACAGAAGAGTTGGACGGCATTCAGTGCCCTTTCAAAGATGTTACAACGAACGTGAGTGCACAAGGAGTCGTGAAAGACGCAACAGTGTGGCAGCATTCCTTGAACACATGCTTCTCCGCTACTATGGCATACCTAAGCTTACTATGGAAGAAATCTGAACTTTTACTTGAGACCAGGGGTCCAATTTTTTGGCCGGCAAGCTCCAGTGTGCTCCTGGAGGAGCTCCCAGCAAGGAACTGAGACCAGCATGCCTCATACGAGTACACTCACAGTTCTTTCGGGACGCCGTCAGGCAGCAAAGAGAAGATGGGCAGCAGGAGTGTTTTTCAGGCAGCTTTCAAACCGCCACTGTCTCGCCTCCCACGGACGAAATTAAGGTTTTGCCAGGGTTGCCCGGTTTCAAACTGGAGCTCATAAGGTTATCCTCAGTAGTCTCTGACTACCTCAAGGAAACACACGGGACCCACAGGGCCCTTCCATGGAGACCCTTTGGGCACGGGCACCTCTGCATAGATGAACTGGGTAAGAATTTCAGTCCCTTAGCTAGGCCTCGGTGACCATGGCTCTTGCACATACCTAACAGGGTTAAGTGTGAAAAATGTACTGGTCTTCAGGCTGGATGAAAAGCTCAGCTTTTGCTTCTGTGAGAGTGCTGTCCTGTGTCCCGGACTGAATCGTCAGCACAATGTGTATTAGCAGTGCAGTTCTGTTTCAGTCACCGAGACCGATCCACTTGCAAAGAGAGTCTGCCAGGCGCTGCTTGCGCGAGGCTCTTTGACGACTGGAACACTCTCCATAGGCAACCCAGAAAGGAGTGCGTTGCCCTTGCTATGAATGTGAAGAGTGCTTCCCGGGGGCCTATTTGGCCTAGGGCTCCTCAGAAGCCAGCGGCCGCTCTGGCGGCACACAGCGGTCATCATGCGAAATTGGTGTACGATCGACTGTCCTATGTGTCCCCAGGAGCATAGCAGAGTTAAGGCAATCCATTTCAGAGTATGGCTTCATGGATACCACTGCACACCCAACTCTGCTGATGTGAAACACTGGACCTTACCTTGAGGCCTTAGGTCACCTTTCATTTGGCAGGAGCTGAATCTGGAGTGCAGTGGGATGAGTTTCTAGAAAGGAATTGCCAGCACATTATTGACATTGAGAGAACGCAGCCTTGGCCCACAGCGACAATCCTGCAGTGAGGAGAAGTGGGGCCGCTAGTGCTGTTCAGGCAGCTTGGAAGCCCAAAGCAAGTCCCTTCCAAACCGGGAGAATGCGACCGTTCCCATCAGTGTCCCCCTTTCACGCTTGATGACACAGCATGTTTATCTGAAGATTCTGCCTAGCCCTCTAGTACTAGGGAAAGACTGCCTCGTTCTGCTAAGAAAGGTTTTCACGTGGGGAGTGCTGTACGTGCAGAAGAGCATTCCCCCGCCGTGCAAAAGTTAGGCCTTGGTGAATCTGGAGGGTCCCAGAAGTCCAGCCTTGTCACAGGGAAAGCTGTCCGTTGTTTTCAGGCTGGAACTCAACATGTAGCTTCCGACTGCCGCAGGGAGGCACCTCTTGGGAGCCCACAGGTTTCATTTGTGAGGCACGGTGGTGTTTCTCAGAAGAATCCAAAGGCCTCCCTGGGGCACACCAGCATGGAATGTAAGGCTGCTTGGAACGGCGTTCCTGAGGCCGTTGGAATGCTGTACAAACGAGAGCTGTCGAGCGATCCGGGCAGGGCTTTGCCATTACCGCTGCACATTCACAGCGTTAAAGCAAACGAACCCATTTGCTTCTGTTGGCTCAAACGCAACAGAAGAGTTGGACGGCATTCAGTGCCCTTTCACAGATGTTACAACGAACGTGAGTGCACAATGAGTCGTGAAAGACGCAACAGTGTGGCAGCATTCCTTGAACCCATGCTTCTCCGCTACTGTGGCATACCTAAGCATACTATGGGAGAAATCCGGACTGTTACTTGAGGTCAGGGGTCCAATTTCTTGGCCGGCAATCTCCAGTGTGCTCCTGGAGGAGCTCCCAGCAAGGAACTGAGACCAGCATGCCTCATACGAGTACACTCACAGTTCTTTCGGGACGCCGTCAGGTAGCAAAGAGAAGATGGGCAGCAGGAGTGTTTTTCAGGCAGCTTTCAAACCGCCACTGTCTCGCCTCCCACGGACGAAATTAAGGTTTTGCCAGGGTTGCCCGGTTTCAAACTGGAGCTCATAAGGTTATCCTCAGTAGTCTCTGACTACCTCAAGGAAACACACGGGACCCACAGGGCCCTTCCATGGAGACCCTTTGGGCACGGGCACCTCTGCATAGATGAACTGGGTAAGAATTTCAGTCCCTTAGCTAGGCCTCGGTGACCATGGCTCTTGCACATACCTAACAGTGTTAAGTGTGAAAAATGTACTGGTCTTCAGGCTGGATGAAAAGCTCAGCTTTTGCTTCTGTGAGAGTGCTGTCCTGTGTCCCGGACTGAATCGTCAGCACATTGTGTATTAGCAGTGCACTTCTGTTTCAGTCCCTGAGGCCGATCCACTTGCAAAGAGAGTCTGCCAGGCGCTGCTTGCGCGAGGCTCTTTGACGACTGGAACACTCTCCATAGGCAACCCAGAAAGGAGTGCGTTGCCCTTGCTATGAATGTGAAGAGTGCTTCCCAGGGGCCTATTTGGCCTAGGGCTCCTCAGAAGCCAGCGGCCGCTCTGGTGGCACAAAGCGGTCATCATGCGAAATTGGTGCCAGATCGACTGTCCTATGTGTCCCCAGGGGCATAGCAGAGTTAAGGCACTCCATTTCAGAGTATGGCTTCGTGGATACCACTGCACACCCAACTCTGCTGATGTGAAACACTGAACCTTACCTTGAGGCCTTAGGTCACCTTTCATTTGGCCGGAGCTGAATCTGGAGTGCAGTGGGATGAGTTTCTAGAAAGGAATTGCCAGCACATTATTGACATTGAGAGAACGCAGCCTTGGCCCACAGCGACAATCCTGCAGTGAGGAGAAGTGGGGCCGCTAGTGCTGTTCAGGCAGCTTGGAAGCCCAAAGCAAGTCCCTTCCAATCCGGGAGAATGCTACCGTTCCCATCAGTGTCCCCCTTTCACGCTTGATGACACAGCATGTTTATCTGAAGATTCTGCCTAGCCCTCTAGTACTAGGGAAAGACTGCCTCCTTCTGCTAAGAAAGGTTTTCACGTGGGGAGTGCTGTACGTGCAGAAGAGCATTCCCCCGCCGTGCAAAAGTTAGGCCTTGGTGAATCTGGAGGGTCCCAGAAGTCCAGCCTTGTCACAGGGAAAGCTGTCCGTTGTTTTCAGGCTGGAACTCAACATGTAGCTTCCGACTGCCGCAGGGAGGCACCTCTTGGGAGCCCACAGGTTTCATTTGTGAGGCACGGTGGTGTTTCTCAGAAGAATCCAAAGGCCTCCCTGGGGCACACCAGCATGGAATGTAAGGCTGCTTGGAACGGCGTTCCTGAGGCCGTTGGAATGCTGTACAAACGAGAGCTGTCGAGCGATCCGGGCAGGGCTTTGCCATTACCGCTGCACATTCACAGCGTTAAAGCAAACGAACCCATTTGCTTCTGTTGGCTCAAACGCAACAGAAGAGTTGGACGGCATTCAGTGCCCTTTCACAGATGTTACAACGAACGTGAGTGCACGATGAGTCGTGAAAGACGCAACAGTGTGGCAGCATTCCTTGAACCCATGCCTCTCCGCTACTGTGGCATACCTAAGCATACTATGGGAGAAATCCGGACTTTTACTTGAGGTCAGGGGTCCAATTTCTTGGCCGGCAAGCTCCAGTGTGCTCCTGGAGGAGCTCCCAGCAAGGAACTGAGACCAGCATGCCTCATACGAGTACACTCACAGTTCTTTCGGGACGCCGTCAGGCAGCAAAGAGAAGATGGGCAGCAGGAGTGTTTTTCAGGCAGCTTTCAAACCGCCACTGTCTCGCCTACCACGGACGAAATTAAGGTTTTGCCAGGGTTGCCCAGTTTCAAACTGGAGCTCATAAGGTTATCCTCAGTAGTCTCTGACTACCTCAAGGAAACACACGGGACCCACAGGGCCCTTCCATGGAGACCCTTTGGGCACGGGCACCTCTGCATAGGATGAGCTGGGTAAGTATTTCAGTACCTTAGCTAGGCCTCTGTGACCATGGCTCTTGCACATACCTAACAGTGTTAAGTGTGAAAAATGTACTGGTCTTCAGGCTGGATGAAAAGCTCAGCTTTTGCTTCTGTGAGAGTGCTGTCCTGTGTCCCGGACTGAATCGTCAGCACAATGTGTATTAGCAGTGCAGTTCTGTTTCAGTCACCGAGACCGATCCACTTGCAAAGAGAATCTGCCAGGCGCTGCTTGCGCGAGGCTCTTTGACGACTGGAACTCTCTCCATAGGCAACCCCGAAAGGAGTGCGTTGCCCTTGCTATGAATGTGAAGAGTGCTTCCCGGGGGCCTATTTGGCCTAGGGCTCCTCAGAAGCCAGCGGCCACTCTGGCGGCACACAGCGGTCATCATGCGAAATTGGTGTACGATCGACTGTCCTATGTGTCCCCAGGAGCATAGCAGAGTTAAGGCAATCCATTTCAGAGTATGGCTTCATGGATACCACTGCACACCCAACTCTGCTGATGTGAAACACTGGACCTTACTTTGAGGCCTTAGGTCACCTTTCATTTGGCAGGATCTGAATCTGGAGTGCAGTGGGATGAGTTTCTAGAAAGGAATTGCCAGCACATTATTGACATTGAGAGAACGCAGCCTTGGCCCACAGCGACAATCCTGCAGTGAGGAGAAGTGGGGCCGCTAGTGCTGTTCAGGCAGCTTGGAAGCCCAAAGCAACTCACTTCCAAAGCGGGAGAATGCTACCGTTCCCATCAGTGTCCCCCTTTCACGCTTGATGACACAGCATGTTTATCTGAAGATTCTGCCTAGCCCTCTAGTACTAGGGAAAGACTGCCTCGTTCTGCTAAGAAAGGTTTTCACGTGGGGAGTGCTGTACGTGCAGAAGAGCATTCCCCCGCCGTGCAAAAGTTAGGCCTTGGTGAATCTGGAGGGTCCCAGAAGTCCAGCCTTGTCACAGGGAAAGCTGTCCGTTGTTTTCAGGCTGGAACTCAACATGTAGCTTCCGACTGCCGCAGGGAGGCACCTCTTGGGAGCCCACAGGTTTCATTTGTGAGGCACGGTGGTGTTTCTCAGAAGAATCCAAAGGCCTCCCTGGGGCACACCAGCATGGAATGTAAGGCTGCTTGGAACGGCGTTCCTGAGGCCGTTGGAATGCTGTACAAACGAGAGCTGTCGAGCGATCCGGGCAGGGCTTTGCCATTACCGCTGCACATTCACAGCGTTAAAGCAAACGAACCCATTTGCTTCTGTTGGCTCAAACGCAACAGAAGAGTTGGACGGCATTCAGTGCCCTTTCACAGATGTTACAATGAACGTGAGTGCACAATGAGTCGTGAAAGACGCAACAGTGTGGCAGCATTCCTTGAACCCATGCTTCTCCGCTACTGTGGCATACCTAAGCATACTATGGGAGAAATCCGGACTGTTACTTGAGGTCACGGGTCCAATTTTTTGGCCGGCAATCTCCAGTGTGCTCCTGGAGGAGCTCCCAGCAAGGAACTGAGACCAGCATGCCTCATACGAGTACACTCACAGTTCTTTCAGGACGCCGTCAGGCAGCAAAGAGAAGATGGGCAGCAGGAGTGTTTTTCAGGCAGCTTTCAAACCGCCACTGTCTCGCCTACCACGGACGAAATTAAGGTTTTGCCAGGGTTGACCGGTTTCAAACTGGAGCTCATAAGGTTATCCTCAGTAGTCTCTGACTACCTCAAGGAAACACACGGGACCCACAGGGCCCTTCCATGGAGACCCTTTGGGCACGGACACCTCTGCATAGGATGAGCTGGGTAAGTATTTCAGTACCTTAGCTAGGCTTCTGTGACCATGGCTCTTGCACATACCTAACAGTGTTAAGTGTGAAAAATGTACTGGTCTTCAGGCTGGATGAAAAGCTCAGCTTTTGCTTCTGTGAGAGTGCTGTCCTGTGTCCCGGACTGAATCATCAGCACAATGTGTATTAGCAGTGCAGTTCTGTTTCAGTCACCGAGACCGATCCACTTGCAAAGAGAGTCTGCCAGGCGCTGCTTGCGCGAGGCTCTTTGACGACTGGAACACTCTCCATAGGCAACCCAGAAAGGAGTGTGTTGCCCTTGCTATGAATGTGAAGAGTGCTTCCCGGGGGCCTATTTGGCCTAGGGCTCCTCAGAAGCCAGCGGCCGCTCTGGCAGCCCAAAGCGGTCATCATGCGAAATTGGTGCCAGATCGACTGTCCTATGTGTCCCCAGGGGCATAGCAGAGTTAAGGCACTCCATTTCAGAGTATGGCTTCGTGGATACCACTGCACACCCAACTCTGCTGATGTGAAACACTGGACCTTACCTTGAGGCCTTAGGTCACCTTTCATTTGGCCGGAGCTGAATCTGGAGTGCAGTGGGATGAATTTCTAGAAAGGAATTGCCAGCACATTATTGACATTGAGAGAACGCAGCCTTGGCCCACAGCGACAATCCTGCAGTGAAGAGAAGTTGGGCCGCTAGTGCTGTTCAGGCAGCTTGGAAGACCAAAGCAAGTCCCTTCCAAACCGGGAGAATGCGACCATTCCCATCAGTGTCCCCCTTTCACGCTTGATGACACAGCATGTTTATCTGAAGATTCTGCCTAGCCCTCTAGTACTAGGGAAAGACTGCCTCCTTCTGCTAAGAAAGGTTTTCACGTGGGGAGTGCTGTACGTGCAGAAGAGCATTCCCCCGCCGTGCAAAAGTTAGGCCTTGGTGAATCTGGAGGGTCCCAGAAGTCCAGCCTTGTCACAGGGAAAGCTGTCCGTTGTTTTCAGGCTGGAACTCAACATGTAGCTTCCGACTGCCGCAGGGAGGCACCTCTTGGGAGCCCACAGGTTTCATTTGTGAGGCACGGTGGTGTTTCTCAGAAGAATCCAAAGGCCTCCCTGGGGCACACCAGCATGGAATGTAAGGCTGCTTGGAACGGCGTTCCTGAGGCCGTTGGAATGCTGTACAAACGAGAGCTGTCGAGCGATCCGGGCAGGGCTTTGCCATTACCGCTGCACATTCACAGCGCTAAAGCAAACGAACCAATTTGCTTCTGTTGGCTCAAACGCAACAGAAGAGTTGGACGGCATTCAGTGCCCTTTCAAAGATGTTACAACGAACGTGAGTGCACAAGGAGTCGTGAAAGACGCAACAGTGTGGCAGCATTCCTTGAACACATGCTTCTCCGCTACTATGGCATACCTAAGCTTACTATGGAAGAAATCTGAACTTTTACTTGAGACCAGGGGTCCAATTTTTTGGCCGGCAAGCTCCAGTGTGCTCCTGGAGGAGCTCCCAGCAAGGAACTGAGACCAGCATGCCTCATACGAGTACACTCACAGTTCTTTAGGGACGCCGTCAGGCAGCAAAGAGAAGATGGGCAGCAGGAGTGTTTTTCAGGCAGCTTTCAAACCGCCACTGTCTCGCCTACCACGGACGAAATTAAGGTTTTGCCAGGGTTGCCCAGTTTCAAACTGGAGCTCATAAGGTTATCCTCAGTAGTCTCTGACTACCTCAAGGAAACACACGGGACCCACAGGGCCCTTCCATGGAGACCCTTTGGGCACGGGCACCTCTGCATAGGATGAGCTGGGTAAGTATTTCAGTACCTTAGCTAGGCCTCTGTGACCATGGCTCTTGCACATACCTAACAGTGTTAAGTGTGAAAAATGTACTGGTCTTCAGGCTGGATGAAAAGCTCAGCTTTTGCTTCTGTGAGAGTGCTGTCCTGTGTCCCGGACTGAATCGTCAGCACAATGTGTATTAGCAGTGCAGTTCTGTTGCAGTCACCGAGACCGATCCACTTGCAAAGAGTGTCTGCCAGACGCTGCTTGCGCGAGGCTCTTTGACGACTGGAACACTCTCCATAGGCAACCCAGAAAGGAGTGCGTTGCCCTTGCTATGAATGTGAAGAGTGCTTCCCGGGGGCCTATTTGGCCTAGGGCTCCTCAGAAGCCAGCGGCCGCTCTGGCGGCACACAGCGGTCATCATGCGAAATTGGTGTACGATCGACTGTCTTATGTGTCCCCAGGAGCATAGCAGAGTTAAGGCAATCCATTTCAGAGTATGGCTTCATGGATACCACTGCACACCCAACTCTGCTGATGTGAAACACTGGACCTTACTTTGAGGCCTTAGGTCACCTTTCATTTGGCAAGAGCTGAATCTGGAGTGCAGTGAAATGAGTTTCTAGAAAGGAATTGCCAGCACATTATTGACATTGAGAGAACGCAGCCTTGGCCCACAGCGACAATCCTGCAGTGAGGAGAAGTGGGCCGCTAGTGCTGTTCAGGCAGCTTGGAAGCCCAAAGCAACTCACTTCCAAACCGGGAGAATGCTACCGTTCCCATCAGTGTCCCCCTTTCACGCTTGATGACACAGCATGTTTATCTGAAGATTCTGCCTAGCCCTCTAGTACTAGGGAAAGACTGCCTCCTTCTGCTAAGAAAGGTTTTCACGTGGGGAGTGCTGTACGTGCAGAAGAGCATTCCCCCGCCGTGCAAAAGTTAGGCCTTGGTGAATCTGGAGGGTCCCAGAAGTCCAGCCTTGTCACAGGGAAAGCTGTCCGTTGTTTTCAGGCTGGAACTCAACATGTAGCTTCCGACTGCCGCAGGGAGGCACCTCTTGGGATCCCACAGGTTTCATTTGTGAGGCACGGTGGTGTTTCTCAGAAGAATCCAAAGGCCTCCCTGGGGCACACCAGCATGGAATGTAAGGCTGCTTGGAACGGCGTTCCTGAGGCCATTGGAATGCTGTACAAACGAGAGTTGTCGAGCGATCCGGGCAGGGCTTTGCCATTACCGCTGCACATTCATAGTGTTAAAGCAAACGAACCCATTTGCTTCTGTTGGCTCAAACGCAACAGAAGAGTTGGACGGCATTCAGTGCCCTTTCACAGATGTTACAACAAACGTGAGTGCACAATGAGTCGTGAAAGACGCAACAGTGTGGCAGCATTCCTTGAACACATGCTTCTCCGCTACTGTGGCATACCTAAGCATACTATGGGAGAAATCCGGACTTTTACTTGAGGTCAGGGGTCCAATTTCTTGGCAGGCAAGCTCCAGTGTGCTCCTGGAGGAGCTCCCAGCAAGGAACTGAGACCAGCATGCCTCATACGAGTACACTCACAGTTCTTTCGGGACGCCGTCAGGTAGCAAAGAGAAGATGGGCAGCAGGAGTGTTTTTCAGGCAGCTTTCAAACCGCCACTGTCTCACCTCCCACGGACGAAATTAAGGTTTTGCCAGGGTTGCCCGGTTTCAAACTGGAGCTCATAAGGTTATCCTCAGTAGTCTCTGACTACCTCAAGGAAACACACGGGACCCACAGGGCCCTTCCATGGAGACCCTTTGGGCACGGGCACCTCTGCATAGATGAACTCGGTAAGAATTTCAGTCCCTTCGCTAGGCCTCGGTGACCATGGCTCTTGCACATACCTAACAGTGTTAAGTGTGAAAAAAGTACTGGTCTTCAGGCTGGATGAAAAGCTCAGCTTTTGCTTCTGTGAGAGTGCTGTCCTGTGTCCCGGACTGAATCGTCAGCACATTGTGTATTAGCAGTGCAGTTCTGTTTCTGTCCCTGAGGCCGATCCACTTGCAAAGAGAGTCTGCCAGACGCTGCTTGCGCGAGGCTCTTTGACGACTGGAACACTCTCCATAGGCAACCCAGAAAGGAGTGCGTTGCCCTTGCTATGAATGTGAAGAGTGCTTCCCAGGGGCCTATTTGGCCTAGGGCTCCTCAGAAGCCAGCGGCCGCTCTGGCGGCACAAAGCGGTCATCATGCGAAATTGGTGCCAGATCGACTGTCCTATGTGTCCCCAGGGGCATAGCAGAGTTAAGGCACTCCATTTCAGAGTATGGCTTCGTGGATACCACTGCACACCCAACTCTGCTGATGTGAAACACTGGACCTTACCTTGAGGCCTTAGGTCACCTTTCATTTGGCCGGAGCTGAATCTGGAGTGCAGTGGGATGATTTTCTAGAAAGGAATTGCCAGCACATTATTGACATTGAGAGAACGCAGCCTTGGCCCACAGTGACAATCCTGCAGTGAAGAGAAGTTGGGCCGCTAGTGCTGTTCAGGCAGCTTGGAAGCCCAAAGCAAGTCCCTTCCAATCCGGGAGAATGCGACCGTTCCCATCAGTGTCCCCCTTTCACGCTTGATGACACAGCATGTTTATCTGAAGATTCTGCCTAGCCCTCTAGTACTAGGGAAAGACTGCCTCCTTCTGCTAAGAAAGGTTTTCACGTGGGGAGTGCTGTACGTGCAGAAGAGCATTCCCCCGCCGTGCAAAAGTTAGGCCTTGGTGAATCTGGAGGGTCCGAGAAGTCCAGCCTTGTCACAGGGAAAGCTGTCCATTGTTTTCAGGCTGGAACTCAACATGTAGCTTCCGACTGCCGCAGGGAGGCATCTCTTGGGAGCCCACAGGTTTCATTTGTGAGGCACGGTGGTGTTTCTCAGAAGAATCCAAAGGCCTCCCTGGGGCACAACAGCATGGAATGTAAGGCTGCTTGGAACGGCGTTCCTGAGGCCGTTGGAATGCTGTACAAACGAGAGCTGTCGAGCGATCCGGGCAGGGCTTTGCCATTACCGCTGCACATTCACAGCGTTAAAGCAAACGAACCCATTTGCTTCTGTTGGCTCAAACGCAACAGAAGAGTTGGACGGCATTCAGTGCCCTTTCAAAGATGTTACAACGAACGTGAGTGCACAAGGAGTCGTGAAAGACGCAACAGTGTGGCAGCATTCCTTGAACACATGCTTCTCCGCTACTATGGCATACCTAAGCTTACTATGGAAGAAATCTGAACTTTTACTTGAGACCAGGGGTCCAATTTTTTGGCCGGCAAGCTCCAGTGTGCTCCTGGAGGAGCTCCCAGCAAGGAACTGAGACCAGCATGCCTCATACGAGTACACTCACAGTTCTTTCGGGACGCCGTCAGGCAGCAAAGAGAAGATGGGCAGCAGGAGTGTTTTTCAGGCAGCTTTCAAACCGCCACTGTCTCGCCTACCACGGACGAAATTAAGGTTTTGCCAGGGTTGCCCAGTTTCAAACTGGAGCTCATAAGGTTATCCTCAGTAGTCTCTGACTACCTCAAGGAAACACACGGGACCCACAGGGCCCTTCCATGGAGACCCTTTGGGCACGGGCACCTCTGCATAGGATGAGCTGGGTAAGTATTTCAGTACCTTTGCTAGGCCTCTGTGACCATGGCTCTTGCACATACCTAACAGTGTTAAGTGTGAAAAATGTACTGGTCTTCAGGCTAGATGAAAAGCTCAGCTTTTGCTTCTGTGAGAGTGCTGTCCTCTGTCCCGGACTGAATCGTCAGCACAATGTGTATTAGCAGTGCAGTTCTGTTTCAGTCACCGAGACCGATCCACTTGCAAAGAGAGTCTGCCAGGCGCTGCTTGCGCGAGGCTCTTTGACGACTGGAACACTCTCCATAGGCAACCCAGAAAGGAGTGTGTTGCCCTTGCTATGAATGTGAAGAGTGCTTCCCGGGGGCCTATTTGGCCTAGGGCTCCTCAGAAGCCAGCGGCCGCTCTGGCAGCCCAAAGCGGTCATCATGCGAAATTGGTGCCAGATCGACTGTCCTATGTGTCCCCAGGGGCATAGCAGAGTTAAGGCACTCCATTTCAGAGTATGGCTTCGTGGATACCACTGCACACCCAACTCTGCTGATGTGAAACACTGGACCTTACCTTGAGGCCTTAGGTCACCTTTCATTTGGCCGGAGCTGAATCTGGAGTGCAGTGGGATGAATTTCTAGAAAGGAATTGCCAGCACATTATTGACATTGAGAGAACGCAGCCTTGGCCCACAGCGACAATCCTGCAGTGAAGAGAAGTTGGGCCGCTAGTGCTGTTCAGGCAGCTTGGAAGACCAAAGCAAGTCCCTTCCAAACCGGGAGAATGCGACCATTCCCATCAGTGTCCCCCTTTCACGCTTGATGACACAGCATGTTTATCTGAAGATTCTGCCTAGCCCTCTAGTACTAGGGAAAGACTGCCTCCTTCTGCTAAGAAAGGTTTTCACGTGGGGAGTGCTGTACGTGCAGAAGAGCATTCCCCCGCCGTGCAAAAGTTAGGCCTTGGTGAATCTGGAGGGTCCCAGAAGTCCAGCCTTGTCACAGGGAAAGCTGTCCGTTGTTTTCAGGCTGGAACTCAACATGTAGCTTCCGACTGCCGCAGGGAGGCACCTCTTGGGAGCCCACAGGTTTCATTTGTGAGGCACGGTGGTGTTTCTCAGAAGAATCCAAAGGCCTCCCTGGGGCACACCAGCATGGAATGTAAGGCTGCTTGGAACGGCGTTCCTGAGGCCGTTGGAATGCTGTACAAACGAGAGCTGTCGAGCGATCCGGGCAGGGCTTTGCCATTACCGCTGCACATTCACAGCGTTAAAGCAAACGAACCCATTTGCTTCTGTTGGCTCAAACGCAACAGAAGAGTTGGACGGCATTCAGTGCCCTTTCACAGATGTTACAACGAACGTGAGTGCACAATGAGTCGTGAAAGACGCAACAGTGTGGCAGCATTCCTTGAACCCATGCTTCTCCGCTACTGTGGCATACCTAAGCATACTATGGGAGAAATCCGGACTGTTACTTGAGGTCAGGGGTCCAATTTCTTGGCCGGCAAGCTCCCATGTGCTCCTGGAGGAGCTCCCAGCAAGGAACTGAGACCAGCATGCCTCATACGAGTACACTCACAGTTCTTTCGGGACGCCGTCAGGTAGCAAAGAGAAGATGGGCAGCAGGAGTGTTTTTCAGGCAGCTTTCAAACCGCCACTGTCTCGCCTCCCACGGACGAAATTAAGGTTTTGCCAGGGTTGCCCGGTTTCAAACTGGAGCTCATAAGGTTATCCTCAGTAGTCTCTGACTACCTCAAGGAAACACACGGGACCCACAGGGCCCTTCCATGGAGACCCTTTGGGCACGGGCACTTCTGCATAGGATGAACTGGGTAAGAATTTCAGTCCCTTAGCTAGGCCTCGGTGACCATGGCTCTTGCACATACCTAACAGTGTTAAGTGTGAAAAATGTACTGGTCTTCAGGCTGGATGAAAAGCTCAGCTTTTGCTTCTGTGAGAGTGCTGTCCTGTGTCCCGGACTGAATCGTCAGCACAATGTGTATTAGCAGTGCAGTTCTGTTTCAGTCACCGAGACCGATCCACTTGCAAAGAGAGTCTGCCAGGCGCTGCTTGCGCGAGGCTGTTTGACGACTGGAACACTCTCCATAGGCAACCCAGAAAGGAGTGCGTTGCCCTTGCTATGAATGTGAAGAGTGCTTCCCGGGGGCCTATTTGGCCTAGGGCTCCTCAGAAGCCAGCGGCCGCTCTGGCGGCACAAAGCGGTCATCATGCGAAATTGGTGCCAGATCGACTGTCCTATGTGTCCCCAGGGGCATAGCAGAGTTAAGGCACTCCATTTCAGAGTATGGCTTCGTGGATACCACTGCACACCCAACTCTGCTGATGTGAAACACTGGACCTTACCTTGAGGCCTTAGGTCACCTTTCATTTGGCCGGAGCTGAATCTGGAGTGCAGTGGGATGAATTTCTAGAAAGGAATTGCCAGCACATTATTGACATTGAGAGAACGCAGCCTTGGCCCACAGCGACAATCCTGCAGTGAAGAGAAGTTGGGCCGCTAGTGCTATTCAGGCAGCTTGGAAGACGAAAGCAAGTCCCTTCTAAATCATGAGAATGCGACCGTTCCCATCAGTGTCCCCCTTTCACGCTTGATGACACAGCATGTTTATCTGAAGATTCTGCCTAGCCCTCTAGTACTAGGGAAAGACTGCCTCCTTCTGCTAAGAAAGGTTTTCATGTGGGGAGTGCTGTACGTGCAGAAGAGCATTCCCCCGCCGTGCAAAAGTTAGGCCTTGGTGAATCTGGAGGGTCCCAGAAGTCCAGCCTTGTCACAGGGAAAGCTGTCCGTTGTTTTCAGGCTGGAACTCAACATGTAGCTTCCGACTGCCGCAGGGAGGCACCTCTTGGGAGCCCACAGGTTTCATTTGTGAGGCACGGTGGTGTTTCTCAGAAGAATCCAAAGGCCTCCCTGGGGCACACCAGCATGGAATGTAAGGCTGCTTGGAACGGCGTTCCTGAGGCCGTTGGAATGCTGTACAAACGAGAGCTGTCGAGCGATCCGGGCAGGGCTTTGCCATTACCGCTGCACATTCACAGCGTTAAAGCAAACGAACCAATTTGCTTCTGTTGGCTCAAACGCAACAGAAGAGTTGGACGGCATTCAGTGCCCTTTCAAAGATGTTACAACGAACGTGAGTGCACAAGGAGTCGTGAAAGACGCAACAGTGTGGCAGCATTCCTTGAACACATGCTTCTCCGCTACTATGGCATACCTAAGCTTACTATGGAAGAAATCTGAACTTTTACTTGAGACCAGGGGTCCAATTTTTTGGCCGGCAAGCTCCAGTGTGCTCCTGGAGGAGCTCCCAGCAAGGAACTGAGACCAGCATGCCTCATACGAGTACACTCACAGTTCTTTCGGGACGCCGTCAGGCAGCAAAGAGAAGATGGGCAGCAGGAGTGTTTTTCAGGCAGCTTTAAAACCGCCACTGTCTCGCCTACCACGGACGAAATTAAGGTTTTACCAGGGTTGCCCGGTTTCAAACTGGAGCTCATAAGGTTATCCTCAGTAGTCTCTGACTACCTCAAGGAAACACACGGGACCCACAGTGCCCTTCCATGGAGACCCTTTGGGCACGGGCACCTCTGCATAGGATGAGTTGGGTAAGTATTTCAGTACCTTAGCTAGGCCTCTGTGACCATGGCTCTTGCACATACCTAACAGTGTTAAGTGTGAAAAATGTACTGGTCTTCAGGCTGGATGAAAAGCTCAGCTTTTGCTTCTGTGAGAGTGCTGTCCTGTGTCCCGGACTGAATCGTCAGCACAATGTGTATTAGCAGTGCAGTTCTGTTTCAGTCACCGAGACCGATCCACTTGCAAAGAGAGTCTGCCAGGCGCTGCTTGCGCGAGGCTCTTTGACGACTGGAACTCTCTCCATAGGCAACCCAGAAAGGAGTGCGTTGCCCTTGCTATGAATGTGAAGAGTGCTTCCCGGGGGCCTATTTGGCCTAGGGCTCCTAAGAAGCCAGCGGCCGCTCTGGCGGCACACAGCGGTCATCATGCGAAATTGGTGTACGATCGACTGTCCTATGTGTCCCCAGGAGCATAGCAGAGTTAAGGCAATCCATTTCAGAGTATGGCTTCGTGGATACCACTGCACACCCAACTCTGCTGATGTGAAACACTGGACCTTACCTTGAGGCCTTAGGTCACCTTTCATTTGGCAGGAGCTGAATCTGGAGTGCAGTGGGATGAGTTTCTAGAAAGGAATTGCCAGCACATTATTGACATTGAGAGAACGCAGCCTTGGCCCACAGCGACAATCCTGCAGTGAGGAGAAGTGGGGCCGCTAGTGCTGTTCAGGCAGCTTGGAAGCCCAAAGCAACTCACTTCCAAACCGGGAGAATGCTACCGTTCCCATCAGTGTCCCCCTTTCACGCTTGATGACACAGCATGTTTATCTGAAGATTCTGCCTAGCCCTCTAGTACTAGGGAAAGACTGCCTCCTTCTGCTAAGAAAGGTTTTCACGTGGGGAGTGCTGTACGTGCAGAAGAGCATTCCCCCGCCGTGCAAAAGTTAGGCCTTGGTGAATCTGGAGGGTCCCAGAAGTCCAGCCTTGTCACAGGGAAAGCTGTCCGTTGTTTTCAGGCTGGAACTCAACATGTAGCTTCCGACTGCCGCAGGGAGGCCCCTCTTGGGAGCCCACAGGTTTCATTTGTGAGGCACGGTGGTGTTTCTCAGAAGAATCCAAAGGCCTCCCTGGGGCACACCAGCATGGAATGTAAGGCTGCTTGGAACGGCGTTCCTGAGGCCGTTGGAATGCTGTACAAACGAGAGCTGTCGAGCGATCCGGGCAGGGCTTTGCCATTACCGCTGCACATTCACAGCGTTAAAGCAAACGAACCCATTTGCTTCTGTTGGCTCAAACGCAACAGAAGAGTTGGACGGCATTCAGTGCCCTTTCACAGATGTTACAACGAACGTGAGTGCACAATGAGTCGTGAAAGACGCAACAGTGTGGCAGCATTCCTTGAACCCATGCTTCTCCGCTACTGTGGCATACCTAAGCATACTATGGGAGAAATCCGGACTGTTACTTGAGGTCAGGGGTCCAATTTCTTGGCCGGCAAGCTCCAGTGTGCTCCTGGAGGAGCTCCCAGCAAGGAACTGAGACCAGCATGCCTCATACGAGTACACTCACAGTTCTTTCGGGACGCCGTCAGGTAGCAAAGAGAAGATGGGCAGCAGGAGTGTTTTTCAGGCAGCTTTCAAACCGCCACTGTCTCGCCTCCCACGGACGAAATTAAGGTTTTGCCAGGGTTGCCCGGTTTCAAACTGGAGCTCATAAGGTTATCCTCAGTAGTCTCTGACTACCTCAAGGAAACACACGGGACCCACAGGGCCCTTCCATGGAGACCCTTTGGGCACGGACACCTCTGCATAGGATGAGCTGGGTAAGTATTTCAGTACCTTAGCTAGGCCTCTGTGACCATGGCTCTTGCACATACCTAACAGTGTTAAGTGTGAAAAATGTACTGGTCTTCAGGCTGGATGAAAAGCTCAGCTTTTGCTTCTGTGAGAGTGCTGTCCTGTGTCCCGGACTGAATCGTCAGCACAATGTGTATTAGCAGTGCAGTTCTGTTTCAGTCACCGAGACCGATCCACTTGCAAAGAGAGTCTGCCAGGCGCTGCTTGCGCGAGGCTCTTTGACGACTGGAACTCTCTCCATAGGCAAGCCAGAAAGGAGTGCGTTGCCCTTGCTATGAATGTGAAGAGTGCTTCCCGGGGGCCTATTTGGCCTAGGGCTCCTCAGAAGCCAGCGGCCGCTCTGGCGGCAAAGCGGTCATCATGCGAAATTGGTGCCAGCTCGACTGTCCTATGTGTCCCCAGGGGCATAGCAGAGTTAAGGCACTCCATTTCAGAGTATGGCTTCGTGGATACCACTGCACACCCAACTCTGCTGATGTGAAACACTGGACCTTACCTTGAGGCCTTAGGTCACCTTTCATTTGGCCGGAGCTGAATCTGGAATGCAGTGGGATGAATTTCTAGAAAGGAATTGCCAGCACATTATTGACATTGAGAGAACGCAGCCTTGGCCCACAGCGACAATCCTGCAGTGAAGAGAAGTTGGGCCGCTAGTGCTGTTCAGGCAGCTTGGAAGACCAAAGCAAGTCCCTTCCAAACCGGAAGAATGCGACCGTTCCCATCAGTGTCCCCCTTTCACGCTTGATGACACAGCATGTTTATCTGAAGATTCTGCCTAGCCCTCTAGTACTAGGGAAAGACTGCCTCCTTCTGCTAAGAAAGGTTTTCACGTGGGGAGTGCTGTACGTGCAGAAGAGCATTCCCCCGCCGTGCAAAAGTTAGGCCTTGGTGAATCTGGAGGGTCCCAGAAGTCCAGCCTTGTCACAGGGAAAGCTGTCCATTGTTTTCAGGCTGGAACTCAACATGTAGCTTCGACTGCCGCAGGGAGGCACCTCTTGGGAGCCCACAGGTTTCATTTGTGAGGCACGGTGGTGTTTCTCAGAAGAATCCAAAGGCCTCCCTGGGGCACACCAGCATGGAATGTAAGGCTGCTTGGAACGGCGTTCCTGAGGCCGTTGGAATTCTGTACAAACGAGAGCTGTCGAGCGATCCGGGCAGGGCTTTGCCATTACCGCTGCACATTCACAGCGTTAAAGCAAACGAACCCATTTGCTTCTGTTGGCTCAAACGCAACAGAAGAGTTGGACGGCATTCAGTGCCCTTTCACAGATGTTACAACGAACGTGAGTGCACAATGAGTCGTGAAAGACGCAACAGTGTGGCAGCATTCCTTGAACCCATGCTTCTCCGCTACTGTGGCATACCTAAGCATACTATGGGAGAAATCCGGACTTTTACTTGAGGTCAGGGGTCCAATTTCTTGGCCGGCAAGCTCCAGTGTGCTCCTGGAGGAGCTCCCAGCAAGGAACTGAGACCAGCATGCCTCATACGAGTACACTCACAGTTCTTTCGGGACGCCGTCAGGTAGCAAAGAGAAGATGGGCAGCAGGAGTGTTTTTCAGGCAACTTTCAAACCGCCACTGTGTCGCCTCCCACGGACGAAATTAAGGTTTTGCCAGGGTTGCCCAGTTTCAAACTGGAGCTCATAAGGTTATCCTCAGTAGTCTCTGACTACCTCAACGAAACACACGGGATCCACAGGGCCCTTCCATGGAGACCCTTTGGGCACGGGCACCTCTGCATAGGATGAACTGGGTAAGAATTTCAGTCCCTTAGCTAGGCCTCGGTGACCATGGCTCTTGCACATACCTAACAGTGTTAAGTGTGAAAAATGTACTGGTCTTCAGGCTGGATGAAAAGCTCAGCTTTTGCTTCTTTGAGAGTGCTGTCCTGTGTCCCGGACTGAATCGTCAGCACATTGTGTATTAGCAGTGCAGTTCTGTTTCAGTCCCTGAGGCCGATCCACTTGCAAAGAGAGTCTGCCAGACGCTGCTTGCGCGAGGCTCTTTGACGACTGGAACACTCTCCATAGGCAACCCTGAAAGGAGTGCGTTGCCCTTGCTATGAATGTGAAGAGTGCTTCCCAGGGGCCTATTTGGCCTAGGGCTCCTCAGAATCCAGCGTCCGCTCTGGCAGCACAAAGCGGTCATCATGCGAAATTGGTGCCAGCTCGACTGTCCTATGTGTCCCCAGGGGCATAGCAGAGTTAAGGCACTCCATTTCAGAGTATGGCTTCGTGGATACCACTGCACACCCAACTCTGCTGATGTGAAACACTGGACCTTACCTTGAGGCCTTAGGTCACCTTTCATTTGGCCGGATCTGAATCTGGAGTACAGTGGGATGAATTTCTAGAAAGGAATTGCCAGCACATTATTGACATTGAGAGAACGCAGCCTTGGCCCACAGCAACAATCCTGCAGTGAAGAGAAGTTGGGCCGCTAGTGCTGTTCAGGCAGCTTGGAAGACCAAAGCAAGTCCCTTCCAAACCGGGAGAATGCGACCGTTCCCATCAGTGTCCCCCTTTCACGCTTGATGACACAGCATGTTTATCTGAAGATTCTGCCTAGCCCTCTAGTACTAGGGAAAGACTGCCTCCTTCTGCTAAGAAAGGTTTTCACGTGGGGAGTGCTGTACGTGCAGAAGAGCATTCCCCCGCCGTGCAAAAGTTAGGCCTTGGTGAATCTGGAGGGTCCCAGAAGTCCAGCCTTGTCACAGGGAAAGCTGTCCGTTGTTTTCAGGCTGGAACTCAACATGTAGCTTCCGACTGCCGCAGGGAGGCACCTCTTGGGAGCCCACAGGTTTCATTTGTGAGGCACGGTGGTGTTTCTCAGAAGAATCCAAAGGCCTCCCTGGGGCACACCAGCATGGAATGTAAGGCTGCTTGGAACGGCGTTCCTGAGGCCGTTGGAATGCTGTACAAACGAGAGCTGTCGAGCGATCCGGGCAGGGCTTTGCCATTACCGCTGCACATTCACAGCGTTAAAGCAAACGAACCAATTTGCTTCTGTTGGCTCAAACGCAACAGAAGAGTTGGACGGCATTCAGTGCCCTTTCAAAGATGTTACAACGAACGTGAGTGCACAAGGAGTCGTGAAAGACGCAACAGTGTGGCAGCATTCCTTGAACCCATGCTTCTCCGCTACTGTGGCATACCTAAGCATACTATGGGAGAAATCCGGACTGTTACTTGAGGTCAGGGGTCCAATTTCTTGGCCGGCAAGCTCCAGTGTGCTCCTGGAGGAGCTCCCAGCAAGGAACTGAGACCAGCATGCCTCATACGAGTACACTCACAGTTCTTTCGGGACGCCGTCAGGTAGCAAAGAGAAGATGGGCAGCAGGAGTGTTTTTCAGGCAGCTTTCAAACCGCCACTGTCTCGCCTCCCACGGACGAAATTAAGGTTTTGCCAGGGTTGCCCGGTTTCAAACTGGAGCTCATAAGGTTATCCTCAGTAGTCTCTGACTACCTCAACGAAACACACGGGACCCACAGGGCCCTTCCATGGAGACCCTTCGGGCACGGGCACCTTTGCATAGGATGAACTGGGTAAGAATTTCAGTCCGTTAGCTAGGCCTCTGTGACCATGGCTCTTGCACATACCTAACAGTGTTAAGTGTGAAAAATGTACTGGTCTTCAGGCTGGATGAAAAGCTCAGCTTTTGCTTCTGTGAGAGTGCTGTCCTGTGTCCCGGACTGAATCGTCAGCACAATGTGTATTAGCAGTGCAGTTCTGTTTCAGTCACCGAGACCGATCCACTTGCAAAGAGAGTCTGCCAGGCGCTGCTTGCGCGAGGCTCTTTGACGACTGGAACTCTCTCCATAGGCAAGCCAGAAAGGAGTGCGTTGCCCTTGCTATGAATGTGAAGAGTGCTTCCCGGGGGCCTATTTGGCCTAGGGCTCCTCAGAAGCCAGCGGCCGCTCTGGCGGCAAAGCGGTCATCATGCGAAATTGGTGCCAGCTCGACTGTCCTATGTGTCCCCAGGGGCATAGCAGAGTTAAGGCACTCCATTTCAGAGTATGGCTTCGTGGATACCACTGCACACCCAACTCAGCTGATGTGAAACACTGGACCTTACCTTGAGGCCTTAGGTCACCTTTCATTTGGCCGGAGCTGAATCTGGAATGCAGTGGGATGAATTTCTAGAAAGGAATTGCCAGCACATTATTGACATTGAGAGAACGCAGCCTTGGCCCACAGCGACAATCCTGCAGTGAAGAGAAGTTGGGCCGCTAGTGCTGTTCAGGCAGCTTGGAAGACCAAAACAAGTCCCTTCCAAACCGGAAGAATGCGACCGTTCCCATCAGTGTCCCCCTTTCACGCTTGATGACACAGCATGTTTATCTGAAGATTCTGCCTAGCCCTCTAGTACTAGGGAAAGACTGCCTCCTTCTGCTAAGAAAGGTTTTCACGTGGGGAGTGCTGTACGTGCAGAAGAGCATTCCCCCGCCGTGCAAAAGTTAGGCCTTGGTGAATCTGGAGGGTCCCAGAAGTCCAGCCTTGTCACAGGGAAAGCTGTCCATTGTTTTCAGGCTGGAACTCAACATGTAGCTTCGACTGCCGCAGGGAGGCACCTCTTGGGAGCCCACAGGTTTCATTTGTGAGGCACGGTGGTGTTTCTCAGAAGAATCCAAAGGCCTCCCTGGGGCACACCAGCATGGAATGTAAGGCTGCTTGGAACGGCGTTCCTGAGGCCGTTGGAATTCTGTACAAACGAGAGCTGTCGAGCGATCCGGGCAGGGCTTTGCCATTACCGCTGCACATTCACAGCGTTAAAGCAAACGAACCCATTTGCTTCTGTTGGCTCAAACGCAACAGAAGAGTTGGACGGCATTCAGTGCCCTTTCACAGATGTTACAACGAACGTGAGTGCACAATGAGTCGTGAAAGACGCAACAGTGTGGCAGCATTCCTTGAACCCATGCTTCTCCGCTACTGTGGCATACCTAAGCATACTATGGGAGAAATCCGGACTTTTACTTGAGGTCAGGGGTCCAATTTCTTGGCCGGCAAGCTCCAGTGTGCTCCTGGAGGAGCTCCCAGCAAGGAACTGAGACCAGCATGCCTCATACGAGTACACTCACAGTTCTTTCGGGACGCCGTCAGGTAGCAAAGAGAAGATGGGCAGCAGGAGTGTTTTTCAGGCAGCTTTCAAACCGCCACTGTGTCGCCTCCCACGGACGAAATTAAGGTTTTGCCAGGGTTGCCCAGTTTCAAACTGGAGCTCATAAGGTTATCCTCAGTAGTCTCTGACTACCTCAACGAAACACACGGGATCCACAGGGCCCTTCCATGGAGACCCTTTGGGCACGGGCACCTCTGCATAGGATGAACTGGGTAAGAATTTCAGTCCCTTAGCTAGGCCTCGGTGACCATGGCTCTTGCACATACCTAACAGTGTTAAGTGTGAAAAATGTACTGGTCTTCAGGCTGGATGAAAAGCTCAGCTTTTGCTTCTGTGAGAGTGCTGTCCTGTGTCCCGGACTGAATCGTCAGCACATTGTGTATTAGCAGTGCAGTTCTGTTTCAGTCCCTGAGGCCGATCCACTTGCAAAGAGAGTCTGCCAGACGCTGCTTGCGCGAGGCTCTTTGACGACTGGAACACTCTCCATAGGCAACCCTGAAAGGAGTGCGTTGCCCTTGCTATGAATGTGAAGAGTGCTTCCCAGGGGCCTATTTGGCCTAGGGCTCCTCAGAAGCCAGCGTCCGCTCTGGCAGCACAAAGCGGTCATCATGCGAAATTGGTGCCAGCTCGACTGTCCTATGTGTCCCCAGGGGCATAGCAGAGTTAAGGCACTCCATTTCAGAGTATGGCTTCGTGGATACCACTGCACACCCAACTCTGCTGATGTGAAACACTGGACCTTACCTTGAGGCCTTAGGTCACCTTTCATTTGGCCGGATCTGAATCTGGAGTACAGTGGGATGAATTTCTAGAAAGGAATTGCCAGCACATTATTGACATTGAGAGAACGCAGCCTTGGCCCACAGCAACAATCCTGCAGTGAAGAGAAGTTGGGCCGCTAGTGCTGTTCAGGCAGCTTGGAAGACCAAAGCAAGTCCCTTCCAAACCGGGAGAATGCGACCGTTCCCATCAGTGTCCCCCTTTCACGCTTGATGACACAGCATGTTTATCTGAAGATTCTGCCTAGCCCTCTAGTACTAGGGAAAGACTGCCTCCTTCTGCTAAGAAAGGTTTTCACGTGGGGAGTGCTGTACGTGCAGAAGAGCATTCCCCCGCCGTGCAAAAGTTAGGCCTTGGTGAATCTGGAGGGTCCCAGAAGTCCAGCCTTGTCACAGGGAAAGCTGTCCGTTGTTTTCAGGCTGGAACTCAACATGTAGCTTCCGACTGCCGCAGGGAGGCACCTCTTGGGAGCCCACAGGTTTCATTTGTGAGGCACGGTGGTGTTTCTCAGAAGAATCCAAAGGCCTCCCTGGGGCACACCAGCATGGAATGTAAGGCTGCTTGGAACGGCGTTCCTGAGGCCGTTGGAATGCTGTACAAACGAGAGCTGTCAAGCGATCCGGGCAGGGCTTTGCCATTACCGCTGCACATTCACAGCGTTAAAGCAAATGAACCAATTTGCTTCTGTTGGCTCAAACGCAACAGAAGAGTTGGACGGCATTCAGTGCCCTTTCAAAGATGTTACAACGAACGTGAGTGCACAATGAGTCTTGAAAGACGCAACAGTGTGGCAGCATTCCTTGAACACATGCTTCTCCGCTACTATGGCATACCTAAGCTTACTATGGAAGAAATCTGAACTTTTACTTGAGACCAGGGGTCCAATTTTTTGGCCGGCAAGCTCCAGTGTGCTCCTGGAGGAGCTCCCAGCAAGGAACTGAGACCAGCATGCCTCATACGAGTACACTCACAGTTCTTTCGGGACGCCGTCAGGCAGCAAAGAGAAGATGGGCAGCAGGAGTGTTTTTCAGGCAGCTTTCAAACCGCCACTGTCTCGCCTCCCACGGACGAAATTAAGGTTTTGCCAGGGTTGCCCGGTTTCAAACTGGAGCTCATAAGGTTATCCTCAGTAGTCTCTGACTACCTCAACGAAACACACGGGATCCACAGGGCCCTTCCATGGAGACCCTTTGGGCACGGGCACCTCTGCATAGGATGAACTGGGTAAGAATTTCAGTCCCTTAGCTAAGCCTCGGTGACCATGGCTCTTGCACATACCTAACAGTGTTAAGTGTGAAAAATGTACTGGTCTTCAGGCTGGATGAAAAGCTCAGCTTTTGCTTCTGTGAGAGTGCTGTCCTGTGTCCCGGACTGAATCGTCAGCACATTGTGTATTAGCAGTGCAGTTCTGTTTCAGTCCCTGAGGCCGATCAACTTGCAAAGAGAGTCTGCCAGACGCAGCTTGCGCGAGGCTCTTTGAGGACTGGAACACTCTCCATAGGCAACCCTGAAAGGAGTGCGTTGCCCTTGCTATGAATGTGAAGAGTGCTTCCCAGGGGCCTATTTGGCCTAGGGCTCCTCAGAAGCCAGCGACCGCTCTGGCAGCACAAAGCGGGCATCATGCGAAATTGGTGCCAGCTCGACTGTCCTATGTGTCCCCAGGGGCATAGCAGAGTTAAGGCACTCCATTTCAGAGTATGGCTTCGTGGATACCACTGCACACCCAACTCTGCTGATGTGAAACACTGGACCTTACCTTGAGGCCTTAGGTCACCTTTCATTTGGCCGGATCTGAATCTGGAGTACAGTGGGATGAATTTCTAGAAAGGAATTGCCAGCACATTATTGACATTGAGAGAACGCAGCCTTGGCCCACAGCGACAATCCTGCAGTGAAGAGAAGTTGGGCCGCTAGTGCTGTTCAGGCAGCTTGGAAGACCAAAGCAAGTCCCTTCCAAACCGGGAGAATGCGACCGTTCCCATCAGTGTCCCCCTTTCACGCTTGATGACACAGCATGTTTATCTGAAGATTCTGCCTAGCCCTCTAGTACTAGGGAAAGACTGCCTCCTTCTGCTAAGAAAGGTTTTCACGTGGGGAGTGCTGTACGTGCAGAAGAGCATTCCCCCGCCGTGCAAAAGTTAGGCCTTGGTGAATCTGGAGGGTCCCAGAAGTCCAGCCTTGTCACAGGGAAAGCTGTCCGTTGTTTTCAGGCTGGAACTCAACATGTAGCTTCCGACTGCCGCAGGGAGGCACCTCTTGGGAGCCCACAGGTTTCATTTGTGAGGCACGGTGGTGTTTCTCAGAAGAATCCAAAGGCCTCCCTGGGGCACACCAGCATGGAATGTAAGGCTGCTTGGAACGGCGTTCCTGAGGCCGTTGGAATGCTGTACAAACGAGAGCTGTCGAGCGATCCGGGCAGGGCTTTGCCATTAACGCTGCACATTCACAGCGTTAAAGCAAATGAACCAATTTGCTTCTGTTGGCTCAAACGCAACAGAAGAGTTGGACGGCATTCAGTGCCCTTTCAAAGATGTTACAACGAACGTGAGTGCACAATGAGTCTTGAAAGACGCAACAGTGTGGCAGCATTCCTTGAACACATGCTTCCCCGCTACTGTGGCATACCTAAGCATACTATGGGAGAAATCCGGACTTTTACTTGAGGTCAGGGGTCCAATTTCTTGGCCGGCAAGCTCTAGTGTGCTCCTGGAGGAGCTCCCAGCAAGGAACTGAGACCAGCATGCCTCATACGAGTACACTCACAGTTCTTTCGGGACGCCGTCAGGCAGCAAAGAGAAGATGGGCAGCAGGAGTGTTTTTCAGGCAGCTTTCAAACCGCCACTGTCTCGCCTCCCACGGACGAAATTAAGGTTTTGCCAGGGTTGCCTGGTTTCAAACTAGAGCTCATAAGGTTATCCTCAGTAGTCTCTGACTACCTCAAGGAAACACACGGGACCCACAGGGCCCTTCCATGGAGACCCTTTGGGCACGGACACTTCTGCATAGGATGAGCTGGGTAAGTATTTCAGTACCTTAGCTAGGCCTCTGTGACCATGGCTCTTGCACATACCTAATAGTGTTAAGTGTGAAAAATGTACTGGTCTTCAGGCTGGATGAAAAGCTCAGCTTTTGCTTCTGTGAGAGTGCTGTCCTCTGTCCCGGACTGAATCGTCAGCACAATGTGTATTAGCAGTGCAGTTCTGTTTCAGTCACCGAGACCGATCCACTTGCAAAGAGAGTCTGCCAGGCGCTGCTTGCGCGAGGCTCGTTGACGATTGGAACTCTCTCCATAGGCAAGCCAGAAAGGAGTGCGTTGCCCTTGCTATGAATGTGAAGAGTGCTTCCCGGGGGCCTATTTGGCCTAGGGCTCCTCAGAAGCCAGCGGCCGCTCTGGCGGCAAAGCGGTCATCATGCGAAATTGGTGCCAGCTCGACTGTCCTATGTGTCCCCAGGGGCATAGCAGAGTTAAGGCACTCCATTTCAGAGTATGGCTTCGTGGATACCACTGCACACCCAACTCTGCTGATGTGAAACACTGGACCTTACCTTGAGGCCTTAGGTCACCTTTCATTTGGCCGGAGCTGAATCTGGAGTGCAGTGGGATGAATTTCTAGAAAGGAATTGCCAGCACATTATTGACATTGAGAGAACGCAGCCTTGGCCCACAGCGACAATCCTGCAGTGAAGAGAAGTTGGGCCGCTAGTGCTGTTCAGGCAGCTTGGAAGACCAAAGCAAGTCCCTTCCAAACCGGAAGTATGCGACCGTTCCCATCAGTGTCCCCCTTTCACGCTTGATGACACAGCATGTTTATCTGAAGATTCTGCCTAGCCCTCTAGTACTAGGGAAAGACTGCCTCCTTCTGCTAAGAAAGGTTTTCACGTGGGGAGTGCTGTACGTGCAGAAGAGCATTCCCCCGCCGTGCAAAAGTTAGGCCTTGGTGAATCTGGAGGGTCCCAGAAGTCCAGCCTTGTCACAGGGAAAGCTGTCCATTGTTTTCAGGCTGGAACTCAACATGTAGCTTCCGACTGCCGCAGGGAGGCACCTCTTGGGAGCCCACAGGTTTCATTTGTGAGGCACGGTGGTGTTTCTCAGAAGAATCCAAAGGCCTCCCTGGGGCACACCAGCATGGAATGTAAGGCTGCTTGGAACGGCGTTCCTGAGGCCGTTGGAATTCTGTACAAACAAGAGCTGTCGAGCGATCCGGGCAGGGCTTTGCCATTACCGCTGCACATTCACAGCGTTAAAGCAAACGAACCCATTTGCTTCTGTTGGCTCAAACGCAACAGAAGAGTTGGACGGCATTCAGTGCCCTTTCACAGATGTTACAACGAACGTGAGTGCACAATGAGTCGTGAAAGACGCAACAGTGTGGCAGCATTCCTTGAACCCATGCTTCTCCGCTACTGTGGCATACCTAAGCATACTATGGGAGAAATCCGGACTTTTACTTGAGGTCAGGGGTCCAATTTCTTGGCCGGCAAGCTCTAGTGTGCTCCTGGAGGAGCTCCCAGCAAGGAACTGAGACCAGCATTCCTCATACGAGTACACTCACAGTTCTTTCGGGACGCCGTCAGGCAGCAAAGAGAAGATGGGCAGCAGGAGTGTTTTTCAGGCAGCTTTCAAACCGCCACTGTCTCGCCTCCCACGGACGAAATTAAGGTTTTGCCAGGGTTGCCTGGTTTCCAACTAGAGCTCATAAGGTTATCCTCAGTAGTCTCTGACTACCTCAAGGAAACACACGGGACCCACAGGGCCCTTCCATGGAGACCCTTTGGGCACGGACACCTCTGCATAGGATGAGCTGGGTAAGTATTTCAGTACCTTAGCTAGGCCTCTGTGACCATGGCTCTTGCACATACCTAATAGTGTTAAGTGTGAAAAATGTACTGGTCTTCAGGCTGGATGAAAAGCTCAGCTTTTGCTTCTGTGAGAGTGCTGTCCTCTGTCCCGGACTGAATCGTCAGCACAATGTGTATTAGCAGTGCAGTTCTGTTTCAGTCACCGAGACCGATCCACTTGCAAAGAGAGTCTGCCAGGCGCTGCTTGCGCGAGGCTCTTTGACGACTGGAACTCTCTCCATAGGCAAGCCAGAAAGGAGTGCGTTGCCCTTGCTATGAATGTGAAGAGTGCTTCCCGGGGGCCTATTTGGCCTAGGGCTCCTCAGAAGCCAGCGGCCGCTCTGGCGGCAAAGCGGTCATCATGCGAAATTGGTGCCAGCTCGACTGTCCTATGAGTCCCCAGGGGCATAGCAGAGTTAAGGCACTCCATTTCAGAGTATGGCTTCATGGATACCACTGCACACCCAACTCTGCTGATGTGAAACACTGGACCTTACCTTGAGGCCTTAGGTCACCTTTCATTTGGCCGGAGCTGAATCTGGAGTGCAGTGGGATGAATTTCTAGAAAGGAATTGCCAGCACATTATTGACATTGAGAGAACGCAGCCTTGGCCCACAGCGACAATCCTGCAGTGAAGAGAAGTTGGGCCGCTAGTGCTGTTCAGGCAGCTTGGAAGACCAAAGCAAGTCCCTTCCAAACCGGAAGTATGCGACCGTTCCCATCAGTGTCCCCCTTTCACGCTTGATGACACAGCATGTTTATCTGAAGATTCTGCCTAGCCCTCTAGTACTAGGGAAAGACTGCCTCCTTCTGCTAAGAAAGGTTTTCACGTGGGGAGTGCTGTACGTGCAGAAGAGCATTCCCCCGCCGTGCAAAAGTTAGGCCTTGGTGAATCTGGAGGGTCCCAGAAGTCCAGCCTTGTCACAGGGAAAGCTGTCCATTGTTTTCAGGCTGGAACTCAACATGTAGCTTCCGACTGCCGCAGGGAGGCACCTCTTGGGAGCCCACAGGTTTCATTTGTGAGGCACGGTGGTGTTTCTCAGAAGAATCCAAAGGCCTCCCTGGGGCACACCAGCATGGAATGTAAGGCTGCTTGGAACGGCGTTCCTGAGGCCGTTGGAATTCTGTACAAACGAGAGCTGTCGAGCGATCCGGGCAGGGCTTTGCCATTACCGCTGCACATTCACAGCGTTAAAGCAAACGAACCCATTTGCTTCTGTTGGCTCAAACGCAACAGAAGAGTTGGACGGCATTCAGTGCCCTTTCACAGATGTTACAACGAACGTGAGTGCACAATGAGTCGTGAAAGACGCAACAGTGTGGCAGCATTCCTTGAACCCATGCTTCTCCGCTACTGTGGCATACCTAAGCATACTATGGGAGAAATCCGGACTTTTACTTGAGGTCAGGGGTCCAATTTCTTGGCCGGCAAGCTCCAGTGTGCTCCTGGAGGAGCTCCCAGCAAGGAACTGAGACCAGCATGCCTCATACGAGTACACTCACAGTTCTTTCGGGACGCCGTCAGGCAGCAAAGAGAAGATGGGCAGCAGGAGTGTTTTTCAGGCAGCTTTCAAACCGCCACTGTCTCGCCTCCCACGGACGAAATTAAGGTTTTGCCAGGGTTGCCCGGTTTCAAACTGGAGCTCATAAGGTTATCCTCAGTAGTCTCTGACTACCTCAAGGAAACACACGGGACCCACAGGGCCCTTCCATGGAGACCCTTTGGGCACGGACACCTCTGCATAGGATGAGCTGGGTAAGTATTTCAGTACCTTAGCTAGGCCTCTGTGACCATGGCTCTTGCACATACCTAACAGTGTTAAGTGTGAAAAATGGACTGGTCTTCAGGCTGGATGAAAAGCTCAGCTTTTGCTTCTGTGAGAGTGCTGTCCTGTGTCCCGGACTGAATCGTCAGCACAATGTGTATTAGCAGTGCAGTTCTGTTTCAGTCACCGAGACCGATCCACTTGCAAAGAGAGTCTGCCAGGCGCTGCTTGCGCGAGGCTCTTTGACGACTGGAACTCTCTCCATAGGCAAGCCAGAAAGGAGTGCGTTGCCCTTGCTATGAATGTGAAGAGTGCTTCCCGGGGGCCTATTTGGCCTAGGGCTCCTCAGAAGCCAGCGGCCGCTCTGGCGGCAAAGCGGTCATCATGCGAAATTGGTGCCAGCTCGACTGTCCTATGTGTCCCCAGGGGCATAGCAGAGTTAAGGCACTCCATTTCAGAGTATGGCTTCGTGGATACCACTGCACACCCAACTCTGCTGATGTGAAACACTGGACCTTACCTTGAGGCCTTAGGTCACCTTTCATTTGGCCGGAGCTGAATCTGGAGTGCAGTGGGATGAATTTCTAGAAAGGAATTGCCAGCACATTATTGACATTGAGAGAACGCAGCCTTGGCCCACAGCGACAATCCTGCAGTGAAGAGAAGTTGGGCCGCTAGTGCTGTTCAGGCAGCTTGGAAGACCAAAGCAAGTCCCTTCCAAACCGGAAGAATGCGACCGTTCCCATCAGTGTCCCCCTTTCACGCTTGATGACACAGCATGTTTATCTGAAGATTCTGCCTAGCCCTCTAGTACTAGGGAAAGACTGCCTCCTTCTGCTAAGAAAGGTTTTCACGTGGGGAGTGCTGTACGTGCAGAAGAGCATTCCCCCGCCGTGCAAAAGTTAGGCCTTGGTGAATCTGGAGGGTCCCAGAAGTCCAGCCTTGTCACAGGGAAAGCTGTCCATTGTTTTCAGGCTGGAACTCAACATGTAGCTTCCGACTGCCGCAGGGAGGCACCTTTGGGAGCCCACAGGTTTCATTTGTGAGGCACGGTGGTGTTTCTCAGAAGAATCCAAAGGCCTCCCTGGGGCACACCAGCATGGAATGTAAGGCTGCTTGGAACGGCGTTCCTGAGGCCGTTGGAATTCTGTACAAACGAGAGCTGTCGAGCGATCCGGGCAGGGCTTTGCCATTACCGCTGCACATTCACAGCGTTAAAGCAAACGAACCCATTTGCTTCTGTTGGCTCAAACGCAACAGAAGAGTTGGACGGCATTCAGTGCCCTTTCACAGATGTTACAACGAACGTGAGTGCACAATGAGTCGTGAAAGACGCAACAGTGTGGCAGCATTCCTTGAACCCATGCTTCTCCGCTACTGTGGCATACCTAAGCATACTATGGGAGAAATCCGGACTTTTACTTGAGGTCAGGGGTCCAATTTCTTGGCCGGCAAGCTCCAGTGTGCTCCTGGAGGAGCTCCCAGCAAGGAACTGAGACCAGCATGCCTCATACGAGTACACTCACAGTTCTTTCGGGACGCCGTCAGGTAGCAAAGAGAAGATGGGCAGCAGGAGTGTTTTTCAGGCAGCTTTCAAACCGCCACTGTGTTGCCTCCCACGGACGAAATTAAGGTTTTGCCAGGGTTGCCCAGTTTCAAACTGGAGCTCATAAGGTTATCCTCAGTAGTCTCTGACTACCTCAACGAAACACACGGGATCCACAGGGCCCTTCCATGGAGACCCTTTGGGCACGGGCACCTCTGCATAGGATGAACTGGGTAAGAATTTCAGTCCCTTAGCTAAGCCTCGGTGACCATGGCTCTTGCACATACCTAACAGTGTTAAGTGTGAAAAATGTACTGGTCTTCAGGCTGGATGAAAAGCTCAGCTTTTGCTTCTGTGAGAGTGCTGTCCTGTGTCCCGGACTGAATCGTCAGCACATTGTGTATTAGCAGTGCAGTTCTGTTTCAGTCCCTGAGGCGGATCCACTTGCAAAGAGAGTCTGCCAGACGCTGCTTGCGCGAGGCTCTTTGACGACTGGAACACTCTCCATAGGCAACCCTGAAAGGAGTGCGTTGCCCTTGCTATGAATGTGAAGAGTGCTTCCCAGGGGCCTATTTGGCCTAGGGCTCCTCAGAAGCCAGCGTCCGCTCTGGCAGCACAAAGCGGTCATCATGCGAAATTGGTGCCAGCTCGACTGTCCTATGTGTCCCCAGGGGCATAGCAGAGTTAAGGCACTCCATTTCAGAGTATGGCTTCGTGGATACCACTGCACACCCAACTCTGCTGATGTGAAACACTGGACCTTACCTTGAGGCCTTAGGTCACCTTTCATTTGGCCGGATCTGAATCTGGAGTACAGTGGGATGAATTTCTAGAAAGGAATTGCCAGCACATTATTGACATTGAGAGAACGCAGCCTTGGCCCACAGCGACAATCCTGCAGTGAAGAGAAGTTGGGCCGCTAGTGCTGTTCAGGCAGCTTGGAAGACCAAAGCAAGTCCCTTCCAAACCGGGAGAATGCGACCGTTCCCATCAGTGTCCCCCTTTCACGCTTGATGACACAGCATGTTTATCTGAAGATTCTGCCTAGCCCTCTAGTACTAGGGAAAGACTGCCTCCTTCTGCTAAGAAAGGTTTTCACGTGGGGAGTGCTGTACGTGCAGAAGAGCATTCCCCCACCGTGCAAAAGTTAGGCCTTGGTGAATCTGGAGGGTCCCAGAAGTCCAGCCTTGTCACAGGGAAAGCTGTCCATTGTTTTCAGGCTGGAACTCAACATGTAGCTTCCGACTGCCGCAGGGAGGCACCTCTTGGGAGCCCACAGGTTTCATTTGTGAGGCACGGTGGTGTTTCTCAGAAGAATCCAAAGGCCTCCCTGGGGCACACCAGCATGGAATGTAAGGCTGCTTGGAACGGCGTTCCTGAGGCCGTTGGAATGCTGTACAAACGAGAGCTGTCGAGCGATCCGGGCAGGGCTTTGCCATTACCGCTGCACATTCACAGCGTTAAAGCAAATGAACCAATTTGCTTCTGTTGGCTCAAACGCAACAGAAGAGTTGGACGGCATTCAGTGCCCTTTCAAAGATGTTACAACGAACGTGAGTGCACAATGAGTCTTGAAAGACGCAACAGTGTGGCAGCATTCCTTGAACACATGCTTCTCCACTACTATGGCATACCTAAGCTTACTATGGAAGAAATCTGAACTTTTACTTGAGACCAGGGGTCCAATTTTTTGGCCGGCAAGCTCCAGTGTGCTCCTGGAGGAGCTCCCAGCAAGGAACTGAGACCAGCATGCCTCATACGAGTACACTCACAGTTCTTTCGGGACGCCGTCAGGCAGCAAAGAGAAGATGGGCAGCAGGAGTGTTTTTCAGGCAGCTTTCAAACCGCCACTGTCTCGCCTCCCACGGACGAAATTAAGGTTTTGCCAGGGTTGCCCGGTTTCAAACTGGAGCTCATAAGGTTATCCTCAGTAGTCTCTGACTACCTCAAGGAAACACACGGGACCCACAGGGCCCTTCCATGGAGACCCTTTGGGCACGGACACCTCTGCATAGGATTAGCTGGGTAAGTATTTCAGTACCTTAGCTAGGCCTCTGTGACCATGGCTCTTGCACATACCTAACAGTGTTAAGTGTGAAAAATGGACTGGTCTTCAGGCTGGATGAAAAGCTCAGCTTTTGCTTCTGTGAGAGTGCTGTCCTCTGTCCCGGACTGAATCGTCAGCACAATGTGTATTAGCAGTGCAGTTCTGTTTCAGTCACCGAGACCGATCCACTTGCAAAGAGAGTCTGCCAGGCGCTGCTTGCGCGAGGCTCTTTGACGACTGGAACTCTCTCCATAGGCAAGCCAGAAAGGAGTGCGTTGCCCTTGCTATGAATGTGAAGAGTGCTTCCCGGGGGCCTATTTGGCCTAGGGCTCCTCAGAAGCCAGCGGCCGCTCTGGCGGCAAAGCGGTCATCATGCGAAATTGGTGCCAGCTCGACTGTCCTATGAGTCCCCAGGGGCATAGCAGAGTTAAGGCACTCCATTTCAGAGTATGGCTTCATGGATACCACTGCACACCCAACTCTGCTGATGTGAAACACTGGACCTTACCTTGAGGCCTTAGGTCACCTTTCATTTGGCCGGAGCTGAATCTGGAGTGCAGTGGGATGAATTTCTAGAAAGGAATTGCCAGCACATTATTGACATTGAGAGAACGCAGCCTTGGCCCACAGCGACAATCCTGCAGTGAAGAGAAGTTGGGCCGCTAGTGCTGTTCAGGCAGCTTGGAAGACCAAAGCAAGTCCCTTCCAAACCGGAAGTATGCGACCGTTCCCATCAGTGTCCCCCTTTCACGCTTGATGACACAGCATGTTTATCTGAAGATTCTGCCTAGCCCTCTAGTACTAGGGAAAGACTGCCTCCTTCTGCTAAGAAAGGTTTTCACGTGGGGAGTGCTGTACGTGCAGAAGAGCATTCCCCCGCCGTGCAAAAGTTAGGCCTTGGTGAATCTGGAGGGTCCCAGAAGTCCAGCCTTGTCACAGGGAAAGCTGTCCATTGTTTTCAGGCTGGAACTCAACATGTAGCTTCCGACTGCCGCAGGGAGGCACCTCTTGGGAGCCCACAGGTTTCATTTGTGAGGCACGGTGGTGTTTCTCAGAAGAATCCAAAGGCCTCCCTGGGGCACACCAGCATGGAATGTAAGGCTGCTTGGAACGGCGTTCCTGAGGCCGTTGGAATTCTGTACAAACGAGAGCTGTCGAGCGATCCGGGCAGGGCTTTGCCATTACCGCTGCACATTCACAGCGTTAAAGCAAACGAACCCATTTGCTTCTGTTGGCTCAAACGCAACAGAAGAGTTGGACGGCATTCAGTGCCCTTTCACAGATGTTACAACGAACGTGAGTGCACAATGAGTCGTGAAAGACGCAACAGTGTGGCAGCATTCCTTGAACCCATGCTTCTCCGCTACTGTGGCATACCTAAGCATACTATGGGAGAAATCCGGACTTTTACTTGAGGTCAGGGGTCCAATTTCTTGGCTGGCAAGCTCTAGTGTGCTCCTGGAGGAGCTCCCAGCAAGGAACTGAGACCAGCATGCCTCATACGAGTACACTCACAGTTCTTTCGGGACGCCGTCAGGCAGCAAAGAGAAGATGGGCAGCAGGAGTGTTTTTCAGGCAGCTTTCAAACCGCCACTGTCTCGCCTCCCACGGACGAAATTAAGGTTTTGCCAGGGTTGCCTGGTTTCAAACTAGAGCTCATAAGGTTATCCTCAGTAGTCTCTGACTACCTCAAGGAAACACACGGGACCCACAGGGCCCTTCCATGGAGACCCTTTGGGCACGGACACCTCTGCATAGGATGAGCTGGGTAAGTATTTCAGTACCTTAGCTAGGCCTCTGTGACCATGGCTCTTGCACATACCTAATAGTGTTAAGTGTGAAAAATGTACTGGTCTTCAGGCTGGATGAAAAGCTCAGCTTTTGCTTCTGTGAGAGTGCTGTCCTCTGTCCCGGACTGAATCGTCAGCACAATGTGTATTAGCAGTGCAGTTCTGTTTCAGTCACCGAGACCGATCCACTTGCAAAGAGAGTCTGCCAGGCGCTGCTTGCGCGAGGCTCTTTGACGACTGGAACTCTCTCCATAGGCAAGCCAGAAAGGAGTGCGTTGCCCTTGCTATGAATGTGAAGAGTGCTTCCCGGGGGCCTATTTGGCCTAGGGCTCCTCAGAAGCCAGCGGCCGCTCTGGCGGCAAAGCGGTCATCATGCGAAATTGGTGCCAGCTCGACTGTCCTATGTGTCCCCAGGGGCATAGCAGAGTTAAGGCACTCCATTTCAGAGTATGGCTTCGTGGATACCACTGCACACCCAACTCTGCTGATGTGAAACACTGGACCTTACCTTGAGGCCTTAGGTCACCTTTCATTTGGCCGGAGCTGAATCTGGAGTGCAGTGGGATGAATTTCTAGAAAGGAATTGCCAGCACATTATTGACATTGAGAGAACGCAGCCTTGGCCCACAGCGACAATCCTGCAGTGAAGAGAAGTTGGGCCGCTAGTGCTGTTCAGGCAGCTTGGAAGACCAAAGCAAGTCCCTTCCAAACCGGAAGTATGCGACCGTTCCCATCAGTGTCCCCCTTTCACGCTTGATGACACAGCATGTTTATCTGAAGATTCTGCCTAGCCCTCTAGTACTAAGGAAAGACTGCCTCCTTCTGCTAAGAAAGGTTTTCACGTGGGGAGTGCTGTACGTGCAGAAGAGCATTCCCCCGCCGTGCAAAAGTTAGGCCTTGGTGAATCTGGAGGGTCCCAGAAGTCCAGCCTTGTCACAGGGAAAGCTGTCCATTGTTTTCAGGCTGGAACTCAACATGTAGCTTCCGACTGCCGCAGGGAGGCACCTCTTGGGAGCCCACAGGTTTCATTTGTGAGGCACGATGGTGTTTCTCAGAAGAATCCAAAGGCCTCCCTGGGGCACACCAGCATGGAATGTAAGGCTGCTTGGAACGGCGTTCCTGAGGCCGTTGGAATTCTGTACAAACGAGAGCTGTCGAGCGATCCGGGCAGGGCTTTGCCATTACCGCTGCACATTCACAGCGTTAAAGCAAACGAACCCATTTGCTTCTGTTGGCTCAAACGCAACAGAAGAGTTGGACGGCATTCAGTGCCCTTTCACAGATGTTACAACGAACGTGAGTGCACAATGAGTCGTGAAAGACGCAACAGTGTGGCAGCATTCCTTGAACCCATGCTTCTCCGCTACTGTGGCATACCTAAGCATACTATGGGAGAAATCCGGACTTTTACTTGAGGTCAGGGGTCCAATTTCTTGGCCGGCAAGCTCCAGTGTGCTCCTGGAAGAGCTCCCAGCAAGGAACTGAGACCAGCATGCCTCATACGAGTACACTCACAGTTCTTTCGGGACGCCGTCAGGTAGCAAAGAGAAGATGGGCAGCAGGAGTGTTTTTCAGGCAGCTTTCAAACCGCCACTGTCTCGCCTCCCACGGACGAAATTAAGGTTTTGCCAGGGTTGCCCAGTTTCAAACTGGAGCTCATAAGGTTATCCTCAGTAGTCTCTGACTACCTCAACGAAACACTCGGGATCCACAGGGCCCTTCCATGGAGACCCTTTAGGCACGGGCACCTCTGCATAGGATGAACTGGGTAAGAATTTCAGTCCCTTAGCTAGGCCTCGGTGACCATGGCTCTTGCACATACCTAACAGTGTTAAGTGTGAAAAATGTACTGGTCTTCAGGCTGGATGAAAAGCTCAGCTTTTGCTTTTGTGAGAGTGCTGTCCTGTGTCCCGGACTGAATCGTCAGCACATTGTGTATTAGCAGTGCAGTTCTGTTTCAGTCCCTGAGGCCGATCCACTTGCAAAGAGAGTCTGCCAGACGCTGCTTGCGCGAGGCTCTTTGACGACTGGAACACTCTCCATAGGCAACCCTGAAAGGAGTGCGTTGCCCTTGCTATGAATGTGAAGAGTGCTTCCCAGGGGCCTATTTGGCCTAGGGCTCCTCAGAAGCCAGCGGCCGCTCTGGCAGCACAAAGCGGTCATCATGCGAAATTGGTGCCAGCTCGACTGTCCTATGTGTCCCCAGGGGCATAGCAGAGTTAAGGCACTCCATTTCAGAGTATGGCTTCGTGGATACCACTGCACACCCAACTCTGCTGATGTGAAACACTGGACCTTACCTTGAGGCCTTAGGTCACCTTTCATTTGGCCGGAGCTGAATCTGGAGTGCAGTGGGATGAATTTCTAGAAAGGAATTGCCAGCACATTATTGACATTGAGAGAACGCAGCCTTGGCCCACAGCGACAATCCTGCAGTGAAGAGAAGTTGGGCCGCTAGTGCTGTTCAGGCAGCTTGGAAGACCAAAGCAAGTCCCTTCCAAACCGGGAGAATGCGACCGTTCCCATCAGTGTCCCCCTTTCACGCTTGATGACACAGCATGTTTATCTGAAGATTCTGCCTAGCCCTCTAGTACTAGGGAAAGACTGCCTCCTTCTGCTAAGAAAGGTTTTCACGTGGGGAGTGCTGTACGTGCAGAAGAGCATTCCCCCGCCGTGCAAAAGTTAGGCCTTGGTGAATCTGGAGGGTCCCAGAAGTCCAGCCTTGTCACAGGGAAAGCTGTCCGTTGTTTTCAGGCTGGAACTCAACATGTAGCTTCCGACTGCCGCAGGGAGGCACCTCTTGGGAGCCCACAGGTTTCATTTGTGAGGCACGGTGGTGTTTCTCAGAAGAATCCAAAGGCCTCCCTGGGGCACACCAGCATGGAATGTAAGGCTGCTTGGAACGGCGTTCCTGAGGCCGTTGGAATGCTGTACAAACGAGAGCTGTCGAGCGATCCGGGCAGGGCTTTGCCATTACCGCTGCACATTCACAGCGTTAAAGCAAACGAACCCATTTGCTTCTGTTGGCTCAAACGCAACAGAAGAGTTGGACGTCATTCAGTGCCCTTTCACAGATGTTACAGCGAACGTGAGTGCACAATGAGTCGTGAAAGACGCAACAGTGTGGCAGCATTCCTTGAACCCATGCTTCTCCGCTACTGTGGCATACCTAAGCATACTATGGGAGAAATCCGGACTTTTACTTGAGGTCAGGGGTCCAATTTCTTGGCCGGCAAGCTCCAGTGTGCTCCTGGAGGAGCTCCCAGCAAGGAACTGAGACCAGCATGCCTCATACGAGTACACTCACAGTTCTTTCGGGACGCCGTCAGGTAGCAAAGAGAAGATGGGCAGCAGGAGTGTTTTTCAGGCAGCTTTCAAACCGCCACTGTCTCGCCTCCCACGGACGAAATTAAGGTTTTGCCAGGGTTGCCCGGTTTCAAACTGGAGCTCATAAGGTTATCCTCAGTAGTCTCTGACTACCTCAAGGAAACACACGGGACCCACAGGGCCCTTCCATGGAGACCCTTTGGGCACGGGCACCTCTGCATAGATGAACTGGGTAAGAATTTCAGTCCCTTAGCTAGGCCTCGGTGACCATGGCTCTTGCACATACCTAACAGTGTTAAGTGTGAAAAATGTACTGGTCTTCAGGCTGGATGAAAAGCTCAGCTTTTGCTTCTGTGAGAGTGCTGTCCTGTGTCCCGGACTGAATCGTCAGCACATTGTGTATTAGCAGTGCAGTTCTGTTTCAGTCCCTGAGGCCGATCCACTTGCAAAGAGAGTCTGCCAGACGCTGCTTGCGCGAGGCTCTTTGACGACTGGAACACTCTCCATAGGCAACCCTGAAAGGAGTGCGTTGCCCTTGCTATGAATGTGAAGAGTGCTTCCCAGGGGCCTATTTGGCCTAGGGCTCCTCAGAAGCCAGCGGCCGCTCTGGCACTACAAAGCGGTCATCATGCGAAATTGGTGCCAGCTCGACTGTCCTATGTGTCCCCAGGGGCATAGCAGAGTTAAGGCACTCCATTTCAGAGTATGGCTTCGTGGATACCACTGCACACCCAACTCTGCTGATGTGAAACACTGGACCTTACCTTGAGGCCTTAGGTCACCTTTCATTTGGCCGGAGCTGAATCTTGAGTGCAGTGGGATGAATTTCTAGAAAGGAATTGCCAGCACATTATTGACATTGAGAGAACGCAGCCTTGTCCCACAGCGAAAATCCTGCAGTGAAGAGAAGTTGGGCCGCTAGTGCTGTTCAGGCAGCTTGGAAGACCAAAGCAAGTCCCTTCCAAACCGGGAGAATGCGACCGTTCCCATCAGTGTCCCCCTTTCACGCTTGATGACACAGCATGTTTATCTGAAGATTCTGCCTAGCCCTCTAGTACTAGGGAAAGACTGCCTCCTTCTGCTAAGAAAGGTTTTCACGTGGGGAGTGCTGTACGTGCAGAAGAGCATTCCCCCGCCGTGCAAAAGTTAGGCCTTGGTGAATCTGGAGGGTCCCAGAAGTCCAGCCTTGTCACAGGGAAAGCTGTCCGTTGTTTTCAGGCTGGAACTCAACATGTAGCTTCCGACTGCCGCAGGGAGGCATCTCTTGGGAGCCCACAGGTTTCATTTGTGAGGCACGGTGGTGTTTCTCAGAAGAATCCAAAGGCCTCCCTGGGGCACACCAGCATGGAATGTAAGGCTGCTTGGAACGGCGTTCCTGAGGCCGTTGGAATGCTGTACAAACGAGAGCTGTCGAGCGATCCGGGCAGGGCTTTGCCATTACCGCTGCACATTCACAGCGTTAAAGCAAACGAACCAATTTGCTTCTGTTGGCTCAAACGCAACAGAAGAGTTGGACGGCATTCAGTGCCCTTTCAAAGATGTTACAACGAACGTGAGTGCACAAGGAGTCGTGAAAGACGCAACAGTGTGGCAGCATTCCTTGAACACATGCTTCTCCGCTACTATGGCATACCTAAGCTTACTATGGAAGAAATCTGAACTTTTACTTGAGACCAGGGGTCCAATTTTTTGGCCGGCAAGCTCCAGTGTGCTCCTGGAGGAGCTCCCAGCAAGGAACTGAGACCAGCATGCCTCATACGAGTACACTCACAGTTCTTTCGGGACGCCGTCAGGCAGCAAAGAGAAGATGGGCAGCAGGAGTGTTTTTCAGGCAGCTTTCAAACCGCCACTGTCTCGCCTCCCACGGACGAAATTAAGGTTTTGCCAGGGTTGCCCGGTTTCAAACTGGAGCTCATAAGGTTATCCTCAGTAGTCTCTGACTACCTCAAGGAAACACACGGGACCCACAGGGCCCTTCCATGGAGACACTTTGGGCACGGGCACCTCTGCATAGGATGAGCTGGGTAAGTATTTCAGTACCTTAGCTAGGCCTCTGTGACCATGGCTCTTGCACATACCTAACAGTGTTAAGTGTGAAAAATGGACTGGTCTTCAGGCTGGATGAAAAGCTCAGCTTTTGCTTCTGTGAGAGTGCTGTCCTCTGTCCCGGACTGAATCGTCAGCACAATGTGTATTAGCAGTGCAGTTCTGTTTCAGTCACCGAGACCGATCCACTTGCAAAGAGAGTCTGCCAGGCGCTGCTTGCGCGAGGCTCTTTGACGACTGGAACTCTCTCCATAGGCAAGCCAGAAAGGAGTGCGTTGCCCTTGCTATGAATGTGAAGAGTGCTTCCCGGGGGCCTATTTGGCCTAGGGCTCCTCAGAAGCCAGCGGCCGCTCTGGCGGCAAAGCGGTCATCATGCGAAATTGGTGCCAGCTCGACTGTCCTATGTGTCCCCAGGGGCATAGCAGAGTTAAGGCACTCCATTTCAGAGTATGGCTTCGTGGATACCACTGCACACCCAACTCTGCTGATGTGAAACACTGGACCTTACCTTGAGGCCTTAGGTCACCTTTCATTTGGCCGGAGCTGAATCTGGAGTGCAGTGGGATGAATTTCTAGAAAGGAATTGCCAGCACATTATTGACATTGAGAGAACGCAGCCTTGGCCCACAGCGACAATCCTGCAGTGAAGAGAAGTTGGGCCGCTAGTGCTGTTCAGGCAGCTTGGAAGACCAAAGCAAGTCCCTTCCAAACCGGAAGTATGCGACCGTTCCCATCAGTGTCCCCCTTTCACGCTTGATGACACAGCATGTTTATCTGAAGATTCTGCCTAGCCCTCTAGTACTAGGGAAAGACTGCCTCCTTCTGCTAAGAAAGGTTTTCACGTGGGGAGTGCTGTACGTGCAGAAGAGCATTCCCCCGCCGTGCAAAAGTTAGGCCTTGGTGAATCTGGAGGGTCCCAGAAGTCCAGCCTTGTCACAGGGAAAGCTGTCCATTGTTTTCAGGCTGGAACTCAACATGTAGCTTCCGACTGCCGCAGGGAGGCACCTCTTGGGAGCCCACAGGTTTCATTTGTGAGGCACGGTGGTGTTTCTCAGAAGAATCCAAAGGCCTCCCTGGGGCACACCAGCATGGAATGTAAGGCTGCTTGGAACGGCGTTCCTGAGGCCGTTGGAATTCTGTACAAACGAGAGCTGTCGAGCGATCCGGGCAGGGCTTTGCCATTACCGCTGCACATTCACAGCGTTAAAGCAAACGAACCCATTTGCTTCTGTTGGCTCAAACGCAACAGAAGAGTTGGACGGCATTCAGTGCCCTTTCACAGATGTTACAACGAACGTGAGTGCACAATGAGTCGTGAAAGACGCAACAGTGTGGCAGCATTCCTTGAACCCATGCTTCTCCGCTACTGTGGCATACCTAAGCATACTATGGGAGAAATCCGGACTTTTACTTGAGGTCAGGGGTCCAATTTCTTGGCCGGCAAGCTCCAGTGTGCTCCTGGAGGAGCTCCCAGCAAGGAACTGAGACCAGCATGCCTCATACGAGTACACTCACAGTTCTTTCGGGACGCCGTCAGGTAGCAAAGAGAAGATGGGCAGCAGGAGTGTTTTTCAGGCAGCTTTCAAACCGCCACTGTCTCGCCTCCCACGGACGAAATTAAGGTTTTGCCAGGGTTGCCCAGTTTCAAACTGGAGCTCATAAGGTTATCCTCAGTAGTCTCTGACTACCTCAACGAAACACTCGGGATCCACAGGGCCCTTCCATGGAGACCCTTTAGGCACGGGCACCTCTGCATACGATGAACTGGGTAAGAATTTCAGTCCCTTAGCTAGGCCTCGGTGACCATGGCTCTTGCACATACCTAACAGTGTTAAGTGTGAAAAATGTACTGGTCTTCAGGCTGGATGAAAAGCTCAGCTTTTGCTTCTGTGAGAGTGCTGTCCTGTGTCCCGGACTGAATCGTCAGCACATTGTGTATTAGCAGTGCAGTTCTGTTTCAGTCCCTGAGGCCGATCCACTTGCAAAGAGAGTCTGCCAGACGCTGCTTGCGCGAGGCTCTTTGACGACTGGAACACTCTCCATAGGCAACCCTGAAAGGAGTGCGTTGCCCTTGCTATGAATGTGAAGAGTGCTTCCCAGGGGCCTATTTGGCCTAGGGCTCCTCAGAAGCCAGCGGCCGCTCTGGCAGCACAAAGCGGTCATCATGCGAAATTGGTGCCAGCTCGACTGTCCTATGTGTCCCCAGGGGCATAGCAGAGTTAAGGCACTCCATTTCAGAGTATGGCTTCGTGGATACCACTGCACACCCAACTCTGCTGATGTGAAACACTGGACCTTACCTTGAGGCCTTAGGTCACCTTTCATTTGGCCGGAGCTGAATCTTGAGTGCAGTGGGATGAATTTCTAGAAAGGAATTGCCAGCACATTATTGACATTGAGAGAACGCAGCCTTGTCCCACAGCGAAAATCCTGCAGTGAAGAGAAGTTGGGCCGCTAGTGCTGTTCAGGCAGCTTGGAAGACCAAAGCAAGTCCCTTCCAAACCGGGAGAATGCGACCGTTCCCATCAGTGTCCCCCTTTCACGCTTGATGACACAGCATGTTTATCTGAAGATTCTGCCTAGCCCTCTAGTACTAGGGAAAGACTGCCTCCTTCTGCTAAGAAAGGTTTTCACGTGGGGAGTGCTGTACGTGCAGAAGAGCATTCCCCCGCCGTGCAAAAGTTAGGCCTTGGTGAATCTGGAGGGTCCCAGAAGTCCAGCCTTGTCACAGGGAAAGCTGTCCGTTGTTTTCAGGCTGGAACTCAACATGTAGCTTCCGACTGCCGCAGGGAGGCATCTCTTGGGAGCCCACAGGTTTCATTTGTGAGGCACGGTGGTGTTTCTCAGAAGAATCCAAAGGCCTCCCTGGGGCACACCAGCATGGAATGTAAGGCTGCTTGGAACGGCGTTCCTGAGGCCGTTGGAATGCTGTACAAACGAGAGCTGTCGAGCGATCCGGGCAGGGCTTTGCCATTACCGCTGCACATTCACAGCGTTAAAGCAAACGAACCAATTTGCTTCTGTTGGCTCAAACGCAACAGAAGAGTTGGACGGCATTCAGTGCCCTTTCAAAGATGTTACAACGAACGTGAGTGCACAAGGAGTCGTGAAAGACGCAACAGTGTGGCAGCATTCCTTGAACACATGCTTCTCCGCTACTATGGCATACCTAAGCTTACTATGGAAGAAATCTGAACTTTTACTTGAGACCAGGGGTCCAATTTTTTGGCCGGCAAGCTCCAGTGTGCTCCTGGAGGAGCTCCCAGCAAGGAACTGAGACCAGCATGCCTCATACGAGTACACTCACAGTTCTTTCGGGACGCCGTCAGGCAGCAAAGAGAAGATGGGCAGCAGGAGTGTTTTTCAGGCAGCTTTCAAACCGCCACTGTCTCGCCTCCCACGGACGAAATTAAGGTTTTGCCAGGGTTGCCCGGTTTCAAACTGGAGCTCATAAGGTTATCCTCAGTAGTCTCTGACTACCTCAAGGAAACACACGGGACCCACAGGGCCCTTCCATGGAGACCCTTTGGGCACGGGCACCTCTGCATAGGATGAGCTGGGTAAGTATTTCAGTACCTTAGCTAGGCCTCTGTGACCATGGCTCTTGCACATACCTAACAGTGTTAAGTGTGAAAAATGTACTGGTCTTCAGGCTGGATGAAAAGCTCAGCTTTTGCTTCTGTGAGAGTGCTGTCCTGTGTCCCGGACTGAATCGTCAGCACATTGTGTATTAGCAGTGCAGTTCTGTTTCAGTCCCTGAGGCCGATCCACTTGCAAAGAGAGTCTGCCAGACGCTGCTTGCGCGAGGCTCTTTGACGACTGGAACAGTCTCCATAGGTAACCCAGAAAGGAGTGCGTTGCCCTTGCTATGAATGTGAAGAGTGCTTCCCAGGGGCCTATTTGGCCTAGGGCTCCTCAGAAGCCAGCGGCCGCTCTGGCGGCACAAAGCGGTCATCATGCGAAATTGGTGCCAGATCGACTGTCCTATGTGTCCCCAGGGGCATAGCAGAGTTAAGGCACTCCATTTCAGAGTATGGCTTCGTGGATACCACTGCACACCCAACTCTGCTGATGTGAAACACTGGACCTTACCTTGAGGCCTTAGGTCACATTTCATTTGGCCGGAGCTGAATCTGGAGTGCAGTGGGATGAATTTCTAGAAAGGAATTGCCAGCACATTATTGACATTGAGAGAACGCAGCCTTGGCCCACAGCGACAATCCTGCAGTGAAGAGAAGTTGGGCCGCTAGTGCTGCTCAGGCAGCTTGGAAGACCAAAGCAAGTCCCTTCCAAACCGGGAGAATGCGACCGTTCCCATCAGTGTCCCCCTTTCACGCTTGATGACACAGCATGTTTATCTGAAGATTCTGCCTAGCCCTCTAGTACTAGGGAAAGACTGCCTCCTTCTGCTAAGAAAGGTTTTCACGTGGGGAGTGCTGTACGTGCAGAAGAGCATTCCCCCGCCGTGCAAAAGTTAGGCCTTGGTGAATCTGGAGGGTCCCAGAAGTCCAGCCTTGTCACAGGGAAAGCTGTCCGTTGTTTTCAGGCTGGAACTCAACATGTAGCTTCCGACTGCCGCAGGGAGGCATCTCTTGGGAGCCCACAGGTTTCATGTGTGAGGCACGGTGGTGTTTCTCAGAAGAATCCAAAGGCCTCCCTGGGGCACACCAGCATGGAATGTAAGGCTGCTTGGAACAGCGTTCCTGAGGCCGTTGGAATGCTGTACAAACGAGAGCTGTCGAGCGATCCGGGCAGGGCTTTGCCATTACCGCTGCACATTCACAGCGTTAAAGCAAACGAACCCATTTGCTTCTGTTGGCTCAAACGCAACAGAAGAGTTGGACGGAATTCAGTGCCCTTTCAAAGATGTTACAACGAACGTGAGTGCACAAGGAGTCGTGAAAGACGCAACAGTGTGGCAGCATTCCTTGAACACATGCTTCTCCGCTACTATGGCATACCTAAGCTTACTATGGAAGAAATCTGAACTTTTACTTGAGACCAGGGGTCCAATTTTTTGGCCGGCAAGCTCCAGTGTGCTCCTGGAGGAGCTCCCAGCAAGGAACTGAGACCAGCATGCCTCATACGAGTACACTCACAGTTCTTTCGGGACGCCGTCAGGCAGCAAAGAGAAGATGGGCAGCAGGAGTGTTTTTCAGGCAGCTTTCAAACCGCCACTGTCTCGCCTACCACGGACGAAATTAAGGTTTTGCCAGGGTTGCCCGGTTTCAAACTGGAGCTCATAAGGTTATCCTCAGTAGTCTCTGACTACCTCAAGGAAACACACGGGGCCCACAGGGCCCTTCCATGGAGACCCTTTGGGCACGGGCACCTCTGCATAGGATGAGCTGGGTAAGTATTTCAGTACCTTAGCTAGGCCTCTGTGACCATGGCTCTTGCACATACCTAACAGTGTTAAGTGTGAAAAATGTACTGGTCTTCAGGCTGGATGAAAAGCTCAGCTTTTGCTTCTGTGAGAGTGCTGTCCTGTGTCCCGGACTGAATCGCCAGCACATTGTGTATTAGCAGTGCAGTTCTGTTTCAGTCCCTGAGGCCGATCCACTTGCAAAGAGAGTCTGCCACACGCTGCTTGCGCGAGGCTCTTTGACGACTGGAACAGTCTCCATAGGTAACCCAGAAAGGAGTGCGTTGCCCTTGCTATGAATGTGAAGAGTGCTTCCCAGGGGCCTATTTGGCCTAGGGCTCCTCAGAAGCCAGCGGCCGCTCTGGCGGCACAAAGCGGTCATCATGCGAAATTGGTGCCAGCTCGACTGTCCTATGTGTCCCCAGGGGCATAGCAGAGTTAAGGCACTCCATTTCAGAGTATGGCTTCGTGGATACCACTGCACACCCAACTCTGCTGATGTGAAACACTGGACCTTACCTTGAGGCCTTAGGTCACCTTTCATTTGGCCGGAGCTGAATCTGGCGTGCAGTGGGATGAATTTCTAGAAAGGAATTGCCAGCACATTATTGACATTGAGAGAACGCAGCCTTGGCCCACAGCGACAATCCTGCAGTGAAGAGAAGTTGGGCCGCTAGTGCTGCTCACGCAGCTTGGAAGACCAAAGCAAGTCCCTTCCAAACCGGGAGAATGCGACCGTTCCCATCAGTGTCCCCCTTTCACGCTTGATGACACAGCATGTTTATCTGAAGATTCTGCCTAGCCCTCTAGTACTAGGGAAAGACTGCCTCCTTCTGCTAAGAAAGGTTTTCACGTGGGGAGTGCTGTACGTGCAGAAGAGCATTCCCCCGCCGTGCAAAAGTTAGGTCTTGGTGAATCTGGAGGGTCCCAGAAGTCCAGCCTTCTCACAGGGAAAGCTGTCCGTTGTTTTCAGGCTGGAACTCAACATGTAGCTTCCGACTGCCGCAGGGAGGCATCTCTTGGGAGCCCACAGGTTTCATGTGTGAGGCACGGTGGTGTTTCTCAGAAGAATCCAAAGGCCTCCCTGGGGCACACCAGCATGGAATGTAAGGCTGCTTGGAACGGCGTTCCTGAGGCCGTTGGAATGCTGTACAAACGAGAGCTGTCGAGCGATCCGGGCAGGGCTTTGCCATTACCGCTGCACATTCACAGCGTTAAAGCAAACGAACCAATTTGCTTCTGTTGGCTCAAACGCAACAGAAGAGTTGGACGGCATTCAGTGCCCTTTCAAAGATGTTACAACGAACGTGAGTGCACAAGGAGTCGTGAAAGACGCAACAGTGTGGCAGCATTCCTTGAACACATGCTTCTCCGCTACTATGGCATACCTAAGCTTACTATGGAAGAAATCTGAACTTTAACTTGAGACCAGGGGTCCAATTTCTTGGCCGGCAAGCTCCAGTGTGCTCCTGGAGGAGCTCCCAGCAAGGAACTGAGTCCAGCATGCCTCATACGAGTACACTCACAGTTCTTTCGGGACGCCGTCAGGCAGCAAAGAGAAGATGGGCAGCAGGAGTGTTTTTCAGGCAGCTTTCAAACCGCCACTGTCTCGCCTCCCACGGACGAAATTAAGGTTTTGCCAGGGTTGCCCGGTTTCAAACTGGAGCTCATAAGGTTATCCTCAGTAGTCTCTGACTACCTCAAGGAAACACACGGAACCCACATGGCCCTTCCATGGAGACCCTTTGGGCACGGGCACCTCTGCATAGGATGAGCTGGGTAAGTATTTCAGTACCTTAGGTAGGCCTCTGTGACCATGGCTCTTGCACATACCTAACAGTGTTAAGTGTGAAAAATGGACTGGTCTTCAGGCTGGATGAAAAGCTCAGCTTTTGCTTCTGTGAGAGTGCCGTCCTGTGTCCCGGACTGAATCGTCAGCACAATGTGTATTAGCAGTGCAGTTCTGTTTCAGTCACCGAGACCGATCCACTTGCAAAGAGAGTCTGCCAGGCGCTGCTTGCGCGAGGCTCTTTGACGACTGGAACACTCTCCATAGGCACCCAGAAAGGAGTGCGTTGCCCTTGCTATGAATGTGAAGAGTGCTTCCCGGGGGCCTATTTGGCCTAGGGCTCCTCAGAAGCCAGCGGCTGCTCTGGCGGCACAAAGCGGTCATCATGCGAAATTGGTGCCAGATCGACTGTCCTATGTGTCCCCAGGCGCATAGCAGAGTTAAGGCAATCCATTTCAGAGTATGGCTTCGTGGATACCACTGCACACCCAACTCTGCTGATGTGAAACACTGGACCTTATTTGAGGCCTTAGGTCACCTTTCATTTGGCAGGAGCTGAATCTGGAGTGCAGTGGGATGAATTTCTAGAAAGGAATTGCCAGCACATTATTGACATTGAGAGAACGCAGCCTTGGCTCACAGCGACAATCCTGCAGTGAGGAGAAGTGGGGCCGCTAGTGCTGTTCAGGCAGCTTGGAAGCCCAAAGCAACTCACGTCCAAACCGTGAGAATGCGACCGTTCCCATCAGTGTCCCCCTTTCACGCTTGATGACACAGCATGTTTATCTGAAGATTCTGCCTAGCCCTCTAGTACTAGGGAAAGACTGCCTCCTTCTGCTAAGAAAGGTTTTCACGTGGGGAGTGCTGTACGTGCAGAAGAGCATTCCCCCGCTGTGCAAAAGTTAGGCCTTGGTGAATCTGGAGGGTCCCAGAAGTCCAGCCTTGTCACAGGGAAAGCTGTCCGTTGTTTTCAGGCTGGAACTCAACATGTAGCTTCCGACTGCCGCAGGGAGGCACCTCTTGGGAGCCCACAGGTTTCATTTGTGAGGCACGGTGGTGTTTCTCAGAAGAATCCAAAGGCCTCCCTGGGGCACACCAGCATGGAATGTAAGGCTGCTTGGAACGGCGTTCCTGAGGCCGTTGGAATGCTGTACAAACGAGAGCTGTCGAGCGATCCGGGCAGGGCTTTGCCATTACCGCTGCACATTCACAGCGTTAAAGCAAACGAACCCATTTGCTTCTGTTGGCTCAAACGCAACAGAAGAGTTGGACGGCATTCAGTGCCCTTTCACAGATGTTACAACGAACGTGAGTGCACAAGGAGTCGTGAAAGACGCAACAGTGTGGCAGCATTCCTTGAACCCATGCTTCTCCGCTACTGTGGCATACCTAAGCATACTATGGGAGAAATCCGGACTGTTACTTGAGGTCAGGGGTCCAATTTTTTGGCCGGCAAGCTCCAGTGTGCTCCTGGAGGAGCTCCCAGCAAGGAACTGAGACCAGCATGCCTCATACGAGTACACTCACAGTTCTTTCGGGACGCCGTCAGGCAGCAAAGAGAAGATGGGCAGCAGGAGTGTTTTTCAGGCAGCTTTCAAACCGCCACTGTCTCGCCTACCACGGACGAAATTAAGGTTTTGCCAGGGTTGCCCGGTTTCAAACTGGAGCTCATAAGGTTATCCTCAGTAGTCTCTGACTACCTCAAGGAAACACACGGGACCCACAGGGCCCTTCCATGGAGACCCTTTGGGCACGGGCACCTCTGCATAGGATGAACTGGGTAAGTATTTCAGTACCTTAGCTAGGCCTCTGTGACCATGGCTCTTGCACATACCTAACAGTGTTAAGTGTGAAAAATGTACTGGTCTTCAGGCTGGATGAAAAGCTCAGCTTTTGCTTCTGTGAGAGTGCTGTCCTGTGTCCCGGACTGAATCGTCAGCACAATGTGTATTAGCAGTGCAGTTCTGTTTCAGTCACCGAGACCGATCCACTTGCAAAGAGAGTCTGCCAGGCGCTGCTTGCGCGAGGCTCTTTGACGACTGGAACACTCTCCATAGGCAACCCAGAAAGGAGTGCGTTGCCCTTGCTATGAATGTGAAGAGTGCTTCCCGGGGGCCTATTTGGCCTAGGGCTCCTCAGAAGCCAGCGTCCGCTCTGGCGGCACACAGCGGTCATCATGCGAAATTGGTGCCAGATCGACTGTCCTATGTGTCCGCAGGGGCATAGCAGAGTTAAGGCAATCCATTTCAGAGTATGGCTTCGTGGATACCACTGCACACCCAACTCTGCTGATGTGAAACACTGGACCTTACTTTGAGGCCTTAGGTCACCTTTCATTTGGCAGGAGCTGAATCTGGAGTGCAGTGGGATGAGTTTCTAGAAAGGAATTGCCAGCACATTATTGACATTGAGAGAACACAGCCTTGGCCCACAGCGACAATCCTGCAGTGAGGAGAAGTGGGGCCGCTAGTGCTGTTCAGGCAGCTTGGAAGCCCAAAGCAACTCACGTCCAAACCGGGAGAATGCGACCGTTCCCATCAGTGTCCCCCTTTCACGCTTGATGACACAGCATGTTTATCTGAAGATTCTGCCTAGCCCTCTAGTACTAGGGAAAGACTGCCTCCTTCTGCTAAGAAAGGTTTTCACGTGGGGAGTGCTGTACGTGCAGAAGAGCATTCCCCCGCCGTGCAAAAGTTAGGCCTTGGTGAATCTGGAGGGTCCCAGAAGTCCAGCCTTGTCACAGGGAAAGCTGTCCGTTGTTTTCAGGCTGGAACTCAACATGTAGCTTCCGACTGCCGCAGGGAGGCACCTCTTGGGAGCCCACAGGTTTCATTTGTGAGGCACGGTGGTGTTTCTCAGAAGAATCCAAAGGCCTCCCTGGGGCACACCAGCATGGAATGTAAGGCTGCTTGGAACGGCGTTCCTGAGGCCGTTGGAATGCTGTACAAACGAGAGCTGTCGAGCGATCCGGGCAGGGCTTTGCCATTACCGCTGCACATTCACAGCGTTAAAGCAAACGAACCCATTTGCTTCTGTTGGCTCAAACGCAACAGAAGAGTTGGACGGCATTCAGTGCCCTTTCACAGATGTTACAACGAACGTGAGTGCACAAGGAGTCGTGAAAGACGCAACAGTGTGGCAGCATTCCTTGAACCCATGCTTCTCCGCTACTATGGCATACCTAAGCTTACTATGGAAGAAATCTGAACTTTTACTTGAGACCAGGGGTCCAATTTTTTGGCCGGCAAGCTCCAGTGTGCTCCTGGAGGAGCTCCCAGCAAGGAACTGAGACCAGCATGCCTCATACGAGTACACTCACAGTTCTTTCGGGACGCCGTCAGGCAGCAAAGAGAAGATGGGCAGCAGGAGTGTTTTTCAGGCAGCTTTCAAACCGCCACTGTCTCGCCTCCCACGGACGAAATTAAGGTTTTGCCAGGGTTGCCCGGTTTCAAACTGGAGCTCATAAGGTTATCCTCAGTAGTCTCTGACTACCTCAAGGAAACACACGGGACCCACAGGGCCCTTCCATGGAGACCCTTTGGGCACGGGCACCTCTGCATAGGATGAGCTTGGTAATATTTCAGTACCTTAGCTAGGCCTCGGTGACCATGGCTCTTGCACATACCTAACAGTGTTAAGTGTGAAAAATGTACTGGTCTTCAGGCTGGATGAAAAGCTCAGCTTTTGCTTCTGAGAGAGTGCTGTCCTGTGTCCCGGACTGAATCGTCAGCACAATGTGTATTAGCAGTGCAGTTCTGTTTCAGTCACCGAGACCGATCCACTTGCAAAGAGAGTCTGCCAGGCGCTGCTTGCGCGAGGCTCTTTGACGACTGGAACACTCTCCATAGGCAACCCAGAAAGGAGTGCGTTGCCCTTGCTATGAATGTGAAGAGTGCTTCCCGGGGGCCTATTTGGCCTAGGGCTCCTCAGAAGCCAGCGGCCGCTCTGGCGGCACAAAGCGGTCATCATGCGAAATTGGTGCCAGATCGACTGTCCTATGTGTCCCCAGGGGCATAGCAGAGTTAAGGCACTCCATTTCAGAGTATGGCTTCGTGGATACCACTGCACACCCAACTCTGCTGATGTGAAACACTGGACCTTACCTTGAGGCCTTAGGTCACCTTTCATTTGGCAGGAGCTGAATCTGGAGTGCAGTGGGATGAGTTTCTAGAAAGGAATTGCCAGCACATTATTGACATTGAGAGAACGCAGCCTTGGCCCACAGCGACAATCCTGCAGTGAGGAGAAGTGGGGCCGCTAGTGCTGTTCAGGCAGCTTGGAAGCCCAAAGCAACTCACTTCCAAACCGGGAGAATGCGACCGTTCCCATCAGTGTCCCCCTTTCACGCTTGATGACACAGCATGTTTATCTGAAGATTCTGCCTAGCCCTCTAGTACTAGGGAAAGACTGCCTCCTTCTGCTAAGAAAGGTTTTCACGTGGGGAGTGCTGTACGTGCAGAAGAGCATTCCCCCGCTGTGCAAAAGTTAGGCCTTGGTGAATCTGGAGGGTCCCAGAAGTCCAGCCTTGTCACAGGGAAAGCTGTCCGTTGTTTTCAGGCTGGAACTCAACATGTAGCTTCCGACTGCCGCAGGGAGGCACCTCTTGGGAGCCCACAGGTTTCATTTGTGAGGCACGGTGGTGTTTCTCAGAAGAATCCAAAGGCCTCCCTGGGGCACACCAGCATGGAATGTAAGGCTGCTTGGAAAGGCGTTCCTGAGGCCGTTGGAATGCTGTACAAACGAGAGCTGTCGAGCGATCCGGGCAGGGCTTTGCCATTACCGCTGCACATTCACAGCGTTAAAGCAAACGAACCCATTTGCTTCTGTTGGCTCAAACGCAACAGAAGAGTTGGACGGCATTCAGTGCCCTTTCACAGATGTTACAACGAACGTGAGTGCACAAGGAGTCGTGAAAGACGCAACAGTGTGGCAGCATTCCATGAACCCATGCTTCTCCGCTACTGTGGCATACCTAAGCATACTATGGGAGAAATCCGGACTGTTACTTGAGGTCAGGGGTCCAATTTCTTGGCCGGCAAGCTCCAGTGTGCTCCTGGAGGAGCTCCCAGCAAGGAACTGAGTCCAGCATGCCTCATACGAGTACACTCACAGTTCTTTCGGGACGCCGTCAGGCAGCAAAGAGAAGATGGGCAGCAGGAGTGTTTTTCAGGCAGCTTTCAAACCGCCACTGTCTCGCCTCCCACGGACGAAATTAAGGTTTTGCCAGGGTTGCCCGGTTTCAAACTGGAGCTCATAAGGTTATCCTCAGTAGTCTCTGACTACCTCAAGGAAACACACGGGACCCACAGGGCCCTTCCATGGAGACCCTTTGGGCACGGGCACCTCTGCATAGGATGAACTGGGTAAGTATTTCAGTACCTTAGCTAGGCCTCTGTGACCATGGCTCTTGCACATACCTAACAGTGTTAAGTGTGAAAAATGTACTGGTCTTCAGGCTGGATGAAAAGCTCAGCTTTTGCTTCTGTGAGAGTGCTGTCCTGTGTCCCGGACTGAATCGTCAGCACAATGTGTATTAGCAGTGCAGTTCTGTTTCAGTCACCGAGACCGATCCACTTGCAAAGAGAGTCTGCCAGGCGCTGCTTGCGCGAGGCTCTTTGACGACTGGAACACTCTCCATAGGCAACCCAGAAAGGAGTGCGTTGCCCTTGCTATGAATGTGAAGAGTGCTTCCCGGGGGCCTATTTGGCCTAGGGCTCCTCAGAAGCCAGCGGCTGCTCTGGCGGCACAAAGCGGTCATCATGCGAAATTGGTGCCAGATCGACTGTCCTATGTGTCCCCAGGCGCATAGCAGAGTTAAGGCAATCCATTTCAGAGTATGGCTTCGTGGATACCACTGCACACCCAACTCTGCTGATGTGAAACACTGGACCTTACTTTGAGGCCTTAGGTCACCTTTCATTTGGCAGGAGCTGAATCTGGAGTGCAGTGGGATGAGTTTCTAGAAAGGAATTGCCAGCACATTATTGACATTGAGAGAACGCAGCCTTGGCCCACAGCGACAATCCTGCAGTGAGGAGAAGTGGGGCCGCTAGTGCTGTTCAGGCAGCTTGGAAGCCCAAAGCAACTCACGTCCAAACCGGGAGAATGCGACCGTTCCCATCAGTGTCCCCCTTTCACGCTTGATGACACAGCATGTTTATCTGAAGATTCTGCCTAGCCCTCTAGTACTAGGGAAAGACTGCCTCCTTCTGCTAAGAAAGGTTTTCACGTGGGGAGTGCTGTACGTGCAGAAGAGCATTCCCCCGCCGTGCAAAAGTTAGGCCTTGGTGAATCTGGAGGGTCCCAGAAGTCCAGCCTTGTCACAGGGAAAGCTGTCCGTTGTTTTCAGGCTGGAACTCAACATGTAGCTTCCGACTGCCGCAGGGAGGCACCTCTTGGGAGCCCACAGGTTTCATTTGTGAGGCACGGTGGTGTTTCTCAGAAGAATCCAAAGGCCTCCCTGGGGCACACCAGCATGGAATGTAAGGCTGCTTGGAACGGCGTTCCTGAGGCCGTTGGAATGCTGTACAAACGAGAGCTGTCGAGCGATCCGGGCAGGGCTTTGCCATTACCGCTGCACATTCACAGCGTTAAAGCAAACGAACCCATTTGCTTCTGTTGGCTCAAACGCAACAGAAGAGTTGGACGGCATTCAGTGCCCTTTCACAGATGTTACAACGAACGTGAGTGCACAAGGAGTCGTGAAAGACGCAACAGTGTGGCAGCATTCCTTGAACCCATTCTTCTCCGCTACTGTGGCATACCTAAGCATACTATGGGAGAAATCCGGACTGTTACTTGAGGTCAGGGGTCCAATTTCTTGGTCGGCAAGCTCCAGTGTGCTCCTGGAGGAGCTCCCAGCAAGGAACTGAGACCAGCATGCCTCATACGAGTACACTCACAGTTCTTTCGGGACGCCGTCAGGCAGCAAAGAGAAGATGGGCAGCAGGAGTGTTTTTCAGGCAGCTTTCAAACCGCCACTGTCTCGCCTCCCACGGACGAAATTAAGGTTTTGCCAGGGTTGCCCGGTTTCAAACTGGAGCTCATAAGGTTATCCTCAGTAGTCTCTGACTACCTCAAGGAAACACACGGGACCCACAGGGCCCTTCCATGGAGACCCTTTGGGCACGGGCACCTCTGCATAGGATGAGCTTGGTAAGTATTTCAGTACCTTAGCTAGGCCTCGGTGACCATGGCTCTTGCACATACCTAACAGTGTTAAGTGTGAAAAATGTACTGGTCTTCAGGCTGGATGAAAAGCTCAGCTTTTGCTTCTGAGAGAGTGCTGTCCTGTGTCCCGGACTGAATCGTCAGCACAATGTGTATTAGCAGTGCAGTTCTGTTTCAGTCACCGAGACCGATCCACTTGCAAAGAGAGTCTGCCAGGCGCTGCTTGCACGAGGCTCTTTGACGACTGGAACACTCTCCATAGGCAACCCAGAAAGGAGTGCGTTGCCCTTGCTATGAATGTGAAGTGTGCTTCCCGGGGGCCTATTTGGCCTAGGGCTCCTCAGAAGCCAGCGGCCGCTCTGGCGGCACAAAGCGGTCATCATGCGAAATTGGTGCCAGATCGAGTGTCCTACGTGTCCCCAGGTGCATAGCAGAGTTAAGGCAATCCATTTCAGAGTATGGCTTCGTGGATACCACTGCACACCCAACTCTGCTGATTTGAAACACTGGACCTTACTTTGAGGCCTTAGGTCACCTTTCATTTGGCAGAAGCTGAATCTGGAGTGCAGTGGGATGAGTTTCTAGAAAGGAATTGCCAGCACATTATTGACATTGAGAGAACGCAGCCTTGGCCCACAGCGACAATCCTGCAGTGAGGAGAAGTGGGGCCGCTAGTGCTGTTCAGGCAGCTTGGAAGACCAAAGCAACTCACTTCCAAACCGGGAGAATGCTACCGTTCCCATCAGTGTCCCCCTTTCACGCGTGATGACACAGCATGTTTATCTGAAGATTCTGCCTAGCCCTCTAGTACTAGGGAAAGACTGCCTCCTTCTGCTAAGAAAGGTTTTCACGTGGGGAGTGCTGTACGTGCAGAAGAGCATTCCCCCGCCGTGCAAAAGTTAGGCCTTGGTGAATCTGGAGGGTCCCAGAAGTCCAGCCTTGTCACAGGGAAAGCTGTCCGTTGTTTTCAGGCTGGAACTCAACATGTAGCTTCCGACTGCCGCAGGGAGGCACCTCTTGGGAGCCCACAGGTTTCATTTGTGAGGCACGGTGGTGTTTCTCAGAAGAATCCAAAGGCCTCCCTGGGGCACACCAGCATGGAATGTAAGGCTGCTTGGAACGGCGTTCCTGAGGCCGTTGGAATGCTGTACAAACGAGAGCTGTCGAGCGATCCGGGCAGGGCTTTGCCATTACCGCTGCACATTCACAGCGTTAAAGCAAACGAACCCATTTGCTTCTGTTGGCTCAAACGCAACAGAAGAGTTGGACGGCATTCAGTGCCCTTTCAAAGATGTTACAACGAACGTGAGTGCACAAGGAGTCGTGAAAGACGCAACAGTGTGGCAGCATTCCTTGAACACATGCTTCTCCGCTACTATGGCATACCTAAGCTTACTATGGAAGAAATCTGAACTTTTACTTGAGACCAGGGGTCCAATTTTTTGGCCGGCAAGCTCCAGTGTGCTCCTGGAGGAGCTCCCAGCAAGGAACTGAGACCAGCATGCCTCATACGAGTACACTCACAGTTCTTTCGGGACGCCGTCAGGCAGCAAAGAGAAGATGGGCAGCAGGAGTGTTTTTCAGGCAGCTTTCAAACCGCCACTGTCTCGCCTCCCACGGACGAAATTAAGGTTTTGCCAGGGTTGCCCGGTTTCAAACTGGAGCTCATAAGGTTATCCTCAGTAGTCTCTGACTACCTCAAGGAAACACACGGGACCCACAGGGCCCTTCCATGGAGACCCTTTGGGCACGGACACCTCTGCATAGGATGAGCTGGGTAAGTATTTCAGTACCTTCGTTAGGCCTCTGTGACCATGGCTCTTGCACATACCTAACAGTGTTAAGTGTGAAAAATGTACTGGTCTTCAGGCTGGATGAAAAGCTCAGCTTTTGCTTCTGTGAGAGTGCTGTCCTGTGTCCCGGACTGAATCGTCAGCACAATGTGTATTAGCAGTGCAGTTCTGTTTCAGTCACCGAGACCGATCCACTTGCAAAGAGAGTCTGCCAGGCGCTGCTTGCGCGAGGCTCTTTGACGACTGGAACACTCTCCATAGGCAACCCAGAAAGGAGTGCGTTGCCCTTGTTATGAATGTGAAGAGTACTTCCCAGGGGCCTATTTGGCCTAGGGCTCCTCAGAAGCCAGCGGCCGCTCTGGCGGCACAAAGTGGTCATCATGCGAAATTGGTGCCAGATCGACTGTCCTATGTGTCCCCAGGGGCATAGCAGAGTTAAGGCACTCCATTTCAGAGTATGGCTTCGTGGATACCACTGCACACCCAACTCTGCTGATGTGAAACACTGGACCTTACCTTGAGGCCTTAGGTCACCTTTCATTTGGCCGGAGCTGAATCTGGAGTGCAGTGGGATGAATTTCTAGAAAGGAATTGCCAGCACATTATTGACTTTGAGAGAACGCAGCCTTGGCCCACAGCGACAATCCAGCAGTGAAGAGAAGTTGGGCCGCTAGTGCTGTTCAGGCAGCTTGGAAGACCAAAGCAAGTCCCTTCCAAATCGGGAGAATGCGACCGTTCCCTTCAGTGTCCCCCTTTCACGCTTGATGACACAGCATGTTTATCTGAAGATTCTGCCTAGCCCTCTAGTACTAGGGAAAGACTGCCTCCTTCTGCTAAGAAAGGTTTTCACCTGGGGAGTGCTGTACGTGCAGAAGAGCATTCCCCCGCCGTGCAAAAGTTAGGCCTTGGTGAATCTGGAGGGTCCCAGAAGTCCAGCCTTGTCACAGGGAAAGCTGTCCGTTGTTTTCAGGCTGGAACTCAACATGTAGCTTCCGACTGCCGCAGGGAGGCACCTCTTGGGAGCCCACAGGTTTCATTTGTGAGGCACGGTGGTGTTTCTCAGAAGAATCCAAAGGCCTCCCTGGGGCACACCAGCATGGAATGTAAGGCTGCTTGGAACGGCGTTCCTGAGGCCGTTGGAATGCTGTACAAACGAGAGCTGTCGAGCGATCCGGGCAGGGCTTTGCCATTACCGCTGCACATTCACAGCGTTAAAGCAAACGAACCCATTTGCTTCTGTTGGCTCAAACGCAACAGAAGAGTTGGACGGCATTCAGTGCCCTTTCAAAGATGTTACAACGAACGTGAGTGCACAAGGAGTCGTGAAAGACGCAACAGTGTGGCAGCATTCCTTGAACACATGCTTCTCCGCTACTATGGCATACCTAAGCTTACTATGGAAGAAATCTGAACTTTTACTTGAGACCAGGGGTCCAATTTTTTGGCCGGCAAGCTCCAGTGTGCTCCTGGAGGAGCTCCCAGCAAGGAACTGAGACCAGCATGCCTCATACGAGTACACTCACAGTTCTTTCGGGACGCCGTCAGGCAGCAAAGAGAAGATGGGCAGCAGGAGTGTTTTTCAGGCAGCTTTCAAACCGCCACTGTCTCGCCTCCCACGGACGAAATTAAGGTTTTGCCAGGGTTGCCCGGTTTCAAACTGGAGCTCATAAGGTTATCCTCAGTAGTCTCTGACTACCTCAAGGAAACACACGGGACCCACAGGGCCCTTCCATGGAGACCCTTTGGGCACGGGCACCTCTGCATAGGATGAACTGGGTAAGTATTTCAGTACCTTCGCTAGGCCTCTGTGACCATGGCTCTTGCACATACCTAACAGTGTTAAGTGTGAAAAATGTACTGGTCTTCAGGCTGGATGAAAAGCTCAGCTTTTGCTTCTGTGAGAGTGCTGTCCTGTGTCCCGGACTGAATCGTCAGCACAATGTGTATTAGCAGTGCAGTTCTGTTTCAGTCACCGAGACCGATCCACTTGCAAAGAGAGTCTGCCAGGCGCTGCTTGCGCGAGGCTCTTTGACGACTGGAACACTCTCCATAGGCAACCCAGAAAGGAGTGCGTTGCCCTTGCTATGAATGTGAAGAGTGCTTCCCGGGGGCCTATTTGGCCTAGGGCTCCTCAGAAGTCAGCGGCCGCTCTGGCGGCACAAAGCGGTCATCATGCGAAATTGGTGCCAGATCGACTGTCCTATGTGTCCCCAGGCGCATAGCAGAGTTAAGGCAATCCATTTCAGAGTATGGCTTCGTGGATACCACTGCACACCCAACTCTGCTGATGTGAAACACTGGACCTTACTTTGAGGCCTTAGGTCACCTTTCATTTGGCAGGAGCTGAATCTGGAGTGCAGTGGGATGAGTTTCTAGAAAGGAATTGCCAGCACATTATTGACATTGAGAGAACGCAGCCTTGGCCCACAGCGACAATCCTGCAGTGAGGAGAAGTGGAGCCGCTAGTGCTGTTCAGGCAGCTTGGAAGCCCAAAGCAACTCACTTCCAAACCGGGAGAATGCTACCGTTCCCATCAGTGTCCCCCTTTCACGCTTGATGACACAGCATGTTTATCTGAAGATTCTGCCTAGCCCTCTAGTACTAGGGAAAGACTGCCTCCTTCTGCTAAGAAAGGTTTTCACGTGGGGAGTGCTGTACATGCAGAAGAGCATTCCCCCGCCGTGCAAAAGTTAGGCCTTGGTGAATCTGGAGGGTCCCAGAAGTCCAGCCTTGTCACAGGGAAAGCTGTCCGTTGTTTTCAGGCTGGAACTCAACATGTAGCTTCCGACTGCCGCAGGGAGGCACCTCTTGGGAGCCCACAGGTTTCATTTGTGAGGCACGGTGGTGTTTCTCAGAAGAATCCAAAGGCCTCCCTGGGGCACACCAGCATGGAATGTAAGGCTGCTTGGAACGGCGTTCCTGAGGCCGTTGGAATGCTGTACAAACGAGAGCTGTCGAGCGATCCGGGCAGGGCTTTGCCATTACCGCTGCACATTCACAGCGTTAAAGCAAACGAACCCATTTGCTTCTGTTGGCTCAAACGCAACAGAAGAGTTGGACGGCATTCAGTGCCCTTTCACAGATGTTACAACGAACGTGAGTGCACAATGAGTCGTGAAAGACGCAACAGTGTGGCAGCATTCCTTGAACCCATGCTTCTCCGCTACTGTGGCAAACCTAAGCATACTATGGGAGAAATCCGGACTTTTACTTGAGGTCAGGGGTCCAATTTCTTGGCCGGCAAGCTCCAGTGTGCTCCTGGAGGAGCTCCCAGCAAGGAACTGAGACCAGCATGCCTCATACGAGTACACTCACAGTTCTTTCGGGACGCCGTCAGGTAGCAAAGAGAAGATGGGCAGCAGGAGTGTTTTTCAGGCAGCTTTCAAACCGCCACTGTGTCGCCTCCCACGGACGAAATTAAGGTTTTGCCAGGGTTGCCCGGTTTCAAACTGGAGCTCATAAGTTATCCTCAGTAGTCTCAGACTACCTCAACGGAACACACGAGACCCACAGGGCCCTTCCATGGAGACCCTTTGGGCACGGGCACCTCTGCATAAGATGAACTGGGTAAGAATTTCAGTCCCTTAGCTAGGCCTCGGTGACCATGGCTGTTGCACATACCTAACAGTGTTAAGTGTGAAAAATGTACTGGTCTTCAGGCTGGATGAAAAGCTCAGCTTTTGCTTCTGTGAGAGTGCTGTCCTGTGTCCCGGACTGAATCGTCAGCACATTGTGTATTAGCAGTGCAGTTCTGTTTCAGTCCCTGAGGCCGATCCACTTGCAAAGAGAGTCTGCCAGACGCTGCTTGCGCGAGGCTCTTTGACGACTGGAACACTCTCCATAGGCAACCCAGAAAGGAGTGCGTTGCCCTTGTTATGAATGTGAAGAGTGCTTCCCAGGGGCCTATTTGGCCTAGGGCTCCTCAGAAGCCAGCGGCCGCTCTGGCGGCACAAAGCGGTCATCATGCGAAATTGGTGCCAGATCGACTGTCCTATGTGTCCCCAGGGGCATAGCAGAGTTAAGGCACTCCATTTCAGAGTATGGCTTCGTGGATACCACTGCACACCCAACTCTGCTGATGTGAAACACTGGACCTTACTTTGAGGCCTTAGGTCACCTTTCATTTGGCAGAAGCTGAATCTGGAGTGCAGTGGGATGAGTTTCTAGAAAGGAATTGCCAGCACATTATTGACATTGAGAGAACGCAGCCTTGGCCCACAGCGACAATCCTGCAGTGAGGAGAAGTGGGGCCGCTAGTGCTGTTCAGGCAGCTTGGAAGACCAAAGCAACTCACTTCCAAACCGGGAGAATGCTACCGTTCCCTTCAGTGTCCCCCTTTCACGCTTGATGACACAGCATGTTTATCTGAAGATTCTGCCTAGCCCTCTAGTACTAGGGAAAGACTGCCTCCTTATGCTAAGAAAGGTTTTCACCTGGGGAGTGCTGTACGTGCAGAAGAGCATTCCCCCGCCGTGCAAAAGTTAGGCCTTGGTGAATCTGGAGGGTCCCAGAAGTCCAGCCTTGTCACAGGGAAAGCTGTCCGTTGTTTTCAGGCTGGAACTCAACATGTAGCTTCCGACTGCCGCAGGGAGGCATCTCTTGGGAGCCCACAGGTTTCATTTGTGAGGCACGGTGGTGTTTCTCAGAAGAATCCAAAGGCCTCCCTGGGGCACACCAGCATGGAATGTAAGGCTGCTTGGAACGGCGTTCCTGAGGCCGTTGGAATGCTGTACAAACGAGAGCTGTCGAGCGATCCGGGCAGGGCTTTGCCATTACCGCTGCACATTCACAGCGTTAAAGCAAACGAACCCATTTGCTTCTGTTGGCTCAAACGCAACAGAAGAGTTGGACGGCATTCAGTGCCCTTTCAAAGATGTTACAACGAACGTGAGTGCACAAGGAGTCGTGAAAGACGCAACAGTGTGGCAGCATTCCTTGAACACATGCTTCTCCGCTACTATGGCATACCTAAGCTTACTATGGAAGAAATCTGAACTTTTACTTGAGACCAGGGGTCCAATTTTTTGGCCGGCAAGCTCCAGTGTGCTCCTGGAGGAGCTCCCAGCAAGGAACTGAGACCAGCATGCCTCATACGAGTACACTCACAGTTCTTTCGGGACGCCGTCAGGCAGCAAAGAGAAGATGGGCAGCAGGAGTGTTTTTCAGGCAGCTTTCAAACCGCCACTGTCTCGCCTCCCACGGACGAAATTAAGGTTTTGCCAGGGTTGCCCGGTTTCAAACTGGAGCTCATAAGGTTATCCTCAGTAGTCTCTGACTACCTCAAGGAAACACACGGGACCCACAGGGCCCTTCCATGGAGACCCTTTGGGCACGGGCACCTCTGCATAGGATGAACTGGGCAAGTATTTCAGTACCTTCGCTAGGCCTCTGTGACCATGGCTCTTGCACATACCTAACAGTGTTAAGTGTGAAAAATGTACTGGTCTTCAGGCTGGATGAAAAGCTCAGCTTTTGCTTCTGTGAGAGTGCTGTCCTGTGTCCCGGACTGAATCGTCAGCACAATGTGTATTAGCAGTGCAGTTCTGTTTCAGTCACCGAGAACGATCCACTTACAAAGAGAGTCTGCCAGGCGCTGCTTGCGCGAGGCTCTTTGACGACTGGAACACTCTCCATAGGCAACCCAGAAAGGAGTGCGTTGCCCTTGCTATGAATGTGAAGAGTGCTTCCCGGGGGCCGATTTGGCCTAGGGCTGCTCAGAAGCCAGCGGCCGCTCTGGCGGCACAAAGCGGTCATCATGCGAAATTGGTGCTAGATCGACTGTCCTATGTGTCCCCAGGCGCATAGCAGAGTTAAGGCACTCCATTTCAGAGTATGGCTTCGTGGATACCACTGCACACCCAACTCTGCTGATGTGAAACACTGGACCTTATTTGAGGCCTTAGGTCACCTTTCATTTGGCCGGAGCTGAATCTGGAGTGCAGTGGGATGAATTTCTAGAAAGGAATTGCCAGCACATTATTGACATTGAGAGAACGCAGCCTTGGCCCACAGCGACAATCCTGCAGTGAGGAGAAGTGGGGCCGCTAGTGCTGTTCAGGCAGCTTGGAAGCCCAAAGCAACTCACTTCCAAACCGGGAGAATGCGACCGTTCCCATCAGTGTCCCCCTTTCACGCTTGATGACACAGCATGTTTATCTGAAGATTCTGCCTAGCCCTCTAGTACTAGGGAAAGACTGCCTCCTTCTGCTAAGAAAGGTTTTCACGTGGGGAGTGCTGTACATGCAGAAGAGCATTCCCCCGCCGTGCAAAAGTTAGGCCTTGGTGAATCTGGAGGGTCCCAGAAGTCCAGCCTTGTCACAGGGAAAGCTGTCCGTTGTTTTCAGGCTGGAACTCAACATGTAGCTTCCGACTGCCGCAGGGAGGCACCTCTTGGGAGCCCACAGGTTTCATTTGTGAGGCACGGTGGTGTTTCTCAGAAGAATCCAAAGGCCTTCCTGGGGCACACCAGCATGGAATGTAAGGCTGCTTGGAACGGCGTTCCTGAGGCCGTTGGAATGCTGTACAAACGAGAGCTGTCGAGCGATCCGGGCAGGGCTTTGCCATTACCGCTGCACATTCACAGCGTTAAAGCAAACGAACCCATTTGCTTCTGTTGGCTCAAACGCAACAGAAGAGTTGGACGGCATTCAGTGCCCTTTCACAGATGTTACAACGAACGTGAGTGCACAATGAGTCGTGAAAGACGCAACAGTGTGGCAGCATTCCTTGAACCCATGCTTCTCCGCTACTGTGGCAAACCTAAGCATACTATGGGAGAAATCCGGACTTTTACTTGAGGTCAGGGGTCCAATTTCTTGGCCGGCAAGCTCCAGTGTGCTCCTGGAGGAGCTCCCAGCAAGGAACTGAGACCAGCATGCCTCATACGAGTACACTCACAGTTCTTTCGGGACGCCGTCAGGTAGCAAAGAGAAGATGGGCAGCAGGAGTGTTTTTCAGGCAGCTTTCAAACCGCCACTGTCTCGCCTCCCACGGACGAAATTAAGGTTTTGCCAGGGTTGCCCGGTTTCAAACTGGAGCTCATAAGGTTATCCTCAGTAGTCTCAGACTACCTCAACGGAACACACGAGACCCACAGGGCCCTTCCATGGAGACCCTTTGGGCACGGGCACCTCTGCATAAGATGAACTGGGTAAGAATTTCAGTCCCTTAGCTAAGCCTCGGTGACCATGGCTGTTGCACATACCTAACAGTGTTAAGTGTGACAAATGTACTGGTCTTCAGGCTGGATGAAAAGCTCAGCTTTTGCTTCTGTGAGAGTGCTGTCCTGTGTCCCGGACTGAATCGTCAGCACATTGTGTATTAGCAGTGCAGTTCTGTTTCAGTCCCTGAGGCCGATCCACTTGCAAAGAGAGTCTGCCAGACGCTGCTTGCGCGAGGCTCTTTGACGACTGGAACACTCTCCATAGGCAACCCAGAAAGGAGTGCGTTGCCCTTGTTATGAATGTGAAGAGTGCTTCCCAGGGGCCTATTTGGCCTAGGGCTCCTCAGAAGCCAGCGGCCGCTCTGGCGGCACAAAGTGGTCATCATGCGAAATTGGAGCCAGATCGACTGTCCTATGTGTCCCCAGGGGCATAGCAGAGTTAAGGCACTCCATTTCAGAGTATGGCTTCGTGGATACCACTGCACACCCAACTCTGCTGATGTGAAACACTGGACCTTACCTTGAGGCCTTAGGTCACCTTTCATTTGGCCGGAGCTGAATCTGGAGTGCAGTGGGATGAATTTCTAGAAAGGAATTGCCAGCACATTATTGACATTGAGAGAACGCAGCCTTGGCCCACAGCGACAATCCAGCAGTGAAGAGAAGTTGGGCCGCTAGTGCTATTCAGGCAGCTTGGAAGACCAAAGCAAGTCCCTTCCAAACCGCGAGAATGTGACCGTTCCCATCAGTGTCCCCCTTTCACGCTTGATGACACAGCATGTTTATCTGAAGATTCTGCCTAGCCCTCTAGTACTAGGGAAAGACTGCCTCCTTCTGCTAAGAAAGGTTTTCACGTGGGGAGTGCTGTACGTGCAGAGGAGCATTCCCCAGCCGTGCAAAAGTTAGGCCTTGGTGAATCTGGAGGGTCCCAGAAGTCCAGCCTTGTCACAGGGAAAGCTGTCCGTTGTTTTCAGGCTGGAACTCAACATGTAGCTTCCGACTGCCGCAGGGAGGCATCTCTTGGGAGCCCACAGGTTTCATTTGTGAGGCACGGTGGTGTTTCTCAGAAGAATCCAAAGGCCTCCCTGGGGCACACCAGCATGGAATGTAAGGCTGCTTGGAACGGCGTTCCTGAGGCCGTTGGAATGCTGTACAAACGAGAGCTGTCGAGCGATCCGGGCAGGGCTTTGCCATTACCGCTGCACATTCACAGCGTTAAAGCAAACGAACCCATTTGCTTCTGTTGGCTCAAACGCAACAGAAGAGTTGGACGGCATTCAGTGCCCTTTCAAAGATGTTACAACGAACGTGAGTGCACAAGGAGTCGTGAAAGACGCAACAGTGTGGCAGCATTCCTTGAACACATGCTTCTCCGCTACTATGGCATACCTAAGCTTACTATGGAAGAAATCTGAACTTTTACTTGAGACCAGGGGTCCAATTTTTTGGCCGGCAAGCTCCAGTGTGCTCCTGGAGGAGCTCCCAGCAAGGAACTGAGACCAGCATGCCTCATACGAGTACACTCACAGTTCTTTCGGGACGCCGTCAGGCAGCAAAGAGAAGATGGGCAGCAGGAGTGTTTTTCAGGCAGCTTTCAAACCGCCACTGTCTCGCCTCCCACGGACGAAATTAAGGTTTTGCCAGGGTTGCCCGGTTTCAAACTGGAGCTCATAAGGTTATCCTCAGTAGTCTCTGACTACCTCAAGGAAACACACGGGACCCACAGGGCCCTTCCATGGAGACCCTTTGGGCACGGGCATCTCTGCATAAGATGAACTGGGTAAGAATTTCAGTCCCTTAGCTAAGCCTCGGTGACCATGGCTGTTGCACATACCTAACAGTGTTAAGTGTGAAAAATGTACTGGTCTTCAGGCTGGATGAAAAGCTCAGCTTTTGCTTCTGTGAGAGTGCTGTCCTGTGTCCCGGACTGAATCGTCAGCACATTGTGTATTAGCAGTGCAGTTCTGTTTCAGTCCCTGAGGCCGATCCACTTGCAAAGAGAGTCTGCCAGGCGCTGCTTGCGCGTGGCTCTTTGACGACTGGAACACTCTCCATAGGCAACCCAGAAAGGAGTGCGTTGCCCTTGTTATGAATGTGAAGAGTGCTTCCCAGGGGCGTATTTGGCCTAGGGCTCCTCAGAGGCCAGCGGCCGCTCTGGCGGCACAAAGCGGTCATCATGCGAAATTGGTGCGAGATCGACTGTCCTATGTGTCCCCAGGGGCATAGCAGAGTTAAGGCACTCCATTTCAGAGTATGGCTTCGTGGATACCACTGCACACCCAACTCTGCTGATGTGAAACACTGGACCTTACCTTGAGGCCTTAGGTCACCTTTTATTTGGCCGGAGCTGAATCTGGAGTGCAGTGGGATGAATTTCTAGAAAGGAATTGCCAGCACATTATTGACATTGAGAGAATGCAGCCTTGGCCCACAGCGACAATCCTGCAGTGAAGAGAAGTTGGGCCGCTAGTGCTATTCAGGCAGCTTGGAAGACCAAAGCAAGTCCCTTCCAAACCGGGAGAATGCGACCGTTCCCATCAGTGTCCCCCTTTCACGCTTGATGACACAGCATGTTTATCTGAAGATTCTGCCTAGCCCTCTAGTACTAGGGAAAGACTGCCTCCTTCTGCTAAGAAAGGTTTTCACCTGGGGAGTGCTGTACGTGCAGAAGAGCATTCCCCCGCCGTGCAAAAGTTAGGCCTTGGTGAATCTGGAGGGTCCCAGAAGTCCAGCCTTGTCACAGGGAAAGCTGTCCATTGTTTTCAGGCTGGAACTCAACATGTAGCTTCCGACTGCCGCAGGGAGGCATCTCTTGGGAGCCCACAGGTTTCATTTGTGAGGCACGGTGGTGTTTCTCAGAAGAATCCAAAGGCCTCCCTGGGGCACACCAGCATGGAATGTAAGGCTGCTTGGAACGGCGTTCCTGAGGCCGTTGGAATGCTGTACAAACGAGAGCTGTCGAGCGATCCGGGCAGGGCTTTGCCATTACCGCTGCACATTCACAGCGTTAAAGCAAACGAACCAATTTGCTTCTGTTGGCTCAAACGCAACAGAAGAGTTGGACGGCATTCAGTGCCCTTTCACAGATGTTACAACGAACGTGAGTGCACAATGAGTCGTGAAAGACGCAACAGTGTGGCAGCATTCCTTGAACACATGCTTCTCCGCTACTATGGCATACCTAAGCTTACTATGGAAGAAATCTGAACTTTTACTTGAGACCAGGGGTCCAATTTTTTGGCCGGCAAGCTCCAGTGTGCTCCTGGAGGAGCTCCCAGCAAGGAACTGAGACCAGCATGCCTCATACGAGTACACTCACAGTTCTTTCGGGACGCCGTCAGGCAGCAAAGAGAAGATGGGCAGCAGGAGTGTTTTTCAGGCAGCTTTCAAACCGCCACTGTCTCGCCTCCCACGGACGAAATTAAGGTTTTGCCAGGGTTGCCCAGTTTCAAACTGGAGCTCATAAGGTTATCCTCAGTAGTCTCTGACTACCTCAAGGAAACACACGGGACCCACAGGGCCCTTCCATGGAGACCCTTTGGGAACGGACACCTCTGCATAGGATGAGCTGGGTAAGTATTTCAGTACCTTAGCTAGGCCTCTGTGACCATGGCTCTTGCACATACCTAACAGTGTTAAGTGTGAAAAATGTACTGGTCTTCAGGCTGGATGAAAAGCTCAGCTTTTGCTTCTGTGAGAGTGCTGTCCTGTGTCCCGGACTGAATCGTCAGCACAATGTGTATTAGCAGTGCAGTTCTGTTTCAGTCACCGAGACCAATCCACTTGCAAAGAGAGTCTGCCAGGCGCTGCTTGCGCGAGGCTCTTTGACGACTGGAACACTCTCCATAGGCAACCCAGAAAGGAGTGCGTTGCCCTTGCTATGAATGTGAAGAGTGCTTCCCGGGGGCCTATTTGGCCTAGGGCTCCTCAGAAGCCAGCGGCCGCTCTGGCGGCACAAAGCGGTCATCATGCGAAATTGGTGCCAGATCGACTGTCCTATGTGTCCCCAGGCGCATAGCAGAGTTAAGGCAATCCATTTCAGAGTATGGCTTCGTGGATACCACTGCACACCCAACTCTGCTGATGTGAAACACTGGACCTTACTTTGAGGCCTTAGGTCACCTTTCATTTGGCAGGAGCTGAATCTGGAGTGCAGTGGGATGAGTTTCTAGAAAGGAATTGCCAGCACATTATTGACATTGAGAGAACGCAGCCTTGGCCCACAGCGACAATCCTGCAGTGAGGAGAAGTGGGGCCGCTAGTGCTGTTCAGGCAGCTTGGAAGCCCAAAGCAACTCACGTCCAAACCGGGAGAATGCGACCGTTCCCATCAGTGTCCCCCTTTCACGCTTGATGACACAGCATGTTTATCTGAAGATTCTGCCTAGCCCTCTAGTACTAGGGAAAGACTGCCTCCTTCTGCTAAGAAAGGTTTTCACGTGGGGAGTGCTGTACGTGCAGAAGAGCATTCCCCCGCCGTGCAAAAGTTAGGCCTTGGTGAATCTGGAGGGTCCCAGAAGTCCAGCCTTGTCACAGGGAAAGCTGTCTGTTGTTTTCAGGCTGGAACTCAACATGTAGCTTCCGACTGCCGCAGGGAGGCACCTCTTGGGAGCCCACAGGTTTCATTTGTGAGGCACGGTGGTGTTTCTCAGAAGAATCCAAAGGCCTCCCTGGGGCACACCAGCATGGAATGTAAGGCTGCTTGGAACGGCGTTCCTGAGGCCGTTGGAATGCTGTACAAACGAGAGCTGTCGAGCGATCCGGGCAGGGCTTTGCCATTACCGCTGCACATTCACAGCGTTAAAGCAAACGAACCCATTTGCTTCTGTTGGCTCAAACGCAACAGAAGAGTTGGACGGCATACAGTGCCCTTTCAAAGATGTTACAACGAACATGAGTGCACAAGGAGTCGTAAAAGACGCAACAGTGTGGCAGCATTCCTTGAACCCATGCTTCTCCGCTACTGTGGCATACCTAAGCTTACTATGGAAGAAATCTGAACTTTTACTTGAGACCAGGGGTCCAATTTTTTGGCCGGCAAGCTCCAGTGTGCTCCTGGAGGAGCTCCCAGCAAGGAACTGAGACCAGCATGCCTCATACGAGTACACTCACAGTTCTTTCGGGACGCCGTCAGGCAGCAAAGAGAAGATGGGCAGCAGGAGTGTTTTTCAGGCAGCTTTCAAACCGCCACTGTCTCGCCTCCCACGGACGAAATTAAGGTTTTGCCAGGGTTGCCCGGTTTCAAACTGGAGCTCATAAGGTTATCCTCAGTAGTCTCTGACTACCTCAAGGAAACACACGGGACCCACAGGGCCCTTCCATGGAGACCCTTTGGGCACGGGCACCTCTGCATAGGATGAGCTGGGTAAGTATTTCAGTACCTTAGCTAGGCCTCTGTGACCATGGCTCTTGCACATACCTAACAGTGTTAAGTGTGAAAAATGTACTGGTCTTCAGGCTGGATGAAAAGCTCAGCTTTTGCTTCTGTGAGAGTGCTGTCCTGTGTCCCGGACTGAATCGTCAGCACAATGTGTATTAGCAGTGCAGTTCTGTTTCAGTCACCGAGACCGATCCACTTACAAAGAGAGTCTGCCAGGCGCTGCTTGCGCGAGGCTCTTTGACGACTGGAACACTCTCCATAGGCAACCCAGAAAGGAGTGCGTTGCCCTTGCTATGAATGTGAAGAGTGCTTCCCAGGGGCCTATTTGGCCTAGGGCTCCTCAGAAGCCAGCGGCCGCTCTGGCGGCACAAAGCGGTCATCATGCGAAATTGGTGCCAGATCGACTGTCCTATGTGTCCCCAGGCGCATAGCAGAGTTAAGGCACTCCATTTCAGAGTATGGCTTCGTGGATACCACTGCACACCCAACTCTGCTGATGTGAAACACTGGACCTTACCTTGAGGCCTTAGGTCACCTTTCATTTGGCCGGAGCTGAATCTGGAGTGCAGTGAGATGAATTTCTAGAAAGGAATTGCCAGCACATTATTGACATTGAGAGAACGCAGCCTTGGCCCACAGCGACAATCCTGCAGTGAGGAGAAGTGGGGCCGCTAGTGCTGTTCAGGCAGCTTGGAAGCCCAAAGCAACTCACTTCCAAACCGGGAGAATGCTACCGTTCCCATCAGTGTCCCCCTTTCACGCTTGATGACACAGCATGTTTATCTGAAGATTCTGCCTAGCCCTCTAGTACTAGGGAAAGACTGCCTCGTTCTGCTAAGAAAGGTTTTCACGTGGGGAGTGCTGTACGTGCAGAAGAGCATTCCCCCGCCGTGCAAAAGTTAGGCCTTGGTGAATCTGGAGGGTCCCAGAAGTCCAGCCTTGTCACAGGGAAAGCTGTCCGTTGTTTTCAGGCTGGAACTCAACATGTAGCTTCCGACTGCCGCAGGGAGGCACCTCTTGGGAGCCCACAGGTTTCATTTGTGAGGCACGGTGGTGTTTCTCAGAAGAATCCAAAGGCCTCCCTGGGGCACACCAGCATGGAATGTAAGGCTGCTTGGAACGGCGTTCCTGAGGCCGTTGGAATGCTGTACAAACGAGAGCTGTCGAGCGATCCGGGCAGGGCTTTGCCATTACCGCTGCACATTCACAGCGTTAAAGCAAACGAACCCATTTACTTCTGTTGGCTCAAACACAACAGAAGAGTTGGACGGCATTCAGTGCCCTTTCACAGATGTTACAACGAACGTGAGTGCACAATGAGTCGTGAAAGACGCAACAGTGTGGCAGCATTCCTTGAACCCATGCTTCTCCGCTACTGTGGCATACCTAAGCATACTATGGGAGAAATCCGGACTTTTACTTGAGGTCAGGGGTCCAATTTCTTGGCTGGCAAGCTCCAGTGTGCTCCTGGAGGAGCTCCCAGCAAGGAACTGAGACCAGCATGCCTCATACGAGTACACTCACAGTTCTTTCGGGACGCCGTCAGGTAGCAAAGAGAAGATGGGCAGCAGGAGTGTTTTTCAGGCAGCTTTCAAACCGCCACTGTCTCGCCTACCACGGACGAAATTAAGGTTTTGCCAGAGTTGCCCGGTTTCAAACTGGAGCTCATAAGGTTATCCTCAGTAGTCTCTGACTACCTCAACGAAACACACGGGACCCACAGGGCCCTTCCATGGAGACCCTTTGGGCACGGGCACCTCTGCATAGGATGAACTGGGTAAGAATTTCAGTCCCTTAGCTAGGCCTCGGTGACCATGGCTCTTGCACATACCTAACAGTGTTAAGTGTGAAAAATGTACTGGTCTTCAGGCTGGATGAAAAGCTCAGCTTTTGCTTCTGTGAGAGTGCTGTCCTGTGTCCCGGACTGAATCGTCAGCAAAATGTGTATTAGCAGTGCAGTTCTGTTTCAGTCACCGAGACCGATCCACTTGCAAAGAGAGTCTGCCAGGCGCTGCTTGTGCGAGGCTCTTTGACGACTGGAACACTCTCCATAGGCAACCCAGAAAGGAGTGCGTTGCCCTTGCTATGAATGTGAAGAGTGCTTCCCGGGGGCCTATTTGGCCTAGGGCTCCTCAGAAGCCAGCGGCCGCTCTGGCGGCACAAAGCGGTCATCATGCGAAATTGGTTCCAGATCGACTGTCCTATGTGTCCCCAGGCGCATAGCAGAGTTAAGGCAATCCATTTCAGAGTATGGCTTCGTGGATACCACTGCACACCCAACTCTGCTGATGTGAAACACTGGACCTTACCTTGAGGCCTTAGGTCACCTTTCATTTGGCAGGAGCTGAATCTGGAGTGCAGTGGGATGAGTTTCTAGAAAGGAATTGCCAGCACATTATTGACATTGAGAGAACGCAGCCTTGGCGCACAGCAACAATCCTGCAGTGAGGAGAAGTGGGGCCGCTAGTGCTGTTCAGGCAGCTTGGAAGACCAAAGCAAGTCCCTTCCAAACCGGGAGAATGCGACCGTTCCCATCAGTGTCCCCCTTTCACGCTTGATGACACAGCATGTTTATCTGAAGATTCTGCCTAGCCCTCTAGTACTAGGGAAAGACTGCCTCCTTCTGCTAAGAACGGTTTTCACCTGGGGAGTGCTGTACGTGCAGAAGAGCATTCCCCCGCTGTGCAAAAGTTAGGCCTTGGTGAATCTGGAGGGTCCCAGAAGTCCAGCCTTGTCACAGGGAAAGCTGTCCGTTGTTTTCAGGCTGGAACTCAACATGTAGCTTCCGACTGCCGCAGGGAAGCACCTCTTGGGAGCCCACAGGTTTCATTTGTGAGGCACGGTGGTGTTTCTCAGAAGAATCCAAAGGCCTCCCTGGGGCACACCAGCATGGAATGTAAGGCTGCTTGGAACGGCGTTCCTGAGGCCGTTGGAATGCTGTACAAACGAGAGCTGTCGAGCGATCCGGGCAGGGCTTTGCCATTACCACTGCTGATTCACAGCGTTAAAGCAAACGAACCCAATTGCTTCTGTTGGCTCAAACGCAACAGAAGAGTTGGACGGCATTCAGTGCCCTTTCAAAGATGTTACAACGAACGTGAGTGCACAAGGAGTCGTGAAAGACGCAACAGTGTGGCAGCATTCCTTGAACACATGCTTCTCCGATACTATGGCATACCTAAGCTTACTATGGAAGAAATCTGAACTTTTACTTGAGACCAGGGGTCCAATTTTTTGGCCGGCAAGCTCCAGTGTGCTCCTGGAGGAGCTCCCAGCAAGGAACTGAGACCAGCATGCCTCATACGAGTACACTCACAGTTCTTGCGGGACGCCGTCAGGCAGCAAAGAGAAGATGGGCAGCAGGAGTGTTTTTCAGGCAGCTTTCAAACCGCCACTGTCTCGCCTACCACGGACGAAATTAAGGTTTTGCCAGGGTTGCCTGGTTTTAAACTGGAGCTCATAAGGTTATCCTCAGTAGTCTCTGACTACCTCAAGGAAACACACGGGACCCACAGGGCCCTTCCATGGAGACCCTTTGGGCACGGACACCTCTGCATAGGATGAGCTGGGTAAGTATTTCAGTACCTTCGCTAGGCCTCTGTGACCATGGCTCTTGCACATACCTAACAGTGTTAAGTGTGAAAAATGTACTGGTCTTCAGGCTGGATGAAAAGCTCAGCTTTTGCTTCTGTGAGAGTGCTGTCCTGTGTCCCGGACTGAATCGTCAGCACAATGTGTATTAGCAGTGCAGTTCTGTTTCAGTCACCGAGACCGATCCACTTGCAAAGAGAGTCTGCCAGGCGCTGCTTGCGCGAGGCTCTTTGACGACTGGAACACTCTCCATAGGCAACCCAGAAAGGAGTGCGTTGCCCTTGCTATGAATGTGAAGAGTGCTTCCCGGGGGCCTATTTGGCCTAGGGCTCCTCAGAAGCCAGCGGTCGCTCTGGCGGCACAAAGCGGTCATCATGCGAAATTGGTGCCAGATCGACTGTCCTATGTGTCCCCAGGCGCATAGCAGAGTTAAGGCAATCCATTTCAGAGTATGGCTTCGTGGATACCACTGCACACCCAACTCTGCTGATGTGAAACACTGGACCTTACTTTGAGGCCTTAGGTCACCTTTCATTTGGCAGGAGCTGAATCTGGAGTGCAGTGGGATGAGTTTCTAGAAAGGAATTGCCAGCACATTATTGACATTGAGAGAACGCAGCCTTGGCCCACAGCGACAATCCTGCAGTGAGGAGAAGTGGGGCCGCTAGTGCTGTTCAGGCAGCTTGGAAGCCCAAAGCAACTCACTTCCAAACCGGGAGAATGCGACCATTCCCATCAGTGTCCCCCTTTCACGCTTGATGACACAGCATATTTATCTGAAGATTCTACCTAGCCCTCTAGTACTAGGGAAAGACTGCCTCCTTCTGCTAAGAAAGGTTTTCACGTGGGGAGTGCTGTACGTGCAGAAGAGCATTCCCCCGCCGTGCAAAAGTTAGGCCTTGGTGAATCTGGAGGGTCCCAGAAGTCCAGCCTTGTCACAGGGAAAGCTGTCCGTTGTTTTCAGGCTGGAACTCAACATGTAGCTTCCGACTGCCGCAGGGAGGCATCTCTTGGGAGCCCACAGGTTTCATTTGTGAGGCACGGTGGTGTTTCTCAGAAGAATCCAAAGGCCTCCCTGGGGCACAACAGCATGGAATGTAAGGCTGCTTGGAACGGCGTTCCTGAGGCCGTTGGAATGCTGTACAAACGAGAGCTGTCGAGCGATCCGGGCAGGGCTTTGCCATTACCGCTGCACATTCACAGCGTTAAAGCAAACGAACCCATTTGCTTCTGTTGGCTCAAACGCAACAGAAGAGTTGGACGGCATTCAGTGCCCTTTCAAAGATGTTACAACGAACATGAGTGCACAAGGAGTCGTGAAAGACGCAACAGTGTGGCAGCATTCCTTGAACACATGCTTCTCCGCTACTATGGCATACCTAAGCTTACTATGGAAGAAATCTGAACTTTTACTTGAGACCAGGGGTCCAATTTTTTGGCCGGCAAGCTCCAGTGTGCTCCTGGAGGAGCTCCCAGCAAGGAACTGAGACCAGCATGCCTCATACGAGTACACTCACAGTTCTTTCGGGACGCCGTCAGGCAGCAAAGAGAAGATGGGCAGCAGGAGTGTTTTTCAGGCAGCTTTCAAACCGCCACTGTCTCGCCTCCCACGGACGAAATTAAGGTTTTGCCAGGGTTGCCCGGTTTCAAACTGGAGCTCATAAGGTTATCCTCAGTAGTCTCTGACTACCTCAAGGAAACACACGGAACCCACAGGGCCCTTCCATGGAGACCCTTTGGGCACGGGCACCTCTGCATAGGATGAGCTGGGTAAGTATTTCAGTACCTTAGCTAGGCCTCTGTGACCGTGGCTCTTGCACATACCTAACAGTGTTAAGTGTGAAAAATGTACTGGTCTTCAGGCTGGATGAAAAGCTCAGCTTTTGCTTCTGTGAGAGTGCTGTCCTGTGTCCCGGACTGAATCGTCAGCACAATGTGTATTAGCAGTGCAGTTCTGTTTCAGTCACCGAGACCGATCCACTTGCAAAGAGAGTCTGCCAGGCGCTGCTTGCGCGAGGCTCTTTGACGACTGGAACACTCTCCATAGGCAACCCAGAAAGGAGTGCGTTGCCCTTGCTATGAATGTGAAGAGTGCTTCCCGGGGGCCTATTTGGCCTAGGGCTCCTCAGAAGCCAGCGGCCGCTCTGGCGGCACAAAGCGGTCATCATGCGAAATTGGTGCCAGATCGACTGTCCTATGTGTCCCCAGGCGCATAGCAGAGTTAAGGCAATCCATTTCAGAGTATGGCTTCGTGGATACCACTGCACACCCAACTCTGCTGATGTGAAACACTGGACCTTACTTTGAGGCCTTAGGTCACCTTTCATTTGGCAGGAGCTGAATCTGGAGTGCAGTGGGATGAGTTTCTAGAAAGGAATTGCCAGCACATTATTGACATTGAGAGAACGCAGCCTTGGCCCACAGCGACAATCCTGCAGTGAGGAGAAGTGGGGCCGCTAGTGCTGTTCAGGCAGCTTGGAAGCCCAAAGCAACTCACTTCCAAACCGGGAGAATGCTACCGTTCCCATCAGTGTCCCCCTTTCACGCTTGATGACACAGCATGTTTATCTGAAGATTCTGCCTAGCCCTCTAGTACTAGGGAAAGACTGCCTCCTTCTGCTAAGAAAGGTTTTCACGTGGGGAGTGCTGTACGTGCAGAAGAGCATTCCCCCGCCGTGCAAAAGTTAGGCCTTGGTGAATCTGGAGGGTCCCAGAAGTCCAGCCTTGTCACAGGGAAAGCTGTCCGTTGTTTTCAGGCTGGAACTCAACATGTAGCTTCCGACTGCCGCAGGGAGGCACCTCTTGGGAGCCCACAGGTTTCATTTGTGAGGCACGGTGGTGTTTCTCAGAAGAATCCAAAGGCCTCCCTGGGGCACACCAGCATGGAATGTAAGGCTGCTTGGAACGGCGTTCCTGAGGCCGTTGGAATGCTGTACAAACGAGAGCTGTCGAGCGATCCGGGCAGGGCTTTGCCATTACCGCTGCACATTCACAGCGTTAAAGCAAACGAACCCATTTGCTTCTGTTGGCTCAAACGCAACAGAAGAGTTGGACGGCATTCAGTGCCCTTTCACAGATGTTACAACGAACGTGAGTGCACAAGGAGTCGTGAAAGACGCAACAGTGTGGCAGCATTCCTTGAACACATGCTTCTCCGCTACTATGGCATACCTAAGCATACTATGGGAGAAATTCGGACTTTTACTTGAGGTCAGGGGTCCAATTTCTTGGCCGGCAAGCTCCAGTGTGCTCCTGGAGGAGCTCCCAGCAAGGAACTGAGACCAGCATGCCTCATACGAGTATACTCACAGTTCTTTCGGGACGCCGTCAGGCAGCAAAGAGAAGATGGGCAGCAGGAGTGTTTTTCAGGCAGCTTTCAAACCACCACTGTCTCGCCTACCACGGACGAAATTAAGGTTTTGCCAGGGTTGCCCGGTTTCAAACTGGAGCTCATAAGGTTATCCTCAGTAGTCTCTGACTACCTCAAGGAAACACACGGGACCCACAGGGCCCTTCCATGGAGACCCTTTGGGCACGGACACCTCTGCATAGGATGAGCTGGGTAAGAATTTCAGTCCCTTAGCTAGGCCTCTGTGACCATGGCTCTTGCACATACCTAACCGTGTTAAGTATGAAAAATGTACTGGTCTTCAGGCTGGATGAAAAGCTCAGCTTTTGCTTCTGTGAGAGTGCTGTCCTGTGTCCCGGACTGAATCGTCAGCACATTGTGTATTAGCAGTGCAGTTCTGTTTCAGTCCCTGAGGCCGATCCACTTGCAAAGAGAGTCTGCCAGACGCTGCTTGCGCGAGGCTCTTTGACGACTGGAACACTCTCTATAGGCAACCCAGAAAGGAGTGAGTTGCCCTTGTTATGAATGTGAAGAGTGCTTCCCAGGGGCCTATTTGGCCTAGGGCTCCTCAGAAGCCAGCGGCCGCTCTGGCGGCCCAAAGCGGTCATCATGCGAAATTGGTGCCAGATCGACTGTCCTATGTGTCCCCAGGGGCATAGCAGAGTTAAGGCACTCCATTTCAGAGTATGGCTTCGTGGATACCACTGCACACCCAACTCTGCTGATGTGAAACACTGGACCTTACCTTGAGGCCTTAGGTCACCTTTCATTTGGCCGGAGCTGAATCTGGAGTGCAGTGGGATGAATTTCTAGAAAGGAATTGCCAGCACATTATTGACATTGAGAGAACGCAGCCTTGGCCCACAGCGGCAATCCTGCAGTGAAGAGAAGTTGGGCCGCTAGTGCTGTTCAGGCAGCTTGGAAGACCAAAGCAAGTCCCTTCCAAACCGGGAGAATGCGACCGTTCCCATCAGTGTCCCCCTTTCACGCTTGATGACACAGCATGTTTATCTGAAGATTCTGCCTGGCCCTCTAGTACTAGGGAAAGACTGCCTCCTTCTGCTAAGAAAGGTTTTCACGTGGGGAGTGCTGTACGTGCAGAAGAGCATTCCCCCGCCGTGCAAAAGTTAGGCCTTGGTGAATCTGGAGGGTCCCAGAAGTCCAGCCTTGTCACAGGGAAAGCTGTCCGTTGTTTTCAGGCTGGAACTCAACATGTAGCTTCCGACTGCCGCAGGGAGGCATCTCTTGGGAGCCCACAGGTTTCATTTGTGAGGCACGGTGGTGTTTCTCAGAAGAATCCAAAGTCCTCCCTGGGGCACACCAGCATGGAATGTAAGGCTGCTTGGAACGGCGTTCCTGAGGCTGTTGGAATGCTGTACAAACGAGAGCTGTCGAGCGATCCGGGCAGGGCTTTGCCATTACCACTGCAGATTCACAGCGTTAAAGCAAACGAACCCTTTTGCTTCTGTTGGCTCAAACGCAACAGAAGAGTTGGACGGCATTCAGTGCCCTTTCAAAGATGTTACAACGAACGTGAGTGCACAAGGAGTCGTGAAAGACGCAACAGTGTGGCAGCATTCCTTGAACACATGCTTCTCCGCTACTATGGCATACCTAAGCTTACTATGGAAGAAATCTGAACTTTTACTTGAGACCAGGGGTCCAATTTTTTGGCCGGCAAGCTCCAGTGTGCTCCTGGAAGAGCTCCCAGCAAGGAACTGAGACCAGCATGCCTCATACGAGTACACTCACAGTTCTTTCGGGACGCCGTCAGGCAGCAAAGAGAAGATGGGCAGCAGGAGTGTTTTTCAGGCAGCTTTCAAACCGCCACTGTCTCGCCTACCACGGACGAAATTAAGGTTTTGCCAGGGTTGCCCGGTTTCAAACTGGAGCTCATAAGGTTATCCTCAGTAGTCTCTGACTACCTCAAGGAAACACACGGAACCCACAGGGCCCTTCCATGGAGACCCTTTGGGCACGGGCACCTCTGCATAGGATGAGCTGGGTAAGTATTTCAGTACCTTAGCTAGGCCTCTGTGACCGTGGCTCTTGCACATACCTAACAGTGTTAAGTGTGAAAAATGTACTGGTCTTCAGGCTGGATGAAAAGCTCAGCTTTTGCTTCTGTGAGAGTGCTGTCCTGTGTCCCGGACTGAATCGTCAGCACAATGTGTATTAGCAGTGCAGTTCTGTTTCAGTCACTGAGACCGATCCACTTGCAAAGAGAGTCTGCCAGGCGCTGCTTGCGCGAGGCTCTTTGACGACTGGAACACTCTCCATAGGCAACCCAGAAAGGAGTGCGTTGCCCTTGCTATGAATGTGAAGAGTGCTTCCCGGGGGCCTATTTGGCCTAGGGCTCCTCAGAAGCCAGCAGCCGCTCTGGCGGCACAAAGCGGTCATCATGCGAAATTGGTGCCAGATCGACTGTCCTATGTGTCCCCAGGCGCATAGCAGAGTTAAGGCAATCCATTTCAGAGTATGGCTTCGTGGATACCACTGCACACCCAACTCTGCTGATGTGAAACACTGGACCTTACTTTGAGGCCTTAGGTCACCTTTCATTTGGCAGGAGCTGAATCTGGAGTGCAGTGGGATGAGTTTCTAGAAAGGAATTGCCAGCACATTATTGACATTGAGAGAACGCAGCCTTGGCCCACAGCGACAATCCTGCAGTGAGGAGAAGTGGGGCCGCTAGTGCTGTTCAGGCAGCTTGGAAGCCCAAAGCAACTCACTTCCAAACCGGGAGAATGCTACCGTTCCCATCAGTGTCCCCCTTTCACGCTTGATGACACAGCATGTTTATCTGAAGATTCTGCCTAGCCCTCTAGTACTAGGGAAAGACTGCCTCCTTCTGCTAAGAAAGGTTTTCACGTGGGGAGTGCTGTACGTGCAGAAGAGCATTCCCCCGCCGTGCAAAAGTTAGGCCTTGGTGAATCTGGAGGGTCCCAGAAGTCCAGCCTTGTCACAGGGAAAGCTGTCCGTTGTTTTCAGGCTGGAACTCAACATGTAGCTTCCGACTGCCGCAGGGAGGCACCTCTTGGGAGCCCACAGGTTTCATTTGTGAGGCACGGTGGTGTTTCTCAGAAGAATCCAAAGGCCTCCCTGGGGCACACCAGCATGGAATGTAAGGCTGCTTGGAACGGCGTTCCTGAGGCCGTTGGAATGCTGTACAAACGAGAGCTGTCGAGCGATCCGGGCAGGGCTTTGCCATTACCGCTGCAGATTCACAGCGTTAAAGCAAACGAACCCATTTGCTTCTGTTGGCTCAAACGCAACAGAAGAGTTGGACGGCATTCAGTGCCCTTTCACAGATGTTACAACGAACGTGAGTGCACAATGAGTCGTGAAAGACGCAACAGTGTGGCAGCATTCCTTGAACCCATGTTTCTCCGCTACTGTGGCATACCTAAGCATACTATGGGAGAAATCCGGACTTTTACTTGAGGTCAGGGGTCCAATTTCTTGGCCGGCAAGCTCCAGTGTGCTCCTGGAGGAGCTCCCAGCAAGGAACTGAGACCAGCATGCCTCATACGAGTACACTCACAGTTCTTTCGGGACGCCGTCAGGCAGCAAAGAGAAGATGGGCAGCAGGAGTGTTTTTCAGGCAGCTTTCAAACCGCCACTGTCTCGCCTCCCACGGACGAAATTAAGGTTTTGCCAGGGTTGCCCGGTTTCAAACTGGAGCTCATAAGGTTATCCTCAGTAGTCTCTGACTACCTCAACGAAACACACGGGACCCACAGGGCCCTTCCATGGAGACCCTTTGGGCACGGGCACCTCTGCATAGGATGAACTGGGTAAGAATTTCAGTCCCTTAGCTAAGCCTCGGTGACCATGGCTGTTGCACATACCTAACAGTGTTAAGTGTGAAAAATGTACTGGTCTTCAGGCTGGATGAAAAGCTCAGCTTTTGCTTCTGTGAGAGTGCTGTCCTGTGTCCCGGACTGAATCGTCAGCACATTGTGTATTAGCAGTGCAGTTCTGTTTCAGTCCCTGAGGCCGATCCACTTGCAAAGAGAGTCTGCCAGACGCTGCTTGCGCGAGGCTCTTTGACGACTGGAACACTCTCCATAGGCAACCCAGAAAGGAGTGCGTTGCCCTTGTTATGAATGTGAAGAGTGCTTCCCAGGGGCCTATTTGGCCTAGGGCTCCTCAGAAGCCAGTGGCCGCTCTGGCGGCACAAAGCGGTCATCATGCGAAATTGGTGCCAGATCGACTGTCCTATGTGTCCCCAGGGGCATAGCAGAGTTAAGGCACTCCATTTCAGAGTATGGCTTCGTGGATACCACTGCACACCCAACTCTGCTGATGTGAAACACTGGACCTTACCTTGAGGCCTTAGGTCACCTTTTATTTGGCCGGAGCTGAATCTGGAGTGCAGTGGGATGAATTTCTAGAAAGGAATTGCCAGCACATTATTGACATTGAGAGAACGCAGCCTTGGCCCCCAGCAACAATCCTGCAGTGAAGAGAAGTTGGGCCGCTAGTGCTGTTCAGGCAGCTTGGAAGACCAAAGCAAGTCCCTTCCAAACCGGGAGAATGCGACCGTTCCCATCAGTGTCCCCCTTTCACGCTTGATGACACAGCATGTTTATCTGAAGATTCTGCCTAGCCCTCTAGTACTAGGGAAAGACTGCCTCCTTCTGCTAAGAAAGGTTTTCACGTGGGGAGTGCTGTACGTGCAGAAGAGCATTCCCCCGCCGTGCAAAAGTTAGGCCTTGGTGAATCTGGAGGGTCCCAGAAGTCCAGCCTTGTCACAGGGAAAGCTGTCCGTTGTTTTCAGGCTGGAACTCAACATGTAGCTTCCGACTGCCGCAGGGAGGCACCTCTTGGGAGCCCACAGGTTTCATTTGTGAGGCACGGTGGTGTTTCTCAGAAGAATCCAAAGGCCTCCCTGGGGCACAACAGCATGGAATGTAAGGCTGCTTGGAACGGCGTTCCTGAGGCCGTTGGAATGCTGTACAAACGAGAGCTGTCGAGCGATCCGGGCAGGGCTTTGCCATTACCACTGCAGATTCACAGCGTTAAAGCAAACGAACCCATTTGCTTCTGTTGGCTCAAACGCAACAGAAGAGTTGGACGGCATTCAGTGCCCTTTCAAAGATGTTACAACGAACGTGAGTGCACAAGGAGTCGTGAAAGACGCAACAGTGTGGCAGCATTCCTTGAACACATGCTTCTCCGCTACTATGGCATACCTAAGCTTACTATGGAAGAAATCTGAACTTTTACTTGAGACCAGGGGTCCAATTTTTGGCCGGCAAGCTCCAGTGTGCTCCTGGAGGAGCTCCCAGCAAGGAACTGAGACCAGCATGCCTCATACGAGTACACTCACAGTTCTTTCGGGACGCCGTCAGGCAGCAAAGAGAAGATGGGCAGCAGGAGTGTTTTTCAGGCAGCTTTCAAACCGCCACTGTCTCGCCTCCCACGGACGAAATTAAGGCTTTGCCAGGGTTGCCCGGTTTCAAACTGGAGCTCATAAGGTTATCCTCAGTAGTCTCTGACTACCTCAAGGAAACACACGGGACCCACAGGGCCCTTCCATGGAGACCCTTTGGGCACGGGCACCTCTGCATAGGATGAGCTGGGTAAGTATTTCAGTACCTTAGCTAGGCCTCTGTGACCATGGTTCTTGCACATACCTAACAGTGTTAAGTGTGAAAAATGTACTGGTCTTCAGGCTGGATGAAAAGCTCAGCTTTTGCTTCTGTGAGAGTGCTGTCCTGTGTCCCGGACTGAATCGTCAGCACAATGTGTATTAGCAGTGCAGTTCTGTTTCAGTCACCGAGACCGATCCACTTGCAAAGAGAGTCTGCCAGGCGCTGCTTGCGCGAGGCTCTTTGACGACTGGAACACTCTCCATAGGCAACCCAGAAAGGAGTGCGTTGCCCTTGCTATGAATGTGAAGAGTGCTTCCCGGGGGCCTATTTGGCCTAGGGCTCCTCAGAAGCCAGCGGCCGCTCTGGCGGCACAAAGCGGTCATCATGCGAAATTGGTGCCAGGTCGACTGTACTATGTGTCCCCAGGGGCATAGCAGATTTAAGGCAATCCATTTCAGAGTATGGCTTCGTGGATACCACTGCACACACAACTCTGCTGATGTGAAACACTGGACCTTACTTTGAGGCCTTAGGTCACCTTTCATTTGGCAGGAGCTGAATCTGGAGTGCAGTGGAATGAGTTTCTAGAAAGGAATTGCCAGCACATTATTGACATTGAGAGAACGCAGCCTTGGCCCACAGCGACAATCCTGCAGTGAGGAGAAGTGGGGCCGCTAGTCCTGTTCAGGCAGCTTGGAAGACCAAAGCAACTCACTTCCAAACCGGGAGAATGCTACCGTTCCCATCAGTGTCCCCCTTTCACGCTTGATGACACAGCATGTTTATCTGAAGATTCTGCCTAGCCCTCTAGTACTAGGGAAAGACTGCCTCCTTCTGCTAAGAAAGGTTTTCACGTGGGGAGTGCTGTACGTGCAGAAGAGCATTCCCCCGCCGTGCAAAAGTTAGGCCTTGGTGAATCTGGAGGGTCCCAGAAGTCCAGCCTTGTCACAGGGAAAGCTGTCCGTTGTTTTCAGGCTGGAACTCAACATGTAGCTTCCGACTGCCGCAGGGAGGCACCTCTTGGGAGCCCACAGGTTTCATTTGTGAGGCACGGTGGTGTTTCTCAGAAGAATCCAAAGGCCTCCCTGGGGCACACCAGCATGGAATGTAAGGCTGCTTGGAACGGCGTTCCTGAGGCCGTTGGAATGCTGTACAAACGAGAGCTGTCGAGCGATCCGGGCAGGGCTTTGCCATTACCACTGCAGATTCACAGCGTTAAAGCATACGAACCCATTTGCTTCTGTTGGCTCAAACGCAACAGAAGAGTTGGACGGCATTCAGTGCCCTTTCAAAGATGTTACAACGAACGTGAGTGCACAAGGAGTCGTGAAAGACGCAACAGTGTGGCAGCATTCCTTGAACACATGCTTCTCCGCTACTATGGCATACCTAAGCTTACTATGGAAGAAATCTGAACTTTTACTTGAGACCAGGGGTCCAATTTTTGGCCGGCAAGCTCCAGTGTGCTCCTGGAGGAGCTCCCAGCAAGGAACTGAGACCAGCATGCCTCATACGAGTACACTCACAGTTCTTTCGGGACGCCGTCAGGCAGCAAAGAGAAGATGGGCAGCAGGAGTGTTTTTCAGGCAGCTTTCAAACCGCCACTGTCTCGCCTCCCACGGACGAAATTAAGGCTTTGCCAGGGTTGCCCGGTTTCAAACTGGAGCTCATAAGGTTATCCTCAGTAGTCTCTGACTACCTCAAGGAAACACACGGGACCCACAGGGCCCTTCCATGGAGACCCTTTGGGCACGGGCACCTCTGCATAGGATGAGCTGGGTAAGTATTTCAGTACCTTAGCTAGGCCTCTGTGACCATGGTTCTTGCACATACCTAACAGTGTTAAGTGTGAAAAATGTACTGGTCTTCAGGCTGGATGAAAAGCTCAGCTTTTGCTTCTGTGAGAGTGCTGTCCTGTGTCCCGGACTGAATCGTCAGCACAATGTGTATTAGCAGTGCAGTTCTGTTTCAGTCACCGAGACCGATCCACTTGCAAAGAGAGTCTGCCAGGCGCTGCTTGCGCGAGGCTCTTTGACGACTGGAACACTCTCCATAGGCAACCCAGAAAGGAGTGCGTTGCCCTTGCTATGAATGTGAAGAGTGCTTCCCGGGGGCCTATTTGGCCTAGGGCTCCTCAGAAGCCAGCGGCCGCTCTGGCGGCACAAAGCGGTCATCATGCGAAATTGGTGCCAGGTCGACTGTACTATGTGTCCCCAGGGGCATAGCAGATTTAAGGCAATCCATTTCAGAGTATGGCTTCGTGGATACCACTGCACACACAACTCTGCTGATGTGAAACACTGGACCTTACTTTGAGGCCTTAGGTCACCTTTCATTTGGCAGGAGCTGAATCTGGAGTGCAGTGGAATGAGTTTCTAGAAAGGAATTGCCAGCACATTATTGACATTGAGAGAACGCAGCCTTGGCCCACAGCGACAATCCTGCAGTGAGGAGAAGTGGGGCCGCTAGTCCTGTTCAGGCAGCTTGGAAGACCAAAGCAACTCACTTCCAAACCGGGAGAATGCTACCGTTCCCATCAGTGTCCCCCTTTCACGCTTGATGACACAGCATGTTTATCTGAAGATTCTGCCTAGCCCTCTAGTACTAGGGAAAGACTGCCTCCTTCTGCTAAGAAAGGTTTTCACGTGGGGAGTGCTGTACGTGCAGAAGAGCATTCCCCCGCCGTGCAAAAGTTAGGCCTTGGTGAATCTGGAGGGTCCCAGAAGTCCAGCCTTGTCACAGGGAAAGCTGTCCGTTGTTTTCAGGCTGGAACTCAACATGTAGCTTCCGACTGCCGCAGGGAGGCATCTCTTGGGAGCCCACAGGTTTCATTTGTGAGGCACGGTGGTGTTTCTCAGAAGAATCCAAAGGCCTCCCTGGGGCACACCAGCATGGAATGTAAGGCTGCTTGGAACGGCGTTCCTGAGGCCGTTGGAATGCTGTACAAACGAGAGCTGTCGAGCGATCCGGGCAGGGCTTTGCCATTACCACTGCAGATTCACAGCGTTAAAGCATACGAACCCATTTGCTTCTGTTGGCTCAAACGCAACAGAAGAGTTGGACGGCATTCAGTGCCCTTTCAAAGATGTTACAACGAACGTGAGTGCACAAGGAGTCGTGAAAGACGCAACAGTGTGGCAGCATTCCTTGAACACATGCTTCTCCGCTACTATGGCATACCTAAGCTTACTATGGAAGAAATCTGAACTTTTACTTGAGACCAGGGGTCCAATTTTTTGGCCGGCAAGCTCCAGTGTGCTCCTGGAGGAGCTCCCAGCAAGGAACTGAGACCAGCATGCCTCATACGAGTACACTCACAGTTCTTTCGGGACGCCGTCAGGCAGCAAAGAGAAGATGGGCAGCAGGAGTGTTTTTCAGGCAGCTTTCAAACCGCCACTGTCTCGCCTCCCACGGACGAAATTAAGGTTTTGCCAGGGTTGCCCGGTTTCAAACTGGAGCTCATAAGGTTATCCTCAGTAGTCTTTGACTACCTCAAGGAAACACACGGAACCCACAGGGCCCTTCCATGGAGACCCTTTGGGCACGGGCACCTCTGCATAGGATGAGCTGGGTAAGTATTTCAGTACCTTAGCTAGGCCTCTGTGACCGTGGCTCTTGCACATACCTAACAGTGTTAAGTGTGAAAAATGTACTGGTCTTCAGGCTGGATGAAAAGCTGAGCTTTTGCTTCTGTGAGAGTGCTGTCCTGTGTCCCGGACTGAATCGTCAGCACAATGTGTATTAGCAGTGCAGTTCTGTTTCAGTCACCGAGACCGATCCACTTGCAAAGAGAATCTGCCAGGCGCTGCTTGCGCGAGGCTCTTTGACGACTGGAACACTCTCCATAGGCAACCCAGAAAGGAGTGCGTTGCCCTTGCTATGAATGTGAAGAGTGCTTCCCGGGGGCCTATTTGGCCTAGGGCTCCTCAGAAGCCAGCGGCCGCTCTGGCGGCACAAAGCGGTCATCATGCGAAATTGGTGCCAGATCGACTGTACTATGTGTCCCCCGGGGCATAGCAGATTTAAAGCAATCCATTTCAGAGTATGGCTTCGTGGATACCACTGCACACCCAACTCTGCTGATGTGAAACACTGGACCTTACTTTGAGGCCTTAGGTCACCTTTCATTTGGCAGGAGCTGAATCTGGAGTGCAGTGGGATGAGTTTCTAGAAAGGAATTGCCAGCACATTATTGACATTGAGAGAACGCAGCCTTGGCCCACAGCGACAATCCTGCAGTGAGGAGAAGTGGGGCCGCTAGTGCTGTTCAGGCAGCTTGGAAGCCCAAAGCAACTCACTTCCAAACCGGGAGAATGCTACCGTTCCCATCAGTGTCCCCCTTTCACGCTTGATGACACAGCATGTTTATCTGAAGATTCTGCCTAGCCCTCTAGTACTAGGGAAAGACTGCCTCCTTCTGCTAAGAAAGGTTTTCACGTGGGGAGTGCTGTACGTGCAGAAGAGCATTCCCCCGCCGTGCAAAAGTTAGGCCTTGGTGAATCTGGAGGGTCCCAGAAGTCCAGCCTTGTCACAGGGAAAGCTGTCCGTTGTTTTCAGGCTGGAACTCAACATGTAGCTTCCGACTGCCGCAGGGAGGCACCTCTTGGGAGCCCACAGGTTTCATTTGTGAGGCACGGTGGTGTTTCTCAGAAGAATCCAAAGGCCTCCCTGGGGCACACCAGCATGGAATGTAAGGCTGCTTGGAACGGCGTTCCTGAGGCCGTTGGAATGCTGTACAAACGAGAGCTGTCGAGCGATCCGGGCAGGGCTTTGCCATTACCGCTGCACATTCACAGCGTTAAAGCAAACGAACCCATTTACTTCTGTTGGCTCAAACGCAACAGAAGAGTTGGACGGCATTCAGTGCCCTTTCACAGATGTTACAACGAACGTGAGTGCACAAGGAGTCGTGAAAGACGCAACAGTGTGGCAGCATTCCTTGAACCCATGTTTCTCCGCTACTGTGGCATACCTAAGCATACTATGGGAGAAATCCGGACTTTTACTTGAGGTCAGGGGTCCAATTTCTTGGCCGGCAAGCTCCAGTGTGCTCCTGGTGGAGCTCCCAGCAAGGAACTGAGACCAGCATGCCTCATACGAGTACACTCACAGTTCTTTCGGGACGCCGTCAGGCAGCAAAGAGAAGATGGGCAGCAGGAGTGTTTTTCAGGCAGCTTTCAAACCGCCACTGTCTCGCCTCCCACGGACGAAATTAAGGTTTTGCCAGGGTTGCCCGGTTTCAAACTGGAGCTCATAAGGTTATCCTCAGTAGTCTCTGACTACCTCAAGGAAACACACGGGACCCACAGGGCCCTTCCATGGAGACCCTTTGGGCACGGGCACCTCTGCATAGGATGAACTGGGTAAGAATTTCAGTCCCTTAGCTAAGCCTCGGTGACCATGGCTGTTGCACATACCTAACAGTGTTAAGTGTGAAAAATGTACTGGTCTTCAGGCTGGATGAAAAGCTCAGCTTTTGCTTCTGTGAGAGTGCTGTCCTGTGTCCCGGACTGAATCGTCAGCACATTGTGTATTAGCAGTGCAGTTCTGTTTCAGTCCCTGAGGCCGATCCACTTGCAAAGAGAGTCTGCCAGACGCTGCTTGCGCGAGGCTCTTTGACGACTGGAACACTCTCCATAGGCAACCCAGAAAGGAGTGCGTTGCCCTTGTTATGAATGTGAAGAGTGCTTCCCAGGGGCCTATTTGGCCTAGGGCTCCTCAGAAGCCAGCGGCCGCTCTGGCAGCACAAAGCGGTCATCATGCGAAATTGGTGCCAGATCGACTGTCCTATGTGTCCCCAGGGGCATAGCAGAGTTAAGGCACTCCATTTCAGAGTATGGCTTCGTGGATACCACTGCACACCCAACTCTGCTGATGTGAAACACTGGACCTTACCTTGAGGCCTTAGGTCACCTTTTATTTGGCCGGAGCTGAATCTGGAGTGCAGTGGGATGAATTTCTAGAAAGGAATTGCCAGCACATTATTGACATTGAGAGAACGCAGCCTTGGCCCCCAGCAACAATCCTGCAGTGAAGAGAAGTTGGGCCGCTAGTGCTGTTCAGGCAGCTTGGAAGACCAAAGCAAGTCCCTTCCAAACCGGGAGAATGCGACCGTTCCCATCAGTGTCCCCCTTTCACGCTTGATGACACAGCATGTTTATCTGAAGATTCTGCCTAGCCCTCTAGTACTAGGGAAAGACTGCCTCCTTCTGCTAAGAAAGGTTTTCACGTGGGGAGTGCTGTACGTGCAGAAGAGCATTCCCCCGCCGTGCAAAAGTTAGGCCTTGGTGAATCTGGAGGGTCCCAGAAGTCCAGCCTTGTCACAGGGAAAGCTGTCCGTTGTTTTCAGGCTGGAACTCAACATGTAGCTTCCGACTGCCGCAGGGAGGCACCTCTTGGGAGCCCACAGGTTTCATTTGTGAGGCACGGTGGTGTTTCTCAGAAGAATCCAAAGGCCTCCCTGGGGCACACCAGCATGGAATGTAAGGGTGCTTGGAACGGCGTTCCTGAGGCCGTTGGAATGCTGTACAAACGAGAGCTGTCGAGCGATCCGGGGACGGCTTTGCCATTACCACTGCAGATTCACAGCGTTAAAGCAAACGAACCCATTTGCTTCTGTTGGCTCAAACGCAACAGAAGAGTTGGACGGCATTCAGTGCCCTTTCAAAGATGTTACAACGAAAGTGAGTGCACAAGGAGTCGTGAAAGACGCAACAGTGTGGGAGCATTCCTTGAACACATGCTTCTCCGCTACTATGGCATACCTAAGCTTACTATGGAAGAAATCTGAACTTTTACTTGAGACCAGGGGTCCAATTTTTGGCCGGCAAGCTCCAGTGTGCTCCTGGAGGAGCTCCCAGCAAGGAACTGAGACCAGCATGCCTCATACGAGTACACTCACAGTTCTTTCGGGACGCCGTCAGGCAGCAAAGAGAAGATGGGCAGCAGGAGTGTTTTTCAGGCAGCTTTCAAACCGCCACTGTCTTGCCTCCCACGGACGAAATTAAGGTTTTGCCAGGGTTGCCCGGTTTCAAACTGGAGCTCATAAGGTTATCCTCAGTAGTCTCTGACTACCTCAAGGAAACACACGGGACCCACAGGGCCCTTCCATGGAGACCCTTTGGGCACGGGCACCTCTGCATAGGCTGAACTGGGTAAGAATTTCAGTCCCTTAGCTAGGCCTCTGTGACCATGGCTCTTGCACATACCTAACCGTGTTAAGTATGAAAAATGTACTGGTCTTCAGGCTGGATGAAAAGCTCAGCTTTTGCTTCTGTGAGAGTGCTGTCCTGTGTCCCGGACTGAATCGTCAGCACATTGTGTATTAGCAGTGCAGTTCTGTTTCAGTCCCTGAGGCCGATCCACTTGCAAAGAGAGTCTGCCAGACGCTGCTTGCGTGAGGCTCTTTGACGACTGGAACACTCTCTATAGGCAACCCAGAAAGGAGTGAGTTGCCCTTGTTATGAATGTGAAGAGTGCTTCCCAGGGGCCTATTTGGCCTAGGGCTCCTCAGAAGCCAGCGGCCGCTCTGGCGGCACAAAGCGGTCATCATGCGAAATTGGTGCCAGATCGACTGTCCTATGTGTCCCGAGGGGCATAGCAGAGTTAAGGCACTCCATTTCAGAGTATGGCTTCGTGGATACCACTGCACACCCAACTCTGCTGATGTGAAACACTGGACCTTACCTTGAGGCCTTAGGTCACCTTTCATTTGGCCGGAGCTGAATCTGGAGTGCAGTGGGATGAATTTCTAGAAAGGAATTGCCAGCACATTATTGACATTGAGAGAACGCAGCCTTGGCCCACAGCGACAATCCTGCAGTGAAGAGAAGTTGGGCCGCTAGTGCTGTTCAGGCAGCTTGGAAGACCAAAGCAAGTCCCTTCCAAACCGGGAGAATGCGACCGTTCCCATCAGTGTCCCCCTTTCACGCTTGATGACACAGCATGTTTATCTGAAGATTCTGCCTAGCCCTCTAGTACTAGGGAAAGACTGCCTCCTTCTGCTAAGAAAGGTTTTCACGTGGGGAGTGCTGTACGTGCAGAAGAGCATTCCCCCACCGTGCAAAAGTTAGGCCTTGGTGAATCTGGAGGGTCCCAGAAGTCCAGCCTTGTCACAGGGAAAGCTGTCCGTTGTTTTCAGGCTGGAACTCAACATGTAGCTTCCGACTGCCGCAGGGAGGCATCTCTTGGGAGCCCACAGGTTTCATTTGTGAGGCACGGTGGTGTTTCTCAGAAGAATCCAAAGGCCTCCCTGGGGCACACCAGCATGGAATGTAAGGCTGCTTGGAACGGCGTTCCTGAGGCCGTTGGAATGCTGTACAAACGAGAGCTGTCGAGCGATCCGGGCAGGGCTTTGCCATTACCACTGCAGATTCACAGCGTTAAAGCAAACGAACCCATTTGCTTCTGTTGGCTCAAACGCAACAGAAGAGTTGGACGGCATTCAGTGCCCTTTCAAAGATGTTACAACGAACGTGAGTGCACAAGGAGTCGTGAAAGACGCAACAGTGTGGCAGCATTCCTTGAACACATGCTTCTCCGCTACTATGGCATACCTAAGCTTACTATGGAAGAAATCTGAACTTTTACTTGAGACCAGGGGTCCAATGTTTTGGCCGGCAAGCTCCAGTGTGCTCCTGGAGGAGCTCCCAGCAAGGAACTGAGACCAGCATGCCTCATACGAGTACACTCACAGTTCTTTCGGGACGCCGTCAGGCAGCAAAGAGAAGATGGGCAGCAGGAGTGTTTTTCAGGCAGCTTTCAAACCACCACTGTCTCGCCTACCACGGACGAAATTAAGGTTTTGCCAGGGTTGCCCGGTTTCAAACTGGAGCTCATAAGGTTATCCTCAGTAGTCTCTGACTACCTCAAGGAAACACACGGGACCCACAGGGCCCTTCCATGGAGACCCTTTGGGCACGGACACCTCTGCATAGGATGAGCTGTGTACGTATTTCAGTACCTTAGCTAGGCCTCTGTGACCATGGTTCTTGCACATACCTAACAGTGTTAAGTGTGAAAAATATACTGGTCTTCAGGCTGGATGAAAAACTCAGCTTTTGCTTCTGTGAGAGTGCTGTCCTGTGTCCCGGAGTGAATCGTCAGCACAATGTGTATTAGCAGTGCAGTTCTGTTTCAGTCACCGAGACCGATCCACTTGCAAAGAGAGTCTGCCAGGCGCTGCTTGCGCGAGGCTCTTTGACGACTGGAACACTCTCCATAGGCAACCCAGAAAGGAGTGCGTTGCCCTTGCTATGAATGTGAAGAGTGCTTCCCGGGGGCCTATTTGGCCTAGGGCTCCTCAGAAGCCAGCGGCCGCTCTGGCGGCACAAAGCAGTCATCATGCGAAATTGGTGCCAGGTCGACTGTACTATGTGTCCCCAGGGGCATAGCAGATTTAAGGCAATCCATTTCAGAGTATGGCTTCGTGGATACCACTGCACACCCAACTCTGCTGATGTGAAACACTGGACCTTACTTTGAGGCCTTAGGTCACCTTTCATTTGGCAGGAGCTGAATCTGGAGTGCAGTGGGATGAGTTTCTAGAAAGGAATTGCCAGCACATTATTGACATTGAGAGAACGCAGCCTTGGCCCACAGCGACAATCCTGCAGTGAGGAGAAGTGGGGCCGCTAGTGCTGTTCAGGCAGCTTGGAAGCCCAAAGCAACTCACTTCCAAACCGGGAGAATGCTACCGTTCCCATCAGTGTCCCCCTTTCACGCTTGATGACACAGCATGTTTAGCTGAAGATTCTGCCTAGCCCTCTAGTACTAGGGAAAGACTGCCTCCTTCTGCTAAGAAAGGTTTTCACGTGGGGAGTGCTGTACGTGCAGAAGAGCATTCCCCCGCCGTGCAAAAGTTAGGCCTTGGTGAATCTGGAGGGTCCCAGAAGTCCAGCCTTGTCACAGGGAAAGCTGTCCGTTGTTTTCAGGCTGGAACTCAACATGTAGCTTCCGACTGCCGCAGGGAGGCACCTCTTGGGAGCCCACAGGTTTCATTTGTGAGGCACGGTGGTGTTTCTCAGAAGAATCCAAAGGCCTCCCTGGGGCACACCAGCATGGAATGTAAGGCTGCTTGGAACGGCGTTCCTGAGGCCGTTGGAATGCTGTACAAACGAGAGTTGTCGAGCGATCCGGGCAGGGCTTTGCCATTACCACTGCAGATTCACAGCGTTAAAGCAAACGAACCCATTTGCTTCTGTTGGCTCAAACGCAACAGAAGAGTTGGACGGCATTCAGTGCCCTTTCAAAGATGTTACAACGAACGTGAGTGCACAAGGAGTCGTGAAAGACGCAACAGTGTGGCAGCATTCCTTGAACCCATGTTTCTCCGCTACTGTGGCATACCTAAGCATACTATGGGAGAAATCCGGACTTTTACTTGAGGTCAGGGGTCCAATTTCTTGGTCGGCAAGCTCCAGTGTGCTCCTGGAGGAGCTCCCAGCAAGGAACTGAGACCAGCATGCCTCATACGAGTACACTCACAGTTCTTTCGGGACGCCGTCAGGCAGCAAAGAGAAGATGGGCAGCAGGAGTGTTTTTCAGGCAGCTTTCAAACCGCCACTGTCTCGCCTCCCACGGACGAAATTAAGGTTTTGCCAGGGTTGCCCGGTTTCAAACTGGAGCTCATAAGGTTATCCTCAGTAGTCTCTGACTACCTCAAGGAAATACACGGGACCCACAGGGCCCTTCCATGGAGACCCTTTGGGCACGGGCACCTCTGCATAGGATGAACTGGGTAAGAATTTCAGTCCCTTAGCTAAGCCTCGGTGACCATGGCTGTTGCACATACCTAACAGTGTTAAGTGTGAAAAATGTACTGGTCTTCAGGCTGGATGAAAAGCTCAGCTTTTGCTTCTGTGAGAGTGCTGTCCTGTGTCCCGGACTGAATCGTCAGCACATTGTGTATTAGCAGTGCAGTTCTGTTTCAGTCCCTGAGGCCGATCCACTTGCAAAGAGAGTCTGCCAGACGCTGCTTGTGCGAGGCTCTTTGACGACTGGAACACTCTCCATAGGCAACCCAGAAAGGAGTGCGTTGCCCTTGTTATGAATGTGAAGAGTGCTTCCCAGGGGCCTATTTGGCCTAGGGCTCCTCAGAAGCCAGCGGCCGCTCTGGCGGCACAAAGCGGTCATCATGCGAAATTGGTGCCAGATCGACTGTCCTATGTGTCCCCAGGGGCATAGCAGAGTTAAGGCACTCCATTTCAGAGTATGGCTTCGTGGATACCACTGCACACCCAACTCTGCTGATGTGAAACACTGGACCTTACCTTGAGGCCTTAGGTCACCTTTTATTTGGCCGGAGCTGAATCTGGAGTGCAGTGGGATGAATTTCTAGAAAGGAATTGCCAGCACATTATTGACATTGAGAGAACGCAGCCTTGGCCCCCAGCAACAATCCTGCAGTGAAGAGAAGTTGGGCCGCTAGTGCTGTTCAGGCAGCTTGGAAGACCAAAGCAAGTCCCTTCCAAACCGGGAGAATGCGACCGTTCCCATCAGTGTCCCCCTTTCACGCTTGATGACACAGCATGTTTATCTGAAGATTCTGCCTAGCCCTCTAGTACTAGGGAAAGACTGCCTCCTTCTGCTAAGAAAGGTTTTCACGTGGGGAGTGCTGTACGTGCAGAAGAGCATTCCCCCGCCGTGCAAAAGTTAGGCCTTGGTGAATCTGGAGGGTCCCAGAAGTCCAGCCTTGTCACAGGGAAAGCTGTCCGTTGTTTTCAGGCTGGAACTCAACATGTAGCTTCCGACTGCCGCAGGGAGGCACCTCTTGGGAGCCCACAGGTTTCATTTGTGAGGCACGGTGGTGTTTCTCAGAAGAATCCAAAGGCCTCCCTGGGGCACACCAGCATGGAATGTAAGGCTGCTTGGAACGGCGTTCCTGAGGCCGTTGGAATGCTGTACAAACGAGAGCTGTCGAGCGATCCGGGCAGGGCTTTGCCATTACCGCTGCAGATTCACAGCGTTAAAGCAAACGAACCCATTTGCTTCTGTTGGCTCAAACGCAACAGAAGAGTTGGACGGCATTCAGTGCCCTTTCAAAGATGTTACAACGAACGTGAGTGCACAAGGAGTCGTGAAAGACGCAACAGTGTGGCAGCATTCCTTGAACACATGCTTCTCCGCTACTATGGCATACCTAAGCTTACTATGGAAGAAATCTGAACTTTTACTTGAGACCAGGGGTCCAATTTTTTGGCCGGCAAGCTCCAGTGTGCTCCTGGAGGAGCTCCCAGCAAGGAACTGAGACCAGCATGCCTCATACGAGTACACTCACAGTTCTTTCGGGACGCCGTCAGGCAGCAAAGAGAAGATGGGCAGCAGGAGTGTTTTTCAGGCAGCTTTCAACCCGCCACTGTCTCGCCTACCATGGACGAAATTAAGGTTTTGCCAGGGTTGCCCGGTTTCAAACTGGAGCTCATAAGGTTATCCTCAGTAGTCTCTGACTACCTCAAGGAAACACACGGGACCCACAGGGCCCTTCCATGGAGACCCTTTGGGCACGGGCACCTCTGCATAGGATGAACTGGGTAAGAATTTCAGTCCCTTAGCTAGGCCTCGGTGACCATGGCTCTTGCACATACCTAACAGTGTTAAGTGTGAAAAATGTACTGGTCTTCAGGCTGGATGAAAAGCTCAGCTTTTGCTTCTGTGAGAGTGCTGTCCTGTGTCCCGGACTGAATCGTCAGCACAATGTGTATTAGCAGTGCAGTTCTGTTTCAGTCACCGAGACCGATCCACTTGCAAAGAGAGTCTGCCAGGCGCTGCTTGCGCGAGGCTCTTTGACGACTGGAACTCTCTCCATAGGCAAGCCAGAAAGGAGTGCGTTGCCCTTGCTATGAATGTGAAGAGTGCTTCCCAGGGGCCTATTTGGCCTAGGGCTCCTCAGAAGCCAGCGGCCGCTCTGGCGGCACACAGCGGTCATCATGCGAAATTGGTGCCAGATCGACTGTCCTATGTGTCCCCAGGGGCATAGCAGAGTTAAGGCACTCCATTTCAGAGTATGGCTTCGTGGATACCACTGCACACCCAACTCTGCTGATGTGAAACACTGGACCTTACTTTGAGGCCTTAGGTCACCTTTCATTTGGCCGGAGCTGAATCTGGAGTGCAGTGGGATGAGTTTCTAGAAAGGAATTGCCAGCACATTATTGACATTGAGAGAACGCAGCCTTGGCCCACAGCGACAATCTTGCAGTGAGGAGAAGTGGGGCCGCTAGTGCTGTTCAGGCAGCTTGGAAGCCCAAAGCAACTCACTTCCAAACCGGGAGAATGCTACCGTTCCCATCAGTGTCCCCCTTTCACGCTTGATGACACAGCATGTTTATCTGAAGATTCTGCCTAGCCCTCTAGTACTAGGGAAAGACTGCCTCCTTCTGCTAAGAAAGGTTTTCACGTGGGGAGTGCTGTACATGCAGAAGAGCATTCCCCCGCCCTGCAAAAGTTAGGCCTTGGTGAATCTGGAGGGTCCCAGAAGTCCAGCCTTGTCACAGGGAAAGCTGTCCGTTGTTTTCAGGCTGGAACTCAACATGTAGCTTCCGACTGCCGCAGGGAGGCATCTCTTGGGAGCCCACAGGTTTCATTTGTGAGGCACGGTGGTGTTTCTCAGAAGAATCCAAAGGCCTCCCTGGGGCACACCAGCATGGAATGTAAGGCTGCTTGGAACGGCGTTCCTGAGGCCGTTGGAATGCTGTACAAACGAGAGCTGTCGAGCGATCCGGGCAGGGCTTTGCCATTACCGCTGCACATTCACAGCGTTAAAGCAAACGAACCCATTTGCTTCTGTTGGCTCAAACGCAACAGAAGAGTTGGACGGCATTCAGTGCCCTTTCACAGATGTTACAACGAACGTGAGTGCACAAGGAGTCGTGAAAGACGCAACAGTGTGGCAGCATTCCTTGAACCCATGCTTCTCCGCTACTGTGGCATACCTAAGCATACTATGGGAGAAATCCGGACTGTTACTTGAGGTCAGGGGTCCAATTTCTTGGCCGGCAAGCTCCAGTGTGCTCCTGGAGGAGCTCCCAGCAAGGAACTGAGACCAGCATGCCTCATACGAGTACACTCACAGTTCTTTCGGGACGCCGTCAGGTAGCAAAGAGAAGATGGGCAGCAGGAGTGTTTTTCAGGCAGCTTTCAAACCGCCACTGTCTCGCCTCCCACGGACGAAATTAAGGTTTTGCCAGGGTTGCCCGGTTTCAAACTGGAGCTCATAAGGTTATCCTCAGTAGTCTCTGACTACCTCAAGGAAACACACGGGACCCACAGGGCCCTTCCATGGAGACCCTTTGGGCACGGGCACCTCTGCATAGGATGAACTGGGTAAGTATTTCAGTACCTTCGCTAGGCCTCTTACACCATGGCTCTTGCACATACCTAACAGTGTTAAGTGTGAAAAATGTACTGGTCTTCAGGCTGGATGAAAAGCTCAGCTTTTGCTTCTGTGAGAGTGCTGTCCTGTGTCCCGGACTGAATCGTCAGCACAATGTGTATTAGCAGTGCAGTTCTGTTTCAGTCCCTGAGGCCGATCCACTTGCAAAGAGAGTCTGCCAGACACTGCTAGCGCGAGGCTCTTTGACGACTGGAACACTCTCCATAGGCAACCCAGAAAGGAGTGCGTTGCCCTTGCTATGAATGTGAAGAGTGCTTCCCGGGGGCCTATTTGGCCTAGGGCTCCTCAGAAGCCAGCGGCCGCTCTGGCGGCACAAAGCGGTCATCATGCGAAATTGGTGCCAGGTCGACTGTACTATGTGTCCCCAGGGGCATAGCAGATTTAAGGCAATCCATTTCAGAGTATGGCTTCGTGGATACCACTGCACACACAACTCTGCTGATGTGAAACACTGGACCTTACTTTGAGGCCTTAGGTCACCTTTCATTTGGCAGGAGCTGAATCTGGAGTGCAGTGGGATGAGTTTCTAGAAAGGAATTGCCAGCACATTATTGACATTGAGAGAACGCAGCCTTGGCCCACAGCGACAATCCTGCAGTGAGGAGAAGTGGGGCCGCTAGTGCTGTTCAGGCAGCTTGGAAGCCCAAAGCAACTCACTTCCAAACCGGGAGAATGCTACCGTTCCCATCAGTGTCCCCCTTTCACGCTTGATGACACAGCATGTTTATCTGAAGATTCTGCCTAGCCCTCTAGTACTAGGGAAAGACTGCCTCCTTCTGCTAAGAAAGGTTTTCACGTGGGGAGTGCTGTACGTGCAGAAGAGCATTCCCCCGCCCTGCAAAAGTTAGGCCTTGGTGAATCTGGAGGGTCCCAGAAGTCCAGCCTTGTCACAGGGAAAGCTGTCCGTTGTTTTCAGGCTGGAACTCAACATGTAGCTTCCGACTGCCGCAGGGAGGCATCTCTTGGGAGCCCACAGGTTTCATTTGTGAGGCACGGTGGTGTTTCTCAGAAGAATCCAAAGGCCTCCCTGGGGCACACCAGCATGGAATGTAAGGCTGCTTGGAACGGCGTTCCTGAGGCCGTTGGAATGCTGTACAAACGAGAGCTGTCGAGCGATCCGGGCAGGGCTTTGCCATTACCACTGCAGATTCACAGCGTTAAAGCATACGAACCCATTTGCTTCTGTTGGCTCAAACGCAACAGAAGAGTTGGACGGCATTCAGTGCCCTTTCAAAGATGTTACAACGAACGTGAGTGCACAAGGAGTCGTGAAAGACGCAACAGTGTGGCAGCATTCCTTGAACACATGCTTCTCCGCTACTATGGCATACCTAAGCTTACTATGGAAGAAATCTGAACTTTTACTTGAGACCAGGGGTCCAATTTTTTGGCCGGCAAGCTCCAGTGTGCTCCTGGAGGAGCTCCCAGCAAGGAACTGAGACCAGCATGCCTCATACGAGTACACTCACAGTTCTTTCGGGACGCCGTCAGGCAGCAAAGAGAAGATGGGCAGCAGGAGTGTTTTTCAGGCAGCTTTCAAACCGCCACTGTCTCGCCTACCACGGACGAAATTAAGGTTTTGCCAGGGTTGCCCGGTTTCAAACTGGAGCTCATAAGGTTATCCTCAGTAGTCTCTGACTACCTCAAGGAAACACACGGAACCCACAGGGCCCGTCCATGGAGACCCTTTGGGCACGGGCACCTCTGCATAGGATGAGCTGGGTAAGTATTTCAGTACCTTAGCTAGGCCTCTGTGACCGTGGCTCTTGCACATACCTAACAGTGTTAAGTGTGAAAAATGTACTGGTCTTCAGGCTGGATGAAAAGCTCAGCTTTTGCTTCTGTGAGAGTGCTGTCCTGTGTCCCGGACTGAATCGTCAGCACAATGTGTATTAGCAGTGCAGTTCTGTTTCAGTCACCGAGACCGATCCACTTGCAAAGAGAGTCTGCCAGGCGCTGCTTGCGCGAGGCTCTTTGACGACTGGAACACTCTCCATAGGCAACCCAGAAAGGAGTGCGTTGCCCTTGCTATGAATGTGAAGAGTGCTTCCCGGGGGCCTATTTGGCCTAGGGCTCCTCAGAAGCCAGCGGCCGCTCTGGCGGCACAAAGCGGTCATCATGCGAAATTGGTGCCAGATCGACTGTACTATGTGTCCCCCGGGGCATAGCAGATTTAAAGCAATCCATTTCAGAGTATGGCTTCGTGGATACCACTGCACACCCAACTCTGCTGATGTGAAACACTGGACCTTACTTTGAGGCCTTAGGTCACCTTTCATTTGGCAGGAGCTGAATCTGGAGTGCAGTGGGATGAGTTTCTAGAAAGGAATTGCCAGCACATTATTGACATTGAGAGAACGCAGCCTTGGCCCACAGCGACAATCCTGCAGTGAGGAGAAGTGGGGCCGCTAGTGCTGTTCAGGCAGCTTGGAAGCCCAAAGCAACTCACTTCCAAACCGGGAGAATGCTACCGTTCCCATCAGTGTCCCCCTTTCACGCTTGATGACACAGCATGTTTATCTGAAGATTCTGCCTAGCCCTCTAGTACTAGGGAAAGACTGCCTCCTTCTGCTAAGAAAGGTTTTCACGTGGGGAGTGCTGTACGTGCAGAAGAGCATTCCCCCGCCGTGCAAAAGTTAGGCCTTGGTGAATCTGGAGGGTCCCAGAAGTCCAGCCTTGTCACAGGGAAAGCTGTCCGTTGTTTTCAGGCTGGAACTCAACATGTAGCTTCCGACTGCCGCAGGGAGGCACCTCTTGGGAGCCCACAGGTTTCATTTGTGAGGCACGGTGGTGTTTCTCAGAAGAATCCAAAGGCCTCCCTGGGGCACACCAGCATGGAATGTAAGGCTGCTTGGAACGGCGTTCCTGAGGCCGTTGGAATGCTGTACAAACGAGAGCTGTCGAGCGATCCGGGCAGGGCTTTGCCATTACCGCTGCACATTCACAGCGTTAAAGCAAACGAACCCATTTACTTCTGTTGGCTCAAACGCAACAGAAGAGTTGGACGGCATTCAGTGCCCTTTCACAGATGTTACAACGAACGTGAGTGCACAAGGAGTCGTGAAAGACGCAACAGTGTGGCAGCATTCCTTGAACCCATGTTTCTCCGCTACTGTGGCATACCTAAGCATACTATGGGAGAAATCCGGACTTTTACTTGAGGTCAGGGGTCCAATTTCTTGGCCGGCAAGCTCCAGTGTGCTCCTGGTGGAGCTCCCAGCAAGGAACTGAGACCAGCATGCCTCATACGAGTACACTCACAGTTCTTTCGGGACGCCGTCAGGCAGCAAAGAGAAGATGGGCAGCAGGAGTGTTTTTCAGGCAGCTTTCAAACCGCCACTGTCTCGCCTCCCACGGACGAAATTAAGGTTTTGCCAGGGTTGCCCGGTTTCAAACTGGAGCTCATAAGGTTATCCTCAGTAGTCTCTGACTACCTCAAGGAAACACACGGGACCCACAGGGCCCTTCCATGGAGACCCTTTGGGCACGGGCACCTCTGCATAGGATGAACTGGGTAAGAATTTCAGTCCCTTAGCTAAGCCTCAGTGACCATGGCTGTTGCACATACCTAACAGTGTTAAGTGTGAAAAATGTACTGGTCTTCAGGCTGGATGAAAAGCTCAGCTTTTGCTTCTGTGAGAGTGCTGTCCTGTGTCCCGGACTGAATCGTCAGCACAATGTGTATTAGCAGTGCAGTTCTGTTTCAGTCCCTGAGGCCGATCCACTTGCAAAGAGAGTCTGCCAGACGCTGCTTGCGCGAGGCTCTTTGACGACTGGAACACTCTCCATAGGCAACCCAGAAAGGAGTGCGTTGCCCTTGTTATGAATGTGAAGAGTGCTTCCCAGGGGCCTATTTGGCCTAGGGCTCCTCAGAAGCCAGCGGCCGCTCTGGCGGCACAAAGCGGTCATCATGCGAAATTGGTGCCAGATCGACTGTCCTATGTGTCCCCAGGGGCATAGCAGAGTTAAGGCACTCCATTTCAGAGTATGGCTTCGTGGATACCACTGCACACCCAACTCTGCTGATGTGAAACACTGGACCTTACCTTGAGGCCTTAGGTCACCTTTTATTTGGCCGGAGCTGAATCTGGAGTGCAGTGGGATGAATTTCTAGAAAGGAATTGCCAGCACATTATTGACATTGAGAGAACGCAGCCTTGGCCCCCAGCAACAATCCTGCAGTGAAGAGAAGTTGGGCCGCTAGTGCTGTTCAGGCAGCTTGGAAGACCAAAGCAAGTCCCTTCCAAACCGGGAGAATGCGACCGTTCCCATCAGTGTCCCCCTTTCACGCTTGATGACACAGCATGTTTATCTGAAGATTCTGCCTAGCCCTCTAGTACTAGGGAAAGACTGCCTCCTTCTGCTAAGAAAGGTTTTCACGTGGGGAGTGCTGTACGTGCAGAAGAGCATTCCCCCGCCGTGCAAAAGTTAGGCCTTGGTGAATCTGGAGGGTCCCAGAAGTCCAGCCTTGTCACAGGGAAAGCTGTCCGTTGTTTTCAGGCTGGAACTCAACATGTAGCTTCCGACTGCCGCAGGGAGGCACCTCTTGGGAGCCCACAGGTTTCATTTGTGAGGCACGGTGGTGTTTCTCAGAAGAATCCAAAGGCCTCCCTGGGGCACACCAGCATGGAATGTAAGGCTGCTTGGAACGGCGTTCCTGAGGCCGTTGGAATGCTGTACAAACGAGAGCTGTCGAGCGATCCGGGCACGGCTTTGCCATTACCACTGCAGATTCACAGCGTTAAAGCAAACGAACCCATTTGCTTCTGTTGGCTCAAACGCAACAGAAGAGTTGGACGGCATTCAGTGCCCTTTCAAAGATGTTACAACGACCGTGAGTGCACAAGGAGTCGTGAAAGACGCAACAGTGTGGCAGCATTCCTTGAACACATGCTTCTCTGCTACTATGGCATACCTAAGCTTACTATGGAAGAAATCTGAACTTTTACTTGAGACCAGGGGTCCAATTTTTGGCCGGCAAGCTCCAGTGTGCTCCTGGAGGAGCTCCCAGCAAGGAACTGAGACCAGCATGCCTCATACGAGTACACTCACAGTTCTTTCGGGACGCCGTCAGGCAGCAAAGAGAAGATGGGCAGCAGGAGTGTTTTTCAGGCAGCTTTCAAACCGCCACTGTCTTGCCTCCCACGGACGAAATTAAGGTTTTGCCAGGGTTGCCCGGTTTCAAACTGGAGCTCATAAGGTTATCCTCAGTAGTCTCTGACTACCTCAAGGAAACACACGGGACCCACAGGGCCCTTCCATGGAGACCCTTTGGGCACGGGCACCTCTGCATAGGCTGAACTGGGTAAGAATTTCAGTCCCTTAGCTAGGCCTCTGTGACCATGGCTCTTGCACATACCTAACCGTGTTAAGTATGAAAAATGTACTGGTCTTCAGGCTGGATGAAAAGCTCAGCTTTTGCTTCTGTGAGAGTGCTGTCCTGTGTCCCGGACTGAATCGTCAGCACATTGTGTATTAGCAGTGCAGTTCTGTTTCAGTCCCTGAGGCCGATCCACTTGCAAAGAGAGTCTGCCAGACGCTGCTTGCGCGAGGCTCTTTGACGACTGGAACACTCTCTATAGGCAACCCAGAAAGGAGTGAGTTGCCCTTGTTATGAATGTGAAGAGTGCTTCCCAGGGGCCTATTTGGCCTAGGGCTCCTCAGAAGCCAGCGGCCGCTCTGGCGGCACAAAGCGGTCATCATGCGAAATTGGTGCCAGATCGACTGTCCTATGTGTCCCGAGGGGCATAGCAGAGTTAAGGCACTCCATTTCAGAGTATGGCTTCGTGGATACCACTGCACACCCAACTCTGCTGATGTGAAACACTGGACCTTACCTTGAGGCCTTAGGTCACCTTTCATTTGGCCGGAGCTGAATCTGGAGTGCAGTGGGATGAATTTCTAGAAAGGAATTCCCAGCACATTATTGACATTGAGAGAACGCAGCCTTGGCCCCCAGCAACAATCCTGCAGTGAAGAGAAGTTGGGCCGCTAGTGCTGTTCAGGCAGCTTGGAAGACCAAAGCAAGTCCCTTCCAAACCGGGAGAATGCGACCGTTCCCATCAGTGTCCCCCTTTCACGCTTGATGACACAGCATGTTTATCTGAAGATTCTGCCTAGCCCTCTAGTACTAGGGAAAGACTGCCTCCTTCTGCTAAGAAAGGTTTTCACGTGGGGAGTGCTGTACGTGCAGAAGAGCATTCCCCCACCGTGCAAAAGTTAGGCCTTGGTGAATCTGGAGGGTCCCAGAAGTCCAGCCTTGTCACAGGGAAAGCTGTCCGTTGTTTTCAGGCTGGAACTCAACATGTAGCTTCCGACTGCCGCAGGGAGGCATCTCTTGGGAGCCCACACGTTTCATTTGTGAGGCACGGTGGTGTTTCTCAGAAGAATCCAAAGGCCTCCCTGGGGCACACCAGCATGGAATGTAAGGCTGCTTGGAACGGCGTTCCTGAGGCCGTTGGAATGCTGTACAAACGAGAGCTGTCGAGCGATCCGGGCAGGGCTTTGCCATTACCACTGCAGATTCACAGCGTTAAAGCAAACGAACCCATTTGCTTCTGTTGGCTCAAACGCAACAGAAGAGTTGGACGGCATTCAGTGCCCTTTCAAAGATGTTACAACGAACGTGAGTGCACAAGGAGTCGTGAAAGACGCAACAGTGTGTCAGCATTCCTTGAACACATGCTTCTCCGCTACTATGGCATACCTAAGCTTACTATGGAAGAAATCTGAACTTTTACTTGAGACCAGGGGTCCAATGTTTTGGCCGGCAAGCTCCAGTGTGCTCCTGGAGGAGCTCCCAGCAAGGAACTGAGACCAGCATGCCTCATACGAGTACACTCACAGTTCTTTCGGGACGCCGTCAGGCAGCAAAGAGAAGATGGGCAGCAGGAGTGTTTTTCAGGCAGCTTTCAAACCACCACTGTCTCGCCTACCACGGACGAAATTAAGGTTTTGCCAGGGTTGCCCGGTTTCAAACTGGAGCTCATAAGGTTATCCTCAGTAGTCTCTGACTACCTCAAGGAAACACACGGGACCCACAGGGCCCTTCCATGGAGACCCTTTGGGCACGGACACCTCTGCATAGGATGAGCTGTGTACGTATTTCAGTACCTTAGCTAGGCCTCTGTGACCATGGTTCTTGCACATACCTAACAGTGTTAAGTGTGAAAAATATACTGGTCTTCAGGCTGGATGAAAAACTCAGCTTTTGCTTCTGTGAGAGTGCTGTCCTGTGTCCCGGACTGAATCGTCAGCACAATGTGTATTAGCAGTGCAGTTCTGTTTCAGTCACCGAGACCGATCCACTTGCAAAGAGAGTCTGCCAGGCGCTGCTTGCGCGAGGCTCTTTGACGACTGGAACACTCTCCATAGGCAACCCAGAAAGGAGTGCGTTGCCCTTGCTATGAATGTGAAGAGTGCTTCCCGGGGGCCTATTTGGCCTAGGGCTCCTCAGAAGCCAGCGGCCGCTCTGGCGGCACAAAGCGGTCATCATGCGAAATTGGTGCCAGGTCGACTGTACTATGTGTCCCCAGGGGCATAGCAGATTTAAGGCAATCCATTTCAGAGTATGGCTTCGTGGATACCACTGCACACCCAACTCTGCTGATGTGAAACACTGGACCTTACTTTGAGGCCTTAGGTCACCTTTCATTTGGCAGGAGCTGAATCTGGAGTGCAGTGGGATGAGTTTCTAGAAAGGAATTGCCAGCACATTATTGACATTGAGAGAACGCAGCCTTGGCCCACAGCGACAATCCTGCAGTGAGGAGAAGTGGGGCCGCTAGTGCTGTTCAGGCAGCTTGGAAGCCCAAAGCAACTCACTTCCAAACCGGGAGAATGCTACCGTTCCCATCAGTGTCCCCCTTTCACGCTTGATGACACAGCATGTTTATCTGAAGATTCTGCCTAGCCCTCTAGTACTAGGGAAAGACTGCCTCCTTCTGCTAAGAAAGGTTTTCACGTGGGGAGTGCTGTACGTGCAGAAGAGCATTCCCCCGCCGTGCAAAAGTTAGGCCTTGGTGAATCTGGAGGGTCCCAGAAGTCCAGCCTTGTCACAGGGAAAGCTGTCCGTTGTTTTCAGGCTGGAACTCAACATGTAGCTTCCGACTGCCGCAGGGAGGCACCTCTTGGGAGCCCACAGGTTTCATTTGTGAGGCACGGTGGTGTTTCTCAGAAGAATCCAAAGGCCTCCCTGGGGCACACCAGCATGGAATGTAAGGCTGCTTGGAACGGCGTTCCTGAGGCCGTTGGAATGCTGTACAAACGAGAGCTGTCGAGCGATCCGGGCAGGGCTTTGCCATTACCGCTGCACATTCACAGCGTTAAAGCAAACGAACCCATTTGCTTCTGTTGGCTCAAACGCAACAGAAGAGTTGGACGGCATTCAGTGCCCTTTCACAGATGTTACAACGAACGTGAGTGCACAATGAGTCGTGAAAGACGCAACAGTGTGGCAGCATTCCTTGAACCCATGTTTCTCCGCTACTGTGGCATACCTAAGCATACTATGGGAGAATTCCGGACTTTTACTTGAGGTCAGGGGTCCAATTTCTTGGCCGGCAAGCTCCAGTGTGCTCCTGGAGGAGCTCCCAGCAAGGAACTGAGACCAGCATGCCTCATACGAGTACACTCACAGTTCTTTCGGGACGCCGTCAGGCAGCAAAGAGAAGATGGGCAGCAGGAGTGTTTTTCAGGCAGCTTTCAAACCGCCACTGTCTCGCCTCCCACGGACGAAATTAAGGTTTTGCCAGGGTTGCCCGGTTTCAAACTGGAGCTCATAAGGTTATCCTCAGTAGTCTCTGACTACCTCAAGGAAACACACGGGACCCACAGGGCCCTTCCATGGAGACCCTTTGGGCACGGGCACCTCTGCATAGGATGAACTGGGTAAGAATTTCAGTCCCTTAGCTAAGCCTCGGTGACCATGGCTGTTGCACATACCTAACAGTGTTAAGTGTGAAAAATGTACTGGTCTTCAGGCTGGATGAAAAGCTCAGCTTTTGCTTCTGTGAGAGTGCTGTCCTGTGTCCCGGACTGAATCGTCAGCACATTGTGTATTAGCAGTGCAGTTCTGTTTCAGTCCCTGAGGCCGATCCACTTGCAAAGAGAGTCTGCCAGAAGCTGCTTGCGCGAGGCTCTTTGACGACTGGAACACTCTCCATAGGCAACCCAGAATGGAGTGCGTTGCCCTTGTTATGAATGTGAAGAGTGCTTCCCAGGGGCCTATTTGGCCTAGGGCTCCTCAGAAGCCAGCGGCCGCTCTGGCGGCACAAAGCGGTCATCATGCGAAATTGGTGCCAGATCGACTGTCCTATGTGTCCCCAGGGGCATAGCAGAGTTAAGGCACTCCATTTCAGAGTATGGCTTCGTGGATACCACTGCACACCCAGCTCTGCTGATGTGAAACACTGGACCTTACCTTGAGGCCTTAGGTCACCTTTTATTTGGCCGGAGCTGAATCTGGAGTGCAGTGGGATGAATTTCTAGAAAGGAATTGCCAGCACATTATTGACATTGAGAGAACGCAGCCTTGGCCCCCAGCAACAATCCTGCAGTGAAGAGAAGTTGGGCCGCTAGTGCTGTTCAGGCAGCTTGGAAGACCAAAGCAAGTCCCTTCCAAACCGGGAGAATGCGACCGTTCCCATCAGTGTCCCCCTTTCACGCTTGATGACACAGCATGTTTATCTGAAGATTCTGCCTAGCCCTCTAGTACTAGGGAAAGACTGCCTCCTTCTGCTAAGAAAGGTTTTCACGTGGGGAGTGCTGTACGTGCAGAAGAGCATTCCCCCGCCGTGCAAAAGTTAGGCCTTGGTGAATCTGGAGGGTCCCAGAAGTCCAGCCTTGTCACAGGGAAAGCTGTCCGTTGTTTTCAGGCTGGAACTCAACATGTAGCTTCCGACTGCCGCAGGGAGGCACCTCTTGGGAGCCCACAGGTTTCATTTGTGAGGCACGATGGTGTTTCTCAGAAGAATCCAAAGGACTCCCTGGGGCACACCAGCATGGAATGTAAGGCTGCTTGGAACAGCGTTCCTGAGGCCGTTGGAATGCTGTACAAACGAGAGCTGTCGAGCGATCCGGGCAGGGCTTTGCCATTACCACTGCAGATTCACAGCGTTAAAGCAAACGAACCCATTTGCTTCTGTTGGCTCAAACGCAACAGAAGAGTTGGACGGCATTCAGTGCCCTTTCAAAGATGTTACAACGAACGTGAGTGCACAAGGAGTCGTGAAAGACGCAACAGTGTGGCAGCATTCCTTGAACACATGCTTCTCCGCTACTATGGCATACCTAAGCTTACTATGGAAGAAATCTGAACTTTTACTTGAGACCAGGGGTCCAATTTTTGGCCGGCAAGCTCCAGTGTGCTCCTGGAGGAGCTCCCAGTAAGGAACTGAGACCAGCATGCCTCATACGAGTACACTCACAGTTCTTTCGGGACGCCGTCAGGCAGCAAAGAGAAGATGGGCAGCAGGAGTGTCTTTCAGGCAGCTTTCAAACCGCCACTGTCTCGCCTCCCACGGACGAAATTAAGGTTTTGCCAGGGTTGCCCGGTTTCAAACTGGAGCTCATAAGGTTATCCTCAGTAGTCTCTGACTACCTCAAGGAAACACACGGGACCCACAGGGCCCTTCCATGGAGACCCTTTGGGCACGGCACCTCTGCATAGGCTGAACTGGGTAAGAATTTCAGTCCCTTAGCTAGGCCTCTGTGACCATGGCTCTTGCACATACCTAACCGTGTTAAGTATGAAAAATGTACTGGTCTTCAGGCTGGATGAAAAGCTCAGCTTTTGCTTCTGTGAGAGTGCTGTCCTGTGTCCCGGACTGAATCGTCAGCACATTGTGTATTAACAGTGCAGTTCTGTTTCAGTCCCTGAGGCCGATCCACTTGCAAAGAGAGTCTGCCAGACGCTGCTTGCGCGAGGCTCTTTGACGACTGGAACACTCTCTATAGGCAACCCAGAAAGGAGTGCGTTGCCCTTGTTATGAATGTGAAGAGTGCTTCCCAGGGGCCTATTTGGCCTAGGGCTCCTCAGAAGCCAGCGGCCGCTCTGGCGGCACAAAGCGGTCATCATGCGAAATTGGTGCCAGATCGACTGTCCTATGTGTCCCGAGGGGCATAGCAGAGTTAAGGCACTCCATTTCAGAGTATGGCTTCGTGGATACCACTGCACACCCAACTCTGCTGATGTGAAACACTGGACCTTACCTTGAGGCCTTAGGTCACCTTTCATTTGGCCGGAGCTGAATCTGGAGTGCAGTGGGATGAATTTCTAGAAAGGAATTGCCAGCACATTATTGACATTGAGAGAACGCAGCCTTGGCCCACAGCGACAATCCTGCAGTGAAGAGAAGTTGGGCCGCTAGTGCTGTTCAGGCAGCTTGGAAGACCAAAGCAAGTCCCTTCCAAACCGGGAGAATGCGACCGTTCCCATCAGTGTCCCCCTTTCACGCTTGATAACACAGCATGTTTATCTGAAGATTCTGCCTAGCCCTCTAGTACTAGGGAAAGACTGCCTCCTTCTGCTAAGAAAGGTTTTCACGTGGGGAGTGCTGTACGTGCAGAAGAGCATTCCCCCGCCGTGCAACAGTTAGGCCTTGGTGAATCTGGAGGGTGCCAGAAGTCCAGCCTTGTCACAGGGAAAGCTGTCCGTTGTTTTCAGGCTGGAACTCAACATGTAGCTTCCGACTGCCGCAGGGAGGCATCTCTTGGGAGCCCACAGGTTTCATTTGTGAGGCACGGTGGTGTTTCTCAGAAGAATCCAAAGGCCTCCCTGGGGCACACCAGCATGGAATGTAAGGCTGCTTGGAACGGCGTTCCTGAGGCCGTTGGAATGCTGTACAAACGAGAGCTGTCGAGCGATCCGGGCAGGGCTTTGCCATTACCACTGCAGATTCACAGCGTTAAAGCAAACGAACCCATTTGCTTCTGTTGGCTCAAACACAACAGAAGAGTTGGACGGCATTCAGTGCCCTTTCAAAGATGTTACAACGAACGTGAGTGCACAAGGAGTCGTGAAAGACGCAACAGTGTGGCAGCATTCCTTGAACACATGCTTCTCCGCTACTATGGCATACCTAAGCTTACTATGGAAGAAATCTGAACTTTTACTTGAGACCAGGGGTCCAATTTTTTGGCCGGCAAGCTCCAGTGTGCTCCTGGAGGAGCTCCCAGCAAGGAACTGAGACCAGCATGCCTCATACGAGTACACTCACAGTTCTTTCGGGACGCCGTCAGGTAGCAAAGAGAAGATGGGCAGCAGGAGTGTTTTTCAGGCAGCTTTCAAACCACCACTGTCTCGCCTACCACGGACGAAATTAAGGTTTTGCCAGGGTTGCCCGGTTTCAAACTGGAGCTCATAAGGTTATCCTCAGTAGTCTCTGACTACCTCAAGGAAACACACGGGACCCACAGGGCCCTTCCATGGAGACCCTTTGGGCACGGACACCTCTGCATAGGATGAGCTGAGTAAGTATTTCAGTACCTTCGCTAGGCCTCTGTGACCATGGTTCTTGCACATACCTAACAGTGTTAAGTGTGAAAAATGTACTGGTCTTCAGGCTGGATGAAAAGCTCAGCTTTTGCTTCTGTGAGAGTGCTGTCCTGTGTCCCGGACTGAATCGTCAGCACAATGTGTATTAGCAGTGCAGTTCTGTTTCAGTCACCGAGACCGATCCACTTGCAAAGAGAGTCTGCCAGGCGCTGCTTGCGCGAGGCTCTTTGACGACTGGAACACTCTCCATAGGCAACCCAGAAAGGAGTGCGTTGCCCTTGCTATGAATGTGAAGAGTGCTTCCCGGGGGCCTATTTGGCCTAGGGCTCCTCAGAAGCCAGCGGCCGCTCTGGCGGCACAAAGCGGTCATCATGCGAAATTGGTGCCAGATCGACTGTCCTATGTGTCCCCAGGGGCATAGCAGATTTAAGGCAATCCATTTCAGAGTATGGCTTCGTGGATACCACTGCACACCCACCTCTGCTGATGTGAAACACTGGACCTTACTTTGAGGCCTTAGGTCACCTTTCATTTGGCAGGAGCTGAATCTGGAGTGCAGTGGGATGAGTTTCTAGAAAGGAATTGCCAGCACATTATTGACATTGAGAGAACGCAGCCTTGGCCCACAGCGACAATCCTGCAGTGAGGAGAAGTGGGGCCGCTAGTGCTGTTCAGGCAGCTTGGAAGCCCAAAGCAACTCACTTCCAAACCGGGAGAATGCTACCGTTCCCATCAGTGTCCCCCTTTCACGCTTGATGACACAGCATGTTTATCTGAAGATTCTGCCTAGCCCTCTAGTACTAGGGAAAGACTGCCTCCTTCTGCTAAGAAAGGTTTTCACGTGGGGAGTGCTGTACGTGCAGAAGAGCATTCCCCCGCCGTGCAAAAGTTAGGCCTTGGTGAATCTGGAGGGTCCCAGAAGTCCAGCCTTGTCACAGGGAAAGCTGTCCGTTGTTTTCAGGCTGGAACTCAACATGTAGCTTCCGACTGCCGCAGGGAGGCACCTCTTGGGAGCCCACAGGTTTCATTTGTGAGGCACGGTGGTGTTTCTCAGAAGAATCCAAAGGCCTCCCTGGGGCACACCAGCATGGAATGTAAGGCTGCTTGGAACGGCGTTCCTGAGGCCGTTGGAATGCTGTACAAACGAGAGCTGTCGAGCGATCCGGGCAGGGCTTTGCCATTACCGCTGCACATTCACAGCGTTAAAGCAAACGAACCCATTTGCTTCTGTTGGCTCAAACGCAACAGAAGAGTTGGACGGCATTCAGTGCCCTTTCACAGATGTTACAACGAACGTGAGTGCACAATGAGTCGTGAAAGACGCAACAGTGTGGCAGCATTCCTTGAACCCATGTTTCTCCGCTACTGTGGCATACCTAAGCATACTATGGGAGAAATCCGGACTTTTACTTGAGGTCAGGGGTCCAATTTCTTGGCCGGCAAGCTCCAGTGTGCTCCTGGAGGAGCTCCCAGCAAGGAACTGAGACCAGCATGCCTCATACGAGTACACTCACAGTTCTTTCGGGACGCCGTCAGGCAGCAAAGAGAAGATGGGCAGCAGGAGTGTTTTTCAGGCAGCTTTCAAACCGCCACTGTCTCGCCTCCCACGGACGAAATTAAGGTTTTGCCAGGGTTGCCCGGTTTCAAACTGGAGCTCATAAGGTTATCCTCAGTAGTCTCTGACTACCTCAAGGAAACACACGGGACCCACAGGGCCCTTCCATGGAGACCCTTTGGGCACGGGCACCTCTGCATAGGATGAACTGGGTAAGAATTTCAGTCCCTTAGCTAAGCCTCGGTGACCATGGCTGTTGCACATACCTAACAGTGTTAAGTGTGAAAAATGTACTGGTCTTCAGGCTGGATGAAAAGCTCAGCTTTTGCTTCTGTGAGAGTGCTGTCCTGTGTCCCGGACTGAATCGTCAGCACATTGTGTATTAGCAGTGCAGTTCTGTTTCAGTCCCTGAGGCCGATCCACTTGCAAAGAGAGTCTGCCAGACGCTGCTTGCGCGAGGCTCTTTGACGACTGGAACACTCTCCATAGGCAACCCAGAAAGGAGTGCGTTGCCCTTGTTATGAATGTGAAGAGTGCTTCCCAGGGGCCTATTTGGCCTAGGGCTCCTCAGAAGCCAGCGGCCGCTCTGGCGGCACAAAGCGGTCATCATGCGAAATTGGTGCCAGCTCGACTGTCCTATGTGTCCCCAGGGGCATAGCAGAGTTAAGGCACTCCATTTCAGAGTATGGCTTCGTGGATACCACTGCACACCCAACTCTGCTGATGTGAAACACTGGACCTTACCTTGAGGCCTTAGGTCACCTTTTATTTGGCCGGAGCTGAATCTGGAGTGCAGTGGGATGAATTTCTAGAAAGGAATTGCCAGCACATTATTGACATTGAGAGAACGCAGCCTTGGCCCCCAGCAACAATCCTGCAGTGAAGAGAAGTTGGGCCGCTAGTGCTGTTCAGGCAGCTTGGAAGACCAAAGCAAGTCCCTTCCAAACCGGGAGAATGCGACCGTTCCCATCAGTGTCCCCCTTTCACGCTTGATGACACAGCATGTTTATCTGAAGATTCTGCCTAGCCCTCTAGTACTAGGGAAAGACTGCCTCCTTCTGCTAAGAAAGGTTTTCACGTGGGGAGTGCTGTACGTGCAGAAGAGCATTCCCCCGCCGTGCAAAAGTTAGGCCTTGGTGAATCTGGAGGGTCCCAGAAGTCCAGCCTTGTCACAGGGAAAGCTGTCCGTTGTTTTCAGGCTGGAACTCAACATGTAGCTTCCGACTGCCGCAGGGAGGCACCTCTTGGGAGCCCACAGGTTTCATTTGTGAGGAACGGTGGTGTTTTTCAGAAGAATCCAAAGGACTCCCTGGGGCACACCAGCATGGAATGTAAGGCTGCTTGGAACAGCGTTCCTGAGGCCGTTGGAATGCTGTACAAACGAGAGCTGTCGAGCGATCCGGGCAGGGCTTTGCCATTACCACTGCAGATTCACAGCGTTAAAGCAAACGAACCCATTTGCTTCTGTTGGCTCAAACGCAACAGAAGAGTTGGACGGCATTCAGTGCCCTTTCAAAGATGTTACAACGAACGTGAGTGCACAAGGAGTCGTGAAAGACGCAACAGTGTGGCAGCATTCCTTGAACACATGCTTCTCCGCTACTATGGCATACCTAAGCTTACTATGGAAGAAATCTGAACTTTTACTTGAGACCAGGGGTCCAATTTTTGGCCGGCAAGCTCCAGTGTGCTCCTGGAGGAGCTCCCAGTAAGGAACTGAGACCAGCATGCCTCATACGAGTACACTCACAGTTCTTTCGGGACGCCGTCAGGCAGCAAAGAGAAGATGGGCAGCAGGAGTGTTTTTCAGGCAGCTTTCAAACCGCCACTGTCTCGCCTCCCACGGACGAAATTAAGGTTTTGCCAGGGTTGCCCGGTTTCAAACTGGAGCTCATAAGGTTATCCTCAGTAGTCTCTGACTACCTCAAGGAAACACACGGGACCCACAGGGCCCTTCCATGGAGACCCTTTGGGCATGGGCACCTCTGCATAGGCTGAACTGGGTAAGAATTTCAGTCCCTTAGCTAGGCCTCTGTGACCATGGCTCTTGCACATACCTAACCGTGTTAAGTATGAAAAATGTACTGGTCTTCAGGCTGGATGAAAAGCTCAGCTTTTGCTTCTGTGAGAGTGCTGTCCTGTGTCCCGGACTGAATCGTCAGCACATTGTGTATTAACAGTGCAGTTCTGTTTCAGTCCCTGAGGCCGATCCACTTGCAAAGAGAGTCTGCCAGACGCTGCTTGCGCGAGGCTCTTTGACGACTGGAACACTCTCTATAGGCAACCCAGAAAGGAGTGAGTTGCCCTTGTTATGAATGTGAAGAGTGCTTCCCAGGGGCCTATTTGGCCTAGGGCTCCTCAGAAGCCAGCGGCCGCTCTGGCGGCACAAAGCGGTCATCATGCGAAATTGGTGCCAGATCGACTGTCCTATGTGTCCCGAGGGGCATAGCAGAGTTAAGGCACTCCATTTCAGAGTATGGCTTCGTGGATACCACTGCACACCCAACTCTGCTGATGTGAAACACTGGACCTTACCTTGAGGCCTTAGGTCACCTTTCATTTGGCCGGAGCTGAATCTGGAGTGCAGTGGGATGAATTTCTAGAAAGGAATTGCCAGCACATTATTGACATTGAGAGAACGCAGCCTTGGCCCACAGCGACAATCCTGCAGTGAAGAGAAGTTGGGCCGCTAGTGCTGTTCAGGCAGCTTGGAAGCCCAAAGCAACTCACTTCCAAACCGGGAGAATGCTACCGTTCCCATCAGTGTCCCCCTTTCACGCTTGATGACACAGCATGTTTAGCTGAAGATTCTGCCTAGCCCTCTAGTACTAGGGAAAGACTGCCTCCTTCTGCTAAGAAAGGTTTTCACGTGGGGAGTGCTGTACGTGCAGAAGAGCATTCCCCCGCCGTGCAAAAGTTAGGCCTTGGTGAATCTGGAGGGTCCCAGAAGTCCAGCCTTGTCACAGGGAAAGCTGTCCGTTGTTTTCAGGCTGGAACTCAACATGTAGCTTCCGACTGCCGCAGGGAGGCACCTCTTGGGAGCCCACAGGTTTCATTTGTGAGGCACGGTGGTGTTTCTCAGAAGAATCCAAAGGCCTCCCTGGGGCACACCAGCATGGAATGTAAGGCTGCTTGGAACGGCGTTCCTGAGGCCGTTGGAATGCTGTACAATCGAGAGCTGTCGAGCGATCCGGGCAGGGCTTTGCCATTACCGCTGCACATTCACAGCGTTAAAGCAAACGAACCCATTTGCTTCTGTTGGCTCAAACGCAACAGAAGAGTTGGACGGCATTCAGTGCCCTTTCAAAGATGTTACAACGAACGTGAGTGCACAAGGAGTCGTGAAAGAGGCAACAGTGTGGCAGCATTCCTTGAACACATGCTTCTCCGCTACTATGGCATACCTAAGCTTACTATGGAAGAAATCTGAACTTTTACTTGAGACCAGGGGTCCAATGTTTTGGCCGGCAAGCTCCAGTGTGCTCCTGGAGGAGCTCCCAGCAAGGAACTGAGACCAGCATGCCTCATACGAGTACACTCACAGTTCTTTCGGGACGCCGTCAGGCAGCAAAGAGAAGATGGGCAGCAGGAGTGTTTTTCAGGCAGCTTTCAAACCACCACTGTCTCGCCTACCACGGACGAAATTAAGGTTTTGCCAGGGTTGCCTGGTTTCAAACTGGAGCTCATAAGGTTATCCTCAGTAGTCTCTGACTACCTCAAGGAAACACACGGGACCCACAGGGCCCTTCCATGGAGACCCTTTGGGCACGGACACCTCTGCATAGGATGAGCTGGGTAAGTATTTCAGTACCTTCGCTAGGCCTCTGTGACCATGGCTCTTGCACATACCTAACAGTGTTAAGTGTGAAAAATGTACTGGTCTTCAGGCTGGTTGAAAAGCTCAGCTTTTGCTTCTGTGAGAGTGCTGTCCTGTGTCCTGGACTGAATCGTCAGCACAATGTGTATTAGCAGTGCAGTTCTGTTTCAGTCACCGAGACCGATCCACTTGCAAAGAGAGTCTGCCAGGCGCTGCTTGCGCGAGGCTCTTTGACGACTGGAACACTCTCCATAGGCAACCCAGAAAGGAGTGCGTTGCCCTTGCTATGAATGTGAAGAGTGCTTCCCGGGGGCCTATTTGGCCTAGGGCTCCTCAGAAGCCAGCGGCCGCTCTGGCGGCACAAAGCGGTCATCATGCGAAATTGGTGCCAGATCGACTGTCCTATGTGTCCCCAGGGGCATAGCAGATTTAAGGCAATCCATTTCAGAGTATGGCTTCGTGGATACCACTGCACACCCACCTCTGCTGATGTGAAACACTGGACCTTACTTTGAGGCCTTAGGTCACCTTTCATTTGGCAGGAGCTGAATCTGGAGTGCAGTGGGATGAGTTTCTAGAAAGGAATTGCCAGCACATTATTGACATTGAGAGAACGCAGCCTTGGCCCACAGCGACAATCCTGCAGTGAGGAGAAGTGGGGCCGCTAGTGCTGTTCAGGCAGCTTGGAAGCCCAAAGCAACTCACTTCCAAACCGGGAGAATGCTACCGTTCCCATCAGTGTCCCCCTTTCACGCTTGATGACACAGCATGTTTATCTGAAGATTCTGCCTAGCCCTCTAGTACTAGGGAAAGACTGCCTCCTTCTGCTAAGAAAGGTTTTCACGTGGGGAGTGCTGTACGTGCAGAAGAGCATTCCCCCGCCGTGCAAAAGTTAGGCCTTGGTGAATCTGGAGGGTCCCAGAAGTCCAGCCTTGTCACAGGGAAAGCTGTCCGTTGTTTTCAGGCTGGAACTCAACATGTAGCTTCCGACTGCCGCAGGGAGGCACCTCTTGGGAGCCCACAGGTTTCATTTGTGAGGCACGGTGGTGTTTCTCAGAAGAATCCAAAGGCCTCCCTGGGGCACACCAGCATGGAATGTAAGGCTGCTTGGAACGGCGTTCCTGAGGCCGTTGGAATGCTGTACAAACGAGAGCTGTCGAGCGATCCGGGCAGGGCTTTGCCATTACCGGTGCACATTCACAGCGTTAAAGCAAACGAACCCATTTACTTCTGTTGGCTCAAACGCAACAGAAGAGTTGGACGGCATTCAGTGCCCTTTCACAGATGTTACAACGAACGTGAGTGCACAAGGAGTCGTGAAAGATGCAACAGTGTGGCAGCATTCCTTGAACACATGCTTCTCCGCTACTATGGCATACCTAAGCTTACTATGGAAGAAATCTGAACTTTTACTTGAGACCAGGGGTCCAATGTTTTGGCCGGCAAGCTCCAGTGTGCTCCTGGAGGAGCTCCCAGCAAGGAACTGAGACCAGCATGCCTCATACGAGTACACTCACAGTTCTTTCGGGACGCCGTCAGGCAGCAAAGAGAAGATGGGCAGCAGGAGTGTTTTTCAGGCAGCTTTCAAACCGCCACTGTCTCGCCTCCCACGGACGAAATTAAGGTTTTGCCAGGGTTGCCCGGTTTCAAACTGGAGCTCATAAGGTTATCCTCAGTAGTCTCTGACTACCTCAAGGAAACACACGGGACCCACAGGGCCCTTCCATGGAGACCCTTTGGGCACGGGCACCTCTGCATAGGCTGAACTGGGTAAGAATTTCAGTCCCTTAGCTAGGCCTCTGTGACCATGGCTCTTGCACATACCTAACCGTGTTAAGTATGAAAAATGTACTGGTCTTCAGGCTGGATGAAAAGCTCAGCTTTTGCTTCTGTGAGAGTGCTGTCCTGTGTCCCGGACTGAATCGTCAGCACATTGTGTATTAACAGTGCAGTTCTGTTTCAGTCCCTGAGGCCGATCCACTTGCAAAGAGAGTCTGCCAGACGCTGCTTGCGCGAGGCTCTTTGACGACTGGAACACTCTCTATAGGCAACCCAGAAAGGAGTGAGTTGCCCTTGTTATGAATGTGAAGAGTGCTTCCCAGGGGCCTATTTGGCCTAGGGCTCCTCAGAAGCCAGCGGCCGCTCTGGCGGCACAAAGCGGTCATCATGCGAAATTGGTGCCAGATCGACTGTCCTATGTGTCCCGAGGGGCATAGCAGAGTTAAGGCACTCCATTTCAGAGTATGGCTTCGTGGATACCACTGCACACCCAACTCTGCTGATGTGAAACACTGGACCTTACCTTGAGGCCTTAGGTCACCTTTCATTTGGCCGGAGCTGAATCTGGAGTGCAGTGGGATGAATTTCTAGAAAGGAATTGCCAGCACATTATTGACATTGAGAGAACGCAGCCTTGGCCCACAGCGACAATCCTGCAGTGAAGAGAAGTTGGGCCGCTAGTGCTGTTCAGGCAGCTTGGAAGACCAAAGCAACTCACTTCCAAACCGGGAGAATGCTACCGTTCCCATCAGTGTCCCCCTTTCACGCTTGATGACACAGCATGTTTAGCTGAAGATTCTGCCTAGCCCTCTAGTACTAGGGAAAGACTGCCTCCTTCTGCTAAGAAAGGTTTTCACGTGGGGAGTGCTGTACGTGCAGAAGAGCATTCCCCCGCCGTGCAAAAGTTAGGCCTTGGTGAATCTGGAGGGTCCCAGAAGTCCAGCCTTGTCACAGGGAAAGCTGTCCGTTGTTTTCAGGCTGGAACTCAACATGTAGCTTCCGACTGCCGCAGGGAGGCACCTCTTGGGAGCCCACAGGTTTCATTTGTGAGGCACGGTGGTGTTTCTCAGAAGAATCCAAAGGCCTCCCTGGGGCACACCAGCATGGAATGTAAGGCTGCTTGGAACGGCGTTCCTGAGGCCGTTGGAATGCTGTACAATCGAGAGCTGTCGAGCGATCCGGGCAGGGCTTTGCCATTACCGCTGCACATTCACAGCGTTAAAGCAAACGAACCCATTTGCTTCTGTTGGCTCAAACGCAACAGAAGAGTTGGACGGCATTCAGTGCCCTTTCAAAGATGTTACAACGAACGTGAGTGCACAAGGAGTCGTGAAAGAGGCAACAGTGTGGCAGCATTCCTTGAACACATGCTTCTCCGCTACTATGGCATACCTAAGCTTACTATGGAAGAAATCTGAACTTTTACTTGAGACCAGGGGTCCAATGTTTTGGCCGGCAAGCTCCAGTGTGCTCCTGGAGGAGCTCCCAGCAAGGAACTGAGACCAGCATGCCTCATACGAGTACACTCACAGTTCTTTCGGGACGCCGTCAGGCAGCAAAGAGAAGATGGGCAGCAGGAGTGTTTTTCAGGCAGCTTTCAAACCACCACTGTCTCGCCTACCACGGACGAAATTAAGGTTTTGCCAGGGTTGCCTGGTTTCAAACTGGAGCTCATAAGGTTATCCTCAGTAGTCTCTGACTACCTCAAGGAAACACACGGGACCCACAGGGCCCTTCCATGGAGACCCTTTGGGCACGGACACCTCTGCATAGGATGAGCTGGGTAAGTATTTCAGTACCTTCGCTAGGCCTCTGTGACCATGGCTCTTGCACATACCTAACAGTGTTAAGTGTGAAAAATGTACTGGTCTTCAGGCTGGTTGAAAAGCTCAGCTTTTGCTTCTGTGAGAGTGCTGTCCTGTGTCCTGGACTGAATCGTCAGCACAATGTGTATTAGCAGTGCAGTTCTGTTTCAGTCACCGAGACCGATCCACTTGCAAAGAGAGTCTGCCAGGCGCTGCTTGCGCGAGGCTCTTTGACGACTGGAACACTCTCCATAGGCAACCCAGAAAGGAGTGCGTTGCCCTTGCTATGAATGTGAAGAGTGCTTCCCGGGGGCCTATTTGGCCTAGGGCTCCTCAGAAGCCAGCGGCCGCTCTGGCGGCACAAAGCGGTCATCATGCGAAATTGGTGCCAGATCGACTGTCCTATGTGTCCCCAGGGGCATAGCAGATTTAAGGCAATCCATTTCAGAGTATGGCTTCGTGGATACCACTGCACACCCACCTCTGCTGATGTGAAACACTGGACCTTACTTTGAGGCCTTAGGTCACCTTTCATTTGGCAGGAGCTGAATCTGGAGTGCAGTGGGATGAGTTTCTAGAAAGGAATTGCCAGCACATTATTGACATTGAGAGAACGCAGCCTTGGCCCACAGCGACAATCCTGCAGTGAGGAGAAGTGGGGCCGCTAGTGCTGTTCAGGCAGCTTGGAAGCCCAAAGCAACTCACTTCCAAACCGGGAGAATGCTACCGTTCCCATCAGTGTCCCCCTTTCACGCTTGATGACACAGCATGTTTATCTGAAGATTCTGCCTAGCCCTCTAGTACTAGGGAAAGACTGCCTCCTTCTGCTAAGAAAGGTTTTCACGTGGGGAGTGCTGTACGTGCAGAAGAGCATTCCCCCGCCGTGCAAAAGTTAGGCCTTGGTGAATCTGGAGGGTCCCAGAAGTCCAGCCTTGTCACAGGGAAAGCTGTCCGTTGTTTTCAGGCTGGAACTCAACATGTAGCTTCCGACTGCCGCAGGGAGGCACCTCTTGGGAGCCCACAGGTTTCATTTGTGAGGCACGGTGGTGTTTCTCAGAAGAATCCAAAGGCCTCCCTGGGGCACACCAGTATGGAATGTAAGGCTGCTTGGAACGGCGTTCCTGAGGCCGTTGGAATGCTGTACAAACGAGAGCTGTCGAGCGATCCGGGCAGGGCTTTGCCATTACCGGTGCACATTCACAGCGTTAAAGCAAACGAACCCATTTACTTCTGTTGGCTCAAACGCAACAGAAGAGTTGGACGGCATTCAGTGCCCTTTCACAGATGTTACAACGAACGTGAGTGCACAAGGAGTCGTGAAAGATGCAACAGTGTGGCAGCATTCCTTGAACACATGCTTCTCCGCTACTATAGCATACCTAAGCTTACTATGGAAGAAATCTGAACTTTTACTTGAGACCAGGGGTCCAATTTTTTGGCCGGCAAGCTCCAGTGTGCTCCTGGAGGAGATCCCAGCAAGGAACTGAGACCAGCATGCCTCATACGAGTACACTCACAGTTCTTTCGGGACGCCGTCAGGCAGCAAAGAGAAGATGGGCAGCAGGAGTGTTTTTCAGGCAGCTTTCAAACCGCCACTGTCTCGCCTACCACGGACGAAATTAAGGTTTTGCCAGGGTTGCCCGGTTTCAAACTGGAGCTCATAAGGTTATCCTCAGTAGTCTCTGACTACCTCAACGAAACACACGGGACCCACAGGGCCCTTCCATGGAGACCCTTTGGGCACGGACACCGCTGCATAGGATGAGCTGGGTAAGTATTTCAGTACCTTAGCTAGGCCTCTGTGACCAAGGTTCTTGCACATACCTAACAGTGTTAAGTGTGAAAAATGTACTGGTCTTCAGGCTGGATGAAAAGCTCAGCTTTTGCTTCTGTGAGAGTGCTGTCCTGTGTCCCGGACTGAATCGTCAGCACAATGTGTATTAGCAGTGCAGTTCTGTTTCAGTCACCGAGACCGATCCACTTGCAAAGAGAGTCTGCCAGGCGCTGCTTGCGCGAGGCTCTTTGACGACTGGAACACTCTCCATAGGCAACCCAGAAAGGAGTGCGTTGCCCTTGCTATGAATGTGAAGAGTGCTTCCCGGGGGCCTATTTGGCCTAGGGCTCCTCAGAAGCCAGCGGCCGCTCTGGCGGCACAAAGCGGTCATCATGCGAAATTGGTGCCAGATCGACTGTCCTATGTGTCCCGAGGGGCATAGCAGAGTTAAGGCACTCCATTTCAGAGTATGGCTTCGTGGATACCACTGCACACCCACCTCTGCTGATGTGAAACACTGGACCTTACCTTGAGGCCGTAGGTCACCTTTCATTTGGCCGGAGCTGAATCTGGAGTGCAGTGGGATGAATTTCTAGAAAGGAATTGCCAGCACATTATTGACATTGAGAGAACGCAGCCTTGGCCCACAGCGACAATCCTGCAGTGAAGAGAAGTTGGGCCGCTAGTGCTGTTCAGGCAGCTTGGAAGCCCAAAGCAACTCACTTCCAAACCGGGAGAATGCTACCGTTCCCATCAGTGTCCCCCTTTCACGCTTGATGACACAGCATGTTTATCTGAAGATTCTGCCTAGCCCTCTAGTACTAGGGAAAGACTGCCTCCTTCTGCTAAGAAAGGTTTTCACGTGGGGAGTGCTGTACGTGCAGAAGAGCATTCCCCCGCCGTGCAAAAGTTAGGCCTTGGTGAATCTGGAGGGTCCCAGAAGTCCAGCCTTCTCACAGGGAAAGCTGTCCGTTGTTTTCAGGCTGGAACTCAACATGTAGCTTCCGACTGCCGCAGGGAGGCACCTCTTGGGAGCCCACAGGTTTCATTTGTGAGGCACGGTGGTGTTTCTCAGAAGAATCCAAAGGCCTCCCTGGGGCACACCAGCATGGAATGTAAGGCTGCTTGGAACGGCGTTCCTGAGGCCGTTGGAATGCTGTACAAACGAGAGCTGTCGAGCGATCCGGGCAGGGCTTTGCCATTACCGCTGCACATTCACAGCGTTAAAGCAAACGAACCCATTTGCTTCTGTTGGCTCAAACGCAACAGAAGAGTTGGACGGCATTCAGTGCCCTTTCAAAGATGTTACAACGAACGTGAGTGCACAAGGAGTCGTGAAAGACGCAACAGTGTGGCAGCATTCCTTGAACACATGCTTCTCCGCTACTATGGCATACCTAAGCTTACTATGGAAGAAATCTGAACTTTTACTTGAGACCAGGGGTCCAATGTTTTGGCCGGCAAGCTCCAGTGTGCTCCTGGAGGAGCTCCCAGCAAGGAACTGAGACCAGCATGCCTCATACGAGTACACTCACAGTTCTTTCGGGACGCCGTCAGGCAGCAAAGAGAAGATGGGCAGCAGGAGTGTTTTTCAGGCAGCTTTCAAACCGCCACTGTCTCGCCTACCACGGACGAAATTAAGGTTTTGCCAGGGTTGCCTGGTTTCAAACTGGAGCTCATAAGGTTATCCTCAGTAGTCTCTGACTACCTCAAGGAAACACACGGGACCCACAGGGCCCTTCCATGGAGACCCTTTGGGCACGGACACCTCTGCATAGGATGAGCTGGGTAAGTATTTCAGTACCTTCGCTAGGCCTCTGTGACCAGGGCTCTTGCACATAACTAACAGTGTTAAGTGTGAAAAATGTACTGGTCTTCAGGCTGGTTGAAAAGCTCAGCTTTTGCTTCTGTGAGAGTGCTGTCCTGTGTCCTGGACTGAATCGTCAGCACAATGTGTATTAGCAGTGCAGTTCTGTTTCAGTCACCGAGACCGATCCACTTGCAAAGAGAGTCTGCCAGGCGCTGCTTGCGCGAGGCTCTTTGACGACTGGAACACTCTCCATAGGCAACCCAGAAAGGAGTGCGTTGCCCTTGCTATGAATGTGAAGAGTGCTTCCCGGGGGCCTATTTGGCCTAGGGCTCCTCAGAAGCCAGCGGCCGCTCTGGCGGCACAAAGCGGTCATCATGCGAAATTGGTGCCAGATCGACTGTCCTATGTGTCCCCAGGGGCATAGCAGATTTAAGGCAATCCATTTCAGAGTATGGCTTCGTGGATACCACTGCACACCCAACTCTGCTGATGTGAAACACTGGACCTTACTTTGAGGCCTTAGGTCACCTTTCATTTGGCAGGAGCTGAATCTGGAGTGCAGTGGGATGAGTTTCTAGAAAGGAATTGCCAGCACATTATTGACATTGAGAGAATGCAGCCTTGGCCCACAGCGACAATCCTGCAGTGAGGAGAAGTGGGGCCGCTAGTGCTGTTCAGGCAGCTTGGAAGCCCAAAGCAACTCACTTCCAAACCGGGAGAATGCTACCGTTCCCATCAGTGTCCCCCTTTCACGCTTGATGACACAGCATGTTTATCTGAAGATTCTGCCTAGCCCTCTAGTACTAGGGAAAGACTGCCTCCTTCTGCTAAGAAAGGTTTTCACGTGGGGAGTGCTGTACGTGCAGAAGAGCATTCCCCCGCCGTGCAAAAGTTAGGCCTTGGTGAATCTGGAGGGTCCCAGAAGTCCAGCCTTGTCACAGGGAAAGCTGTCCGTTGTTTTCAGGCTGGAACTCAACATGTAGCTTCCGACTGCCGCAGGGAGGCATCTCTTGGGAGCCCACAGGTTTCATTTGTGAGGCACGGTGGTGTTTCTCAGAAGAATCCAAAGGACTCCCTGGGGCACACCAGCATGGAATGTAACGCTGCTTGGAACGGCGTTCCTGAGGCCGTTGGAATGCTGTACAAACGAGAGCTGTCGAGCGATCCGGGCAGGGCTTTGCCATTACCGCTGCACATTCACAGCGTTAAAGCAAACGAACCCATTTGCTTCTGTTGGCTCAAACGCAACAGAAGAGTTGGACGGCATTCAGTGCCCTTTCAAAGATGTTACAACGAACGTGAGTGCACAAGGAGTCGTGAAAGAGGCAACAGTGTGGCAGCATTCCTTGAACACATGCTTCTCCGCTACTATGGCATACCTAAGCTTACTATGGAAGAAATCTGAACTTTTACTTGAGACCAGGGGTCCAATGTTTTGGCCGGCAAGCTCCAGTGTGCTCCTGGAGGAGCTCCCAGCAAGGAACTGAGACCAGCATGCCTCATACGAGTACACTCACAGTTCTTTCGGGACGCCGTCAGGCAGCAAAGAGAAGATGGGCAGCAGGAGTGTTTTTCAGGCAGCTTTCAAACCACCACTGTCTCGCCTACCACGGACGAAATTAAGGTTTTGCCAGGGTTGCCTGGTTTCAAACTGGAGCTCATAAGGTTATCCTCAGTAGTCTCTGACTACCTCAAGGAAACACACGGGACCCACAGGGCCCTTCCATGGAGACCCTTTGGGCACGGACACCTCTGCATAGGATGAGCTGGGTAAGTATTTCAGTACCTTCGCTAGGCCTCTGTGACCATGGCTCTTGCACATACCTAACAGTGTTAAGTGTGAAAAATGTACTGGTCTTCAGGCTGGTTGAAAAGCTCAGCTTTTGCTTCTGTGAGAGTGCTGTCCTGTGTCCTGGACTGAATCGTCAGCACAATGTGTATTAGCAGTGCAGTTCTGTTTCAGTCACCGAGACCGATCCACTTGCAAAGAGAGTCTGCCAGGCGCTGCTTGCGCGAGGCTCTTTGACGACTGGAACACTCTCCATAGGCAACCCAGAAAGGAGTGCGTTGCCCTTGCTATGAATGTGAAGAGTGCTTCCCGGGGGCCTATTTGGCCTAGGGCTCCTCAGAAGCCAGCGGCCGCTCTGGCGGCACAAAGCGGTCATCATGCGAAATTGGTGCCAGATCGACTGTCCTATGTGTCCCCAGGGGCATAGCAGATTTAAGGCAATCCATTTCAGAGTATGGCTTCGTGGATACCACTGCACACCCACCTCTGCTGATGTGAAACACTGGACCTTACTTTGAGGCCTTAGGTCACCTTTCATTTGGCAGGAGCTGAATCTGGAGTGCAGTGGGATGAGTTTCTAGAAAGGAATTGCCAGCACATTATTGACATTGAGAGAACGCAGCCTTGGCCCACAGCGACAATCCTGCAGTGAGGAGAAGTGGGGCCGCTAGTGCTGTTCAGGCAGCTTGGAAGCCCAAAGCAACTCACTTCCAAACCGGGAGAATGCTACCGTTCCCATCAGTGTCCCCCTTTCACGCTTGATGACACAGCATGTTTAGCTGAAGATTCTGCCTAGCCCTCTAGTACTAGGGAAAGACTGCCTCCTTCTGCTAAGAAAGGTTTTCACGTGGGGAGTGCTGTACGTGCAGAAGAGCATTCCCCCGCCGTGCAAAAGTTAGGCCTTGGTGAATCTGGAGGGTCCCAGAAGTCCAGCCTTGTCACAGGGAAAGCTGTCCGTTGTTTTCAGGCTGGAACTCAACATGTAGCTTCCGACTGCCGCAGGGAGGCACCTCTTGGGAGCCCACAGGTTTCATTTGTGAGGCACGGTGGTGTTTCTCAGAAGAATCCAAAGGCCTCCCTGGGGCACACCAGCATGGAATGTAAGGCTGCTTGGAACGGCGTTCCTGAGGCCGTTGGAATGCTGTACAAACGAGAGCTGTCGAGCGATCCGGGCAGGGCTTTGCCATTACCGGTGCACATTCACAGCGTTAAAGCAAACGAACCCATTTACTTCTGTTGGCTCAAACGCAACAGAAGAGTTGGACGGCATTCAGTGCCCTTTCACAGATGTTACAACGAACGTGAGTGCACAAGGAGTCGTGAAAGATGCAACAGTGTGGCAGCATTCCTTGAACACATGCTTCTCCGCTACTATGGCATACCTAAGCTTACTATGGAAGAAATCTGAACTTTTACTTGAGACCAGGGGTCCAATGTTTTGGCCGGCAAGCTCCAGTGTGCTCCTGGAGGAGCTCCCAGCAAGGAACTGAGACCAGCATGCCTCATACGAGTACACTCACAGTTCTTTCGGGACGCCGTCAGGCAGCAAAGAGAAGATGGGCAGCAGGAGTGTTTTTCAGGCAGCTTTCAAACCGCCACTGTCTCGCCTCCCACGGACGAAATTAAGGTTTTGCCAGGGTTGCCCGGTTTCAAACTGGAGCTCATAAGGTTATCCTCAGTAGTCTCTGACTACCTCAAGGAAACACACGGGACCCACAGGGCCCTTCCATGGAGACCCTTTGGGCACGGGCACCTCTGCATAGGCTGAACTGGGTAAGAATTTCAGTCCCTTAGCTAGGCCTCTGTGACCATGGCTCTTGCACATACCTAACCGTGTTAAGTATGAAAAATGTACTGGTCTTCAGGCTGGATGAAAAGCTCAGCTTTTGCTTCTGTGAGAGTGCTGTCCTGTGTCCCGGACTGAATCGTCAGCACATTGTGTATTAACAGTGCAGTTCTGTTTCAGTCCCTGAGGCCGATCCACTTGCAAAGAGAGTCTGCCAGACGCTGCTTGCGCGAGGCTCTTTGACGACTGGAACACTCTCTATAGGCAACCCAGAAAGGAGTGAGTTGCCCTTGTTATGAATGTGAAGAGTGCTTCCCAGGGGCCTATTTGGCCTAGGGCTCCTCAGAAGCCAGCGGCCGCTCTGGCGGCACAAAGCGGTCATCATGCGAAATTGGTGCCAGATCGACTGTCCTATGTGTCCCGAGGGGCATAGCAGAGTTAAGGCACTCCATTTCAGAGTATGGCTTCGTGGATACCACTGCACACCCAACTCTGCTGATGTGAAACACTGGACCTTACCTTGAGGCCTTAGGTCACCTTTCATTTGGCCGGAGCTGAATCTGGAGTGCAGTGGGATGAATTTCTAGAAAGGAATTGCCAGCACATTATTGACATTGAGAGAACGCAGCCTTGGCCCACAGCGACAATCCTGCAGTGAAGAGAAGTTGGGCCGCTAGTGCTGTTCAGGCAGCTTGGAAGCCCAAAGCAACTCACTTCCAAACCGGGAGAATGCTACCGTTCCCATCAGTGTCCCCCTTTCACGCTTGATGACACAGCATGTTTAGCTGAAGATTCTGCCTAGCCCTCTAGTACTAGGGAAAGACTGCCTCCTTCTGCTAAGAAAGGTTTTCACGTGGGGAGTGCTGTACGTGCAGAAGAGCATTCCCCCGCCGTGCAAAAGTTAGGCCTTGGTGAATCTGGAGGGTCCCAGAAGTCCAGCCTTGTCACAGGGAAAGCTGTCCGTTGTTTTCAGGCTGGAACTCAACATGTAGCTTCCGACTGCCGCAGGGAGGCACCTCTTGGGAGCCCACAGGTTTCATTTGTGAGGCACGGTGGTGTTTCTCAGAAGAATCCAAAGGCCTCCCTGGGGCACACCAGCATGGAATGTAAGGCTGCTTGGAACGGCGTTCCTGAGGCCGTTGGAATGCTGTACAATCGAGAGCTGTCGAGCGATCCGGGCAGGGCTTTGCCATTACCGCTGCACATTCACAGCGTTAAAGCAAACGAACCCATTTGCTTCTGTTGGCTCAAACGCAACAGAAGAGTTGGACGGCATTCAGTGCCCTTTCAAAGATGTTACAACGAACGTGAGTGCACAAGGAGTCGTGAAAGACGCAACAGTGTGGCAGCATTCCTTGAACACATGCTTCTCCGCTACTATGGCATACCTAAGCTTACTATGGAAGAAATCTGAACTTTTACTTGAGACCAGGGGTCCAATGTTTTGGCCGGCAAGCTCCAGTGTGCTCCTGGAGGAGCTCCCAGCAAGGAACTGAGACCAGCATGCCTCATACGAGTACACTCACAGTTCTTTCGGGACGCCGTCAGGCAGCAAAGAGAAGATGGGCAGCAGGAGTGTTTTTCAGGCAGCTTTCAAACCACCACTGTCTCGCCTACCACGGACGAAATTAAGGTTTTGCCAGGGTTGCCTGGTTTCAAACTGGAGCTCATAAGTTTATCCTCAGTAGTCTCTGACTACCTCAAGGAAACACACGGGACCCACAGGGCCCTTCCATGGAGACCCTTTGGGCACGGACACCTCTGCATAGGATGAGCTGGGTAAGTATTTCAGTACCTTCGCTAGGCCTCTGTGACCATGGCTCTTGCACATACCTAACAGTGTTAAGTGTGAAAAATGTACTGGTCTTCAGGCTGGTTGAAAAGCTCAGCTTTTGCTTCTGTGAGAGTGCTGTCCTGTGTCCTGGACTGAATCGTCAGCACAATGTGTATTAGCAGTGCAGTTCTGTTTCAGTCACCGAGACCGATCCACTTGCAAAGAGAGTCTGCCAGGCGCTGCTTGCGCGAGGCTCTTTGACGACTGGAACACTCTCCATAGGCAACCCAGAAAGGAGTGCGTTGCCCTTGCTATGAATGTGAAGAGTGCTTCCCGGGGGCCTATTTGGCCTAGGGCTCCTCAGAAGCCAGCGGCCGCTCTGGCGGCACAAAGCGGTCATCATGCGAAATTGGTGCCAGATCGACTGTCCTATGTGTCCCCAGGGGCATAGCAGATTTAAGGCAATCCATTTCAGAGTATGGCTTCGTGGATACCACTGCACACCCACCTCTGCTGATGTGAAACACTGGACCTTACTTTGAGGCCTTAGGTCACCTTTCATTTGGCAGGAGCTGAATCTGGAGTGCAGTGGGATGAGTTTCTAGAAAGGAATTGCCAGCACATTATTGACATTGAGAGAACGCAGCCTTGGCCCACAGCGACAATCCTGCAGTGAGGAGAAGTGGGGCCGCTAGTGCTGTTCAGGCAGCTTGGAAGACCAAAGCAACTCACTTCCAAACCGGGAGAATGCGACCGTTCCCATCAGTGTCCCCCTTTCACGCTTGATGACACAGCATGTTTATCTGAAGATTCTGCCTAGCCCTCTAGTACTAGGGAAAGACTGCCTCCTTCTGCTAAGAAAGGTTTTCACGTGGGGAGTGCTGTACGTGCAGAAGAGCATTCCCCCGCCGTGCAAAAGTTAGGCCTTGGTGAATCTGGAGGGTCCCAGAAGTCCAGCCTTGTCACAGGGAAAGCTGTCCGTTGTTTTCAGGCTGGAACTCAACATGTAGCTTCCGACTGCCGCAGGGAGGCACCTCTTGGGAGCCCACAGGTTTCATTTGTGAGGCACGGTGGTGTTTCTCAGAAGAATCCAAAGGCCTCCCTGGGGCACACCAGCATGGAATGTAAGGCTGCTTGGAACGGCGTTCCTGAGGCCGTTGGAATGCTGTACAAACGAGAGCTGTCGAGCGATCCGGGCAGGGCTTTGCCATTACCGGTGCACATTCACAGCGTTAAAGCAAACGAACCCATTTACTTCTGTTGGCTCAAACGCAACAGAAGAGTTGGACGGCATTCAGTGCCCTTTCACAGATGTTACAACGAACGTGAGTGCACAAGGAGTCGTGAAAGATGCAACAGTGTGGCAGCATTCCTTGAACACATGCTTCTCCGCTACTATGGCATACCTAAGCTTACTATGGAAGAAATCTGAACTTTTACTTGAGACCAGGGGTCCAATGTTTTGGCCGGCAAGCTCCAGTGTGCTCCTGGAGGAGCTCCCAGCAAGGAACTGAGACCAGCATGCCTCATACGAGTACACTCACAGTTCTTTCGGGACGCCGTCAGGCAGCAAAGAGAAGATGGGCAGCAGGAGTGTTTTTCAGGCAGCTTTCAAACCGCCACTGTCTCGCCTCCCACGGACGAAATTAAGGTTTTGCCAGGGTTGCCCGGTTTCAAACTGGAGCTCATAAGGTTATCCTCAGTAGTCTCTGACTACCTCAAGGAAACACACGGGACCCACAGGGCCCTTCCATGGAGACCCTTTGGGCACGGGCACCTCTGCATAGGCTGAACTGGGTAAGAATTTCAGTCCCTTAGCTAGGCCTCTGTGACCATGGCTCTTGCACATACCTAACAGTGTTAAGTATGAAAAATGTACTGGTCTTCAGGCTGGATGAAAAGCTCAGCTTTTGCTTCTGTGAGAGTGCTGTCCTGTGTCCCGGACTGAATCGTCAGCACATTGTGTATTAGCAGTGCAGTTCTGTTTCAGTCCCTGAGGCCGATCCACTTGCAAAGAGAGTCTGCCAGACGCTGCTTGCGCGAGGCTCTTTGACGACTGGAACACTCTCTATAGGCAACCCAGAAAGGAGTGAGTTGCCCTTGTTATGAATGTGAAGAGTGCTTCCCAGGGGCCTATTTGGCCTAGGGCTCCTCAGAAGCCAGCGGCCGCTCTGGCGGCACAAAGCGGTCATCATGCGAAATTGGTGCCAGATCGACTGTCCTATGTGTCCCGAGGGGCATAGCAGAGTTAAGGCACTCCATTTCAGAGTATGGCTTCGTGGATACCACTGCACACCCAACTCTGCTGATGTGAAACACTGGACCTTACCTTGAGGCCTTAGGTCACCTTTCATTTGGCCGGAGCTGAATCTGGAGTGCAGTGGGATGAATTTCTAGAAAGGAATTGCCAGCACATTATTGACATTGAGAGAACGCAGCCTTGGCCCACAGCGACAATCCTGCAGTGAAGAGAAGTTGGGCCGCTAGTGCTGTTCAGGCAGCTTGGAAGCCCAAAGCAACTCACTTCCAAACCGGGAGAATGCTACCGTTCCCATCAGTGTCCCCCTTTCACGCTTGATGACACAGCATGTTTAGCTGAAGATTCTGCCTAGCCCTCTAGTACTAGGGAAAGACTGCCTCCTTCTGCTAAGAAAGGTTTTCACGTGGGGAGTGCTGTACGTGCAGAAGAGCATTCCCCCGCCGTGCAAAAGTTAGGCCTTGGTGAATCTGGAGGGTCCCAGAAGTCCAGCCTTGTCACAGGGAAAGCTGTCCGTTGTTTTCAGGCTGGAACTCAACATGTAGCTTCCGACTGCCGCAGGGAGGCACCTCTTGGGAGCCCACAGGTTTCATTTGTGAGGCACGGTGGTGTTTCTCAGAAGAATCCAAAGGCCTCCCTGGGGCACACCAGCATGGAATGTAAGGCTGCTTGGAACGGCGTTCCTGAGGCCGTTGGAATGCTGTACAATCGAGAGCTGTCGAGCGATCCGGGCAGGGCTTTGCCATTACCGCTGCACATTCACAGCGTTAAAGCAAACGAACCCATTTGCTTCTGTTGGCTCAAACGCAACAGAAGAGTTGGACGGCATTCAGTGCCCTTTCAAAGATGTTACAACGAACGTGAGTGCACAAGGAGTCGTGAAAGAGGCAACAGTGTGGCAGCATTCCTTGAACACATGCTTCTCCGCTACTATGGCATACCTAAGCTTACTATGGAAGAAATCTGAACTTTTACTTGAGACCAGGGGTCCAATGTTTTGGCCGGCAAGCTCCAGTGTGCTCCTGGAGGAGCTCCCAGCAAGGAACTGAGACCAGCATGCCTCATACGAGTACACTCACAGTTCTTTCGGGACGCCATCAGGCAGCAAAGAGAAGATGGGCAGCAGGAGTGTTTTTCAGGCAGCTTTCAAACCACCACTGTCTCGCCTACCACGGACGAAATTAAGGTTTTGCCAGGGTTGCCTGGTTTCAAACTGGAGCTCATAAGGTTATCCTCAGTAGTCTCTGACTACCTCAAGGAAACACACGGGACCCACAGGGCCCTTCCATGGAGACCCTTTGGGCACGGACACCTCTGCATAGGATGAGCTGGGTAAGTATTTCAGTACCTTCGCTAGGCCTCTGTGACCATGGCTCTTGCACATACCTAACAGTGTTAAGTGTGAAAAATGTACTGGTCTTCAGGCTGGTTGAAAAGCTCAGCTTTTGCTTCTGTGAGAGTGCTGTCCTGTGTCCTGGACTGAATCGTCAGCACAATGTGTATTAGCAGTGCAGTTCTGTTTCAGTCACCGAGACCGATCCACTTGCAAAGAGAGTCTGCCAGGCGCTGCTTGCGCGAGGCTCTTTGACGACTGGAACACTCTCCATAGGCAACCCAGAAAGGAGTGCGTTGCCCTTACTATGAATGTGAAGAGTGCTTCCCGGGGGCCTATTTGGCCTAGGGCTCCTCAGAAGCCAGCGGCCGCTCTGGCGGCACAAAGCGGTCATCATGCGAAATTGGTGCCAGATCGACTGTCCTATGTGTCCCCAGGGGCATAGCAGATTTAAGGCAATCCATTTCAGAGTATGGCTTCGTGGATACCACTGCACACCCACCTCTGCTGATGTGAAACACTGGACCTTACTTTGAGGCCTTAGGTCACCTTTCATTTGGCAGGAGCTGAATCTGGAGTGCAGTGGGATGAGTTTCTAGAAAGGAATTGCCAGCACATTATTGACATTGAGAGAACGCAGCCTTGGCCCACAGCGACAATCCTGCAGTGAGGAGAAGTGGGGCCGCTAGTGCTGTTCAGGCAGCTTGGAAGCCCAAAGCAACTCACTTCCAAACCGGGAGAATGCTACCGTTCCCATCAGTGTCCCCCTTTCACGCTTGATGACACAGCATGTTTATCTGAAGATTCTGCCTAGCCCTCTAGTACTAGGGAAAGACTGCCTCCTTCTGCTAAGAAAGGTTTTCACGTGGGGAGTGCTGTACGTGCAGAAGAGCATTCCCCCGCCGTGCAAAAGTTAGGCCTTGGTGAATCTGGAGGGTCCCAGAAGTCCAGCCTTGTCACAGGGAAAGCTGTCCGTTGTTTTCAGGCTGGAACTCAACATGTAGCTTCCGACTGCCGCAGGGAGGCACCTCTTGGGAGCCCACAGGTTTCATTTGTGAGGCACGGTGGTGTTTCTCAGAAGAATCCAAAGGCCTCCCTGGGGCACACCAGCATGGAATGTAAGGCTGCTTGGAACGGCGTTCCTGAGGCCGTTGGAATGCTGTACAAACGAGAGCTGTCGAGCGATCCGGGCAGGGCTTTGCCATTACCGGTGCACATTCACAGCGTTAAAGCAAACGAACCCATTTACTTCTGTTGGCTCAAACGCAACAGAAGAGTTGGACGGCATTCAGTGCCCTTTCACAGATGTTACAACGAACGTGAGTGCACAAGGAGTCGTGAAAGATGCAACAGTGTGGCAGCATTCCTTGAACACATGCTTCTCCGCTACTATAGCATACCTAAGCTTACTATGGAAGAAATCTGAACTTTTACTTGAGACCAGGGGTCCAATTTTTTGGCCGGCAAGCTCCAGTGTGCTCCTGGAGGAGATCCCAGCAAGGAACTGAGACCAGCATGCCTCATACGAGTACACTCACAGTTCTTTCGGGACGCCGTCAGGCAACAAAGAGAAGATGGGCAGCAGGAGTGTTTTTCAGGCAGCTTTCAAACCGCCACTGTCTCGCCTCCCACGGACGAAATTAAGGTTTTGCCAGGGTTGCCCGGTTTCAAACTGGAGCTCATAAGGTTATCCTCAGTAGTCTCTGACTACCTCAACGAAACACACGGGACCCACAGGGCCCTTCCATGGAGACCCTTTGGGCACGGACACCGCTGCATAGGATGAGCTGGGTAAGTATTTCAGTACCTTAGCTAGGCCTCTGTGACCATGGTTCTTGCACATACCTAACAGTGTTAAGTGTGAAAAATGTACTGGTCTTCAGGCTGGATGAAAAGCTCACCTTTTGCTTCTGTGAGAGTGCTGTCCTGTGTCCCGGACTGAATCGTCAGCACAATGTGTATTAGCAGTGCAGTTCTGTTTCAGTCACCGAGACCGATCCACTTGCAAAGAGAGTCTGCCAGGCGCTGCTTGCGCGAGGCTCTTTGACGACTGGAACACTCTCCATAGGCAACCCAGAAAGGAGTGCGTTGCCCTTGCTATGAATGTGAAGAGTGCTTCCCGGGGGCCTATTTGGCCTAGGGCTCCTCAGAAGCCAGCGGCCGCTCTGGCGGCACAAAGCGGTCATCATGCGAAATTGGTGCCAGATCGACTGTCCTATGTGTCCCGAGGGGCATAGCAGAGTTAAGGCACTCCATTTCAGAGTATGGCTTCGTGGATACCACTGCACACCCACCTCTGCTGATGTGAAACACTGGACCTTACCTTGAGGCCTTAGGTCACCTTTCATTTGGCCGGAGCTGAATCTGGAGTGCAGTGGGATGAATTTCTAGAAAGGAATTGCCAGCACATTATTGACATTGAGAGAACGCAGCCTTGGCCCACAGCGACAATCCTGCAGTGAAGAGAAGTTGGGCCGCTAGTGCTGTTCAGGCAGCTTGGAAGCCCAAAGCAACTCACTTCCAAACCGGGAGAATGCTACCGTTCCCATCAGTGTCCCCCTTTCACGCTTGATGACACAGCATGTTTATCTGAAGATTCTGCCTAGCCCTCTAGTACTAGGGAAAGACTGCCTCCTTCTGCTAAGAAAGGTTTTCACGTGGGGAGTGCTGTACGTGCAGAAGAGCATTCCCCCGCCGTGCAAAAGTTAGGCCTTGGTGAATCTGGAGGGTCCCAGAAGTCCAGCCTTGTCACAGGGAAAGCTGTCCGTTGTTTTCAGGCTGGAACTCAACATGTAGCTTCCGACTGCCGCAGGGAGGCACCTCTTGGGAGCCCACAGGTTTCATTTGTGAGGCACGGTGGTGTTTCTCAGAAGAATCCAAAGGCCTCCCTGGGGCACACCAGCATGGAATGTAAGGCTGCTTGGAACGGCGTTCCTGAGGCCGTTGGAATGCTGTACAAACGAGAGCTGTCGAGCGATCCGGGCAGGGCTTTGCCATTACCGCTGCACATTCACAGCGTTAAAGCAAACGAACCCATTTGCTTCTGTTGGCTCAAACGCAACAGAAGAGTTGGACGGCATTCAGTGCCCTTTCAAAGATGTTACAACGAACGTGAGTGCACAAGGAGTCGTGAAAGACGCAACAGTGTGGCAGCATTCCTTGAACACATGCTTCTCCGCTACTATGGCATACCTAAGCTTACTATGGAAGAAATCTGAACTTTTACTTGAGACCAGGGGTCCAATTTTTTGGCCAGCAAGCTCCAGTGTGCTCCTGGAGGAGCTCCCAGCAAGGAACTGAGACCAGCATGCCTCATACGAGTACACTCACAGTTCTTTCGGGACGCCGTCAGGCAGCAAAGAGAAGATGGGCAGCAGGAGTGTTTTTCAGGCAGCTTTCAAACCGCCACTGTCTCGCCTACCACGGACGAAATTAAGGTTTTGCCAGGGTTGCCCGGTTTCAAACTGGAGCTCATAAGGTTATCCTCAGTAGTCTCTGACTACCTCAACGAAACACACGGGACCCACAGGGCCTTTCCATGGAGACCCTTTGGGCACGGGCACCTCTGCATAGGATGAGCTGGGTAAGAATTTCAGTCCCTTAGCTAGGCCTCTGTGACCATGGCTCTTGCACATACCTAACCGTGTTAAGTGTGAAAAATGTACTGGTCTTCAGGCTGGATGAAAAGCTCAGCTTTTGCTTCTGTGAGAGTGCTGTCCTGTGTCCCGGACTGAATCGTCAGCACATTGTGTATTAGCAGTGCAGTTCTGTTTCAGTCCCTGAGGCCGATCCACTTGCAAAGAGAGTCTGCCAGACGCTGCTTGCGCGAGGCTCTTTGACGACTGGAACACTCTCTATAGGCAACGCAGAAAGGAGTGAGTTGCCCTTGTTATGAATGTGAAGAGTGCTTCCCAGGGGCCTATTTGGCCTAGGGCTCCTCAGAAGCCAGCGGCCGCTCTGGCGGCACAAAGCGGTCATCATGCGAAATTGGTGCCAGATCGACTGTCCTATGTGTCCCCAGGCGCATAGCAGAGTTAAGGCAATCCATTTCAGAGTATGGCTTCGTGGATACCACTGCACACCCAACTCTGCTGATGTGAAACACTGGACCTTACTTTGAGACCTTAGGTCACCTTTCATTTGGCCGGAGCTGAATCTGGAGTGCAGTGGGATGAATTTCTAGAAAGGAATTGCCAGCACATTATTGACATTGAGAGAACGCAGCCTTGGCCCACAGCGACAATCCTGCAGTGAAGAGAAGTTGGGCCGCTAGTGCTGTTCAGGCAGCTTGGAAGACCAAAGCAAGTCCCTTCCAAACCGGGAGAATGCTACCGTTCCCATCAGTGTCCCCCTTTCACGCTTGATGACACAGCATGTTTATCTGAAGATTCTGCCTAGCCCTCTAGTACTAGGGAAAGACTGCCTCCTTCTGCTAAGAAAGGTTTTCACGTGGGGAGTGCTGTACGTGCAGAAGAGCATTCCCCCGCTGTGCAAAAGTTAGGCCTTGGTGAATCTGGAGGGTCTCAGAAGTCCAGCCTTGTCACAGGGAAAGCTGTCCGTTGTTTTCAGGCTGGAACTCAACATGTAGCTTCCGACTGCCGCAGGGAGGCATCTCTTGGGAGCCCACAGGTTTCATTTGTGAGGCACGGTGGTGTTTCTCAGAAGAATCCAAAGGCCTCCCTGGGGCACACCAGCATGGAATGTAAGGCTGCTTGGAACGGCGTTCCTGAGGCCGTTGGAATGCTGTACAAACGAGAGCTGTCGAGCGATCCGGGCAGGGCTTTGCCATTACCACTGCAGATTCACAGCGTTAAAGCAAACGAACCCATTTGCTTCTGTTGGCTCAAACGCAACAGAAGAGTTGGACGGCATTCAGTGCCCTTTCAAAGATGTTACAACGAACGTGAGTGCACAAGGAGTCGTGAAAGACGCAACAGTGTGGCAGCATTCCTTGAACACATGCTTCTCCGCTACTATGGTATACCTAAGCTTACTATGGAAGAAATCTGAACTTTTACTTGAGACCAGGGGTCCAATTTTTTGGCTGGCAAGCTCCAGTGTGCTCCTGGAGGAGCTCCCAGCAAGGAACTGAGACCAGCATGCCTCATACGAGTACACTCACAGTTCTTTCGGGACGCCGTCAGGCAGCAAAGAGAAGATGGGCAGCAGGAGTGTTTTTCAGGCAGCTTTCAAACCGCCACTGTCTCGCCTACCACGGACGAAATTAAGGTTTTGCCAGGGTTGCCCGGTTTCAAACTGGAGCTCATAAGGTTATCCTCAGTAGTCTCTGACTACCTCAAGGAAACACACGGGACCCACAGGGCCCTTCCATGGAGACCCTTTGGGCACGGGCACCTCTGCATAGGTTGAGCTGGGTAAGTATTTCAGTACCTTCGCTAGGCCTCTGTGACCATGGCTCTTGCACATACCTAACAGTGTTAAGTGTGAAAAATGTACTGGTCTTCAGGCTGGATGAAAAGCTCAGCTTTTGCTTCTGTGAGAGTGCTGTCCTGTGTCCCGGACTGAATCGTCAGCACAATGTGTATTAGCAGTGCAGTTCTGTTTCAGTCACCGAGACCGATCCACTTGCAAAGAGAGTCTGCCAGGCGCTGCTTGCGCGAGGCTCTTTGACGACTGGAACACTCTCCATAGGCAACCCAGAAAGGAGTGCGTTGCCCTTGCTATGAATGTGAAGAGTGCTTCCCGGGGGCCTATTTGGCTTAGGGCTCCTCAGAAGCCAGCGGCCGTTCTGGCGGCACAAAGCGGTCATCATGCGAAATTGGTGCCAGATCGACTGTCCTATGTGTCCCCAGGCGCATAGCAGAGTTAAGGAAATCCATTTCAGAGTATGGCTTCGTGGATACCACTGCACACCCAACTCTGCTGATGTGAAACACTGGACCTTACTTTGAGGCCTTAGGTCACCTTTCATTTGGCAGGAGCTGAATCTGGAGTGCAGTGGGATGAGTTTCTAGAAAGGAATTGCCAGCACATTATTGACATTGAGAGAACGCAGCCTTGGCCCACAGCGACAATCCTGCAGTGAGGAGAAGTGGGGCCGCTAGTGCTGTTCAGGCAGCTTGGAAGCCCAAAGCAACTCACTTCCAAACCGGGAGAATGCGACCGCTCCCATCAGTGTCCCCCTTTCACGCTTGATGACACAGCATGTTTATCTGAAGATTCTGCCTAGCCCTCTAGTACTAGGGAAAGACTGCCTCCTTCTGCTAAGAAAGGTTTTCACGTGGGGAGTGCTGTACATGCAGAAGAGCATTCCCCCGCCGTGCAAAAGTTAGGCCTTGGTGAATCTGGAGGGTCCCAGAAGTCCAGCCTTGTCACAGGGAAAGCTGTCCGTTGTTTTCAGGCTGGAACTCAACATGTAGCTTCCGACTGCCGCAGGGAGGCATCTCTTGGGAGCCCACAGGTTTCATTTGTGAGGCACGGTGGTGTTTCTCAGAAGAATCCAAAGGCCTCCCTGGGGCACACCAGCATGGAATGTAAGGCTGCTTGGAACGGCGTTCCTGAGGCCATTGGAATGCTGTACAAACGAGAGCTGTGGAGCGATCCGGGCAGGGCTTTGCCATTACCGCTGCACATTCACAGCGTTAAAGCAAACGAACCCATTTGCTTCTGTTGGCTCAAACGCAACAGAAGAGTTGGATGGCATTCAGTGCCCTTTCACAGATGTTACAACGAACGTGAGTGCACGATGAGTCGTGAAAGACGCAACAGTGTGGCAGCATTCCTTGGACCCATGCTTCTCCGCTACTGTGGCATACCTAAGCATACTATGGGAGAAATCCGGACTTTTACTTGAGGTCAGGGGTCCAATTTCTTGGCCGGCAAGCTCCAGTGTGCTCCTGGAGGAGCTCCCAGCAAGGAACTGAGACCAGCATGCCTCATACGAGTACACTCACAGTTCTTTCGGGACGCCGTCAGGTAGCAAAGAGAAGATGGGCAGCAGGAGTGTTTTTCAGGCAGCTTTCAAACCGCCACTGTCTCGCCTCCCACGGACGAAATTAAGGTTTTGCCAGGGTTGCCCGGTTTCAAACTGGAGCTCATAAGGTTATCCTCAGTAGTCTCTGACTACCTCAATGAAACACACGGGACCCACAGGGCCCTTCCATGGAGACCCTTTGGGCACGGGCACCTCTGCATAGGATGAACTGGGTAAGAATTTCAGTCCCTTAGCTAGGCCTCGGTGACCATGGCTCTTGCACATACCTAACAGTGTTAAGTGTGAAAAATGTACTGGTCTTCAGGCTGGATGAAAAGCTCAGCTTTTGCTTCTGTGAGAGTGCTGTCCTGTGTCCCGGACTGAATCGTCAGCACATTGTGTATTAGCAGTGCAGTTCTGTTTCAGTCCCTGAGGCCGATCCACTTGCAAAGAGAGTCTGCCAGACGCTGCTTGCGCGAGGCTCTTTGACGACTGGAACACTCTCTATAGGCAACCCAGAAAGGAGTGCGTTGCCCTTGCTATGAATGTGAAGAGTGCTTCCCGGGGGCCTATTTGGCCTAGGGCTCCTCAGAAGCCAGCGGCCGCTCTGGCGGCACAAAGCGGTCATCATGCAAAATTGGTGCACGATCGACTGTCCTATGTGTCCCCAGGCGCATAGCAGAGTTAAGGCAATCCATTTCAGAGTATGGCTTCGTGGATACCACTGCACACCCAACTCTGCTGATGTGAAACACTGGACCTTACTTTGAGACCTTAGGTCACCTTTCATTTGGCCGGAGCTGAATCTGGAGTGCAGTGGGATGAATTTCTAGAAAGGAATTGCCAGCACATTACTGACATTGAGAGAACGCAGCCTTGGCCCACAGCGACAATCCTGCAATGAAGAGAAGTTGGGCCGCTAGTGCTGTTCAGGCAGCTTGGAAGACCAAAGCAAGTCCCTTCCAAACCGGGAGAATGCTACCGTTCCCATCAGTGTCCCCCTTTCACGCTTGATGACACAGCATGTTTATCTGAAGATTCTGCCTAGCCCTCTAGTACTAGGGAAAGACTGCCTCCTTCTGCTAAGAAAGGTTTTCACGTGGGGAGTGCTGTACGTGCAGAAGAGCATTCCCCCGCTGTGCAAAAGTTAGGCCTTGGTGAATCTGGAGGGTCTCAGAAGTCCAGCCTTGTCACAGGGAAAGCTGTCCGTTGTTTTCAGGCTGGAACTCAACATGTAGCTTCCGACTGCCGCAGGGAGGCATCTCTTGGGAGCCCACAGGTTTCATTTGTGAGGCACGGTGGTGTTTCTCAGAAGAATCCAAAGGCCTCCCTGGGGCACACCAGCATGGAATGTAAGGCTGCTTGGAACGGCGTTCCTGAGGCCGTTGGAATGCTGTACAAACGAGAGCTGTCGAGCGATCCGGGCAGGGCTTTGCCATTACCACTGCAGATTCACAGCGTTAAAGCAAACGAACCCATTTGCTTCTGTTGGCTCAAACGCAACAGAAGAGTTGGACGGCATTCAGTGCCCTTTCAAAGATGTTACAACGAACGTGAGTGAACAAGGAGTCGTGAAAGACGCAACAGTGTGGCAGCATTCCTTGAACACATGCTTCTCCGCTACTATGGTATACCTAAGCTTACTATGGAAGAAATCTGAACTTTTACTTGAGACCAGGGGTCCAATTTTTTGGCCGGCAAGCTCCAGTGTGCTCCTGGAGGAGCTCCCAGCAAGGAACTGAGACCAGCATGCCTCATACGAGTACACTCACAGTTCTTTCGGGACGCCGTCAGGCAGCAAAGAGAAGATGGGCAGCAGGAGTGTTTTTCAGGCAGCTTTCAAACCGCCACTGTCTCGCCTACCACGGACGAAATTAAGGTTTTGCCAGGGTTGCCCGGTTTCAAACTGGAGCTCATAAGGTTATCCTCAGTAGTCTCTGACTACCTCAAGGAAACACACGGGACCCACAGGGCCCTTCCATGGAGACCCTTTGGGCACGGGCACCTCTGCATAGGTTGAGCTGGGTAAGTATTTCAGTACCTTCGCTAGGCCTCTGTGACCATGGCTCTTGCACATACCTAACAGTGTTAAGTGTGAAAAATGTACTGGTCTTCAGGCTGGATGAAAAGCTCAGCTTTTGCTTCTGTGAGAGTGCTGTCCTGTGTCCCGGACTGAATCGTCAGCACAATGTGTATTAGCAGTGCAGTTCTGTTTCAGTCACCGAGACCGATCCACTTGCAAAGAGAGTCTGCCAGGCGCTGCTTGCGCGAGGCTCTTTGACGACTGGAACACTCTCCATAGGCAACCCAGAAAGGAGTGCGTTGCCCTTGCTATGAATGTGAAGAGTGCTTCCCGGGGGCCTATTTGGCTTAGGGCTCCTCAGAAGCCAGCGGCCGTTCTGGCGGCACAAAGCGGTCATCATGCGAAATTGGTGCCAGATCGACTGTCCTATGTGTCCCCAGGCGCATAGCAGAGTTAAGGCAATCCATTTCAGAGTATGGCTTCGTGGATACCACTGCACACCCAACTCTGCTGATGTGAAACACTGGACCTTACTTTGAGGCCTTAGGTCACCTTTCATTTGGCAGGAGCTGAATCTGGAGTGCAGTGGGATGAGTTTCTAGAAAGGAATTGCCAGCACATTATTGACATTGAGAGAACGCAGCCTTGGCCCACAGCGACAATCCTGCAGTGAGGAGAAGTGGGGCCGCTACTGCTGTTCAGGCAGCTTGGAAGCCCAAAGCAACTCACTTCCAAACCGGGAGAATGCGACCGTTCCCATCAGTGTCCCCCTTTCACGCTTGATGACACAGCATGTTTATCTGAAGATTCTGCCTAGCCCTCTAGTACTAGGGAAAGACTGCCTCCTTCTGCTAAGAAAGGTTTTCACGTGGGGAGTGCTGTACATGCAGAAGAGCATTCCCCCGCCGTGCAAAAGTTAGGCCTTGGTGAATCTTGAGGGTCCCAGAAGTCCAGCCTTGTCACAGGGAAAGCTGTCCGTTGTTTTCAGGCTGGAACTCAACATGTAGCTTCCGACTGCCGCAGGGAGGCATCTCTTGGGAGCCCACAGGTTTCATTTGTGAGGCACGGTGGTGTTTCTCAGAAGAATCCAAAGGCCTCCCTGGGGCACACCAGCATGGAATGTAAGGCTGCTTGGAACGGCGTTCCTGAGGCCGTTGGAATGCTGTACAAACGAGAGCTGTCGAGCGATCCGGGCAGGGCTTTGCCATTACCGCTGCACATTCACAGCGTTAAAGCAAACGAACCCATTTGCTTCTGTTGGCTCAAACGCAACAGAAGAGTTGGATGGCATTCAGTGCCCTTTCACAGATGTTACAACGAACGTGAGTGCACGATGAGTCGTGAAAGACGCAACAGTGTGGCAGCATTCCTTGGACCCATGCTTCTCCGCTACTGTGGCATACCTAAGCATACTATGGGAGAAATCCGGACTTTTACTTGAGGTCAGGGGTCCAATTTCTTGGCCGGCAAGCTCCAGTGTGCTCCTGGAGGAGCTCCCAGCAAGGAACTGAGACCAGCATGCCTCATACGAGTACACTCACAGTTCTTTCGGGACGCCGTCAGGTAGCAAAGAGAAGATGGGCAGCAGGAGTGTTTTTCAGGCAGCTTTCAAACCGCCACTGTCTCGCCTCCCACGGACGAAATTAAGGTTTTGCCAGGGTTGCCCGGTTTCAAACTGGAGCTCATAAGGTTATCCTCAGTAGTCTCTGACTACCTCAACGAAACACACGGGACCCACAGGGCCCTTCCATGGAGACCCTTTGGGCACGGGCACCTCTGCATAGGATGAACTGGGTAAGAATTTCAGTCCCTTAGCTAGGCCTCTGTGACCATGGCTCTTGCACATACCTAACCGTGTTAAGTGTGAAAAATGTACTGGTCTTCAGGCTGGATGAAAAGCTCAGCTTTTGCTTCTGTGAGAGTGCTGTCCTGTGTCCCGGACTGAATCGTCAGCACATTGTGTATTAGCAGTGCAGTTCTGTTTCAGTCCCTGAGGCCGATCCACTTGCAAAGAGAGTCTGCCAGACGCTGCTTGCGCGAGGCTATTTGACGACTGGAACACTCTCTATAGGCAACCCAGAAAGGAGTGCGTTGCCCTTGCTATGAATGTGAAGAGTGCTTCCCGGGGGCCTATTTGGCCTAGGGCTCCTCAGAAGCCAGCGGCCGCTCTGGCGGCACAAAGCGGTCATCATGCAAAATTGGTGCACGATCGACTGTCCTATGTGTCCCCAGGCGCATAGCAGAGTTAAGGCAATCCATTTCAGAGTATGGCTTCGTGGATACCACTGCACACCCAACTCTGCTGATGTGAAACACTGGACCTTACTTTGAGACTTTAGGTCACCTTTCATTTGGCCGGAGCTGAATCTGGAGTGCAGTGGGATGAATTTCTAGAAAGGAATTGCCAGCACATTACTGACATTGAGAGAACGCAGCCTTGGCCCACAGCGACAATCCTGCAGTGAAGAGAAGTTGGGCCGCTAGTGCTGTTCAGGCAGCTTGGAAGACCAAAGCAAGTCCCTTCCAAACCGGGAGAATGCTACCGTTCCCATCAGTGTCCCCCTTTCACGCTTGATGACACAGCATGTTTATCTGAAGATTCTGCCTAGCCCTCTAGTACTAGGGAAAGACTGCCTCCTTCTGCTAAGAAAGGTTTTCACGTGGGGAGTGCTGTACGTGCAGAAGAGCATTCCCCCGCCATGCAAAAGTTAGGCCTTGGTGAATCTGGAGGGTCTCAGAAGTCCAGCCTTGTCACAGGGAAAGCTGTCCGTTGTTTTCAGGCTGGAACTCAACATGTAGCTTCCGACTGCCGCAGGGAGGCATCTCTTGGGAGCCCACAGGTTTCATTTGTGAGGCACGGTGGTGTTTCTCAGAAGAATCCAAAGGCCTCCCTGGGGCACACCAGCATGGAATGTAAGGCTGCTTGGAACGGCGTTCCTGAGGCCGTTGGAATGCTGTACAAACGAGAGCTGTCGAGCGATCCGGGCAGGGCTTTGCCATTACCACTGCAGATTCACAGCGTTAAAGCAAACGAACCCATTTGCTTCTGTTGGCTCAAACGCAACAGAAGAGTTGGACGGCATTCAGTGCCCTTTCAAAGATGTTACAACGAACCTGAGTGCACAAGGAGTCGTGAAAGACGCAACAGTGTGGCAGCATTCCTTGAACACATGCTTCTCCGCTACTATGGTATACCTAAGCTTACTATGGAAGAAATCTGAACTTTTACTTGAGACCAGGGGTCCAATTTTTTGGCCGGCAAGCTCCAGTGTGCTCCTGGAGGAGCTCCCAGCAAGGAACTGAGACCAGCATGCCTCATACGAGTACACTCACAGTTCTTTCGGGACGCCGTCAGGCAGCAAAGAGAAGATGGGCAGCAGGAGTGTTTTTCAGGCAGCTTTCAAACCGCCACTGTCTCGCCTACCACGGACGAAATTAAGGTTTTGCCAGGGTTGCCCGGTTTCAAACTGGAGCTCATAAGGTTATCCTCAGTAGTCTCTGACTACCTCAAGGAAACACACGGGACCCACAGGGCCCTTCCATGGAGACCCTTTGGGCACGGGCACCTCTGCATAGGATGAGCTGGGTGAGTATTTCAGTACCTTCGCTAGGCCTCTGTGACCATGGCTCTTGCACATACCTAACAGTGTTAAGTGTGAAAAATGTACTGGTCTTCAGGCTGGATGAAAAGCTCAGCTTTTGCTTCTGTGAGAGTGCTGTCCTGTGTCCCGGACTGAATCGTCAGCACAATGTGTATTAGCAGTGCAGTTCTGTTTCAGTCACCGAGACCGATCCACTTGCAAAGAGAGTCTGCCAGGCGCTGCTTGCGCGAGGCTCTTTGACGACTGGAACACTCTCCATAGGCAACCCAGAAAGGAGTGCGTTGCCCTTGCTATGAATGTGAAGAGTGCTTCCCGGGGGCCTATTTGGCCTAGGGCTCCTCAGAAGCCAGCGGCCGCTCTGGCGGCACAAAGCGGTCATCATGCGAAATTGGTGCCAGATCGACTGTCCTATGTGTCCCCAGGCGCATAGCAGAGTTAAGGCAATCCATTTCAGAGTATGGCTTCATGGATACCACTGCACACCCAACTCTGCTGATGTGAAACACTGGACCTTACTTTGAGGCCTTAGGTCACCTTTCATTTGGCAGGAGCTGAATCTGGAGTGCAGTGGGATGAGTTTCTAGAAAGGAATTGCCAGCACATTATTGACATTGAGAGAACGCAGCCTTGGCCCACAGCGACAATCCTGCAGTGAGGAGAAGTGGGGCCGCTAGTGCTGTTCAGGCAGCTTGGAAGCCCAAAGCAACTCACTTCCAAACCGGGAGAATGCGACCGTTCCCATCAGTGTCCCCCTTTCACGCTTGATGACACAGCATGTTTATCTGAAGATTCTGCCTAGCCCTCTAGTACTAGGGAAAGACTGCCTCCTTCTGCTAAGAAAGGTTTTCACGTGGGGAGTGCTGTACATGCAGAAGAGCATTCCCCCGCCGTGCAAAAGTTAGGCCTTGGTGAATCTGGAGGGTCCCAGAAGTCCAGCCTTGTCACAGGGAAAGCTGTCCGTTGTTTTCAGGCTGGAACTCAACATGTAGCTTCCGACTGCCGCAGGGAGGCACCTCTTGGGAGCCAACAGGTTTCATGTGTGAGGCACGGTGGTGTTTCTCAGAAGAATCCAAAGGCCTCCCTGGGGCACACCAGCATGGAATGTAAGGCTGCTTGGAACGGCGTTCCTGAGGCCGTTGGAATGCTGTACAAACGAGAGCTGTCGAGCGATCCGGGCAGGGCTTTGCCATTACCGCTGCACATTCACAGCGTTAAAGCAAACGAACCCATTTGCTTCTGTTGGCTCAAACGCAACAGAAGAGTTGGATGGCATTCAGTGCCCTTTCACAGATGTTACAACGAACGTGAGTGCACGATGAGTCGTGAAAGACGCAACAGTGTGGCAGCATTCCTTGAACCCATGCTTCTCCGCTACTGTGGCATACCTAAGCATACTATGGGAGAAATCCGGACTTTTACTTGAGGTCAGGGGTCCAATGTTTTGGCCGGCAAGCTCCAGTGTGCTCCTGGAGGAGCTCCCAGCAAGGAACTGAGACCAGCATGCCTCATACGAGTACACTCACAGTTCTTTCGGGACGCCGTCAGGTAGCAAAGAGAAGATGGGCTGCAGGAGTGTTTTTCAGGCAGCTTTCAAACCGCCACTGTCTCGCCTCCCACGGACGAAATTAAGGTTTTGCCAGGGTTGCCCGGTTTCAAACTGGAGCTCATAAGGTTATCCTCAGTAGTCTCTGACTACCTCAACGAAACACACGGGACCCACAGGGCCCTTCCATGGAGACCCTTTGGGCACGGGCCCCTCTGCATAGGATGAACTGGGTAAGTATTTCAGTACCTTAGCTAGGCCTCTGTGACCATGGCTCTTGCACATACCTAACCGTGTTAAGTGTGAAAAATGTACTGGTCTTCAGGCTGGATGAAAAGCTCAGCTTTTGCTTCTGTGAGAGTGCTGTCCTGTGTCCCGGACTGAATCGTCAGCACATTGTGTATTAGCAGTGCAGTTCTGTTTCAGTCCCTGAGGCCGATCCACTTGCAAAGAGAGTCTGCCAGACGCTGCTTGCGCGAGGCTCTTTGACGACTGGAACACTCTCTATAGGCAACCCAGAAAGGAGTGCGTTGCCCTTGTTATGAATGTGAACAGTGCTTCCCAGGGGCCTATTTGGCCTAGGGCTCCTCAGAAGCCAGCGGCTGCTCTGGCGGCACAAAGCGGTCATCATGCGAAATTGGTGCCAGATCGACTGTCCTATGTGTCCCCAGGGGCATAGCAGAGTTAAGGCACTCCATTTCAGAGTATGGCTTCGTGGATACCACTGCACACCCAACTCTGCTGATGTGAAACACTGGCCCTTACCTTGAGACCTTAGGTCACCTTTCATTTGGCCGGAGCTGAATCTGGAGTGCAGTGGGATGAATTTCTAGAAAGGAATTGCCAGCACATTATTGACATTGAGAGAACGCAGCCTTGGCCCACAGCGACAATTCTGCAGTGAAGAGAAGTTGGGCCGCTAGTGCTGTTCAGGCAGCTTGGAAGACCAAAGCAAGTCCCTTCCAAACCGGGAGAATGCGACCGTTCCCATCAGTGTCCCCCTTTCACGCTTGATGACACAGCATGTTTATCTGAAGATTCTGCCTAGCCCTCTAGTACTAGGGAAAGACTGCCTCCTTCTGCTAAGAAAGGTTTTCACGTGGGGAGTGCTGTACGTGCAGAAGAGCATTCCCCCGCCGTGCAAAAGTTAGGCCTTGGTGAATCTGGAGGGTCCCAGAAGTCCAGCCTTGTCACAGGGAAAGCTGTCCGTTGTTTTCAGGCTGGAACTCAACATGTAGCTTCCGACTGCCGCAGGGAGGCATCTCTTGGGAGCCCACAGGTTTCATTTGTGAGGCACGGTGGTGTTTCTCAGAAGAATCCAAAGGCCTCCCTGGGGCACACCAGCATGGAATGTAAGGCTGCTTGGAACGGCGTTCCTGAGGCCGTTGGAATGTTGTACAAACGAGAGCTGTCGAGCGATCCGGGCAGGGCTTTGCCATTACCGCTGCACATTCACAGCGTTAAAGCAACGAACCCATTTGCTTCTGTTGGCTCAAACGCAACAGAAGAGTTGGACGGCATTCAGTGCCCTTTCAAAGATGTTACAACGAACGTGAGTGCACAAGGAGTCGTGAAAGATGCAACAGTGTGGCAGCATTCCTTGAACACATGCTTCTCCGCTACTATGGCATACCTAAGCTTACTATGGAAGAAATCTGAACTTTTACTTGAGACCAGGGGTCCAATTTTTTGGCCGGCAAGCTCCAGTGTGCTCCTGAAGGAGCTCCCAGCAAGGAACTGAGACCAGCATGCCTCATACGAGTACACTCACAGTTCTTTCGGGACGCCGTCAGGCAGCAAAGAGAAGATGGGCAGCAGGAGTGTTTTTCAGGCAGCTTTCAAACCGCCACTGTCTCGCCTACCACGGACGAAATTAAGGTTTTGCCAGGGTTGCCCGGTTTCAAACTGGAGCTCATAAGGTTATCCTCAGTAGTCCCTGACTACCTCAAGGAAACACACGGGACCCACAGGGCCCTTCCATGGAGACCCTTTGGGCACGGGCACCTCTGCATAGGATGAGCTGGGTAAGTATTTCAGTACCTTCGCTAGGCCTCTGTGACCATGGCTCTTGCACATACCTAACAGTGTTAAGTGTGAAAAATGTACTGGTCTTCAGGCTGGATGAAAAGCTCAGCTTTTGCTTCTGTGAGAGTGCTGTCCTGTGTCCCGGACTGAATCGTCAGCACAATGTGTATTAGCAGTGCAGTTCTGTTTCAGTCACCGAGACCGATCCACTTGCAAAGAGAGTCTGCCAGGCGCTGCTTGCGCGAGGCTCTTTGACGACTGGAACACTCTCCATAGGCAACCCAGAAAGGAGTGCGTTGCCCTTGCTATGAATGTGAAGAGTGCTTCCCGGGGGCCTATTTGGCCTAGGGCTCCTCAGAAGCCAGCGGCCGCTCTGGCGGCACAAAGCGGTCATCATGCGAAATTGGTGCCAGATCGACTGTCCTATGTGTCCCCAGGCGCATAGCAGAGTTAAGGCAATCCATTTCAGAGTATGGCTTCATGGATACCACTGCACACCCAACTCTGCTGATGTGAAACACTGGACCTTACTTTGAGGCCTTAGGTCACCTTTCATTTGGCAGGAGCTGAATCTGGAGTACAGTGGGATGAGTTTCTAGAAAGGAATTGCCAGCACATTATTGACATTGAGAGAACGCAGCCTTGGCCCACAGCGACAATCCTGCAGTGAGGAGAAGTGGGGCCGCTAGTGCTGTTCAGGCAGCTTGGAAGCCCAAAGCAACTCACTTCCAAACCGGGAGAATGCGACCGTTCCCATCAGTGTCCCCCTTTCACGCTTGATGACACAGCATGTTTATCTGAAGATTCTGCCTAGCCCTCTAGTACTAGGGAAAGACTGCCTCCTTCTGCTAAGAAAGGTTTTCACGTGGGGAGTGCTGTACATGCAGAAGAGCATTCCCCCGCCGTGCAAAAGTTAGGCCTTGGTGAATCTGGAGGGTCCCAGAAGTCCAGCCTTGTCACAGGGAAAGCTGTCCGTTGTTTTCAGGCTGGAACTCAACATGTAGCTTCCGACTGCCGCAGGGAGGCACCTCTTGGGAGCCCACAGGTTTCATTTGTGAGGCACGGTGGTGTTTCTCAGAAGAATCCAAAGGCCTCCCTGGGGCACACCAGCATGGAATGTAAGGCTGCTTGGAACGGCGTTCCTGAGGCCGTTGGAATGCTGTACAAACGAGAGCTGTCGAGCGATCCGGGCAGGGCTTTGCCATTACCGCTGCACATTCACAGCGTTAAAGCAAACGAACCCATTTGCTTCTGTTGGCTCAAACGCAACAGAAGAGTTGGATGGCATTCAGTGCCCTTTCACAGATGTTACAACGAACGTGAGTGCACAATGAGTCGTGAAAGACGCAACAGTGTGGCAGCATTCCTTGAACCCATGCTTCTCCGCTACTGTGGCATACCTAAGCATACTATGGGAGAAATCCGGACTTTTACTTGAGGTCAGGGGTCCAATGTTTTGGCCGGCAAGCTCCAGTGTGCTCCTGGAGGAGCTCCCAGCAAGGAACTGAGACCAGCATGCCTCATACGAGTACACTCACAGTTCTTTCGGGACGCCGTCAGGTAGCAAAGAGAAGATGGGCTGCAGGAGTGTTTTTCAGGCAGCTTTCAAACCGCCACTGTCTCGCCTCCCACGGACGAAATTAAGGTTTTGCCAGGGTTGCCCGGTTTCAAACTGGAGCTCATAAGGTTATCCTCAGTAGTCTCTGACTACCTCAACGAAACACACGGGACCCACAGGGCCCTTCCATGGAGACCCTTTGGGCACGGGCCCCTCTGCATAGGATGAACTGGGTAAGTATTTCAGTACCTTAGCTAGGCCTCTGTGACCATGGCTCTTGCACATACCTAACCGTGTTAAGTGTGAAAAATGTACTGGTCTTCAGGCTGGATGAAAAGCTCAGCTTTTGCTTCTGTGAGAGTGCTGTCCTGTGTCCCGGACTGAATCGTCAGCACATTGTGTATTAGCAGTGCAGTTCTGTTTCAGTCCCTGAGGCCGATCCACTTGCAAAGAGAGTCTGCCAGACGCTGCTTGCGCGAGGCTCTTTGACGACTGGAACACTCTCTATAGGCAACCCAGAAAGGAGTGCGTTGCCCTTGTTATGAATGTGAACAGTGCTTCCCAGGGGCCTATTTGGCCTAGGGCTCCTCAGAAGCCAGCGGCTGCTCTGGCGGCACAAAGCGGTCATCATGCGAAATTGGTGCCAGATCGACTGTCCTATGTGTCCCCAGGGGCATAGCAGAGTTAAGGCACTCCATTTCAGAGTATGGCTTCGTGGATACCACTGCACACCCAACTCTGCTGATGTGAAACACTGGCCCTTACCTTGAGACCTTAGGTCACCTTTCATTTGGCCGGAGCTGAATCTGGAGTGCAGTGGGATGAATTTCTAGAAAGAAATTGCCAGCACATTATTGACATTGAGAGAACGCAGCCTTGGCCCACAGCGACAATTCTGCAGTGAAGAGAAGTTGGGCCGCTAGTGCTGTTCAGGCAGCTTGGAAGACCAAAGCAAGTCCCTTCCAAACCGGGAGAATGCGACCGTTCCCATCAGTGTCCCCCTTTCACGCTTGATGACACAGCATGTTTATCTGAAGATTCTGCCTAGCCCTCTAGTACTAGGGAAAGACTGCCTCCTTCTGCTAAGAAAGGTTTTCACGTGGGGAGTGCTGTACGTGCAGAAGAGCATTCCCCCGCCGTGCAAAAGTTAGGCCTTGGTGAATCTGGAGGGTCCCAGAAGTCCAGCCTTGTCACAGGGAAAGCTGTCCGTTGTTTTCAGGCTGGAACTCAACATGTAGCTTCCGACTGCCGCAGGGAGGCATCTCTTGGGAGCCCACAGGTTTCATTTGTGAGGCACGGTGGTGTTTCTCAGAAGAATCCAAAGGCCTCCCTGGGGCACACCAGCATGGAATGTAACGCTGCTTGGAACGGCGTTCCTGAGGCCGTTGGAATGTTGTACAAACGAGAGCTGTCGAGCGATCCGGGCAGGGCTTTGCCATTACCGCTGCACATTCACAGCGTTAAAGCAAACGAACCCATTTGCTTCTGTTGGCTCAAACGCAACAGAAGAGTTGGACGGCATTCAGTGCCCTTTCAAAGATGTTACAACGAACGTGAGTGCACAAGGAGTCGTGAAAGATGCAACAGTGTGGCAGCATTCCTTGAACACATGCTTCTCCGCTACTATGGCATACCTAAGCTTACTATGGAAGAAATCTGAACTTTTACTTGAGACCAGGGGTCCAATTTTTTGGCCGGCAAGCTCCAGTGTGCTCCTGGAGGAGCTCCCAGCAAGGAACTGAGACCAGCATGCCTCATACGAGTACACTCACAGTTCTTTCGGGACGCCGTCAGGCAGCAACGAGAAGATGGGCAGCAGGAGTGTTTTTCAGGCAGCTTTGAAACCGCCACTGTCTCGCCTACCACGGACGAAATTAAGGTTTTGCCAGGGTTGCCCGGTTTCAAACTGGAGCTCATAAGGTTATCCTCAGTAGTCTCTGACTACCTCAACGAAACACACGGGACCCACAGGGCCTTTCCATGGAGACCCTTTGGGCACGGGCACCTCTGCATAGGATGAGCTGGGTAAGAATTTCAGTCCCTTAGCTAGGCCTCTGTGACCATGGCTCTTGCACATACCTAACCGTGTTAAGTGTGAAAAATATACTGGTCTTCAGGCTGGATGAAAAGCTCAGCTTTTGCTTCTGTGAGTGTGCTGTCCTGTGTCCTGGACTGAATCGTCAGCACATTGTGTATTAGCAGTGCAGTTCTGTTTCAGTCCCTGAGGCCGATCCAGTTGCAAAGAGAGTCTGCCAGACGCTGCTTGCGCGAGGCTCTTTGACGACTGGAACACTCTCTATAGGCAACCCAGAAAGGAGTGCGTTGCCCTTGTTATGAATGTGAAGAGTGCTTCCCGGGGGCCTATTTGGCCTAGGGCTCCTCAGAAGCCAGCGGCCGCTCTGGCGGCACAAAGCGGTCATCATGCGAAATTGGTGCCAGATCGACTGTCCTATGTGTCCCCAGGGGCATAGCAGAGTTAAGGCACTCCATTTCAGAGTATGGCTTCGTGGATACCACTGCACACCCAACTCTGCTGATGTGAAACACTGGACCTTACCTTGAGGCCTTAGGTCACCTTTCATTTGGCCGGAGCTGAATCTGGAGTGCAGTGGGATGAGTTTCTAGAAAGGAATTGCCAGCACATTATTGACATTGAGAGAACGCAGCCTTGGCCCACAGCGACAATCCTGCAGTGAGGAGAAGTGGGGCCGCTAGTGCTGTTCAGGCAGCTTGGAAGCCCAAAGCAACTCACTTCCAAACCGGGAGAATGCTACCGTTCCCATCAGTGTCCCCCTTTCACGCTTGATGACACAGCATGTTTATCTGAAGATTCTGCCTAGCCCTCTAGTACTAGGGAAAGACTGCCTCCTTCTGCTAAGAAAGGTTTTCACGTGGGGAGTGCTGTACGTGCAGAAGAGCATTCCCCCGCCGTGCAAAAGTTAGGCCTTGGTGAATCTGGAGGGTCCCAGAAGTCCAGCCTTGTCACAGGGAAAGCTGTCCGTTGTTTTCAGGCTGGAACTCAACATGTAGCTTCCGACTGCCGCAGGGAGGCATCTGTTGGGAGCCCACAGGTTTCATTTGTGAGGCACGGTGGTGTTTCTCAGAAGAATCCAAAGGCCTCCCTGGGGCACACCAGCATGGAATGTAACGCTGCTTGGAACGGCGTTCTTGAGGCCGTTGGAATGCTGTACAAACGAGAGCTGTCGAGCGATCCGGGCAGGGCTTTGCCATTACCGCTGCACATTCACAGCGTTAAAGCAAACGAACCCATTTGCTTCTGTTGGCTCAAACGCAACAGAAGAGTTGGACGGCATTCAGTGCCCTTTCAAAGATGTTACAACGAACGTGAGTGCACAAGGAGTCGTGAAAGACACAACAGTGTGGCAGCATTCCTTGAACACATGCTTCTCCGCTACTATGGCATACCTTAGCTTACTATGGAAGAAATCTGAACTTTTACTTGAGACCAGGGGTCCAATTTTTTGGCCGGCAAGCTCCAGTGTGCTCCTGGAGGAGCTCCCAGCAAGGAACTGAGACCAGCATCCCTCATACGAGTACACTCACAGTTCTTTCGGGACGCCGTCAGGCAGCAAAGAGAAGATGGGCAGCAGGAGTGTTTTTCAGGCAGCTTTCAAACCGCCACTGTCTCGCCTACCATGGACGAAATTAAGGTTTTGCCAGGGTTGCCCGGTTTCAAACTGGAGCTCATAAGGTTATCCTCAGTAGTCTCTGACTACCTCAAGGAAACACACGGGACCCACAGGGCCCTTCCATGGAGACCCTTTGGGCACGGACACCTCTGCATAGGATGAGCTGGGTAAGTATTTCAGTACCTTCGCTAGGCCTCTGTGACCATGGCTCTTGCACATACCTAACAGTGTTAAGTGTGAAAAATGTACTGGTCTTCAGGCTGGATGAAAAGCTCAGCTTTTGCTTCTGTGAGAGTGCTGTCCTGTGTCCCGGACTGAATCGTCAGCACAATGTGTATTAGCAGTGCAGTTCTGTTTCAGACACCGAGACCGATCCACTTGCAAAGAGAGTCTGCCAGGCGCTGCTTGCGCGAGGCTCTTTGACGACTGGAACACTCTCCATAGGCAACCCAGAAAGGAGTGCGTTGCCCTTGCTATGAATGTGAAGAGTGCTTCCCGGGGGCCTATTTGGCTTAGGGCTCCTCAGAAGCCAGCGGCCGCTCTGGCGGCACAAAGCGGTCATCATGCGAAATTGGTGCCAGATCGACTGTCCTATGTGTCCCCAGGCGCATAGCAGAGTTAAGGCAATGCATTTCAGAGTATGGCTTCGTGGATACCACTGCACACCCAACTCTGCTGATGTGAAACACTGGACCTTACTTTGAGACCTTAGGTCACCTTTCATTTGGCCGGAGCTGAATCTGGAGTGCAGTGGGATGAATTTCTAGAAAGGAATTGCCAGCACATTACTGACATTGAGAGAACGCAGCCTTGGCCCACAGCGACAATCCTGCAGTGAAGAGAAGTTGGGCCGCTAGTGCTGTTCAGGCAGCTTGGAAGACCAAAGCAAGTCCCTTCCAAACCGGGAGAATGCTACCGTTCCCATCAGTGTCCCCCTTTCACGCTTGATGACACAGCATGTTTATCTGAAGATTCTGCCTAGCCCTCTAGTACTAGGGAAAGACTGCCTCCTTCTGCTAAGAAAGGTTTTCACGTGGGGAGTGCTGTACGTGCAGAAGAGCATTCCCCCGCCGTGCAAAAGTTAGGCCTTGGTGAATCTGGAGGGTCTCAGAAGTCCAGCCTTGTCACAGGGAAAGCTGTCCGTTGTTTTCAGGCTGGAACTCAACATGTAGCTTCCGACTGCCGCAGGGAGGCATCTCTTGGGAGCCCACAGGTTTCATTTGTGAGGCACGGTGGTGTTTCTCAGAAGAATCCAAAGGCCTCCCTGGGGCACACCAGCATGGAGTGTAAGGCTGCTTGGAACGGCGTTCCTGAGGCCGTTGGAATGCTGTACAAACGAGAGCTGTCGAGCGATCCGGGCAGGGCTTTGCCATTACCACTGCAGATTCACAGCGTTAAAGCAAACGAACCCATTTGCTTCTGTTGGCCCAAACGCAACAGAAGAGTTGGACAGCATTCAGTGCCCTTTCAAAGATGTTACAACGAACGTGAGTGCACAAGGAGTCGTGAAAGACGCAACAGTGTGGCAGCATTCCTTGAACACATGCTTCTCCGCTACTATGGTATACCTAAGCTTACTATGGAAGAAATCGGAACTTTTACTTGAGACCAGGGGTCCAATTTTTTGGCCGGCAAGCTCCAGTGTGCTCCTGGAGGAGCTCCCAGCAAGGAACTGAGACCAGCATGCCTCATACGAGTACACTCACAGTTCTTTCGGGACGCCGTCAGGCAGCAAAGAGAAGATGGGCAGCAGGAGTGTTTTTCAGGCAGCTTTCAAACCGCCACTGTCTCGCCTACCACGGACGAAATTAAGGTTTTGCCAGGGTTGCCCGGTTTCAAACTGGAGCTCATAAGGTTATCCTCAGTAGTCTCTGACTACCTCAAGGAAACACACGGGACCCACAGGGCCCTTCCATGGAGACCCTTTGGGCACGGGCACCTCTGCATAGGATGAGCTGGGTAAGTATTTCAGTACCTTCGCTAGGCCTCTGTGACCATGGCTCTTGCACATACCTAACAGTGTTAAGTGTGAAAAATGTACTGGTCTTCAGGCTGGATGAAAAGCTCAGCTTTTGCTTCTGTGAGAGTGCTGTCCTGTGTCCCGGACTGAATCGTCAGCACAATGTGTATTAGCAGTGCAGTTCTGTTTCAGACACCGAGACCGATCCACTTGCAAAGAGAGTCTGCCAGGCGCTGCTTGCGCGAGGCTCTTTGACGACTGGAACACTCTCCATAGGCAACCCAGAAAGCAGTGCGTTGCCCTTGCTATGAATGTGAAGAGTGCTTCCCGGGGGCCTATTTGGCTTAGGGCTCCTCAGAAGCCAGCGGCCGCTCTGGCGGCACAAAGCGGTCATCATGCGAAATTGGTGCCAGATCGACTGTCCTATGTGTCCCCAGGCGCATAGCAGAGTTAAGGCAATCCATTTCAGAGTATGGCTTCGTGGATACCACTGCACACCCAACTCTGCTGATGTGAAACACTGGACCTTACTTTGAGGCCTTAGGTCACCTTTCATTTGGCAGGAGCTGAATCTGGAGTGCAGTGGGATGAGTTTCTAGAAAGGAATTGCCAGCACATTATTGATATTGAGAGAACGCAGCCTTGGCCCACAGCGACAATCCTGCAGTGAGGAGAAGTGGGGCCGCTAGTGCTGTTCAGGCAGCTTGGAAGCCCAAAGCAAGTCCCTTCCAAACCGGGAGAATGCGACCGTTCCCATCAGTGTCCCCCTTTCACGCTTGATGACACAGCATGTTTATCTGAAGATTCTGCCTAGCCCTCTAGTACTAGGGAAAGACTGCCTCCTTCTGCTAAGAAAGGTTTTCACGTGGGGAGTGCTGTACATGCAGAAGAGCATTCCCCCGCCGTGCAAAAGTTAGGCCTTGGTGAATCTGGAGGGTCCCAGAAGTCCAGCCTTGTCACAGGGAAAGCTGTCCGTTGTTTTCAGGCTGGAACTCAACATGTAGATTCCGACTGCCGCAGGGAGGCATCTCTTGGGAGCCCACAGGTTTCATTTGTGAGGCACGGTGGTGTTTCTCAGAAGAATCCAAAGGCCTCCCTGGGGCACACCAGCATGGAATGTAAGGCTGCTTGGAACGGCGTTCCTGAGGCCGTTGGAATGCTGTACAAACGAGAGCTGTCGAGCGATCCGGGCAGGGTTTTGCCATTACCGCTGCACATTCACAGCGTTAAAGCAAACGAACCCATTTGCTTCTGTTGGCTCAAACGCAACAGAAGAGTTGGATGGCATTCAGTGCCCTTTCACAGATGTTACAACGAACGTGAGTGCACGATGAGTCGTGAAAGACGCAACAGTGTGGCAGCATTCCTTGAACCCATGCTTCTCCGCTACTGTGGCATACCTAAGCATACTATGGGAGAAATCCGGACTTTTACTTGAGGTCAGGGGTCCAATTTCTTGGCCGGCAAGCTCCAGTGTGCTCCTGGAGGAGCTCCCAGCAAGGAACTGAGACCAGCATGCCTCATATGAGTACACTCACAGTTCTTTCGGGACGCCGTCAGGTAGCAAAGAGAAGATGGGCAGCAGGAGTGTTTTTCAGGCAGCTTTCAAACCGCCACTGTCTCGCCTACCACGGACGAAATTAAGGTTTTGCCAGGGTTGCCCGGTTTCAAACTGGAGCTCATAAGGTTATCCTCAGTAGTCTCTGACTACCTCAACGAAACACACGGGACCCACAGGGCCCTTCCATGGAGACCCTTTGGGCACGGGCACCTCTGCATAGGATGAACTGGGTAAGAATTTCAGTCCCTTAGCTAGGCCTCTGTGACCATGGCTCTTGCACATACCTAACCGTGTTAAGTGTGAAAAATATACTGGTCTTCAGGCTGGATGAAAAGCTCAGCTTTTGCTTCTGTGAGAGTGCTGTCCTGTGTCCCGGACTGAATCGTCAGCACATTGTGTATTAGCAGTGCAGTTCTGTTTCAGTCCCTGAGGCCGATCCACTTGCAAAGAGAGTCTGCCAGACGCTGCTTGCGCGAGGCTCTTTGACGACTGGAACACTCTCTATAGGCAACCCAGAAAGGAGTGCGTTGCCCTTGTTATGAATGTGAAGAGTGCTTCCCGGGGGCCTATTTGGCCTAGGGCTCCTCAGAAGCCAGCGGCCGCTCTGGCGGCACAAAGCGGTCATCATGCGAAATTGGTGCCAGATCGACTGTCCTATGTGTCCCCAGGGGCATAGCAGAGTTAAGGCACTCCATTTCAGAGTATGGCTTCGTGGATACCACTGCACACCCAACTCTGCTGATGTGAAACACTGGACCTTACCTTGAGGCCTTAGGTCACCTTTCATTTGGCCGGAGCTGAATCTGGAGTGCAGTGGGATGAATTTCTAGAAAGGAATTGCCAGCACATTATTGACATTGAGAGAACGCAGCCTTGGCCCACAGCTACAATCCTGCAGTGAAGAGAAGTTGGGCCGCTAGTGCTGTTCAGGCAGCTTGGAAGACCAAAGCAAGTCCCTTCCAAACCGGGAGAATGCGACCGTTCCCATCAGTGTCCCCCTTTCACGCTTGATGACACAGCATGTTTATCTGAAGATTCTGCCTAGCCCTCTAGTACTAGGGAAAGACTGCCTCCTTCTGCTAAGAAAGGTTTTCACGTGGGGAGTGCTGTACGTGCAGAAGAGCATTCCCCCGCCGTGCAAAAGTTAGGCCTTGGTGAATCTGGAGGGTCCCAGAAGTCCAGCCTTGTCACAGGGAAAGCTGTCCGTTGTTTTCAGGCTGGAACTCAACATGTAGCTTCCGACTGCCGCAGGGAGGCACCTCTTGGGAGCCCACAGGTTTCATTTGTGAGGCACGGTGGTGTTTCTCAGAAGAATCCAAAGGCCTTCCTGGGGCATACCAGCATGGAATGTAAGGCTGCTTGGAACGGCGTTCCTGAGGCCGTTGGAATGCTGTACAAACGAGAGCTGTCGAGCGATCCGGGCAGGGCTTTGCCATTACAGCTGCACATTCACAGCATTAAAGCAAACGAACCCATTTGCTTCTGTTGGCTCAAACGCAACAGAAGAGTTGGATGGCATTCAGTGCCCTTTCAAAGATGTTACAACGAACGTGAGTGCACAAGGAGTCGTGAAAGACGCAACAGTGTGGCAGCATTCCTTGAACACATGCTTCTCCGCTACTATAGCATACCTAAGCTTACTATGGAAGAAATCTGAACTTTTACTTGAGACCAGGGGTCCAATTTTTTGGCCGGCAAGCTCCAGTGTGCTCCTGGAGGAGCTCCCAGCAAGGAACTGAGACCAGCATGCCTCATACGAGTACACTCACAGTTCTTTCGGGACGCCGTCAGGCAGCAAAGAGAAGATGGGCAGCAGGAGTGTTTTTCAGGCAGCTTTCAAACCGCCACTGTCTCGCCTACCACGGACGAAATTAAGGTTTTGCCAGGGTTGCCCGGTTTCAAACTGGAGCTCATAAGGTTATCCTCAGTAGTCCCTGACTACCTCAAGGAAACACACGGGACCCACAGGGCCCTTCCATGGAGACCCTTTGGGCACGGGCACCTCTGCATAGGATGAGCTGGGTAAGTATTTCAGTACCTTCGCTAGGCCTCTGTGACCATGGCTCTTGCACATACCTAACAGTGTTAAGTGTGAAAAATGTACTGGTCTTCAGGCTGGATGAAAAGCTCAGCTTTTGCTTCTGTGAGAGTGCTGTCCTGTGTCCCGGACTGAATCGTCAGCACAATGTGTATTAGCAGTGCAGTTCTGTTTCAGTCACCGAGACCGATCCACTTGCAAAGAGAGTCTGCCAGGCGCTGCTTGCGCGAGGCTCTTTGACGACTGGAACACTCTCCATAGGCAACCCAGAAAGGAGTGCGTTGCCCTTGCTATGAATGTGAAGAGTGCTTCCCGGGGGCCTATTTGGCCTAGGGCTCCTCAGAAGCCAGCGCCGCTCTGGCGGCACAAAGCGGTCATCATGCGAAATTGGTGCCAGATCGACTGTCCTATGTGTCCCCAGGCGCATAGCAGAGTTAAGGCAATCCATTTCAGAGTATGGCTTCGTGGATACCACTGCACACCCAACTCTGCTGATGTGAAACACTGGACCTTACTTTGAGGCCTTAGCTCACCTTTCATTTGGCCGGAGCTGAATCTGGAGTGCAGTGGGATGAGTTTCTAGAAAGGAATTGCCAGCACATTATTGACATTGAGAGAACGCAGCCTTGGCCCACAGCGACAATCCTGCAGTGAGGAGAAGTGGGGCCGCTAGTGCTGTTCAGGCAGCTTGGAAGCCCAAAGCAACTCACTTCCAAACCGGGAGAATGCTACCGTTCCCATCAGTGTCCCCCTTTCACGCTTGATGACACAGCATGTTTATCTGAAGATTCTGCCTAGCCCTCTAGTACTAGGGAAAGACTGCCTCCTTCTGCTAAGAAAGGTTTTCACGTGGGGAGTGCTGTACGTGCAGAAGAGCATTCCCCCGCCGTGCAAAAGTTAGGCCTTGGTGAATCTGGAGGGTCCCAGAAGTCCAGCCTTGTCACAGGGAAAGCTGTCCGTTGTTTTCAGGCTGGAACTCAACATGTAGTTTCCGACTGCCGCAGGGAGGCATCTCTTGGGAGCCCACAGGTTTCATTTGTGAGGCACGGTGGTGTTTCTCAGAAGAATCCAAAGGCCTCCCTCGGGCACACCAGCATGGAATGTAAGGCTGCTTGGAACGGCGTTCCTGAGGCCGTTGGAATGCTGTACAAACGAGAGCTGTCGAGCGATCCGGGCAGGGCTTTGCCATTACCGCTGCACATTCACAGCGTTAAAACAAACGAACCCATTTGCTTCTGTTGGCTCAAACGCAACAGAAGAGTTGGACGGCATTCAGTGCCCTTTCACAGATGTTACAACGAACGTGAGTGCACAAGGAGTCGTGAAAGACGCAACAGTGTGGCAGCATTCCTTGAACACATGCTTCTCCGCTACTATGGCATACCTAAGCTTACTATGGAAGAAATCTGAACTTTTACTTGAGACCAGGGGTCCAATTTTTTGGCCGGCAAGCTCCAGTGTGCTCCTGGAGGAGCTCCCAGCAAGGAACTGAGACCAGCATGCCTCATACGAGTACACTCACAGTTCTTTCGGGACGCCGTCAGGCAGCAAAGAGAAGATGGGCAGCAGGAGTGTTTTTCAGGCAGCTTTCAAACCGCCACTGTCTCGCCTCCCACGGACGAAATTAAGGTTTTGCCAGGGTTGCCCGGTTTCAAACTGGAGCTCATAAGGTTATACTCAGTAGTCTCTGACTACCTCAAGGAAACACACGGGACCCACAGGGCCCTTCCATGGAGACCCTTTGGGCACGGACACCTCTGCATAGGATGAGCTAGGTAAGTATTTCAGTACCTTCGCTAGGCCTCTGTGACCATGGCTCTTGCACATACCTAACAGTGTTAAGTGTGAAAAATGTACTGGTCTTCAGGCTGGATGAAAAGCTCAGCTTTTGCTTCTGTGAGAGTGCTGTCCTGTGTCCCGTAATGAATCGTCAGCACATTGTGTATTAGCAGTGCAGTTCTGTTTCAGTCACCGAGACCGATCCACTTACAAAGAGAGTCTGCCAGACGCTGCTTGCGCGAGGCTCTTTGACGACTGGAACACTCTCCATAGGCAACCCAGAAAGGAGTGCGTTGCCCTTGCTATGAATGTGAAGAGTGCTTCCCGGGGGCCTATTTGGCCTAGGGCTCCTCAGAAGCCAGCGGCCTCTCTGGCGGCACAAAGCGGTCATCATGCGAAATTGGTGCCAGATCGACTGTCCTATGTGTCCCCAGGGGCATAGCAGAGTTAAGGCACTCCATTTCAGAGTATGGCTTCGTGGATACCACTGCACACCCAACTCTGCTGATGTGAAACACTGGACCTTACCTTGAGACCTTAGGTCACCTTTCATTTGGCCGGAGCTGAATCTGGAGTGCAGTGGGATGAATTTCTAGAAAGGAATTGCCAGCACATTATTGACATTGAGAGAACGCAGCCTTGGCCCACAGCGACAATCCTGCAGTGAAGAGAAGTTGGGCCGCTAGTGCTGTTCAGGCAGCTTGGAAGACCAAAGCAAGTCCCTTCCAAACCGGGAGAATGCTACCGTTCCCATCAGTGTCCCCCTTTCACTCCTGATGACACAGCATGTTTATCTGAAGATTCTGCCTAGCCCTCTAGTACTAGGGAAAGACTGCCTCCTTCTGCTAAGAAAGGTTTTCACGTGGGGAGTGCTGTACATGCAGAAGAGCATTCCCCCGCCGTGCAAAAGTTAGGCCTTGGTGAATCTGGAGGGTCCCAGAAGTCCAGCCTTGTCACAGGGAAAGCTGTCCGTTGTTTTCAGGCTGGAACTCAACATGTAGCTTCCGACTGCCGCAGGGAGGCATCTCTTGGGAGCCCACAGGTTTCATTTGTGAGGCACGGTGGTGTTTCTCAGAAGAATCCAAAGGCCTCCCTGGGGCACACCAGCATGGAATGTAAGGCTGCTTGGAACGGCGTTCCTGAGGCCGTTGGAATGCTGTACAAACGAGAGCTGTCGAGCGATCCGGGCAGGGCTTTGCCATTACCGCTGCACATTCACAGCGTTAAAGCAAACGAACCCATTTGCTTCTGTTGGCTCAAACGCAACAGAAGAGTTGGATGGCATTCAGTGCCCTTTCACAGATGTTACAACGAACGTGAGTGCACGATGAGTCGTGAAAGACGCAACAGTGTGGCAGCATTCCTTGAACCCATGCTTCTCCGCTACTGTGGCATACCTAAGCATACTATGGGAGAAATCCGGACTTTTACTTGAGGTCAGGGGTCCAATTTCTTGGCCGGCAAGTTCCAGTGTGCTCCTGGAGGAGCTCCCAGCAAGGAACTGAGACCAGCATGCCTCATATGAGTACACTCACAGTTCTTTCGGGACGCCGTCAGGTAGCAAAGAGAAGATGGGCAGCAGGAGTGTTTTTCAGGCAGCTTTCAAACCGCCACTGTCTCGCCTCCCACGGACGAAATTAAGGTTTTGCCAGAGTTGCCCGGTTTCAAACTGGAGCTCATAAGGTTATCCTCAGTAGTCTCTGACTACCTCAACGAAACACACGGGACCCACAGGGCCCTTCCATGGAGACCCTTTGGGCACGGGCACCTCTGCATAGGATGAACTGGGTAAGAATTTCAGTCCCTTAGCTAGGCCTCTGTGACCATGGCTCTTGCACATACCTAACCGTGTTAAGTGTGAAAAATATACTGGTCTTCAGGCTGGATGAAAAGCTCAGCTTTTGCTTCTGTGAGAGTGCTGTCCTGTGTCCCGGACTGAATCGTCAGCACATTGTGTATTAGCAGTGCAGTTCTGTTTCAGTCCCTGAGGCCGATCCACTTGCAAAGAGAGTCTGCCAGACGCTGCTTGCGCGAGGCTCTTTGACGACTGGAACACTCTCTATAGGCAACCCAGAAAGGAGTGCGTTGCCCTTGTTATGAATGTGAAGAGTGCTTCCCAGGGGCCTATTTGGCCTAGGGCTCCTCAGAAGCCAGCGGCCGCTCTGGCGGCACAAAGCGGTCATCATGCGAAATTGGTGCCAGATCGACTGTCCTATGTGTCCCCAGGGGCATAGCAGAGTTAAGGCACTCCATTTCAGAGTATGGCTTCGTGGATACCACTGCACACCCAACTCTGCTGATGTGAAACACTGGACCTTACCTTGAGGCCTTAGGTCACCTTTCATTTGGCCGGAGCTGAATCTGGAGTGCAGTGGGATGAATTTCTAGAAAGGAATTGCCAGCACATTATTGACATTGAGAGAACGCAGCCTTGGCCCACAGCGACAATCCTGCAGTGAAGAGAAGTTGGGCCGCTAGTGCTGTTCAGGCAGCTTGGAAGACCAAAGCAAGTCCCTTCCAAACCGGGAGAATGCGACCGTTCCCATCAGTGTCCCCCTTTCACGCTTGATGACACAGCATGTTTATCTGAAGATTCTGCCTAGCCCTCTAGTACTAGGGAAAGACTGCCTCCTTCTGCTAAGAAAGGTTTTCACGTGGGGAGTGCTGTACGTGCAGAAGAGCATTCCCCCGCCGTGCAAAAGTTAGGCCTTGGTGAATCTGGAGGGTCCCAGAAGTCCAGCCTTGTCACAGGGAAAGCTGTCCGTTGTTTTCAGGCTGGAACTCAACATGTAGCTTCCGACTGCCGCAGGGAGGCACCTCTTGGGAGCCCACAGGTTTCATTTGTGAGGCACGGTGGTGTTTCTCAGAAGAATCCAAAGGCCTCCCTGGGGCATACCAGCATGGAATGTAAGGCTGCTTGGAACGGCGTTCCTGAGGCCGTTGGAATGCTGTACAAACGAGAGCTGTCGAGCGATCCGGGCAGGGCTTTGCCATTACCGCTGCACATTCACAGCATTAAAGCAAACGAACCCATTTGCTTCTGTTGGCTCAAACGCAACAGAAGAGTTGGATGGCATTCAGTGCCCTTTCACAGATGTTACAACGAACGTGAGTGCACGATGAGTCGTGAAAGACGCAACAGTGTGGCAGCATTCCTTGAACCCATGCTTCTCCGCTACTGTGGCATACCTAAGCATACTATGGGAGAAATCCGGACTATTACTTGAGGTCAGGGGTCCAATTTCTTGGCCGGCAAGCTCCAGTGTGCTCCTGGAGGAGCTCCCAGCAAGGAACTGAGACCAGCATGCCTCATACGAGTACACTCACAGTTCTTTCGGGACGCCGTCAGGTAGCAAAGAGAAGATGGGCAGCAGGAGTGTTTTTCAGGCAGCTTTCAAACCGCCACTGTCTCGCCTCCCACGGACGAAATTAAGGTTTTGCCAGGGTTGCCCGGTTTCAAACTGGAGCTCATAAGGTTATCCTCAGTAGTCTCTGACTACCTCAACGAAACACACGGGACCCACAGGGCCCTTCCATGGAGACCCTTTGGGCACGGTCACCTCTGCATAGGATGAACTGGGTAAGAATTTCAGTCCCTTAGCTAGGCCTCTGGGACCATGGCTCTTGCACATACCTAACCGTGTTAAGTATGAAAAATGTACTGGTCTTCAGGCTGGATGAAAAGCTCAGCTTTTGCTTCTGTGAGAGTGCTGTCCTGTGTCCCGGACTGAATCGTCAGCACATTGTGTATTAGCAGTGCAGTTCTGTTTCAGTCCCTGAGGCCGATCCACTTGCAAAGAGAGTCTGCCAGACGCTGCTTGCGCGAGGCTCTTTGACGACTGGAACACTCTCTATAGGCAACCCAGAAAGGAGTGCGTTGCCCTTGTTATGAATGTGAAGAGTGCTTCCCGGGGGCCTATTTGGCCTAGGGCTCCTCAGAAGCCAGCGGCCGCTCTGGCGGCACAAAGCGGTCATCATGCGAAATTGGTGCCAGCTCGACTGTCCTATGTGTCCCCAGGGGCATAGCAGAGTTAAGGCACTCCATTTCAGAGTATGGCTTCGTGGATACCACTGCACACCCAACTCTGCTGATGTGAAACACTGGACCTTACCTTGAGGCCTTAGGTCACCTTTCATTTGGCCGGAGCTGAATCTGGAGTGCAGTGGGATGAATTTCTAGAAAGGAATTGCCAGCACATTATTGACATTGAGAGAACGCATCCTTGGCCCACAGCGACAATCCTGCAGTGAAGAGAAGTTGGGCCGCTAGTGCTGTTCAGGCAGCTTGGAAGACCAAAGCAAGTCGCTTCCAAACCGGGAGAATGCGACCGTTCCCATCAGTGTCCCCCTTTCACGCTTGATGACACAGCATGTTTATCTGAAGATTCTGCCTAGCCCTCTAGTACTAGGGAAAGACTGCCTCCTTCTGCTAAGAAAGGTTTTCACGTGGGGAGTGCTGTACGTGCAGAAGAGCATTCCCCCGCCGTGCAAAAGTTAGGCCTTGGTGAATCTGGAGGGTCCCAGAAGTCCAGCCTTGTCACAGGGAAAGCTGTCCGTTGTTTTCAGGCTGGAACTCAACATGTAGCTTCCGACTGCCGCAGGGAGGCACCTCTTGGGAGCCCACAGGTTTCATTTGTGAGGCACGGTGGTGTTTCTCAGAAGAATCCAAAGGCCTCCCTGGGGCACACCAGCATGGAATGTAAGGCTGCTTGGAACGGCGTTCCTGAGGCCGTTGGAATGCTGTACAAACGAGAGCTGTTGAGCGATCCGGGCAGGGCTTTGCCATTACCACTGCAGATTCACAGCGTTAAAGCAAACGAACCCATTTGCTTCTGTTGGCTCAAACGCAACAGAAGAGTTGGATGGCATTCAGTGCCCTTTCAAAGATGTTACAACGAACGTGAGTGCACAAGGAGTCGTGAAAGACGCAACAGTGTGGCAGCATTCCTTGAACACATGCTTCTCCGCTACTATAGCATACCTAAGCTTACTATGGAAGAAATCTGAACTTTTACTTGAGACCAGGGGTCCAATTTTTTGGCCGGCAAGCTCCAGTGTGCTCCTGGAGGAGCTCCCAGCAAGGAACTGAGACCAGCATGCCTCATACGAGTACACTCACAGTTCTTTCGGGACGCCGTCAGCCAGCAAAGAGAAGATGGGCAGCAGGAGTGTTTTTCAGGCAGCTTTCAAACCGCCACTGTCTCGCCTACCACGGACGAAATTAAGGTTTTGCCAGGGTTGCCCGGTTTCAAACTGGAGCTCATAAGGTTATCCTCAGTAGTCCCTGACTACCTCAAGGAAACACACGGGACCCACAGGGCCCTTCCATGGAGACCCTTTGGGCACGGGCACCTCTGCATAGGATGAGCTGGGTAAGTATTTCAGTACCTTCGCTTGGCCTCTGTGACCATGGCTCTTGCACATACCTAACAGTGTTAAGTGTGAAAAATGTACTGGTCTTCAGGCTGGATGAAAAGCTCAGCTTTTGCTTCTGTGAGAGTGCTGTCCTGTGTCCCGGACTGAATCGTCAGCACAATGTGTATTAGCAGTGCAGTTCTGTTTCAGTCACCGAGACCGATCCACTTGCAAAGAGAGTCTGCCAGGCGCTGCTTGCGCGAGGCTCTTTGACGACTGGAACACTCTCCGTAGGCAACCCAGAAAGGAGTGCGTTGCCCTTGTTATGAATGTGAAGAGTGCTTCCCGGGGGCCTATTTGGCCTAGGGCTCCTCAGAAGCCAGCGGCCGCTCTGGCGGCACAAAGCGGTCATCATGCGAAATTGGTGCCAGATCGACTGTCCTATGTGTCCCCAGGGGCATAGCAGAGTTAAGGCACTCCATTTCAGAGTATGGCTTCGTGGATACCACTGCACACCCAACTCTGCTGATGTGAAACACTGGACCTTACCTTGAGGCCTTAGGTCACCTTTCATTTGGCCGGAGCTGAATCTGGAGAGCAGTGGGATAAATTTCTAGAAAGGAATTGCCAGCACATTATTGACATTGAGAGAACGCAGCCTTGGCCCACAGCGACAATCCTGCAGTGAAGAGAAGTTGGGCCGCTAGTGCTGTTCAGGCAGCTTGGAAGACCAAAGCAAGTCGCTTCCAAACCGGGAGAATGCGACCGTTCCCATCAGTGTCCCCCTTTCACGCTTGATGACACAGCATGTTTATCTGAAGATTCTGCCTAGCCCTCTAGTACTAGGGAAAGACTGCCTCCTTCTGCTAAGAAAGGTTTTCACGTGGGGAGTGCTGTACGTGCAGAAGAGCATTCCCCCGCCGTGCAAAAGTTAGGCCTTGGTGAATCTGGAGGGTCCCAGAAGTCCAGCCTTGTCACAGGGAAAGCTGTCCGTTGTTTTCAGGCTGGAACTCAACATGTAGCTTCCGACTGCCGCAGGGAGGCATCTCTTGGGAGCCCACAGGTTTCATTTGTGAGGCACGGTGGTGTTTCTCAGAAGAATCCAAAGGCCTCCCTGGGGCACACCAGCATGGAATGTAAGGCTGCTTGGAACGGCGTTCCTGAGGCCGTTGGAATGCTGTACAAACGAGAGCTGTCGAGCGATCCGGGCAGGGCTTTGCCATTACCGCTGCACATTCACAGCGTTAAAGCAAACGAACCCATTTGCTTCTGTTGGCTCAAACGCAACAGAAGAGTTGGACGGCATTCAGTGCCCTTTCAAAGATGTTACAACGAACGTGAGTGCACAAGGAGTCGTGAAAGACGCAACAGTGTGGCAGCATTCCTTGAACACATGCTTCTCCGCTACTATAGCATACCTAAGCTTACTATGGAAGAAATCTGAACTTTTACTTGAGACCAGGGGTCCAATTTTTTGGCCGGGAAGCTCCAGTGTGCTCCTGGAGGAGCTCCCAGCAAGGAACAGAGACCAGCATGCCTCATACGAATACACTCACAGTTCTTTCGGGACGCCGTCAGGCAGCAAAGAGAAGATGGGCAGCAGGAGTGTTTTTCAGGCAGCTTTCAAACCGCCACTGTCTCGCCTACCACGGACGAAATTAAGGTTTTGCCAGGGTTGCCCGGTTTCAAACTGGAGCTCATAAGGTTATCCTCAGTAGTCTCTGACTACCTCAACGAAACACACGGGACCCACAGGGCCCTTCCATGGAGACCCTTTGGGCACGGACACCTCTGCATAGGATGAGCTGGGTAAGTATTTCAGTACCTTCGCTTGGCCTCTGTGACCATGACTCTTGCACATACCTAACAGTGTTAAGTGTGAAAAATGTACTGGTCTTCAGGGTGGATGAAAAGCTCAGCTTTTGCTTCTGTGAGAGTGCTGTCCTGTGTCCCGGACTGAATCGTCAGCACAATGTGTATTAGCAGTGCAGTTCTGTTTCAGTCACCGAGACCGATCCACTTGCAAAGAGAGTCTGCCAGGCGCTGCTTGCGCGAGGCTCTTTGACGACTGGAACACTCTCCATAGGCAACCCAGAAAGGAGTGCGTTGCCCTTGCTATGAATGTGAAGAGTGCTTCCCGGGGGCCTATTTGGCCTATGGCTCCTCAGAAGCCAGCGGCCGCTCTGGCGGCACAAAGCGGTCATCATGCGAAATTGGTGCCAGATCGACTGTCCTATGTGTCCCCAGGCGCATAGCAGAGTTAAGGCACTCCATTTCAGAGTATGGCTTCGTGGATACCACTGCACACCCAACTCTGCTGATGTGAAACACTGGACCTTACTTTGAGGCCTTAGGTCACCTTTCATTTGGCAGGAGCTGAATCTGGAGTGCAGTGGGATGAGTTTCTAGAAAGGAATTGCCAGCACATTATTGACATTGAGAGAACGCAGCCTTGGCCCACAGCGACAATCCTGCAGTGAAGAGAAGTTGGGCCGCTAGTGCTGTTCAGGCAGCTTGGAAGACCAAAGCAAGTCGCTTCCAAACCGGGAGAATGCGACCATTCCCATCAGTGTCCCCCTTTCACGCTTGATGACACAGCATGTTTATCTGAAGATTCTGCCTAGCCCTCTAGTACTAGGGAAAGACTGCCTCCTTCTGCTAAGAAAGGTTTTCACGTGGGGAGTGCTGTACGTGCAGAAGAGCATTCCCCCGCCGTGCAAAAGTTAGGCCTTGGTGAATCTGGAGGGTCCCAGAAGTCCAGCCTTGTCACAGGGAAAGCTGTCCGTTGTTTTCAGGCTGGAACTCAACATGTAGCTTCCGACTGCCGCAGGGAGGCATCTCTTGGGAGCCCACAGGTTTCATTTGTGAGGCACGGTGGTGTTTCTCAGAAGAATCCAAAGGCCTCCCTGGGGCACACCAGCATGGAATGTAAGGCTGCTTGGAACGGCGTTCCTGAGGCCGTTGGAATGCTGTACAAACGAGAGCTGTCGAGCGATCCGGGCAGGGCTTTGCCATTACCGCTGCACATTCACAGCGTTAAAGCAAACGAACCCATTTGCTTCTGTTGGCTCAAACGCAACAGAAGAGTTGGACGGCATTCAGTGCCCTTTCAAAATGTTACAACGAACGTGAGTGCACAAGGAGTCGTGAAAGACGCAACAGTGTGGCAGCATTCCTTGAACACATGCTTCTCCGCTACTATAGCATACCTAAGCTTACTATGGAAGAAATCTGAACTTTTACTTGAGACCAGGGGTCCAATTTTTTGGCCGGCAAGCTCCAGTGTGCTCCTGGAGGAGCTCCCAGCAAGGAACTGAGACCAGCATGCCTCATACGAGTACACTCACAGTTCTTTCGGGACACCGTCAGGCAGCAAAGAGAAGATGGGCAGCAGGAGTGTTTTTCAGGCAGCTTTCAAACCGCCACTGTCTCGCCTACCACGGACGAAATTAAGGTTTTGCCAGGGTTGCCCGGTTTCAAACTGGAGCTCATAAGGTTATCCTCAGTAGTCTCTGACTACCTCAAGGAAACACACGGGACCCACAGGGCCCTTCCATGGAGACCCTTTGGGCACGGACACCTCTGCATAGGATGAGCTGGGTAAGTATTTCAGTACCTTCGCTTGGCCTCTGTGACCATGGCTCTTGCACATACCTAACAGTGTTAAGTGTGAAAAATGTACTGGTCTTCAGGGTGGATGAAAAGCTCAGCTTTTGCTTCTGTGAGAGTGCTGTCCTGTGTCCAGGACTGAATCGTCAGCACAATGTGTATTAGCAGTGCAGTTCTGTTTCAGTCACCGAGACCGATCCACTTGCAAAGAGAGTCTGCCAGGCGCTGCTTGCGCGAGGCTCTTTGACGACTGGAACGCTCTCCATAGGCAACCCAGAAAGGAGTGCGTTGCCCTTGCTATGAATGTGAAGAGTGCTTCCCGGGGGCCTATTTGGCCTAGGGATCCTCAGAAGCCAGCGGCCGCTCTGGCGGCACAAAGCGGTCATCATGCGAAATTGGTGCCAGATCGACTGTCCTATGTGTCCCCAGGCGCATAGCAGACTTAAGGCACTCCATTTCAGAGTATGGCTTCGTGGATACCACTGCACACCCAACTCTGCTGATGTGAAACACTGGACCTTACTTTGAGGCCTTAGGTCACCTTTCATTTGGCAGGAGCTGAATCTGGAGTGCAGTGGGATGAGTTTCTAGAAAGGAATTGCCAGCACATTATTGACATTGAGAGAACGCAGCCTTGGCCCACAGCGACAATCCTGCAGTGAAGAGAAGTTGGGCCGCTAGTGCTGTTCAGGCAGCTTGGAAGACCAAAGCAAGTCGCTTCCAAATCGGGAGAATGCGACCGTTCCCATCAGTGTCCCCCTTTCACGCTTGATGACACAGCATGTTTATCTGAAGATTCTGCCTAGCCCTCTAGTACTAGGGAAAGACTGCCTCCTTCTGCTAAGAAAGGTTTTCACGTGGGGAGTGCTGTACGTGCAGAAGAGCATTCCCCCGCCGTGCAAAAGTTAGGCCTTGGTGAATCTGGAGGGTCCCAGAAGTCCAGCCTTGTCACAGGGAAAGCTGTCCGTTGTTTTCAGGCTGGAACTCAACATGTAGCTTCCGACTGCCGCAGGGAGGCATCTCTTGGGAGCCCACAGGTTTCATTTGTGAGGCACGGTGGTGTTTCTCAGAAGAATCCAAAGGCCTCCCTGGGGCACACCAGCATGGAATGTAAGGCTGCTTGGAACGGCGTTCCTGAGGCCGTTGGAATGCTGTACAAACGAGAGCTGTCGAGCGATCCGGGCAGGGCTTTGCCATTACCGCTGCACATTCACAGCGTTAAAGCAAACGAACCCATTTGCTTCTGTTGGCTCAAACGCAACAGAAGAGTTGGACGGCATTCAGTGCCCTTTCAAAGATGTTACAACGAACGTGAGTGCACAAGGAGTCGTGAAAGACGCAACAGTGTGGCAGCATTCCTTGAACACATGCTTCTCCGCTACTATAGCATACCTAAGCTTACTATGGAAGAAATCTGAACTTTTACTTGAGACCAGGGGTCCAATTTTTTGGCCGGCAAGCTCCAGTGTGCTCCTGGAGGAGCTCCCAGCAAGGAACTGAGACCAGCATGCCTCATACGAGTACACTCACAGTTCTTTCGGGACGCCGTCAGGCAGCAAAGAGAAGATGGGCAGCAGGAGTGTTTTTCAGGCAGCTTTCAAACCGCCACTGTCTCGCCTACCACGGACGAAATTAAGGTTTTGCCAGGGTTGCCCGGTTTCAAACTGGAGCTCATAAGGTTATCCTCAGTAGTCTCTGACTACCTCAAGGAAACACACGGGACCCACAGGGCCCTTCCATGGAGACCCTTTGGGCACGGACACCTCTGCATAGGATGAGCTGGGTAAGTATTTCAGTACCTTCGCTTGGCCTCTGTGACCATGGCTCTTGCACATACCTAACAGTGTTAAGTGTGAAAAATGTACTGGTCTTCAGGGTGGATGAAAAGCTCAGCTTTTGCTTCTGTGAGAGTGCTGTCCTGTGTCCCGGACTGAATCGTCAGCACAATGTGTATTAGCAGTGCAGTTCTGTTTCAGTCACCGAGACCGATCCACTTGCAAAGAGAGTCTGCCAGGCGCTGCTTGCGCGAGGCTCTTTGACGACTGGAACACTCTCCATAGGCAACCCAGAAAGGAGTGCGTTGCCCTTGCTATGAATGTGAAGAGTGCTTCCCGGGGGCCTATTTGTCCTAGGGCTCCTCAGAAGCCAGCGGCCGCTCTGGCGGCACAAAGCGGTCATCATGCGAAATTGGTGCCAGATCGACTGTCCTATGTGTCCCCAGGCGCATAGCAGAGTTAAGGCACTCCATTTCAGAGTATGGCTTCGTGGATACCACTGCACACCCAACTCTGCTGATGTGAAACACTGGACCTTACCTTGAGGCCTTAGGTCACCTTTCATTTGGCCGGAGCTGAATCTGGAGTGCAGTGGGATGAATTTCTAGAAAGGAATTGCCAGCACATTATTGACATTGAGAGAACGCAGCCTTGGCCCACAGCGACAATCCTGCAGTGAAGAGAAGTTGGGCCGCTAGTGCTGTTCAGGCAGCTTGGAAGACCAAAGCAAGTCGCTTCCAAACCGGGAGAATGCGACCGTTCCCATCAGTGTCCCCCTTTCACGCTTGATGACACAGCATGTTTATCTGAAGATTCTGCCTAGCCCTCTAGTACTAGGGAAAGACTGCCTCCTTCTGCTAAGAAAGGTTTTCACGTGGGGAGTGCTGTACGTGCAGAAGAGCATTCCCCCGCCGTGCAAAAGTTAGGCCTTGGTGAATCTGGAGGGTCCCAGAAGTCCAGCCTTGTCACAGGGAAAGCTGTCCGTTGTTTTCAGGCTGGAACTCCACATGTAGCTTCCGACTGCCGCAGGGAGGCACCTCTTGGGAGCCCACAGGTTTCATTTGTGAGGCACGGTGGTGTTTCTCAGAAGAATCCAAAGGCCTCCCTGGGGCATACCAGCATGGAATGTAAGGCTGCTTGGAACGGCGTTCCTGAGGCCGTTGGAATGCTGTACAATCGAGAGCTGTCGAGCGATCTGGGCAGGGCTTTGCCATTACCGCTGCACATTCACAGCATTAAAGCAAACGAACCCATTTGCTTCTGTTGGCTCAAACACAACAGAAGAGTTGGATGGCATTCAGTGCCCTTTCACAGATGTTACAACGAACGTGATTGCACGATGAGTCGTGAAAGACGCAACAGTGTGTCAGCATTCCTTGAACCCATGCTTCTCCGCTACTGTGGCATACCTAAGCATACTATGGGAGAAATCCGGACTTTTACTTGAGACCAGGGGTCCAATTTTTTGGCCAGCAAGCTCCAGTGTGCTCCTGGAGGAGCTCCCAGCAAGGAACTGAGACCAGCATGCCTCATACGAGTACACTCACAGTTCTTTCGGGACGCCGTCAGGTAGCAAAGAGAAGATGGGCAGCAGGAGTGTTTTTCAGGCAGCTTTCAAACCGCCACTGTCTCGCCTCCCACGGACGAAATTAAGGTTTTGCCAGGGTTGCCCGGTTTCAAACTGCAGCTCATAAGGTTATCCTCAGTAGTCTCTGACTACCTCAACGAAACACACGGGACCCACAGGGCCCTTCCATGGAGACCCTTTGGGCACGGGCACCTCTGCATAGGATAAACTGGGTAAGAATTTCAGTCCCTTAGCTAGGCCTCTGTGACCATGGCTCTTGCACATACCTAACCGTGTTAAGTATGAAAAATGTACTGGTCTTCAGGCTGGATGAAAAGCTCAGCTTTTGCTTCTGTGAGAGTGCTGTCCTGTGTCCCGGACTGAATCGTCAGCACATTGTGTATTAGCAGTGCAGTTCTGTTTCAGTTCCTGAGGCCGATCCACTTGCAAAAGAGTCTGCCAGACGCTGCTTGCGCGAGGCTCTTTGACGACTGGAACCCTCTCTATAGGCAACCCAGAAAGGAGTGCGTTGCCCTTGTTATGAATGTGAAGAGTGCTTCCCAGGGGCCTATTTGGCCTAGGGCTCCTCAGAAGCCAGCGGCCGCTCTGGCGGCACAAAGCGGTCATCATGCGAAATTGGTGCCAGATCGACTGTCCTATGTGTCCCCAGGGGCATAGCAGAGTTAAGGCACTCCATTTCAGAGTATGGCTTCGTGGATACCACTGCACACCCAACTCTGCTGATGTGAAACACTGGACCTTACCTTGAGGCCTTAGGTCACCTTTCATTTGGCCGGAGCTGAATCTGGAGTGCAGTGGGATGAATTTCTAGAAAGGAATTGCCAGCACATTATTGACATTGAGAGAACGCAGCCTTGGCCCACAGCGACAATCCTGCAGTGAAGAGAAGTTGGGCCGCTAGTGCTGTTCAGGCAGCTTGGAAGACCAAAGCAAGTCGCTTCCAAACCGGGAGAATGCGACCGTTCCCATCAGTGTCCCCCTTTCACGCTTGATGACACAGCATGTTTATCTGAAGATTCTGCCTAGCCCTCTAGTACTAGGGAAAGACTGCCTCCTTCTGCTAAGAAAGGTTTTCACGTGGGGAGTGCTGTACGTGCAGAAGAGCATTCCCCCGCCGTGCAAAAGTTAGGCCTTGGTGAATCTGGAGGGTCCCAGAAGTCCAGCCTTGTCACAGGGAAAGCTGTCCGTTGTTTTCAGGCTGGAACTCAACATGTAGCTTCCGACTGCCGCAGGGAGGCATCTCTTGGGAGCCCACAGGTTTCATTTGTGAGGCACGGTGGTGTTTCTCAGAAGAATCCAAAGGCCTCCCTGGGGCACACCAGCATGGAATGTAAGGCTGCTTGGAACGGCGTTCCTGAGGCCGTTGGAATGCTGTACAAACGAGAGCTGTCGAGCGATCCGGGCAGGGCTTTGCCATTACCGCTGCACATTCACAGCGTTAAAGCAAACGAACCCATTTGCTTCTGTTGGCTCAAACGCAACAGAAGAGTTGGACGGCATTCAGTGCCCTTTCAAAGATGTTACAACGAACGTGAGTGCACAAGGAGTCGTGAAAGATGCAACAGTGTGGCAGCATTCCTTGAACACATGCTTCTCCGCTACTATAGCATACCTAAGCTTACTATGGAAGAAATCTGAACTTTTACTTGAGACCAGGGGTCCAATTTTTTGGCCGGCAAGCTCCAGTGTGCTCCTGGAGGAGCTCCCAGCAAGGAACTGAGACCAGCATGCCTCATACGAGTACACTCACAGTTCTTTCGGGACGCCGTCAGGCAGCAAAGAGAAGATGGGCAGCAGGAGTGTTTTTCAGGCAGCTTTCAAACCGCCACTGTCTCGCCTACCACGGACGAAATTAAGGTTTTGCCAGGGTTGCCCGGTTTCAAACTGGAGCTCATAAGGTTATCCTCAGTAGTCTCTGACTACCTCAACGAAACACACGGGACCCACAGGGCCCTTCCATGGAGACCCTTTGGGCACGGACACCTCTGCATAGGATGAGCTGGGTAAGTATTTCAGTACCTTCGCTTGGCCTCTGTGACCATGGCTCTTGCACATACCTAACAGTGTTAAGTGTGAAAAATGTACTGGTCTTCAGGCTGGATGAAAAGCTCAGCTTTTGCTTCTGTGAGAGTGCTGTCCTGTGTCCCGGACTGAATCGTCAGCACAATGTGTATTAGCAGTGCAGTTCTGTTTCAGTCACCGAGACCGATCCACTTGCAAAGAGAGTCTGCCAGGCGCTGCTTGCGCGAGGCTCTTTGACGACTGGAACACTCTCCATAGGCAACCCAGAAAGGAGTGCGTTGCCCTTGCTATGAATGTGAAGAGTGCTTCCCGGGGGCCTATTTGGCCTAGGGCTCCTCAGAAGCCAGCGGCCGCTCTGGCGGCACAAAGCGGTCATCATGCGAAATTGGTGCCAGATCAACTGTCCTATGTGTCCCCAGGCGCATAGCAGAGTTAAGGCACTCCATTTCAGAGTATGGCTTCGTGGATACCACTGCACACCCAACTCTGCTGATGTGAAACACTGGACCTTACTTTGAGGCCTTAGGTCACCTTTCATTTGGCAGGAGCTGAATCTGGAGTGCAGTGGGATGAGTTTCTAGAAAGGAATTGCCAGCACATTATTGACATTGAGAGAACGCAGCCTTGGCCCACAGCGACAATCCTGCAGTGAAGAGAAGTTGGGCCGCTAGTGCTGTTCAGGCAGCTTGGAAGACCAAAGCAAGTCCCTTCCAAACCGGGAGAATGCGACCGTTCCCATCAGTGTCCCCCTTACACGCTTGATGACACAGCATGTTTATCTGAAGATTCTGCCTAGCCCTCTAGTACTAGGGAAAGACTGCCTCCTTCTGCTAAGAAAGGTTTTCACATGGGGAGTGCTGTACGTGCAGAAGAGCATTCCCCCGCCGTGCAAAAGTTAGGCCTTGGTGAATCTGGAGGGTCCCAGAAGTCCAGCCTTGTCACAGGGAAAGCTGTCCGTTGTTTTCAGGCTGGAACTCAACATGTAGCTTCCGACTGCCGCAGGGAGGCATCTCTTGGGAGCCCACAGGTTTCATTTGTGAGGCACGGTGGTGTTTCTCAGAAGAATCCAAAGGCCTCCCTGGGGCACACCAGCATGGAATGTAAGGCTGCTTGGAACGGCGTTCCTGAGGCCGTTGGAATGCTGTACAAACGAGAGCTGTCGAGCGATCCGGGCAGGGCTTTGCCATTACCGCTGCACATTCACAGCATTAAAGCAAACGAACCCATTTGCTTCTGTTGGCTCAAACGCAACAGAAGAGTTGGACGGCATTCAGTGCCCTTTCAAAGATGTTACAACGAACGTGAGTGCACAAGGAGTCGTGAAAGACGCAACAGTGTGGCAGCATTCCTTGAACACATGCTTCTCCGCTACTATAGCATACCTAAGCTTACTATGGAAGAAATCTGAACTTTTACTTGAGACCAGGGGTCCAATTTTTTGGCCGGCAAGCTCCAGTGTGCTCCTGGAGGAGCTCCCAGCAAGGAACTGAGACCAGCATGCCTCATACGAGTACACTCACAGTTCTTTCGGGACGCCGTCAGGCAGCAAAGAGAAGATGGGCAGCAGGAGTGTTTTTCAGGCAGCTTTCAAACCGCCACTGTCTCGCCTACCACGGACGAAATTAAGGTTTTGCCAGGGTTGCCCGGTTTCAAACTGGAGCTCATAAGGTTATCCTCAGTAGTCTCTGACTACCTCAAGGAAACACACGGGACCCACAGGGCCCTTCCATGGAGACCCTTTGGGCACGGACACCTCTGCATAGGATGAGCTGGGTAAGTATTTCAGTACCTTAGCTAGGCCTCTGTGACCATGGCTCTTGCACATACCTAACAGTGTTAAGTGTGAAAAATGTACTGGTCTTCAGGCTGGATGAAAAGCTCAGCTTTTGCTTCTGTGAGAGTGCTGTCCTGTGTCCCGGACTGAATCGTCAGCACAATGTGTATTAGCAGTGCAGTTCTGTTTCAGTCACCGAGACCGATCCACTTGCAAAGAGAGTCTGCCAGGCGCTGCTTGCGCGAGGCTCTTTGACGACTGGAACACTCTCCATAGGCAACCCAGAAAGGAGTGCGTTGCCCTTGCTATGAATGTGAAGAGTGCTTCCCGGGGGCCTATTTGGCCTAGGGCTCCTCAGAAGCCAGCGGCCGCTCTGGCGGCACAAAGCGGTCATCATGCGAAATTGGTGCCAGATCGACTGTCCTATGTGTCCCCAGGCGCATAGCAGAGTTAAGGCACTCCATTTCAGAGTATGGCTTCGTGGATACCACTGCACACCCAACTCTGCTGATGTGAAACACTGGACCTTACTTTGAGGCCTTAGGTCACCTTTCATTTGGCAGGAGCTGAATCTGGAGTGCAGTGGGATGAGTTTCTAGAAAGGAATTGCCAGCACATTATTGACATTGAGAGAACGCAGCCTTGGCCCACAGCGACAAACCTGCAGTGAAGAGAAGTTGGGCCGCTAGTGCTGTTCAGGCAGCTTGGAAGACCAAAGCAAGTCGCTTCCAAACCGGGAGAATGCGACCGTTCCCATCAGTGTCCCCCTTTCACGCTTGATGACACTGCATGTTTATCTGAAGATTCTGCCTAGCCCTCTAGTACTAGGGAAAGACTGCCTCCTTCTGCTAAGAAAGGTTTTCACGTGGGGAGTGCTGTACGTGCAGAAGAGCATTCCCCCGCCGTGCAAAAGTTAGGCCTTGGTGAATCTGGAGGGTCCCAGAAGTCCAGCCTTGTCACAGGGAAAGCTGTCCGTTGTTTTCAGGCTGGAACTCAACATGTAGCTTCCGACTGCCGCAGGGAGGCATCTCTTGGGAGCCCACAGGTTTCATTTGTGAGGCACGGTGGTGTTTCTCAGAAGAATCCAAAGGCCTCCCTGGGGCACACCAGCATGGAATGTAAGGCTGCTTGGAACGGCGTTCCTGAGGCCGTTGGAATGCTGTACAAACGAGAGCTGTCGAGCGATCCGGGCAGGGCTTTGCCATTACCGCTGCACATTCACAGCGTTAAAGCAAACGAACCCATTTGCTTCTGTTGGCTCAAACGCAACAGAAGAGTTGGACGGCATTCAGTGCCCTTTCAAAGATGTTACAACGAACGTGAGTGCACAAGGAGTCGTGAAAGATGCAACAGTGTGGCAGCATTCCTTGAACACATGCTTCTCCGCTACTATAGCATACCTAAGCTTACTATGGAAGAAATCTGAACTTTTACTTGAGACCAGGGGTCCAATTTTTTGGCCGGCAAGCTCCAGTGTGCTCCTGGAGGAGCTCCCAGCAAGGAACTGAGACCAGCATGCCTCATACGAGTACACTCACAGTTCTTTCGGGACGCCGTCAGGCAGCAAAGAGAAGATGGGCAGCAGGAGTGTTTTTCAGGCAGCTTTCAAACCGCCACTGTCTCGCCTCCCACGGACGAAATTAAGGTTTTGCCAGGGTTGCCCGGTTTCAAACTGGAGCTCATAAGGTTATCCTCAGTAGTCTCTGACTACCTCAAGGAAACACACGGGACCCACAGGGCCCTTCCATGGAGACCCTTTGGGCACGGACACCTCTGCATAGGATGAGCTGGGTAAGTATTTCAGTACCTTCGCTTGGCCTCTGTGACCATGGCTCTTGCACATACCTAACAGTGTTAAGTGTGAAAAATGTACTGGTCTTCAGGCTGGATGAAAAGCTCAGCTTTTGCTTCTGTGAGAGTGCTGTCCTGTGTCCCGGACTGAATCGTCAGCACAATGTGTATTAGCAGTGCAGTTCTGTTTCAGTCACCGAGACCGATCCACTTGCAAAGAGAGTCTGCCAGGCGCTGCTTGCGCGAGGCTCTTTGACGACTGGAACACTCTCCATAGGCAACCCAGAAAGGAGTGCGTTGCCCTTGCTATGAATGTGAAGAGTGCTTCCCGGGGGCCTATTTGGCCTAGGGCTCCTCAGAAGCCAGCGGCCGCTCTGGCGGCACAAAGCGGTCATCATGCGAAATTGGTGCCAGATCGACTGTCCTATGTGTCCCCAGGCGCATAGCAGAGTTAAGGCACTCCATTTCAGAGTATGGCTTCGTGGATACCACTGCACACCCAACTCTGCTGATGTGAAACACTGGACCTTACTTTGAGGCCTTAGGTCACCTTTCATTTGGCAGGAGCTGCATCTGGAGTGCAGTGGGATGAGTTTCTAGAAAGGAATTGCCAGCACATTATTGACATTGAGAGAACGCAGCCTTGGCCCACAGCGACAATCCTGCAGTGAGGAGAAGTTGGGCCGCTAGTGCTGTTCAGGCAGCTTGGAAGCCCAAAGCAACTCACTTCCAAACCGGGAGAATGCTACCGTTCCCATCAGTGTCCCCCTTTCACGCTTGATGACACAGCATGTTTATCTGAAGATTCTGCCTAGCCCTCTAGTACTAGGGAAAGACTGCCTCCTTCTGCTAAGAAAGGTTTTCACGTGGGGAGTGCTGTACGTGCAGAAGAGCATTCCCCCGCCGTGCAAAAGTTAGGCCTTGGTGAATCTGGAGGGTCCCAGAAGTCCAGCCTTGTCACAGGGAAAGCTGTCCGTTGTTTTCAGGCTGGAACTCAACATGTAGCTTCCGACTGCCGCAGGGAGGCACCTCTTGGGAGCCCACAGTTTTCACTTGTGAGGCACAGTGGTGTTTCTCAGAACAATCCAAAGGCCTCCCTGGGGCACACCAGCATGGAATGTAAGGCTGCTTGGAACGGCGTTCCTGAGGCCGTTGGAATGCTGTACAAACGAGAGCTGTCGAGCGATCCGGGCAGGGCTTTGCCAGTACCGCTGCACATTCACAGCATTAAAGCAAACGAACCCATTTGCTTCTGTTGGCTCAAACGCAACAGAAGAGTTGGACGGCATTCAGTGCCCTTTCACAGATGTTACAACGAACGTGAGTGCACAATGAGTCGTGAAAGACGCAACAGTGTGGCAGCATTCCTTGAACACATGCTTCTCCGCTACTGTGGCATACCTAAGCATACTATGGGCGAAATCCGGACTCTTACTTGAGGTCAGGGGTCCAGTTTCTTGGCCGGCAAGCTCCATTGTGCTCCTGGAGGAGCTCCCAGCAAGGAACTGAGACCAGCATGCCTCATACGAGTACACTCACAGTTCTTTCGGGACGCCGTCAGGTAGCAAAGAGAAGATGGGCAGCAGGAGTGTTTTTCAGGCAGCTTTCAAACCGCCACTGTCTCGCCTACCACGGACGAAATTAAGGTTTTGCCAGGGTTGCCCGGTTTCAAACTGGAGCTCATAAGGTTATCCTCAGTAGTCTCTGACTACCTCAAGGAAACACACGGGACCCACAGGGCCCTTCCATGGAGACCCTTTGGGCACGGACACCTCTGCATAGGATGAGCTGGGTAAGTATTTCAGTACCTTAGCTAGGCCTCTGTGACCATGGCTCTTGCACATACCTAACAGTGTTAAGTGTGAAAAATGTACTGGTCTTCAGGCTGGATGAAAAGCTCAGCTTTTGCTTCTGTGAGAGTGCTGTCCTGTGTCCCGGACTGAATCGTCAGCACAATGTGTATTAGCAGTGCAGTTCTGTTTCAGTCACCGAGACCGATCCACTTGCAAAGAGAGTCTGCCAGGCGCTGCTTGCGCGAGGCTCTTTGACGACTGGAACTCTCTCCATAGGCAACCCAGAAAGGAGTGCGTTGCCCTTGTTATGAATGTGAAGAGTGCTTCCCGGGGGCCTATTTGGCCTAGGGCTCCTCAGAAGCCAGCGGCCGCTCTGGCGGCACAAAGCGGTCATCATGCGAAATTGGTGCCAGATCGACTGTCCTATGTTTCCCCAGGCACATAGCAGAGTTAAGGCAATCCATTTCAGAGTATGGCTTCGTGGATACCACTGCACACCCAACTCTGCTGATGTGAAACACTGGACCTTACCTTGAGGCCTTAGGTCACCTTTCATTTGGCCGGAGCTGAATCTGGAGTGCAGTGGGATGAGTTTCTAGAAAGGAATTGCCAGCACATTATTGACATTGAGAGAACGCAGCCTTGGCCCACAGCGACAATCCTGCAGTGAGGAGAAGTGGGGCCGCTAGTGCTGTTCAGGCAGCTTGGAAGCCCAAAGCAACTCACTTCCAAACCGGGAGAATGCGACCGTTCCCATCAGTGTCCCCCTTTCACGCTTGATGACACAGCATGTTTATCTGAAGATTCTGCCTAGCCCTCTAGTACTAGGGAAAGACTGCCTCCTTCTGCTAAGAAAGGTTTTCACGTGGGGAGTGCTGTACGTGCAGAAGAGCATTCCCCCGCCGTGCAAAAGTTAGGCCTTGGTGAATCTGGAGGGTCCCAGAAGTCCAGCCTTGTCACAGGGAAAGCTGTCCGTTGTTTTCAGGCTGGAACTCAACATGTAGCTTCCGACTGCCGCAGGGAGGCATCTCTTGGGAGCCCACAGGTTTCATTTGTGAGGCACGGTGGTGTTTCTCAGAAGAATCCAAAGGCCTCCCTGGGGCACACCAGCATGGAATGTAAGGCTGCTTGGAACGGCGTTCCTGAGGCCGTTGGAATGCTGTACAAACGAGAGCTGTCGAGCGATCCGGGCAGGGCTTTGCCATTACCACTGCAGATTCACAGCGTTAAAGCAAATGAACCCATTTGCTTCTGTTGGCTCAAACGCAACAGAAGAGTTGGACGGCATTCAGTGCCCTTTCAAAGATGTTACAACGAATGTGAGTGCACAAGGAGTCGTGAAAGACGCAACAGTGTGGCAGCATTCCTTGAACACATGCTTCTCCGCTATTATGGCATACCTAAGCTTACTATGGAAGAAATCTGAACTTTTACTTGAGACCAGGGGTCCAATTTTTTGGCCGGCAAGCTCCAGTGTGCTCCTGGAGGAGCTCCCAGCAAGGAACTGAGACCAGCATGCCTCATACGAGTACACTCACAGTTCTTTCGGGACGCCGTCAGGCAGCAAAGAGAAGATGGGCAGCAGGAGTGTTTTTCAGGCAGCTTTCAAACCGCCACTGTCTCGCCTACCACGGACGAAATTAAAGTTTTGCCAGGGTTGCCCGGTTTCAAACTGGAGCTCATAAGGTTATCCTCAGTAGTCTCTGACTACCTCAAGGAAACACACGGGACCCACAGGGCCCTTCCATGGAGACCCTTTGGGCACGGACACCTCTGCATAGGATGAGCTGGGTAAGTATTTCAGTAACTTCGCTAGGCCTCTGTGACCATGGCTCTTGCACATACCTAACAGTGTTAAGTGTGAAAAATGTACTGGTGTTCAGGCTGGATGAAAAGCTCAGCTTTTGCTTCTGTGAGAGTGCTGTCCTGTGTCCCGGACTGAATCGTCAGCACATTGTGTATTAGCAGTGCAGTTCTGTTTCAGTCCCTGAGGCCGATCCACTTGCAAAGAGAGTCTGCCAGACGCTGCTTGCGCGAGGCTCTTTGACGACTGGAACACTCTCCATAGGCAACCCAGAAAGGAGTGCGTTGCCCTTGCTATGAATGTGAAGAGTGCTTCCCGGGGGCCTATTTGGCCTAGGGCTCCTCAGAAGCCAGCGCCGCTCTGGCGGCACAAAGCGGTCATCATGCGAAATTGGTGCACGATCGACTGTCCTATGTGTCCCCAGGGGCATAGCAGAGTTAAGGCACTCCATTTCAGAGTATGGCTTCGTGGATACCACTGCACACCCAACTCTGCTGATGTGAAACACTGGACCTTACCTTGAGGCCTTAGGTCACCTTTCATTTGGCCGGAGCTGGATCTGGAGTGCAGTGGGATGAGTTTCTAGAAAGGAATTGCCAGCACATTATTGACATTGAGAGAACGCAGCCTTGGCCCACAGCGACAATCCTGCAGTGAAGAGAAGTTGGGCCGCTAGTGCTGTTCAGGCAGCTTGGAAGACCAAAGCAAGTCCCTTCCAAACCGGGAGAATGCGACCGTTCCCATCAGTGTCCCCCTTTCACGCTTGATGACACAGCATGTTTATCTGAAGATTCTGCCTAGCCCTCTAGTACTAGGGAAAGACTGCCTCCTTCTGCTAAGAAAGGTTTTCACGTGGGGAGTGCTGTACGTGCAGAAGGGCATTCCCCCGCCGTGCAAAAGTTAGGCCTTGGTGAATCTGGAGGGTCCCAGAAGTCCAGCCTTGTCACAGGGAAAACTGTCCGTTGTTTTCAGGCTGGAACTCAACATGTAGCTTCCGACTGCCGCAGGGAGGCATCTCTTGGGAGCCCACAGGTTTCATTTGTGAGGCACGGTGGTGTTTCTCAGAAGAATCCAAAGGCCTCCCTGGGGCACAACAGCATGGAATGTAAGGCTGCTTGGAACGGCGTTCCTGAGGCCGTTGGAATGCTGTACAAACGAGAGCTGTCGAGCGATCCGGGCAGGGCTTTGCCATTACCGCTGCACATTCACAGCGTTAAAGCAAACGAACCCATTTGCTTCTGTTGGCTCAAACGCAACAGAAGAGTTGGACGGCATTCAGTGCCCTTTCAAAGATGTTACAAGGAACGTGAGTGCACAAGGAGTCGTGAAAGACGCAACAGTGTGGCAGCATTCCTTGAACACATGCTTCTCCGCTACTATGGCATACCTAAGCTTACTATGGAAGAAATCTGAACTTTTACTTGAGACCAGGGGTCCAATTTTTTGGCCGGCAAGCTCCAGTGTGCTCCTGGAGGAGCTCCCAGCAAGGAACTGAGACCAGCATGCCTCATACGAGTACACTCACAGTTCTTTCGGGACGCCGTCAGGTAGCAAAGAGAAGATGGGCAGCAGGAGTGTTTTTCAGGCAGCTTTCAAACCGCCACTGTCTCGCCTACCATGGACGAAATTAAGGTTTTGCCAGGGTTGCCCGGTTTCAAACTGGAGCTCATAAGGTTATCCTCAGTAGTCTCTGACTACCTCAAGGAAACACACGGGACCCACAGGGCCCTTCCATGGAGACCCTTTGGGCACGGACACCTCTGCATAGGATGAGCTGGGTAAGTATTTCAGTACCTTAGCTAGGCCTCTGTGACCATGGCTCTTGCACATACCTAACAGTGTTAAGTGTGAAAAATGGACTGGTCTTCAGGCTGGATGAAAAGCTCAGCTTTTGCTTCTGTGAGAGTGCTGTCCTGTGTCCCGGACTGAATCATCAGCACAATGTGTATTAGCAGTGCAGTTCTGTTTCAGTCACCGAGACCGATCCACTTGCAAAGAGAGTCTGCCAGGCGCTGCTTGCACGAGGCTCTTTGACGACTGGAACTCTCTCCATAGGCAAGCCAGAAAGGAGTGCGTTGCCCTTGCTATGAATGTGAAGAGTGCTTCCCGGGGGCCTATTTGGCCTAGGGCTCCTCAGAAGCCAGCGGCCGCTCTGGCGGCACAAAGCGGTCATCATGCGAAATTGGTGCCAGATCGACTGTCCTATGTGTCCCCAGGCGCATAGCAGAGTTAAGGCAATCCATTTCAGAGTATGGCTTCGTGGATACCACTGCACACCCAACTCTGCTGATGTGAAACACTGGACCTTACCTTGAGGCCTTAGGTCACCTTTCATTTGGCCGGAGCTGAATCTGGAGTGCAGTGGGATGAGTTTCTAGAAAGGAATTGCCAGCACATTATTGACATTGAGAGAACGCAGCCTTGGCCCACAGCGACAATCCTGCAGTGAGGAGAAGTGGGGCCGCTAGTGCTGTTCAGGCAGCTTGGAAGCCCAAAGCAACTCACTTCCAAACCGGGAGAATGCTACCATTCCCATCAGTGTCCCCCTTTCACGCTTGATGACACAGCATGTTTATCTGAAGATTCTGCCTAGCCCTCTAGTACTAGGGAAAGACTGCCTCCTTCTGCTAAGAAAGGTTTTCACGTGGGGAGTGCTGTACGTGCAGAAGAGCATTCCCCCGCCGTGCAAAAGTTAGGCCTTGGTGAATCTGGAGGGTCCCAGAAGTCCAGCCTTGTCACAGGGAAAGCTGTCCGTTGTTTTCAGGCTGGAACTCAACATGTAGCTTCCGACTGCCGCAGGGAGGCATCTCTTGGGAGCCCACAGGTTTCATTTGTGAGGCACGGTGGTGTTTCTCAGAAGAATCCAAAGGCCTCCCTGGGGCACACCAGCATTGAATGTAAGGCTGCTTGGAACGGCGTTCCTGAGGCCGTTGGAATGCTGTACAAACGAGAGCTGTCGAGCGATCCGGGCAGGGCTTTGCCATTACCACTGCAGATTCACAGCGTTAAAGCAAACGAACCCATTTGCTTCTGTTGGCTCAAACGCAACAGAAGAGTTGGACGGCATTCAGTGCCCTTTCAAAGATGTTACAACGAACGTGAGTGCACAAGGAGTCGTGAAAGACGCAACAGTGTGGCAGCATTCCTTGAACACATGCTTCTCCGCTATTATGGCATACCTAAGCTTACTATGGAAGAAATCTGAACTTTTACTTGAGACCAGGGGTCCAATTTTTTGGCCGGCAAGCTCCAGTGTGCTCCTGGAGGAGCTCCCAGCAAGGAACTGAGACCAGCATGCCTCATACGAGTACACTCACAGTTCTTTCGGGACGCCGTCAGGCAGCAAAGAGAAGATGGGCAGCAGGAGTGTTTTTCAGGCAGCTTTCAAACCGCCACTGTCTCGCCTACCACGGACGAAATTAAGGTTTTGCCAGGGTTGCCCGGTTTCAAACTGGAGCTCATAAGGTTATCCTCAGTAGTCTCTGACTACCTCAAGGAAACACACGGGACCCACAGGGCCCTTCCATGGAGACCCTTTGGGCACGGACACCTCTGCATAGGATGAGCTGGGTAAGTATTTCAGTAACTTCGCTAGGCCTCTGTGACCATGGCTCTTGCACATACCTAACAGTGTTAAGTGTGAAAAATGTACTGGTCTTCATGCTGGATGAAAAGCTCAGCTTTTGCTTCTGTGAGAGTGCTGTCCTGTGTCCCGGACTGAATCGTCAGCACATTGTGTATTAGCAGTGCAGTTCTGTTTCAGTCCCTGAGGCCGATCCACTTGCAAAGAGAGTCTGCCAGACGCTGCTTGCGCGAGGCTCTTTGACGACTGGAACACTCTCCATAGGCAAGCCAGAAAGGAGTGCGTTGCCCTTGTTATGAATGTGAAGAGTGCTTCCCAGGGGCCTATTTGGCCTAGGGCTCCTCAGAAGCCAGCGGCCGCTCTGGCGGCACAAAGCGGTCATCATGCGAAATTGGTGCCAGATCGACTGCCTATGTGTCCCCAGGCGCATAGCAGAGTTAAGGCAATCCATTTCAGAGTATGGCTTCGTGGATACCACTGCACACCCAACTCTGCTGATGTGAAACACTGGACCTTACCTTGAGGCCTTAGGTCACCTTTCATTTGGCCGGAGCTGGATCTGGAGTGCAGTGGGATGAGTTTCTAGAAAGGAATTGCCAGCACATTATTGACATTGAGAGAACGCAGCCTTGGCCCACAGCGACAATCCTGCAGTGAAGAGAAGTTGGGCCGCTAGTGCTGTTCAGGCAGCTTGGAAGACCAAAGCAAGTCGCTTCCAAACCGGGAGAATGCGACCGTTCCCATCAGTGTCCCCCTTTCACGCTTGATGACACAGCATGTTTATCTGAAGATTCTGCCTAGCCCTCTAGTACTAGGGAAAGACTGCCTCCTTCTGCTAAGAAAGGTTTTCACGTGGGGAGTGCTGTACGTGCAGAAGGGCATTCCCCCGCCGTGCAAAAGTTAGGCCTTGGTGAATCTGGAGGGTCCCAGAAGTCCAGCCTTGTCACAGGGAAAACTGTCCGTTGTTTTCAGGCTGGAACTCAACATGTAGCTTCCGACTGCCGCAGGGAGGCATCTCTTGGGAGCCCACAGGTTTCATTTGTGAGGCACGGTGGTGTTTCTCAGAAGAATCCAAAGGCCTCCCTGGGGCACAACAGCATGGAATGTAAGGCTGCTTGGAACGGCGTTCCTGAGGCCGTTGGAATGCTGTACAAACGAGAGCTGTCGAGCGATCCGGGCAGGGCTTTGCCATTACCGCTGCACATTCACAGCGTTAAAGCAAACGAACCCATTTGCTTCTGTTGGCTCAAACGCAACAGAAGAGTTGGACGGCATTCAGTGCCCTTTCAAAGATGTTAGAAGGAACGTGAGTGCACAAGGAGTCGTGAAAGACGCAACAGTGTGGCAGCATTCCTTGAACACATGCTTCTCCGCTACTATGGCATACCTAAGCTTACTATGGAAGAAATCTGAACTTTTACTTGAGACCAGGGGTCCAATTTTTTGGCCGGCAAGCTCCAGTGTGCTCCTGGAGGAGCTCCCAGCAAGGAACTGAGACCAGCATGCCTCATACGAGTACACTCACAGTTCTTTCGGGACGCCGTCAGGTAGCAAAGAGAAGATGGGCAGCAGGAGTGTTTTTCAGGCAGCTTTCAAACCGCCACTGTCTCGCCTACCATGGACGAAATTAAGGTTTTTCCAGGGTTGCCCGGTTTCAAACTGGAGCTCATAAGGTTATCCTCAGTAGTCTCTGACTACCTCAAGGAAACACACGGGACCCACAGGGCCCTTCCATGGAGACCCTTTGGGCACGGACACCTCTGCATAGGATGAGCTGGGTAAGTATTTCAGTACCTTAGCTAGGCCTCTGTGACCATGGCTCTTGCACATACCTAACAGTGTTAAGTGTGAAAAATGTACTGGTCTTCAGGCTGGATGAAAAGCTCAGCTTTTGCTTCTGTGAGAGTGCTGTCCTGTGTCCCGGACTGAATCGTCAGCACAATGTGTATTAGCAGTGCAGTTCTGTTTCAGTCACCGAGACCGATCCACTTGCAAAGAGAGTCTGCCAGGCGCTGCTTGCGCGAGGCTCTTTGACGACTGGAACTCTCTCCATAGGCAACCCAGAAAGGAGTGCGTTGCCCTTGTTATGAATGTGAAGAGTGCTTCCCGGGGGCCTATTTGGCCTAGGGCTCCTCAGAAGCCAGCGGCCGCTCTGGCGGCACAAAGCGGTCATCATGCGAAATTGGTGCCAGATCGACTGTCCTATGTTTCCCCAGGCACATAGCAGAGTTAAGGCAATCCATTTCAGAGTATGGCTTCGTGGATACCACTGCACACCCAACTCTGCTGATGTGAAACACTGGACCTTACCTTGAGGCCTTAGGTCACCTTTCATTTGGCCGGAGCTGAATCTGGAGTGCAGTGGGATGAGTTTCTAGAAAGGAATTGCCAGCACATTATTGACATTGAGAGAACGCAGCCTTGGCCCACAGCGACAATCCTGCAGTGAGGAGAAGTGGGGCCGCTAGTGCTGTTCAGGCAGCTTGGAAGCCCAAAACAACTCACTTCCAAACCGGGAGAATGCTACCGTTCCCATCAGTGTCCCCCTTTCACGCTTGATGACACAGCATGTTTATCTGAAGATTCTGCCTAGCCCTCTAGTACTAGGGAAAGACTGCCTCCTTCTGCTAAGAAAGGTTTTCACGTGGGGAGTGCTGTACGTGCAGAAGAGCATTCCCCCGCCGTGCAAAAGTTAGGCCTTGGTGAATCTGGAGGGTCCCAGAAGTCCAGCCTTGTCACAGGGAAAGCTGTCCGTTGTTTTCAGGCTGGAACTCAACATGTAGCTTCCGACTGCCGCAGGGAGGCATCTCTTGGGAGCCCACAGGTTTCATTTGTGAGGCACGGTGGTGTTTCTCAGAAGAATCCAAAGGCCTCCCTGGGGCACACCAGCATTGAATGTAAGGCTGCTTGGAACGGCGTTCCTGAGGCCGTTGGAATGCTGTACAAACGAGAGCTGTCGAGCGATCCGGGCAGGGCTTTGCCATTACCACTGCAGATTCACAGCGTTAAAGCAAACGAACCCATTTGCTTCTGTTGGCTCAAATGCAACAGAAGAGTTGGACGGCATTCAGTGCCCTTTCAAAGATGTTACAACGAACGTGAGTGCACAAGGAGTCGTGAAAGACGCAACAGTGTGGCAGCATTCCTTGAACACATGCTTCTCCGCTATTATGGCATACCTAAGCTTACTATGGAAGAAATCTGAACTTTTACTTGAGACCAGGGGTCCAATTTTTTGGCCGGCAAGCTCCAGTGTGCTCCTGGAGGAGCTCCCAGCAAGGAACTGAGACCAGCATGCCTCATACGAGTACACTCACAGTTCTTTCGGGACGCCGTCAGGCAGCAAAGAGAAGATGGGCAGCAGGAGTGTTTTTCAGGCAGCTTTCAAACCGCCACTGTCTCGCCTACCACGGACGAAATTAAGGTTTTGCCAGGGTTGCCCGGTTTCAAACTGGAGCTCATAAGGTTATCCTCAGTAGTCTCTGACTACCTCAAGGAAACACACGGGACCCACAGGGCCCTTCCATGGAGACCCTTTGGGCACGGACACCTCTGCATAGGATGAGCTGGGTAAGTATTTCAGTAACTTCGCTAGGCCTCTGTGACCATGGCTCTTGCACATACCTAACAGTGTTAAGTGTGAAAAATGTACTGGTCTTCAGGCTGGATGAAAAGCTCAGCTTTTGCTTCTGTGAGAGTGCTGTCCTGTGTCCCGGACTGAATCGTCAGCACATTGTGTATTAGCAGTGCAGTTCTGTTTCAGTCCCTGAGGCCGATCCACTTGCAAAGAGAGTCTGCCAGACGCTGCTTGCGCGAGGCTCTTTGACGACTGGAACACTCTCCATAGGCAAGCCAGAAAGGAGTGCGTTGCCCTTGTTATGAATGTGAAGAGTGCTTCCCAGGGGCCTATTTGGCCTAGGGCTCCTCAGAAGCCAGCGGCCGCTCTGGCGGCACAAAGCGGTCATCATGCGAAATTGGTGCCAGATCGACTGCCTATGTGTCCCCAGGCGCATAGCAGAGTTAAGGCAATCCATTTCAGAGTATGGCTTCGTGGATACCACTGCACACCCAACTCTGCTGATGTGAAACACTGGACCTTACCTTGAGGCCTTAGGTCACCTTTCATTTGGCCGGAGCTGAATCTGGAGTGCAGTGGGATGAGTTTCTAGAAAGGAATTGCCAGCACATTATTGACATTGAGAGAACGCAGCCTTGGCCCACAGTGACAATCCTGCAGTGAGGAGAAGTGGGGCCGCTAGTGCTGTTCAGGCAGCTTGGAAGCCCAAAGCAACTCACGTCCAAACCGGGAGAATGCTACCGTTCCCATCAGTGTCCCCCTTTCACGCTTGATGACACAGCATGTTTATCTGAAGATTCTGCCTAGCCCTCTAGTACTAGGGAAAGACTGCCTGCTTCTGCTAAGAAAGGTTTCACGTGGGGAGTGCTGTACGTGCAGAAGAGCATTCCCCCGCCGTGCAAAAGTTAGGCCTTGGTGAATCTGGAGGGTGCCAGAAGTCCAGCCTTGTCACAGGGAAAGCTGTCCGTTGTTTTCAGGCTGGAACTCAACATGTAGCTTCCGACTGCCGCAGGGAGGCATCTCTTGGGAGCCCACAGGTTTCATTTGTGAGGCATGGTGGTGTTTCTCAGAAGAATCCAAGGGCCTCCCTGGGGCACGCCAGCATTGAATGTAAGGCTGCTTGGAACGGCGTTCCTGAGGCCGTTGGAATGCTGTACAAACGAGAGCTGTCGAGCGATCCGGGCAGGGCTTTGCCATTACCGCTGCACATTCACAGCGTTAAAGCAAACGAACCCATTTGCTTCTGTTGGCTCAAATGCAACAGAAGAGTTGGACGGCATTCAGTGCCCTTTCAAAGATGTTACAATGAACGTGAGTGCACAAGGAGTCGTGAAAGACGCAACAGTGTGGCAGCATTCCTTGAACACATGCTTCTCCGCTACTATGGCATACCTAAGCTTACTATGGAAGAAATCTGAACTTTTACTTGAGACCAGGGGTCCAATTTTTTGGCCGGCAAGCTCCAGTGTGCTCCTGGAGGAGCTCCCAGCAAGGAACTGAGACCAGCATGCCTCATACGAGTACACTCACAGTTCTTTCGGGACGCCGTCAGGCAGCAAAGAGAAGATGGGCAGCAGGAGTGTTTTTCAGGCAGCTTTCAAACCGCCACTGTCTCGCCTACCATGGACGAAATTAAGGTTTTGCCAGGGTTGCCCGGTTTCAAACTGGAGCTCATAAGGTTATCCTCAGTAGTCTCTGACTACCTCAAGGAAACACACGGGACCCACAGGGCCCTTCCATGGAGACCCTTTGGGCACGGACACCTCTGCATAGGATGAGCTGGGTAAGTATTTCAGTACCTTAGCTAGGCCTCTGTGACCATGGCTCTTGCACATACCTAACAGTGTTAAGTGTGAAAAATGGACTGGTCTTCAGGCTGGATGAAAAGCTCAGCTTTTGCTTCTGTGAGAGTGCTGTCCTGTGTCCCGGACTGAATCGTCAGCACAATGTGTATTAGCAGTGCAGTTCTGTTTCAGTCACCGAGACCGATCCACTTGCAAAGAGAGTCTGCCAGGCGCTGCTTGCGCGAGGCTCTTTGACGACTGGAACTCTTTCCATAGGCAACCCAGAAAGGTGTGCGTTGCCCTTGCTATGAATGTGAAGAGTGCTTCCCGGGGGCCTATTTGGCCTAGGGCTCCTCAGAAGCCAGCGGCCGCTCTGGCGGCACAAAGCGGTCATCATGCGAAATTGGTGCCAGATCGACTGTCCTATGTGTCCCCAGGCGCATAGCAGAGTTAAGGCAATCCATTTCAGAGTATGGCTTCGTGGATACCACTGCACACCCAACTCTGCTGATGTGAAACACTGGACCTTACCTTGAGGCCTTAGGTCACCTTTCATTTGGCCGGAGCTGAATCTGGAGTGCAGTGGGATGAGTTTCTAGAAAGGAATTGCCAGCACATTATTGACATTGAGAGAACGCAGCCTTGGCCCACAGCGACAATCCTGCAGTGAGGAGAAGTGGGGCCGCTAGTGCTGTTCAGGCAGCTTGGAAGCCCAAAGCAACTCACTTCCAAACCGGGAGAATGCTACCGTTCCCATCAGTGTCCCCCTTTCACGCTTGATGACACAGCATGTTTATCTGAAGATTCTGCCTAGCCCTCTAGTACTAAGGAAAGACTGCCTCCTTCTGCTAAGAAAGGTTTTCACGTGGGGAGTGCTGTACGTGCAGAAGAGCATTCCCCCGCCGTGCAAAAGTTAGGCCTTGGTGAATCTGGAGGGTGCCAGAAGTCCAGCCTTGTCACAGGGAAAGCTGTCCGTTGTTTTCAGGCTGGAACTCAACATGTAGCTTCCGACTGCCGCAGGGAGGCATCTCTTGGGAGCCCACAGGTTTCATTTGTGAGGCATGGTGGTGTTTCTCAGAAGAATCCAAGGGCCTCCCTGGGGCACACCAGCATGGAATGTAAGGCTGCTTGGAACGGCGTTCCTGAGGCCGTTGGAATGCTGTACAAACGAGAGCTGTCGAGCGATCCGGGCAGGGCTTTGCCATTACCGCTGCACATTCACAGCGTTAAAGCAAACGAACCCATTTGCTTCTGTTGGCTCAAACGCAACAGAAGAGTTGGACGGCATTCAGTGCCCTTTCAAAGATGTTACAACGAACGTGAGTGCACAAGGAGTCGTGAAAGACGCAACAGTGTGGCAGCATTCCTTGAACACATGCTTCTCCGCTACTATGGCATACCTAAGCTTACTATGGAAGAAATCTGAACTTTTACTTGAGACCAGGGGTCCAATTTTTTGGCCGGCAAGCTCCAGTGTGCTCCTGGAGGAGCTCCCAGCAAGGAACTGAGACCAGCATGCCTCATACGAGTACACTCACAGTTCTTTCGGGACGCCGTCAGGCAGCAAAGAGAAGATGGGCAGCAGGAGTGTTTTTCAGGCAGCTTTCAAACCGCCACTGTCTCGCCTACCATGGACGAAATTAAGGTTTTGCCAGGGTTGCCCGGTTTCAAACTGGAGCTCATAAGGTTATCCTCAGTAGTCTCTGACTACCTCAAGGAAACACACGGGACCCACAGGGCCCTTCCATGGAGACCCTTTGGGCACGGACACCTCTGCATAGGATGAGCTGGGTAAGTATTTCAGTACCTTAGCTAGGCCTCTGTGACCATGGCTCTTGCACATACCTAACAGTGTTAAGTGTGAAAAATGTACTGGTCTTCAGGCTGGATGAAAAGCTCAGCTTTTGCTTCTGTGAGAGTGCTGTCCTGTGTCCCAGACTGAATCGTCAGCACATTGTGTATTAGCAGTGCAGTTCTGTTTCAGTCCCTGAGGCCGATCCACTTGCAAAGAGAGTCTGCCAGACGCTGCTTGCGCGAGGCTCTTTGACGACTGGAACACTCTCCATAGGCAACCCAGAAAGGAGTGCGTTGCCCTTGTTATGAATGTGAAGAGTGCTTCCCAGGGGCCTATTTGGCCTAGGGCTCCTCAGAAGCCAGCGGCCGCTCTGGCGGCACAAAGCGGTCATCATGCGAAATTGGTGCCAGATCGACTGTCCTATGTGTCCCCAGGGGCATAGCAGAGTTAAGGCACTCCATTTCAGAGTATGGCTTCGTGGATACCACTGCACACCCAACTCTGCTGATGTGAAACACTGGACCTTACCTTGAGGCCTTAGGTCACCTTTCATTTGGCAGGAGCTGAATCTGGAGTGCAGTGGGATGAGTTTCTGGAAAGGAATTGCCAGCACATAATTGACATTGAGAGAACGCAGCCTTGGCCCACAGCGACAATCCTGCAGTGAGGAGAAGTGGGGCCGCTAGTGCTGTTCAGGCAGCTTGGAAGCCCAAAGCAACTCACTTCCAAACCGGGAGAATGCTACCGTTCCCATCAGTGTCCCCCTTTCACGCTTGATGACACAGCATGTTTATCTGAAGATTCTGCCTAGCCCTCTAGTACTAGGGAAAGACTGCCTGCTTCTGCTAAGAAAGGTTTCACGTGGGGAGTGCTGTACGTGCAGAAGAGCATTCCCCCGCTGTGCAAAAGTTAGGCCTTGGTGAATCTGGAGGGTGCCAGAAGTCCAGCCTTGTCACAGGGAAAGCTGTCCGTTGTTTTCAGGCTGGAACTCAACATGTAGCTTCCGACTGCCGCAGGGAGGCATCTCTTGGGAGCCCACAGGTTTCATTTGTGAGGCACGGTGGTGTTTCTCAGAAGAATCCAAGGGCCTCCCTGGGGCACGCCAGCATTGAATGTAAGGCTGCTTGGAACGGCGTTCCTGAGGCCGTTGGAATGCTGTACAAACGAGAGCTGTCAAGCGATCCGGGCAGGGCTTTGCCATTACCACTGCACATTCACAGCGTTAAAGCAAACGAACCCATTTGCTTCTGTTGGCTCAAATGCAACAGAAGAGTTGGACGGCATTCAGTGCCCTTTCAAAGATGTTACAAGGAACGTGAGTGCACAAGGAGTCGTGAAAGACGCAACAGTGTGGCAGCATTCCTTGAACACATGCTTCTCCGCTACTATGGCATACCTAAGCTTACTATGGAAGAAATCTGAACTTTTACTTGAGACCAGGGGTCCAATTTTTTGGCCGGCAAGCTCCAGTGTGCTCCTGGAGGAGCTCCCAGCAAGGAACTGAGACCAGCATGCCTCATACGAGTACACTCACAGTTCTTTCGGGACGCCGTCAGGCAGCAAAGAGAAGATGGGCAGCAGGAGTGTTTTTCAGGCAGCTTTCAAACCGCCACTGTCTCGCCTCCCACGGACGAAATTAAGGTTTTGCCAGGGTTGCCCGGTTTCAAACTGGAGCTCATAAGGTTATCCTCAGTAGTCTCTGACTACCTCAAGGAAACACACGGGACCCACAGGGCCCTTCCATGGAGACCCTTTGGGCACGGGCACCTCTGCATAGGATGAACTGGGTAAGAATTTCAGTCCCTTAGCTAGGCCTCGGTGACCATGGCTCTTGCACATACCTAACAGTGTTAAGTGTGAAAAATGTACTGGTCTTCAGGCTGGATGAAAAGCTCAGCTTTTGCTTCTGTGAGAGTGCTGTCCTGTGTCCCGGACTGAATCGTCAGCACAATGTGTATTAGCAGTGCAGTTCTGTTTCAGTCACCGAGACCGATCCACTTGCAAAGAGAGTCTGCCAGGCGCTGCTTGCGCGAGGCTCTTTGACGACTGGAACACTCTCCATAGGCAACCCAGAAAGGAGTGCGTTGCTCTTGCTATGAATGTGAAGAGTGCTTCCCGGGGGCCTATTTGGCCTAGGCCTCCTCAGAAGCCAGCGGCCGCTCTGGCGGCACAAAGCGGTCATCATGCGAAATTGGTGCCTGATCGACTGTCCTATGTGTCCCCAGGCGCATAGCAGAGTTAAGGCAATCCATTTCAGAGTATGGCTTCGTGGATACCACTGCACACCCAACTCTGCTGATGTGAAACACTGGACCTTACTTTGAGGCCTTAGGTCACCTTTCATTTGGCCGGAGCTGAATCTGGAGTGCAGTGGGATGAGTTTCTAGAAAGGAATTGCCAGCACATTATTGACATTGAGAGAACGCAGCCTTGGCCCACAGCGACAATCCTGCAGTGAGGAGAAGTGGGGCCGCTAGTGCTGTTCAGGCAGCTTGGAAGCCCAAAGCAACTCACTTCCAAACCGGGAGAATGCTACCGTTCCCATCAGTGTCCCCCTTTCACGCTTGATGACACAGCATGTTTATCTGAAGATTCGGCCTAGCCCTCTAGTACTAGGGAAAGACTGCCTCCTTCTGCTAAGAAAGGTTTTCACGTGGGGAGTGCTGTACGTGCAGAAGAGCATTCCCCCGCCGTGCAAAAGTTAGGCCTTGGTGAATCTGGAGGGTCCCAGAAGTCCAGCCTTGTCTCAGGGAAAGCTGTCCGTTGTTTTCAGGCTGGAACTCAACATGTAGCTTCCGACTGCCGCAGGGAGGCATCTCTTGGGAGCCCACAGGTTTCATTTGTGAGGCACGGTGGTGTTTCTCAGAAGAATCCAAAGGCCTCCCTGGGGCACACCAGCATGGAATGTAAGGCTGCTTGGAACGGCGTTCCTGAGGCCGTTGGAATGCTGTACAAACGAGAGCTGTCGAGCGATCCGGGCAGGGCTTTGCCATTACCGCTGCACATTCACAGCGTTAAAGCAAACGAACCCATTTGCTTCTGTTGGCTCAAACGCAACAGAAGAGTTGGATGGCATTCAGTGCCCTTTCACAGATGTTACAACGAACGTGAGTGCACGATGAGTCGTGAAAGACGCAACAGTGTGGCAGCATTCCTTGAACCCATGCTTCTCCGCTACTGTGGCATACCTAAGCATACTATGGGAGAAATCCGGACTTTTACTTGAGGTCAGGGGTCCAATTTCTTGGCCGGCAAGCTCCAGTGTGCTCCTGGAGGAGCTCCCAGCAAGGAACTGAGACCAGCATGCCTCATACGAGTACACTCACAGTTCTTTCGGGACGCCGTCAGGCAGCAAAGAGAAGATGGGCAGCAGGAGTGTTTTTCAGGCAGCTTTCAAACCGCCACTGTCTCGCCTACCATGGACGAAATTAAGGTTTTGCCAGGGTTGCCCGGTTTCAAACTGGAGCTCATAAGGTTATCCTCAGTAGTCTCTGACTACCTCAAGGAAACACACGGGACCCACAGGGCCCTTCCATGGAGACCCTTTGGGCACGGACACCTCTGCATAGGATGAGCTGGGTAAGTATTTCAGTACCTTAGCTAGGCCTCTGTGACCATGGCTCTTGCACATACCTAACAGTGTTAAGTGTGAAAAATGGACTGGTCTTCAGGCTGGATGAAAAGCTCAGCTTTTGCTTCTGTGAGAGTGCTGTCCTGTGTCCCGGACTGAATCGTCAGCACAATGTGTATTAGCAGTGCAGTTCTGTTTCAGTCACCGAGACCGATCCACTTGCAAAGAGAGTCTGCCAGGCGCTGCTTGCGCGAGGCTCTTTGACGACTGGAACTCTCTCCATAGGCAACCCAGAAAGGAGTGCGTTGCCCTTGCTATGAATGTGAAGAGTGCTTCCCGGGGGCCTATTTGGCTTAGGGCTCCTCAGAAGCCAGCGGCCGCTCTGGCGGCACAAAGCGGTCATCATGCGAAATTGGTGCCAGATCGACTGTCCTATGTGTCCCCAGGCGCATAGCAGAGTTAAGGCAATCCATTTCAGAGTATGGCTTCGTGGATACCACTGCACACCCAACTCTGCTGATGTGAAACACTGGACCTTACCTTGAGGCCTTAGGTCACCTTTCATTTGGCCGGAGCTGAATCTGGAGTGCAGTGGGATGAGTTTCTAGAAAGGAATTGCCAGCACATTATTGACATTGAGAGAACGCAGCCTTGGCCCACAGCGACAATCCTGCAGTGAGGAGAAGTGTGGCCGCTAGTGCTGTTCAGGCAGCTTGGAAGACCAAAGCAACTCACTTCCAAACCGGGAGAATGCTACCGTTCCCATCAGTGTCCCCCTTTCACGCTTGATGACACAGCATGTTTATCTGAAGATTCTGCCTAGCCCTCTAGTACTAGGGAAAGACTGCCTCCTTCTGCTAAGAAAGGTTTTCACGTGGGGAGTGCTGTACGTGCAGAAGAGCATTCCCCCGCCGTGCAAAAGTTAGGCCTTGGTGAATCTGGAGGGTCCCAGAAGTCCAGCCTTGTCACAGGGAAAGCTGTCCGTTGTTTTCAGGCTGGAACTCAACATGTAGCTTCCGACTGCCGCAGGGAGGCATCTCTTGGGAGCCCACAGGATTCATTTGTGAGGCACGGTGGTGTTTCTCAGAAGAATCCAAAGGCCTCCCTGGGGCACACCAGCATGGAATGTAAGGCTGCTTGGAAAGGCGTTCATGAGGCCGTTGGAATGCTGTACAAACGAGAGCTGTCGAGCGATCCGGGCAGGGCTTTGCCATTACCGCTGCACATTCACAGCGTTAAAGCAAACGAACCCATTTGCTTCTGTTGGCTCAAACGCAACAGAAGAGTTGGACGGCATTCAGTGCCCTTTGAAAGATATTACAACGAACGTGAGTGCACAAGGAGTCGTGAAAGACGCAACAGTGTGGCAGCATTCCTTGAACACATGCTTCTCCGCTACTATGGCATACCTAAGCTTACTATGGAAGAAATCTGAACTTTTACTTGAGACCAGGGGTCCAATTTTTTGGCCGGCAAGCTCCAGTGTGCTCCTGGAGGAGCTCCCAGCAAGGAACTGAGACCAGCATGCCTCATACGAGTACACTCACAGTTCTTTCGGGACGCCGTCAGGCAGCAAAGAGAAGATGGGCAGCAGGAGTGTTTTTCAGGCAGCTTTCAAACCGCCACTGTCTCGCCTCCCACGGACGAAATTAAGGTTTTGCCAGGGTTGCCCGGTTTCAAACTGGAGCTCATAAGGTTATCCTCAGTAGTCTCTGACTACCTCAAGGAAACACACGGGACCCACAGGGCCCTTCCATGGAGACCCTTTGGGCACGGGCACCTCTGAATAGGATGAACTGGGTAAGTATTTCAGTCCCTTAGCTAGGCCTCTGTGACCATGGCTCTTGCATATACCTAACAGTGTTAAGTGTGAAAAATGTACTGGTCTTCAGGCTGGATGAAAAGCTCAGCTTTTGCTTCTGTGAGAGTGCTGTCCTGTGTCCCGGACTGAATCGTCAGCACAATGTGTATTAGCAGTGCAGTTCTGTTTCAGTCACTGAGACCGATCCACTTGCAAAGAGAGTTTGCCAGGCGCTGCTTGCGCGAGGCTCTTTGACGACTGGAACACTCTCCATAGGCAACCCAGAAAGGAGTGCGTTGCCCTTGCTATGAATGTGAAGAGTGCTTCCCAGGGGCCTATTTGGCCTAGGGCTCCTCAGAAGCCAGCGGCCGCTCTGGCGGCACACAGCGGTCATCATGCGAAATTGGTGCACGATCGACTGTCCTATGTGTCCCCAGGCGCATAGCAGAGTTAAGGCAATCCATTTCAGAGTATGGCTTCGTGGATACCACTGCACACCCAACTCTGCTGATGTGAAACACTGGACCTTACCTTGAGGCCTTAGGTCACCTTTCATTTGGCAGGAGCTGAATCTGGAGTGCAGTGGGATGAGTTTCTAGAAAGGAATTGCCAGCACATTATTGACATTGAGAGAACGCAGCCTTGGCCCACAGCGACAATCCTGCAGTGAGGAGAAGTGGGGCCGCTAGTGCTGTTCAGGCAGCTTGGAAGCCCAAAGCAACTCACTTCCAAACCGGGAGAATGCTACCGTTCCCATCAGTGTCCCCCTTTCACGCTTGATGACACAGCATGTTTATCTGAAGATTCTGCCTAGCCCTCTAGTACTAGGGAAAGACTGCCTCCTTCTGCTAAGAAAGGTTTTCACGTGGGGAGTGCTGTACGTGCAGAAGAGCATTCCCCCGCCGTGCAAAAGTTAGGCCTTGGTGAATCTGGAGGGTCCCAGAAGTCCAGCCTTGTCACAGGGAAAGCTGTCCGTTGTTTTCAGGCTGGAACTCAACATGTAGCTTCCGACTGCCGCAGGGAGGCATCTCTTGGGAGCCCACAGGTTTCATTTGTGAGGCACGGTGGTGTTTCTCAGAAGAATCCAAAGGCCTCCCTGGGGCACACCAGCATGGAATGTAAGGCTGCTTGGAACGGCGTTCCTGAGGCCATTGGAATGCTGTACAAATGAGAGCTGTCGAGCGATCCGGGCAGGGCTTTGCCATTACCGCTGCGCATTCACAGCGTTAAAGCAAACGAACCCATTTGCTTCTGTTGGCTCAAACGCAACAGAAGAGTTGGACGGCATTCAGTGCCCTTTCAAAAATGTTACAACGAACGTGAGTGCACAAGGAGTCGTGAAAGACGCAACAGTGTGGCAGCATTCCTTGAACACATGCTTCTCCGCTACTATGGCATACTTAAGCTTACTATGGAAGAAATCTGAACTTTTACTTGAGACCAGGGGTCCAATTTTTTGGCCGGCAAGCTCCAGTGTGCTCCTGGAGGAGCTCCCAGCAAGGAACTGAGACCAGCATGCCTCATACGAGTACACTCACAGTTCTTTCGGGAGGCCGTCAGGCAGCAAAGAGAAGATGGGCAGCAGGAGTGTTTTTCAGGCAGCTTTCAAACCGCCACTGTCTCGCCTCCCACGGACGAAATTAAGGTTTTGCCAGGGTTGCCCGGTTTCAAACTGGAGCTCATAAGGTTATCCTCAGTAGTCTCTGACTACCTCAAGGAAACACACGGGACCCACAGGGCCCTTCCATGGAGACCCTTTGGGCACGGGCACCTCTGCATAGGATGAACTGGGTAAGAATTTCAGTCCCTTAGCTAGGCCTCGGTGACCATGGCTCTTGCACATACCTAACAGTGTTAAGTGTGAAAAATGTACTGGTCTTCAGGCTGGATGAAAAGCTCAGCTTTTGCTTCTGTGAGAGTGCTGTCCTGTGTCCCGGACTGAATCGTCAGCACAATGTGTATTAGCAGTGCAGTTCTGTTTCAGTCACCGAGACCGATCCACTTGCAAAGAGAGTCTGCCAGGCGCTGCTTGCGCGAGGCTCTTTGACGACTGGAACACTCTCCATAGGCAACCCAGAAAGGAGTGCGTTGCCCTTGCTATGAATGTGAAGAGTGCTTCCCAGGGGCCTATTTGGCCTAGGGCTCCTCAGAAGCCAGCGGCCGCTCTGGCGGCACACAGCGGTCATCATGCGAAATTGGTGCACGATCGACTGTCCTATGTGTCCCCAGGCGCATAGCAGAGTTAAGGCAATCCATTTCAGAGTATGGCTTCGTGGATACCACTGCACACCCAACTCTGCTGATGTGAAACACTGGACCTTACCTTGAGGCCTTAGGTCACCTTTCATTTGGCAGGAGCTGAATCTGGAGTGCAGTGGGATGAGTTTCTAGAAAGGAATTGCCAGCACATTATTGACATTGAGAGAACGCAGCCTTGGCCCACAGCGACAATCCTGCAGTGAGGAGTAGTGGGGCCGCTAGTGCTGTTCAGGCAGCTTGGAAGCCCAAAGCAACTCACTTCCAAACCGGGAGAATGCTACCGTTCCCATCAGTGTCCCCCTTTCACGCTTGATGACACAGCATGTTTATCTGAAGATTCTGCCTAGCCCTCTAGTACTAGGGAAAGACTGCCTCCTTCTGCTAAGAAAGGTTTTCACGTGGGGAGTGCTGTACGTGCAGAAGAGCATTCCCCCGCCGTGCAAAAGTTAGGCCTTGGTGAATCTGGAGGGTCCCAGAAGTCCAGCCTTGTCACAGGGAAAGCTGTCCGTTGTTTTCAGGCTGGAACTCAACATGTAGCTTCCGACTGCCGCAGGGAGGCATCTCTTGGGAGCCCACAGGTTTCATTTGTGAGGCACGGTGGTGTTTCTCAGAAGAATCCAAAGGACTCCCTGGGGCACACCAGCATGGAATGTAAGGCTGCTTGGAACGGCGTTCCTGAGGCCGTTGGAATGCTGTACAAACGAGAGCTGTCGAGCGATCCGGGCAGGGCTTTGCCATTACCGCTGCACATTCACAGCGTTAAAGCAAACGAACCCATTTGCTTCTGTTGGCTCAAACGCAACAGAAGAGTTGGACGGCATTCAGTGCCCTTTCAAAGATGTTACAACGAACGTGAGTGCACAAGGAGTCGTGAAAGACGCAACAGTGTGGCAGCATTCCTTGAACACATGCTTCTCCGCTACTATGGCATACTTAAGCTTACTATGGAAGAAATCTGAACTTTTACTTGAGACCAGGGGTCCAATTTCTTGGCCGGCAAGCTCCAGTGTGCTCCTGGAGGAGCTCCCAGCAAGGAACTGAGACCAGCATGCCTCATACGAGTACACTCACAGTTCTTTCGGGACGCCGTCAGGCAGCAAAGAGAAGATGGGCAGCAGGAGTGTTTTTCAGGCAGCTTTCAAACCGCCACTGTCTCGCTTACCACGGACGAAATTAAGGTTTTGCCAGGGTTGCCCGGTTTCAAACTGGAGCTCATAAGGTTATCCTCAGTAGTCTCTGACTACCTCAAGGAAACACACGGGACGCACAGGGCCCTTCCATGGAGACCCTTTGGGCACGGACACCTCTGCATAGGATGAGCTGGGTAAGTATTTCAGTACCTTCGCTAGGCCTCTGTGACCATGGCTCTTGCACATACCTAACAGTGTTAAGTGTGAAAAATGGACTGGTCTTCAGGCTGGATGAAAAGCTCAGCTTTTGCTTCTGTGAGAGTGCTGTCCTGTGTCCCGGACTGAATCGTCAGCACAATGTGTATTAGCAGTGCAGTTCTGTTTCAGTCACCGAGACCGATCCACTTGCAAAGAGAGTCTGCCAGGCGCTGCTTGCGCGAGGCTCTTTGACGACTGGAACACTCTCCATAGGTAACCCAGAAAGGAGTGCGTTGCCCTTGCTATGAATGTGAAGAGTGCTTCCCGGGGGCCTATTTGGCCTAGGGCTCCTCAGAAGCCAGCGGCCGCTCTGGCGGCACAAAGCGGTCATCATGCGAAATTGGTACCAGATCGACTGTCCTATGTGTCCCTAGGGGCATAGCAGAGTTAAGGCACTCCATTTCAGAGTATGGCTTCGTGGATACCACTGCACACCCAACTCTGCTGATGTGAAACACTGGACCTTACCTTGAGGCCTTAGGTCACCTTTCATTTGGCCGGAGCTGAATCTGGAGTGCAGTGCGATGAATTTCTAGAAAGGAATTGCCAGCACATTATTGACATTGAGAGAACGCAGCCTTGGCCCACAGCGACAATCCTGCAGTGAAGAGAAGTTGGGCCGCTAGTGCTGTTCAGGCAGCTTGGAAGACCAAAGCAAGTCCCTTCCAAACCGGGAGAATGCGACCGTTCCCATCAGTGTCCCCCTTTCACGCTTGATGACACAGCATGTTTATCTGAAGATTCTGCCTAGCCCTCTAGTACTAGGGAAAGACTGCCTCCTTCTGCTAAGAAAGGTTTTCACGTGGGGAGTGCTGTACGTGCAGAAGAGCATTCCCCCGCCGTGCAAAAGTTAGGCCTTGGTGAATCTGGAGGGTCCCAGAAGTCCAGCCTTGTCACAGGGAAAGCTGTCCGTTGTTTTCAGGCTGGAACTCAACATGTAGCTTCCGACTGCCGCAGGGAGGCATCTCTTGGGAGCCCACAGGTTTCATTTGTGAGGCACGGTGGTGTTTCTCAGAAGAATCCAAAGGCCTCCCTGGGGCACACCAGCATGGAATGTAAGGCTGCTTGGAACGGCGTTCCTGAGGCCATTGGAATGCTGTACAAATGAGAGCTGTCGAGCGATCCGGGCAGGGCTTTGCCATTACCGCTGCACATTCACAGCGTTAAAGCAAACGAACCCATTTGCTTCTGTTGGCTCAAACGCAACAGAAGAGTTGGACGGCATTCAGTGCCCTTTCAAAAATGTTACAACGAACGTGAGTGCACAAGGAGTCGTGAAAGACGCAACAGTGTGGCAGCATTCCTTGAACACATGCTTCTCCGCTACTATGGCATACTTAAGCTTACTATGGAAGAAATCTGAACTTTTACTTGAGACCAGGGGTCCAATTTTTTGGCCGGCAAGCTCCAGTGTGCTCCTGGAGGAGCTCCCAGCAAGGAACTGAGACCAGCATGCCTCATACGAGTACACTCACAGTTCTTTCGGGACGCCGTCAGGCAGCAAAGAGAAGATGGGCAGCAGGAGTGTTTTTCAGGCAGCTTTCAAACCGCCACTGTCTCGCCTCCCACGGACGAAATTAAGGTTTTGCCAGGGTTGCCCGGTTTCAAACTGGAGCTCATAAGGTTATCCTCAGTAGTCTCTGACTACCTCAAGGAAACACACGGGACCCACAGGGCCCTTCCATGGAGACCCTTTGGGCACGGGCACCTCTGCATAGGATGAACTGGGTAAGAATTTCAGTCCCTTAGCTAGGCCTCGGTGACCATGGCTCTTGCACATACCTAACAGTGTTAAGTGTGAAAAATGTACTGGTCTTCAGGCTGGATGAAAAGCTCAGCTTTTGCTTCTGTGAGAGTGCTGTCCTGTGTCCCGGACTGAATCGTCAGCACAATGTGTATTAGCAGTGCAGTTCTGTTTCAGTCACCGAGACCGATCCACTTGCAAAGAGAGTCTGCCAGGCGCTGCTTGCGCGAGGCTCTTTGACGACTGGAACACTCTCCATAGGCAACCCAGAAAGGAGTGCGTTGCCCTTGCTATGAATGTGAAGAGTGCTTCCCAGGGGCCTATTTGGCCTAGGGCTCCTCAGAAGCCAGCGGCCGCTCTGGCGGCACACAGCGGTCATCATGCGAAATGGGTGCACGATCGACTGTCCTATGTGTCCCCAGGCGCATAGCAGAGTTAAGGCAATCCATTTCAGAGTATGGCTTCGTGGATACCACTGCACACCCAACTCTGCTGATGTGAAACACTGGACCTTACCTTGAGGCCTTAGGTCACCTTTCATTTGGCAGGAGCTGAATCTGGAGTGCAGTGGGATGAGTTTCTAGAAAGGAATTGCCAGCACATTATTGACATTGAGAGAACGCAGCCTTGGCCCACAGCGACAATCCTGCAGTGAGGAGAAGTGGGGCCGCTAGTGCTGTTCAGGCAGCTTGGAAGCCCAAAGCAACTCACTTCCAAACCGGGAGAATGCTACCGTTCCCATCAGTGTCCCCCTTTCACGCTTGATGACACAGCATGTTTATCTGAAGATTCTGCCTAGCCCTCTAGTACTAGGGAAAGACTGCCTCCTTCTGCTAAGAAAGGTTTTCACGTGGGGAGTGCTGTACGTGCAGAAGAGCATTCCCCCGCCGTGCAAAAGTTAGGCCTTGGTGAATCTGGAGGGTCCCAGAAGTCCAGCCTTGTCACAGGGAAAGCTGTCCGTTGTTTTCAGGCTGGAACTCAACATGTAGCTTCCGACTGCCGCAGGGAGGCATCTCTTGGGAGCCCACAGGTTTCATTTGTGAGGCACAGTGGTGTTTCTCAGAAGAATCCAAAGGACTCCCTGGGGCACACCAGCATGGAATGTAAGGCTGCTTGGAACGGCGTTCCTGAGGCCGTTGGAATGCTGTACAAACGAGAGCTGTCGAGCGATCCGGGCAGGGCTTTGCCATTACCACTGCACATTCACAGAGTTAAAGCAAACGAACCAATTTGCTTCTGTTGGCTCAAACGCAACAGAAGAGTTGGACGGCATTCAGTGCCCTTTCAAAGATGTTACAACGAACGTGAGTGCACAAGGAGTCGTGAAAGACGCAACAGTGTGGCAGCATTCCTTGAACACATGCTTCTCCGCTACTATGGCATACTTAAGCTTACCATGGAAGAAATCTGAACTTTTACTTGAGACCAGGGGTCCAATTTCTTGGCCGGCAAGCTCCAGTGTGCTCCTGGAGGAGCTCCCAGCAAGGAACTGAGACCAGCATGCCTCATACGAGTACACTCACAGTTCTTTCGGGACGCCGTCAGGCAGCAAAGAGAAGATGGGCAGCAGGAGTGTTTTTCAGGCAGCTTTCAAACCGCCACTGTCTCGCCTACCACGGACGAAATTAAGGTTTTGCCAGGGTTGCCCGGTTTCAAACTGGAGCTCATAAGGTTATCCTCAGTAGTCTCTGACTACCTCAAGGAAACACACGGGACCCACAGGGCCCTTCCATGGAGACCCTTTGGGCACGGACACCTCTGCATAGGATGAGCTGGGTAAGTATTTCAGTACCTTCGCTAGGCCTCTGTGACCATGGCTCTTGCACATACCTAACAGTGTTAAGTGTGAAAAATGTACTGGTCTTCAGGCTGGATGAAAAGCTCAGCTTTTGCTTCTGTGAGAGTGCTGTCCTGTGTCCCGGACTGAATCGTCAGCACAATGTGTATTAGCAGTGCAGTTCTGTTTCAGTCACCGAGACCGATCCACTTGCAAAGAGAGTCTGCCAGGCGCTGCTTGCGCGAGGCTCTTTGACGACTGGAACACTCTCCATAGGCAACCCAGAAAGGAGTGCGTTGCCCTTGCTATGAATGTGAAGAGTGCTTCCCAGGGGCCTATTTGGCCTAGGGCTCCTCAGAAGCCAGCGGCCGCTCTGGCGGCACACAGCGGTCATCATGCGAAATGGGTGCACGATCGACTGTCCTATGTGTCCCCAGGCGCATAGCAGAGTTAAGGCAATCCATTTCAGAGTATGGCTTCGTGGATACCACTGCACACCCAACTCTGCTGATGTGAAACACTGGACCTTACCTTGAGGCCTTAGGTCACCTTTCATTTGGCAGGAGCTGAATCTGGAGTGCAGTGGGATGAGTTTCTAGAAAGGAATTGCCAGCACATTATTGACATTGAGAGAACGCAGCCTTGGCCCACAGCGACAATCCTGCAGTGAGGAGTAGTGGGGCCGCTAGTGCTGTTCAGGCAGCTTGGAAGCCCAAAGCAACTCACTTCCAAACCGGGAGAATGCTACCGTTCCCATCAGTGTCCCCCTTTCACGCTTGATGACACAGCATGTTTATCTGAAGATTCTGCCTAGCCCTCTAGTACTAGGGAAAGACTGCCTCCTTCTGCTAAGAAAGGTTTTCACGTGGGGAGTGCTGTACGTGCAGAAGAGCATTCCCCCGCCGTGCAAAAGTTAGGCCTTGGTGAATCTGGAGGGTCCCAGAAGTCCAGCCTTGTCACAGGGAAAGCTGTCCGTTGTTTTCAGGCTGGAACTCAACATGTAGCTTCCGACTGCCGCAGGGAGGCATCTCTTGGGAGCCCACAGGTTTCATTTGTGAGGCACGGTGGTGTTTCTCAGAAGAATCCAAAGGCCTCCCTGGGGCACACCAGCATGGAATGTAAGGCTGCTTGGAACGGCGTTCCTGAGGCCATTGGAATGCTGTACAAATGAGAGCTGTCGAGCGATCCGGGCAGGGCTTTGCCATTACCGCTGCACATTCACAGCGTTAAAGCAAACGAACCCATTTGCTTCTGTTGGCTCAAACGCAACAGAAGAGTTGGACGGCATTCAGTGCCCTTTCAAAAATGTTACAACGAACGTGAGTGCACAAGGAGTCGTGAAAGACGCAACAGTGTGGCAGCATTCCTTGAACACATGCTTCTCCGCTACTATGGCATACTTAAGCTTACTATGGAAGAAATCTGAACTTTTACTTGAGACCAGGGTTCCAATTTTTTGGCCGGCAAGCTCCAGTGTGCTCCTGGAGGAGCTCCCAGCAAGGAACTGAGACCAGCATGCCTCATACGAGTACACTCACAGTTCTTTCGGGACGCCGTCAGGCAGCAAAGAGAAGATGGGCAGCAGGAGTGTTTTTCAGGCAGCTTTCAAACCGCCACTGTCTCGCCTACCACGGACGAAATTAAGGTTTTGCCAGGGTTGCCCGGTTTCAAACTGGAGCTCATAAGGTTATCCTCAGTAGTCTCTGACTACCTCAAGGAAACACACGGGACCCACAGGGCCCTTCCATGGAGACCCTTTGGGCACGGGCACCTCTGCATAGGATGAACTGGGTAAGTATTTCAGTACCTTCGCTAGGCCTCTGTGACCATGGCTCTTGCACATACCTAACAGTGTTAAGTGTGAAAAATGTACTGGTCTTCAGGCTGGATGAAAAGCTCAGCTTTTGCTTCTGTGAGAGTGCTGTCCTGTGTCCCGGACTGAATCGTCAGCACAATGTGTATTAGCAGTGCAGTTCTGTTTCAGTCACTGAGACCGATCCACTTGCAAAGAGAGTTTGCCAGGCGCTGCTTGCGCGAGGCTCTTTGACGACTGGAACACTCTCCATAGGCAACCCAGAAAGGAGTGCGTTGCCCTTGCTATGAATGTGAAGAGTGCTTCCCAGGGGCCTATTTGGCCTAGGGCTCCTCAGAAGCCAGCGGCCGCTCTGGCGGCACACAGCGGTCATCATGCGAAATTGGTGCACGATCGACTGTCCTATGTGTCCCCAGGCGCATAGCAGAGTTAAGGCAATCCATTTCAGAGTATGGCTTCGTGGATACCACTGCACACCCAACTCTGCTGATGTGAAACACTGGACCTTACCTTGAGGCCTTAGGTCACCTTTCATTTGGCAGGAGCTGAATCTGGAGTGCAGTGGGATGAGTTTCTAGAAAGGAATTGCCAGCACATTATTGACATTGAGAGAACGCAGCCTTGGCCCACAGCGACAATCCTGCAGTGAGGAGAAGTGGGGCCGCTAGTGCTGTTCAGGCAGCTTGGAAGCCCAAAGCAACTCACTTCCAAACCGGGAGAATGCTACCGTTCCCATCAGTGTCCCCCTTTCACGCTTGATGACACAGCATGTTTATCTGAAGATTCTGCCTAGCCCTCTAGTACTAGGGAAAGACTGCCTCCTTCTGCTAAGAAAGGTTTTCACGTGGGGAGTGCTGTACGTGCAGAAGAGCATTCCCCCGCCGTGCAAAAGTTAGGCCTTGGTGAATCTGGAGGGTCCCAGAAGTCCAGCCTTGTCACAGGGAAAGCTGTCCGTTGTTTTCAGGCTGGAACTCAACATGTAGCTTCCGACTGCCGCAGGGAGGCATCTCTTGGGAGCCCACAGGTTTCATTTGTGAGGCATGGTGGTGTTTCTCAGAAGAATGCAAAGGCCTCCCTGGGGCACACCAGCATGGAATGTAAGGCTGCTTGGAACGGCGTTCCTGAGGCCATTGGAATGCTGTACAAATGAGAGCTGTCGAGCGATCCGGGCAGGGCTTTGCCATTACCGCTGCACATTCACAGCGTTAAAGCAAACGAACCCATTTGCTTCTGTTGGCTCAAACGCAACAGAAGAGTTGGACGGCATTCAGTGCCCTTTCAAAAATGTTACAACGAACGTGAGTGCACAAGGAGTCGTGAAAGACGCAACAGTGTGGCAGCATTCCTTGAACACATGCTTCTCCGCTACTATGGCATACTTAAGCTTACTATGGAAGAAATCTGAACTTTTACTTGAGACCAGGGGTCCAATTTTTTGGCCGGCAAGCTCCAGTGGGCTCCTGGAGGAGCTCCCAGCAAGGAACTGAGAGCAGCATGCCTCATACGAGTACACTCACAGTTCTTTCGGGACGCCGTCAGGCAGCAAAGAGAAGATGGGCAGCAGGAGTGTTTTTCAGGCAGCTTTCAAACCGCCACTGTCTCGCCTACCACGGACGAAATTAAGGTTTTGCCAGGGTTGCCCGGTTTCAAACTGGAGCTCATAAGGTTATCCTCAGTAGTCTCTGACTACCTCAAGGAAACACACGGGACCCACAGGGCCCTTCCATGGAGACCCTTTGGGCACGGGCACCTCTGCATAGGATGAACTGGGTAAGAATTTCAGTCCCTTAGCTAGGCCTCGGTGACCATGGCTCTTGCACATACCTAACAGTGTTAAGTGTGAAAAATGTACTGGTCTTCAGGCTGGATGAAAAGCTCAGCTTTTGCTTCCGTGAGAGTGCTGTCCTGTGTCCCGGACTGAATCGTCAGCACATTGTGTATTAGCAGTGCAGTTCTGTTTCAGTCCCTGAGGCCGATCCACTTGCAAAGAGAGTCTGCCAGACGCTGCTTGCGCGAGGCTCTTTGACGACTGGAACACTCTCCGTAGGCAACCCAGAAAGGAGTGCGTTGCCCTTGCTATGAATGTGAAGAGTGCTTCCCGGGGGCCTATTTGGCCTAGGGCTCCTCAGAAGCCAGCGGCCGCTCTGGCGGCACACAGCGGTCATCATGCGAAATGGGTGCACGATCGACTGTCCTATGTGTCCCCAGGCGCATAGCAGAGTTAAGGCAATCCATTTCAGAGTATGGCTTCGTGGATACCACTGCACACCCAACTCTGCTGATGTGAAACACTGGACCTTACCTTGAGGCCTTAGGTCACCTTTCATTTGGCAGGAGCTGAATCTGGAGTGCAGTGGGATGAGTTTCTAGAAAGGAATTGCCAGCACATTATTGACATTGAGAGAACGCAGCCTTGGCCCACAGCGACAATCCTGCAGTGAGGAGTAGTGGGGCCGCTAGTGCTGTTCAGGCAGCTTGGAAGCCCAAAGCAACTCACTTCCAAACCGGGAGAATGCTACCGTTCCCATCAGTGTCCCCCTTTCACGCTTGATGACACAGCATGTTTATCTGAAGATTCTGCCTAGCCCTCTAGTACTAGGGAAAGACTGCCTCCTTCTGCTAAGAAAGGTTTTCACGTGGGGAGTGCTGTACGTGCAGAAGAGCATTCCCCCACCGTGCAAAAGTTAGGCCTTGGTGAATCTGGAGGGTCCCAGAAGTCCAGCCTTGTCACAGGGAAAGCTGTCCGTTGTTTTCAGGCTGGAACTCAACATGTAGCTTCCGACTGCCGCAGGGAGGCATCTCTTGGGAGCCCACAGGTTTCATTTGTGAGGCACGGTGGTGTTTCTCAGAAGAATCCAAAGGCCTCCCTGGGGCACACCAGCATGGAATGTAAGGCTGCTTGGAACGGCGTTCCTGAGGCCTTTGGAATGCTGTACAAATGAGAGCTGTCGAGCGATCCGGGCAGGGCTTTGCCATTACCGCTGCACATTCACAGCGTTAAAGCAAACGAACCCATTTGCTTCTGTTGGCTCAAACGCAACAGAAGAGTTGGACGGCATTCAGTGCCCTTTCAAAAATGTTACAACGAACGTGAGTGCACAAGGAGTCGTGAAAGACGCAACAGTGTGGCAGCATTCCTTGAACACATGCTTCTCCGCTACTATGGCATCCTTAAGCTTACTATGGAAGAAATCTGAACTTTTACTTGAGACCAGGGGTCCAATTTTTTGGCCGGCAAGCTCCAGTGTGCTCCTGGAGGAGCTCCCAGCAAGGAACTGAGACCAGCATGCCTCATACGAGTACACTCACAGTTCTTTCGGGACGCCGTCAGGCAGCAAAGAGAAGATGGGCAGCAGGAGTGTTTTTCAGGCAGCTTTCAAACCGCCACTGTCTCGCCTACCACGGACGAAATTAAGGTTTTGCCAGGGTTGCCCGGTTTCAAACTGGAGCTCATAAGGTTATCCTCAGTAGTCTCTGACTACCTCAAGGAAACACACGGGACCCACAGGGCCCTTCCATGGAGACCCTTTGGGCACGGGCACCTCTGCATAGGATGAACTGGGTAAGAATTTCAGTCCCTTAGCTAGGCCTCGGTGACCATGGCTATTGCACATACCTAACAGTGTTAAGTGTGAAAAATGTACTGGTCTTCAGGCTGGATGAAAAGCTCAGCTTTTGCTTCTGTGAGAGTGCTGTCCTGTGTCCCGGACTGAATCGTCAGCACATTGTGTATTAGCAGTGCAGTTCTGTTTCAGTCCCTGAGGCCGATCCACTTGCAAAGAGAGTCTGCCAGACGCTGCTTGCGCGAGGCTCTTTGACGACTGGAACACTCTCCGTAGGCAACCCAGAAAGGAGTGCGTTGCCCTTGTTATGAATGTGAAGAGTGCTTCCCGGGGGCCTATTTGGCCTAGGGCTCCTCAGAAGCCAGCGGCCGCTCTGGCGGCACAAAGCGGTCATCATGCGAAATTGGTGCCAGATCGACTGTCCTATGTGTCCCCAGGGGCATAGCAGAGTTAAGGCACTCCATTTCAGAGTATGGCTTCGTGGATACCACTGCACACCCAACTCTGCTGATGTGAAACACTGGACCTTACCTTGAGGCCTTAGGTCACCTTTCATTTGGCCGGAGCTGAATCTGGAGTGCAGTGGGATGAATTTCTAGAAAGGAATTGCCAGCACATTATTGACATTGAGAGAACGCAGCCTTGGCCCACAGCGACAATCCTGCAGTGAAGAGAAGTTGGGCCGCTAGTGCTGTTCAGGCAGCTTGGAAGACCAAAGCAAGTCCCTTCCAAACCGGGAGAATGCGACCGTTCCCATCAGTGTCCCCCTTTCACGCTTGATGACACAGCATGTTTATCTGAAGATTCTGCCTAGCCCTCTAGTACTAGGGAAAGACTGCCTCCTTCTGCTAAGAAAGGTTTTCACGTGGGGAGTGCTGTACGTGCAGAAGAGCATTCCCCCGCCGTGCAAAAGTTAGGTCTTGGTGAATCTGGAGGGTCCCAGAAGTCCAGCCTTGTCACAGGGAAAGCTGTCCGTTGTTTTCAGGCTGGAACTCAACATGTAGCTTCCGACTGCCGCAGGGAGGCATCTCTTGGGAGCCCACAGGTTTCATTTGTGAGGCACGGTGGTGTTTCTCAGAAGAATCCAAAGGCCTCCCTGGGGCACACCAGCATGGAATGTAAGGCTGCTTGGAACGGCGTTCCTGAGGCCGTTGGAATGCTGTACAAACGAGAGCTGTCGAGCGATCCGGGCAGGGCTTTGCCATTACCGCTGCACATTCACAGCGTTAAAGCAAACGAACCCATTTGCTTCTGTTGGCTCAAACGCAACAGAAGAGTTGGACTGCATTCAGTTCCCTTTCAAAGATGTTACAACGAACGTGAGTGCACAAGGAGTCGTGAAAGACGCAACAGTGTGGCAGCATTCCTTGAACACATGCTTCTCCGCTACTATGGCATACCTAAGCTTACTATGGAAGAAATCTGAACTTTTACTTGAGACCAGGGGTCCAATTTTTTGGCCGGCAAGCTCCAGTGTGCTCCTGGAGGAGCTCCCAGCAAGGAACTGAGAGCAGCATGCCTCATACGAGTACACTCACAGTTCTTTCGGGATGCCGTCAGGCAGCAAAGAGAAGATGGGCAGCAGGAGTGTTTTTCAGGCAGCTTTCAAACCGCCACTGTCTCGCCTACCACGGACGAAATTAAGGTTTTGCCAGGGTTGCCCGGTTTCAAACTGGAGCTCATAAGGTTATCCCCAGTAGTCTCTTTCTACCTCAAGGAAACACACGGGACCCACAGGGCCCTTCCATGGAGACCCTTTGGGCACGGACACCTCTGCATAGGATGAGCTGGGTAAGTATTTCAGTACCTTCGCTAGGCCTCTGTGACCATGGCTCTTGCACATACCTAACAGTGTTAAGTGTGAAAAATGTACTGGTCTTCAGGCTGGATGAAAAGCTCAGCTTTTGCTTCCGTGAGAGTGCTGTCCTGTGTCCCGGACTGAATCGTCAGCACAATGTGTATTAGCAGTGCAGTTCTGTTTCAGTCACCGAGACCGATCCACTTGCAAAGAGAGTCTGCCAGGCGCTGCTTGCGCGAGGCTCTTTGACGACTGGAACACTCTCCATAGGCAACCCAGAAAGGAGTGCGTTGCCCTTGCTATGAATGTGAAGAGTGCTTCCCAGGGGCCTATTTGGCCTAGGGCTCCTCAGAAGCCAGCGGCCGCTCTGGCGGCACACAGCGGTCATCATGCGAAATGGGTGCACGATCGACTGTCCTATGTGTCCCCAGGCGCATAGCAGAGTTAAGGCAATCCATTTCAGAGTATGGCTTCGTGGATACCACTGCACACCCAACTCTGCTGATGTGAAACACTGGACCTTACCTTGAGGCCTTAGGTCACCTTTCATTTGGCAGGAGCTGAATCTGGAGTGCAGTGGGATGAGTTTCTAGAAAGGAATTGCCAGCACATTATTGACATTGAGAGAACGCAGCCTTGGCCCACAGCGACAATCCTGCAGTGAGGAGTAGTGGGGCCGCTAGTGCTGTTCAGGCAGCTTGTAAGCCCAAAGCAACTCACTTCCAAACCGGGAGAATGCTACCGTTCCCATCAGTGTCCCCCTTTCACGCTTGATGACACAGCATGTTTATCTGAAGATTCTGCCTAGCCCTCTAGTACTAGGGAAAGACTGCCTCCTTCTGCTAAGAAAGGTTTTCACGTGGGGAGTGCTGTACGTGCAGAAGAGCATTCCCCCGCCGTGCAAAAGTTAGGCCTTGGTGAATCTGGAGGGTCCCAGAAGTCCAGCCTTGTCACAGGGAAAGCTGTCCGTTGTTTTCAGGCTGGAACTCAACATGTAGCTTCCGACTGCCGCAGGGAGGCATCTCTTGGGAGCCCACAGGTTTCATTTGTGAGGCACGGTGGTGTTTCTCAGAAGAATCCAAAGGCCTCCCTGGGGCACACCAGCATGGAATGTAAGGCTGCTTGGAACGGCGTTCCTGAGGCCATTGGAATGCTGTACAAATGAGAGCTGTGGAGCGATCCGGGCAGGGCTTTGCCATTACCGCTGCACATTCACAGCGTTAAAGCAAACGAACCCATTTGCTTCTGTTGGCTCAAACACAACAGAAGAGTTGGACGGCATTCAGTGCCCTTTCAAAAATGTTACAACGAACGTGAGTGCACAAGGAGTCGTGAAAGACGCAACAGTGTGGCAGCATTCCTTGAACACATGCTTCTCCGCTACTATGGCATACTTAAGCTTACTATGGAAGAAATCTGAACTTTTACTTGAGACCAGGGTTCCAATTTTTTGGCCGGCAAGCTCCAGTGTGCTCCTGGAGGAGCTCCCAGCAAGGAACTGAGACCAGCATGCCTCATACGAGTACACTCACAGTTCTTTCGGGAGGCCGTCAGGCAGCAAAGAGAAGATGGGCAGCAGGAGTGTTTTTCAGGCAGCTTTCAAACCGCCACTGTCTCGCCTACCACGGACGAAATTAAGGTTTTGCAAGGGTTGCCCGGTTTCAAACTGGAGCTCATAAGGTTATCCTCAGTAGTCTCTGACTACCTCAAGGAAACACACGGGACCCACAGGGCCCTTCCATGGAGACCCTTTGGGCACGGGCACCTCTGCATAGGATGAACTGGGTAAGTATTTCAGTACCTTCGCTAGGCCTCTGTGACCATGGCTCTTGCACATACCTAACAGTGTTAAGTGTGAAAAATGTACTGGTCTTCAGGCTGGATGAAAAGCTCAGCTTTTGCTTCTGTGAGAGTGCTGTCCTGTGTCCCGGACTGAATCGTCAGCACAATGTGTATTAGCAGTGCAGTTCTGTTTCAGTCCCTGAGGCCGATCCACTTGCAAAGAGAGTCTGCCAGACGCTGCTTGCGCGAGGCTCTTTGACGACTGGAACACTCTCCGTAGGCAACCCAGAAAGGAGTGCGTTGCCCTTGTTATGAATGTGAAGAGTGCTTCCCGGGGGCCTATTTGGCCTAGGGCTCCTCAGAAGCCAGCGGCCGCTCTGGCGGCACAAAGCGGTCATCATGCGAAATTGGTGCCAGATCGACTGTCCTATGTGTCCCCAGGGGCATAGCAGAGTTAAGGCACTCCATTTCAGAGTATGGCTTCGTGGATACCACTGCACACCCAACTCTGCTGATGTGAAACACTGGACCTTACCTTGAGGCCTTAGGTCACCTTTCATTTGGCCGGAGCTGAATCTGGAGTGCAGTGGGATGAATTTCTAGAAAGGAATTGCCAGCACATTATTGACATTGAGAGAACGCAGCCTTGGCCCACAGCGACAATCCTGCAGTGAAGAGAAGTTGGGCCGCTAGTGCTGTTCAGGCAGCTTGGAAGACCAAAGCAAGTCCCTTCCAAACCGGGAGAATGCGACCGTTCCCATCAGTGTCCCCCTTTCACGCTTGATGACACAGCATGTTTATCTGAAGATTCTGCCTAGCCCTCTAGTACTAGGGAAAGACTGCCTCCTTCTGCTAAGAAAGGTTTTCACGTGGGGAGTGCTGTACGTGCAGAAGAGCATTCCCCCGCCGTGCAAAAGTTAGGTCTTGGTGAATCTGGAGGGTCCCAGAAGTCCAGCCTTGTCACAGGGAAAGCTGTCCGTTGTTTTCAGGCTGGAACTCAACATGTAGCTTCCGACTGCCGCAGGGAGGCATCTCTTGGGAGCCCACAGGTTTCATTTGTGAGGCACGGTGGTGTTTCTCAGAAGAATCCAAAGGCCTCCCTGGGGCACACCAGCATGGAATGTAAGGCTGCTTGGAACGGCGTTCCTGAGGCCGTTGGAATGCTGTACAAACGAGAGCTGTCGAGCGATCCGGGCAGGGCTTTGCCATTACCGCTGCACATTCACAGCGTTAAAGCAAACGAACCCATTTGCTTCTGTTGGCTCAAACGCAACAGAAGAGTTGGACTGCATTCAGTTCCCTTTCAAAGATGTTACAACGAACGTGAGTGCACAAGGAGTCGTGAAAGACGCAACAGTGTGGCAGCATTCCTTGAACACATGCTTCTCCGCTACTATGGCATACCTAAGCTTACTATGGAAGAAATCTGAACTTTTACTTGAGACCAGGGGTCCAATTTTTTGGCCGGCAAGCTCCAGTGTGCTCCTGGAGGAGCTCCCAGCAAGGAACTGAGAGCAGCATGCCTCATACGAGTACACTCACAGTTCTTTCGGGATGCCGTCAGGCAGCAAAGAGAAGATGGGCAGCAGGAGTGTTTTTCAGGCAGCTTTCAAACCGCCACTGTCTCGCCTACCACGGACGAAATTAAGGTTTTGCCAGGGTTGCCCGGTTTCAAACTGGAGCTCATAAGGTTATCCCCAGTAGTCTCTTTCTACCTCAAGGAAACACACGGGACCCACAGGGCCCTTCCATGGAGACCCTTTGGGCACGGACACCTCTGCATAGGATGAGCTGGGTAAGTATTTCAGTACCTTCGCTAGGCCTCTGTGACCATGGCTCTTGCACATACCTAACAGTGTTAAGTGTGAAAAATGTACTGGTCTTCAGGCTGGATGAAAAGCTCAGCTTTTGCTTCCGTGAGAGTGCTGTCCTGTGTCCCGGACTGAATCGTCAGCACAATGTGTATTAGCAGTGCAGTTCTGTTTCAGTCACCGAGACCGATCCACTTGCAAAGAGAGTCTGCCAGGCGCTGCTTGCGCGAGGCTCTTTGACGACTGGAACACTCTCCATAGGCAACCCAGAAAGGAGTGCGTTGCCCTTGCTATGAATGTGAAGAGTGCTTCCCAGGGGCCTATTTGGCCTAGGGCTCCTCAGAAGCCAGCGGCCGCTCTGGCGGCACACAGCGGTCATCATGCGAAATGGGTGCACGATCGACTGTCCTATGTGTCCCCAGGCGCATAGCAGAGTTAAGGCAATCCATTTCAGAGTATGGCTTCGTGGATACCACTGCACACCCAACTCTGCTGATGTGAAACACTGGACCTTACCTTGAGGCCTTAGGTCACCTTTCATTTGGCAGGAGCTGAATCTGGAGTGCAGTGGGATGAGTTTCTAGAAAGGAATTGCCAGCACATTATTGACATTGAGAGAACGCAGCCTTGGCCCACAGCGACAATCCTGCAGTGAGGAGTAGTGGGGCCGCTAGTGCTGTTCAGGCAGCTTGTAAGCCCAAAGCAACTCACTTCCAAACCGGGAGAATGCTACCGTTCCCATCAGTGTCCCCCTTTCACGCTTGATGACACAGCATGTTTATCTGAAGATTCTGCCTAGCCCTCTAGTACTAGGGAAAGACTGCCTCCTTCTGCTAAGAAAGGTTTTCACGTGGGGAGTGCTGTACGTGCAGAAGAGCATTCCCCCGCCGTGCAAAAGTTAGGCCTTGGTGAATCTGGAGGGTCCCAGAAGTCCAGCCTTGTCACAGGGAAAGCTGTCCGTTGTTTTCAGGCTGGAACTCAACATGTAGCTTCCGACTGCCGCAGGGAGGCATCTCTTGGGAGCCCACAGGTTTCATTTGTGAGGCACGGTGGTGTTTCTCAGAAGAATCCAAAGGCCTCCCTGGGGCACACCAGCATGGAATGTAAGGCTGCTTGGAACGGCGTTCCTGAGGCCATTGGAATGCTGTACAAATGAGAGCTGTGGAGCGATCCGGGCAGGGCTTTGCCATTACCGCTGCACATTCACAGCGTTAAAGCAAACGAACCCATTTGCTTCTGTTGGCTCAAACACAACAGAAGAGTTGGACGGCATTCAGTGCCCTTTCAAAAATGTTACAACGAACGTGAGTGCACAAGGAGTCGTGAAAGACGCAACAGTGTGGCAGCATTCCTTGAACACATGCTTCTCCGCTACTATGGCATACTTAAGCTTACTATGGAAGAAATCTGAACTTTTACTTGAGACCAGGGTTCCAATTTTTTGGCCGGCAAGCTCCAGTGTGCTCCTGGAGGAGCTCCCAGCAAGGAACTGAGACCAGCATGCCTCATACGAGTACACTCACAGTTCTTTCGGGAGGCCGTCAGGCAGCAAAGAGAAGATGGGCAGCAGGAGTGTTTTTCAGGCAGCTTTCAAACCGCCACTGTCTCGCCTACCACGGACGAAATTAAGGTTTTGCAAGGGTTGCCCGGTTTCAAACTGGAGCTCATAAGGTTATCCTCAGTAGTCTCTGACTACCTCAAGGAAACACACGGGACCCACAGGGCCCTTCCATGGAGACCCTTTGGGCACGGGCACCTCTGCATAGGATGAACTGGGTAAGTATTTCAGTACCTTCGCTAGGCCTCTGTGACCATGGCTCTTGCACATACCTAACAGTGTTAAGTGTGAAAAATGTACTGGTCTTCAGGCTGGATGAAAAGCTCAGCTTTTGCTTCTGTGAGAGTGCTGTCCTGTGTCCCGGACTGAATCGTCAGCACAATGTGTATTAGCAGTGCAGTTCTGTTTCAGTCACTGAGACCGATCCACTTGCAAAGAGAGTTTGCCAGGCGCTGCTTGCGCGAGGCTCTTTGACGACTGGAACACTCTCCATAGGCAACCCAGAAAGGAGTGCGTTGCCCTTGCTATGAATGTGAAGAGTGCTTCCCAGGGGCCTATTTGGCCTAGGGCTCCTCAGAAGCCAGCGGCCGCTCTGGCGGCACACAGCGGTCATCATGCGAAATTGGTGCACGATCGACTGTCCTATGTGTCCCCAGGCGCATAGCAGAGTTAAGGCAATCCATTTCAGAGTATGGCTTCGTGGATACCACTGCACACCCAACTCTGCTGATGTGAAACACTGGACCTTACCTTGAGGCCTTAGGTCACCTTTCATTTGGCAGGAGCTGAATCTGGAGTGCAGTGGGATGAGTTTCTAGAAAGGAATTGCCAGCACATTATTGACATTGAGAGAACGCAGCCTTGGCCCACAGCGACAATCCTGCAGTGAGGAGAAGTGGGGCCGCTAGTGCTGTTCAGGCAGCTTGGAAGCCCAAAGCAACTCACTTCCAAACCGGGAGAATGCTACCGTTCCCATCAGTGTCCCCCTTTCACGCTTGATGACACAGCATGTTTATCTGAAGATTCTGCCTAGCCCTCTAGTACTAGGGAAAGACTGCCTCCTTCTGCTAAGAAAGGTTTTCACGTGGGGAGTGCTGTACGTGCAGAAGAGCATTCCCCCGCCGTGCAAAAGTTAGGCCTTGGTGAATCTGGAGGGTCCCAGAAGTCCAGCCTTGTCACAGGGAAAGCTGTCCGTTGTTTTCAGGCTGGAACTCAACATGTAGCTTCCGACTGCCGCAGGGAGGCATCTCTTGGGAGCCCACAGGTTTCATTTGTGAGGCACGGTGGTGTTTCTCAGAAGAATCCAAAGGCCTCCCTGGGGCACACCAGCATGGAATGTAAGGCTGCTTGGAACGGCGTTCCTGAGGCCATTGGAATGCTGTACAAATGAGAGCTGTCGAGCGATCCGGGCAGGGCTTTGCCATTACCGCTGCACATTCACAGCGTTAAAGCAAACGAACCCATTTGCTTCTGTTGGCTCAAACGCAACAGAAGAGTTGGACGGCATTCAGTGCCCTTTCAAAAATGTTACAACGAACGTGAGTGCACAAGGAGTCGTGAAAGACGCAACAGTGTGGCAGCATTCCTTGAACACATGCTTCTCCGCTACTATGGCATACTTAAGCTTACTATGGAAGAAATCTGAACTTTTACTTGAGACCAGGGGTCCAATTTTTTGGCCGGCAAGCTCCAGTGGGCTCCTGGAGGAGCTCCCAGCAAGGAACTGAGAGCAGCATGCCTCATACGAGTACACTCACAGTTCTTTCGGGACGCCGTCAGGCAGCAAAGAGAAGATGGGCAGCAGGAGTGTTTTTCAGGCAGCTTTCAAACCGCCACTGTCTCGCCTACCACGGACGAAATTAAGGTTTTGCCAGGGTTGCCCGGTTTCAAACTGGAGCTCATAAGGTTATCCTCAGTAGTCTCTGACTACCTCAAGGAAACACACGGGACCCACAGGGCCCTTCCATGGAGACCCTTTGGGCACGGGCACCTCTGCATAGGATGAACTGGGTAAGAATTTCAGTCCCTTAGCTAGGCCTCGGTGACCATGGCTCTTGCACATACCTAACAGTGTTAAGTGTGAAAAATGTACTGGTCTTCAGGCTGGATGAAAAGCTCAGCTTTTGCTTCCGTGAGAGTGCTGTCCTGTGTCCCGGACTGAATCGTCAGCACATTGTGTATTAGCAGTGCAGTTCTGTTTCAGTCCCTGAGGCCGATCCACTTGCAAAGAGAGTCTGCCAGACGCTGCTTGCGCGAGGCTCTTTGACGACTGGAACACTCTCCGTAGGCAACCCAGAAAGGAGTGCGTTGCCCTTGCTATGAATGTGAAGAGTGCTTCCCGGGGGCCTATTTGGCCTAGGGCTCCTCAGAAGCCAGCGGCCGCTCTGGCGGCACACAGCGGTCATCATGCGAAATGGGTGCACGATCGACTGTCCTATGTGTCCCCAGGGGCATAGCAGAGTTAAGGCAATCCATTTCAGAGTATGGCTTCGTGGATACCACTGCACACCCAACTCTGCTGATGTGAAACACTGGACCTTACCTTGAGGCCTTAGGTCACCTTTCATTTGGCAGGAGCTGAATCTGGAGTGCAGTGGGATGAGTTTCTAGAAAGGAATTGCCAGCACATTATTGACATTGAGAGAACGCAGCCTTGGCCCACAGCGACAATCCTGCAGTGAGGAGTAGTGGGGCCGCTAGTGCTGTTCAGGCAGCTTGGAAGCCCAAAGCAACTCACTTCCAAACCGGGAGAATGCTACCGTTCCCATCAGTGTCCCCCTTTCACGCTTGATGACACAGCATGTTTATCTGAAGATTCTGCCTAGCCCTCTAGTACTAGGGAAAGACTGCCTCCTTCTGCTAAGAAAGGTTTTCACGTGGGGAGTGCTGTACGTGCAGAAGAGCATTCCCCCACCGTGCAAAAGTTAGGCCTTGGTGAATCTGGAGGGTCCCAGAAGTCCAGCCTTGTCACAGGGAAAGCTGTCCGTTGTTTTCAGGCTGGAACTCAACATGTAGCTTCCGACTGCCGCAGGGAGGCATCTCTTGGGAGCCCACAGGTTTCATTTGTGAGGCACGGTGGTGTTTCTCAGAAGAATCCAAAGGCCTCCCTGGGGCACACCAGCATGGAATGTAAGGCTGCTTGGAACGGCGTTCCTGAGGCCTTTGGAATGCTGTACAAATGAGAGCTGTCGAGCGATCCGGGCAGGGCTTTGCCATTACCGCTGCACATTCACAGCGTTAAAGCAAACGAACCCATTTGCTTCTGTTGGCTCAAACGCAACAGAAGAGTTGGACGGCATTCAGTGCCCTTTCAAAAATGTTACAACGAACGTGAGTGCACAAGGAGTCGTGAAAGACGCAACAGTGTGGCAGCATTCCTTGAACACATGCTTCTCCGCTACTATGGCATCCTTAAGCTTACTATGGAAGAAATCTGAACTTTTACTTGAGACCAGGGGTCCAATTTTTTGGCCGGCAAGCTCCAGTGTGCTCCTGGAGGAGCTCCCAGCAAGGAACTGAGACCAGCATGCCTCATACGAGTACACTCACAGTTCTTTCGGGACGCCGTCAGGCAGCAAAGAGAAGATGGGCAGCAGGAGTGTTTTTCAGGCAGCTTTCAAACCGCCACTGTCTCGCCTACCACGGACGAAATTAAGGTTTTGCCAGGGTTGCCCGGTTTCAAACTGGAGCTCATAAGGTTATCCTCAGTAGTCTCTGACTACCTCAAGGAAACACACGGGACCCACAGGGCCCTTCCATGGAGACCCTTTGGGCACGGGCACCTCTGCATAGGATGAACTGGGTAAGAATTTCAGTCCCTTAGCTAGGCCTCGGTGACCATGGCTATTGCACATACCTAACAGTGTTAAGTGTGAAAAATGTACTGGTCTTCAGGCTGGATGAAAAGCTCAGCTTTTGCTTCTGTGAGAGTGCTGTCCTGTGTCCCGGACTGAATCGTCAGCACATTGTGTATTAGCAGTGCAGTTCTGTTTCAGTCCCTGAGGCCGATCCACTTGCAAAGAGAGTCTGCCAGACGCTGCTTGCGCGAGGCTCTTTGACGACTGGAACACTCTCCGTAGGCAACCCAGAAAGGAGTGCGTTGCCCTTGTTATGAATGTGAAGAGTGCTTCCCGGGGGCCTATTTGGCCTAGGGCTCCTCAGAAGCCAGCGGCCGCTCTGGCGGCACAAAGCGGTCATCATGCGAAATTGGTGCCAGATCGACTGTCCTATGTGTCCCCAGGGGCATAGCAGAGTTAAGGCACTCCATTTCAGAGTATGGCTTCGTGGATACCACTGCACACCCAACTCTGCTGATGTGAAACACTGGACCTTACCTTGAGGCCTTAGGTCACCTTTCATTTGGCCGGAGCTGAATCTGGAGTGCAGTGGGATGAATTTCTAGAAAGGAATTGCCAGCACATTATTGACATTGAGAGAACGCAGCCTTGGCCCACAGCGACAATCCTGCAGTGAAGAGAAGTTGGGCCGCTAGTGCTGTTCAGGCAGCTTGGAAGACCAAAGCAAGTCCCTTCCAAACCGGGAGAATGCGACCGTTCCCATCAGTGTCCCCCTTTCACGCTTGATGACACAGCATGTTTATCTGAAGATTCTGCCTAGCCCTCTAGTACTAGGGAAAGACTGCCTCCTTCTGCTAAGAAAGGTTTTCACGTGGGGAGTGCTGTACGTGCAGAAGAGCATTCCCCCGCCGTGCAAAAGTTAGGTCTTGGTGAATCTGGAGGGTCCCAGAAGTCCAGCCTTGTCACAGGGAAAGCTGTCCGTTGTTTTCAGGCTGGAACTCAACATGTAGCTTCCGACTGCCGCAGGGAGGCATCTCTTGGGAGCCCACAGGTTTCATTTGTGAGGCACGGTGGTGTTTCTCAGAAGAATCCAAAGGCCTCCCTGGGGCACACCAGCATGGAATGTAAGGCTGCTTGGAACGGCGTTCCTGAGGCCGTTGGAATGCTGTACAAACGAGAGCTGTCGAGCGATCCGGGCAGGGCTTTGCCATTACCGCTGCACATTCACAGCGTTAAAGCAAACGAACCCATTTGCTTCTGTTGGCTCAAACGCAACAGAAGAGTTGGACTGCATTCAGTTCCCTTTCAAAGATGTTACAACGAACGTGAGTGCACAAGGAGTCGTGAAAGACGCAACAGTGTGGCAGCATTCCTTGAACACATGCTTCTCCGCTACTATGGCATACCTAAGCTTACTATGGAAGAAATCTGAACTTTTACTTGAGACCAGGGGTCCAATTTTTTGGCCGGCAAGCTCCAGTGTGCTCCTGGAGGAGCTCCCAGCAAGGAACTGAGAGCAGCATGCCTCATACGAGTACACTCACAGTTCTTTCGGGATGCCGTCAGGCAGCAAAGAGAAGATGGGCAGCAGGAGTGTTTTTCAGGCAGCTTTCAAACCGCCACTGTCTCGCCTACCACGGACGAAATTAAGGTTTTGCCAGGGTTGCCCGGTTTCAAACTGGAGCTCATAAGGTTATCCCCAGTAGTCTCTTTCTACCTCAAGGAAACACACGGGACCCACAGGGCCCTTCCATGGAGACCCTTTGGGCACGGACACCTCTGCATAGGATGAGCTGGGTAAGTATTTCAGTACCTTCGCTAGGCCTCTGTGACCATGGCTCTTGCACATACCTAACAGTGTTAAGTGTGAAAAATGTACTGGTCTTCAGGCTGGATGAAAAGCTCAGCTTTTGCTTCCGTGAGAGTGCTGTCCTGTGTCCCGGACTGAATCGTCAGCACAATGTGTATTAGCAGTGCAGTTCTGTTTCAGTCACCGAGACCGATCCACTTGCAAAGAGAGTCTGCCAGGCGCTGCTTGCGCGAGGCTCTTTGACGACTGGAACACTCTCCATAGGCAACCCAGAAAGGAGTGCGTTGCCCTTGCTATGAATGTGAAGAGTGCTTCCCAGGGGCCTATTTGGCCTAGGGCTCCTCAGAAGCCAGCGGCCGCTCTGGCGGCACACAGCGGTCATCATGCGAAATGGGTGCACGATCGACTGTCCTATGTGTCCCCAGGCGCATAGCAGAGTTAAGGCAATCCATTTCAGAGTATGGCTTCGTGGATACCACTGCACACCCAACTCTGCTGATGTGAAACACTGGACCTTACCTTGAGGCCTTAGGTCACCTTTCATTTGGCAGGAGCTGAATCTGGAGTGCAGTGGGATGAGTTTCTAGAAAGGAATTGCCAGCACATTATTGACATTGAGAGAACGCAGCCTTGGCCCACAGCGACAATCCTGCAGTGAGGAGTAGTGGGGCCGCTAGTGCTGTTCAGGCAGCTTGGAAGCCCAAAGCAACTCACTTCCAAACCGGGAGAATGCTACCGTTCCCATCAGTGTCCCCCTTTCACGCTTGATGACACAGCATGTTTATCTGAAGATTCTGCCTAGCCCTCTAGTACTAGGGAAAGACTGCCTCCTTCTGCTAAGAAAGGTTTTCACGTGGGGAGTGCTGTACGTGCAGAAGAGCATTCCCCCGCCGTGCAAAAGTTAGGCCTTGGTGAATCTGGAGGGTCCCAGAAGTCCAGCCTTGTCACAGGGAAAGCTGTCCGTTGTTTTCAGGCTGGAACTCAACATGTAGCTTCCGACTGCCGCAGGGAGGCATCTCTTGGGAGCCCACAGGTTTCATTTGTGAGGCACGGTGGTGTTTCTCAGAAGAATCCAAAGGCCTCCCTGGGGCACACCAGCATGGAATGTAAGGCTGCTTGGAACGGCGTTCCTGAGGCCATTGGAATGCTGTACAAATGAGAGCTGTGGAGCGATCCGGGCAGGGCTTTGCCATTACCGCTGCACATTCACAGCGTTAAAGCAAACGAACCCATTTGCTTCTGTTGGCTCAAACACAACAGAAGAGTTGGACGGCATTCAGTGCCCTTTCAAAAATGTTACAACGAACGTGAGTGCACAAGGAGTCGTGAAAGACGCAACAGTGTGGCAGCATTCCTTGAACACATGCTTCTCCGCTACTATGGCATACTTAAGCTTACTATGGAAGAAATCTGAACTTTTACTTGAGACCAGGGTTCCAATTTTTTGGCCGGCAAGCTCCAGTGTGCTCCTGGAGGAGCTCCCAGCAAGGAACTGAGACCAGCATGCCTCATACGAGTACACTCACAGTTCTTTCGGGAGGCCGTCAGGCAGCAAAGAGAAGATGGGCAGCAGGAGTGTTTTTCAGGCAGCTTTCAAACCGCCACTGTCTCGCCTACCACGGACGAAATTAAGGTTTTGCAAGGGTTGCCCGGTTTCAAACTGGAGCTCATAAGGTTATCCTCAGTAGTCTCTGACTACCTCAAGGAAACACACGGGACCCACAGGGCCCTTCCATGGAGACCCTTTGGGCACGGGCACCTCTGCATAGGATGAACTGGGTAAGTATTTCAGTACCTTCGCTAGGCCTCTGTGACCATGGCTCTTGCACATACCTAACAGTGTTAAGTGTGAAAAATGTACTGGTCTTCAGGCTGGATGAAAAGCTCAGCTTTTGCTTCTGTGAGAGTGCTGTCCTGTGTCCCGGACTGAATCGTCAGCACAATGTGTATTAGCAGTGCAGTTCTGTTTCAGTCACTGAGACCGATCCACTTGCAAAGAGAGTTTGCCAGGCGCTGCTTGCGCGAGGCTCTTTGACGACTGGAACACTCTCCATAGGCAACCCAGAAAGGAGTGCGTTGCCCTTGCTATGAATGTGAAGAGTGCTTCCCAGGGGCCTATTTGGCCTAGGGCTCCTCAGAAGCCAGCGGCCGCTCTGGCGGCACACAGCGGTCATCATGCGAAATTGGTGCACGATCGACTGTCCTATGTGTCCCCAGGCGCATAGCAGAGTTAAGGCAATCCATTTCAGAGTATGGCTTCGTGGATACCACTGCACACCCAACTCTGCTGATGTGAAACACTGGACCTTACCTTGAGGCCTTAGGTCACCTTTCATTTGGCAGGAGCTGAATCTGGAGTGCAGTGGGATGAGTTTCTAGAAAGGAATTGCCAGCACATTATTGACATTGAGAGAACGCAGCCTTGGCCCACAGCGACAATCCTGCAGTGAGGAGAAGTGGGGCCGCTAGTGCTGTTCAGGCAGCTTGGAAGCCCAAAGCAACTCACTTCCAAACCGGGAGAATGCTACCGTTCCCATCAGTGTCCCCCTTTCACGCTTGATGACACAGCATGTTTATCTGAAGATTCTGCCTAGCCCTCTAGTACTAGGGAAAGACTGCCTCCTTCTGCTAAGAAAGGTTTTCACGTGGGGAGTGCTGTACGTGCAGAAGAGCATTCCCCCGCCGTGCAAAAGTTAGGCCTTGGTGAATCTGGAGGGTCCCAGAAGTCCAGCCTTGTCACAGGGAAAGCTGTCCGTTGTTTTCAGGCTGGAACTCAACATGTAGCTTCCGACTGCCGCAGGGAGGCATCTCTTGGGAGCCCACAGGTTTCATTTGTGAGGCACGGTGGTGTTTCTCAGAAGAATCCAAAGGCCTCCCTGGGGCACACCAGCATGGAATGTAAGGCTGCTTGGAACGGCGTTCCTGAGGCCATTGGAATGCTGTACAAATGAGAGCTGTCGAGCGATCCGGGCAGGGCTTTGCCATTACCGCTGCACATTCACAGCGTTAAAGCAAACGAACCCATTTGCTTCTGTTGGCTCAAACGCAACAGAAGAGTTGGACGGCATTCAGTGCCCTTTCAAAAATGTTACAACGAACGTGAGTGCACAAGGAGTCGTGAAAGACGCAACAGTGTGGCAGCATTCCTTGAACACATGCTTCTCCGCTACTATGGCATACTTAAGCTTACTATGGAAGAAATCTGAACTTTTACTTGAGACCAGGGGTCCAATTTTTTGGCCGGCAAGCTCCAGTGTGCTCCTGGAGGAGCTCCCAGCAAGGAACTGAGACCAGCATGCCTCATACGAGTACACTCACAGTTCTTTCGGGACGCCGTCAGCCAGCAAAGAGAAGATGGGCAGCAGGAGTGTTTTTCAGGCAGCTTTCAAACCGCCACTGTCTCGCCTACCACGGACGAAATTAAGGTTTTGCCAGGGTTGCCCGGTTTCAAACTGGAGCTCATAAGGTTATCCTCAGTAGTCTCTGACTACCTCAAGGAAACACACGGGACCCACAGGGCCCTTCCATGGAGACCCTTTGGGCACGGGCACCTCTGCATAGGATGAACTGGGTAAGAATTTCAGTCCCTTAGCTAGGCCTCGGTGACCATGGCTCTTGCACATACCTAACAGTGTTAAGTGTGAAAAATGTACTGGTCTTCAGGCTGGATGAAAAGCTCAGCTTTTGCTTCTGTGAGAGTGCTGTCCTGTGTCCCGGACTGAATCGTCAGCACATTGTGTATTAGCAGTGCAGTTCTGTTTCAGTCCCTGAGGCCGATCCACTTGCAAAGAGAGTCTGCCAGACGCTGCTTGCGCGAGGCTCTTTGACGACTGGAACACTCTCCATAGGCAACCCAGAAAGGAGTGCGTTGCCCTTGTTATGAATGTGAAGAGTGCTTCCCGGGGGCCTATTTGGCCTAGGGCTCCTCAGAAGCCAGCGGCCGCTCTGGCGGCACAAAGCGGTCATCATGCGAAATTGGTGCCAGATCGACTGTCCTATGTGTCCCCAGGGGCATAGCAGAGTTAAGGCACTCCATTTCAGAGTATGGCTTCGTGGATACCACTGCACACCCAACTCTGCTGATGTGAAACACTGGACCTTACCTTGAGGCCTTAGGTCACCTTTCATTTGGCCGGAGCTGAATCTGGAGTGCAGTGGGATGAATTTCTAGAAAGGAATTGCCAGCACATTATTGACATTGAGAGAACGCAGCCTTGGCCCACAGCGACAATCCTGCAGTGAAAAGAAGTTGGGCCGCTAGTGCTGTTCAGGCAGCTTGGAAGACCAAAGCAAGTCCCTTCCAAACCGGGAGAATGCGACCGTTCCCATCAGTGTCCCCCTTTCACGCTTGATGACACAGCATGTTTATCTGAAGATTCTGCCTAGCCCTCTAGTACTAGGGAAAGACTGCCTCCTTCTGCTAAGAAAGGTTTTCACGTGGGGAGTGCTGTACGTGCAGAAGAGCATTCCCCCGCCGTGCAAAAGTTAGGCCTTGGTGAATCTGGAGGGTCCCAGAAGTCCAGCCTTGTCACAGGGAAAGCTGTCCGTTGTTTTCAGGCTGGAACTCAACATGTAGCTTCCGACTGCCGCAGGGAGGCATCTCTTGGGAGCCCACAGGTTTCATTTGTGAGGCACGGTGGTGTTTCTCAGAAGAATCCAAAGGCCTCCCTGGGGCACACCAGCATGGAATGTAAGGCTGCTTGGAACGGCGTTCCTGAGGCCATTGGAATGCTGTACAAATGAGAGCTGTCGAGCGATCCGGGCAGGGCTTTGCCATTACCGCTGCACATTCACAGCGTTAAAGCAAACGAACCCATTTGCTTCTGTTGGCTCAAACGCAACAGAAGAGTTGGACGGCATTCAGTGCCCTTTCAAAAATGTTACAACGAACGTGAGTGCACAAGGAGTCGTGAAAGACGCAACAGTGTGGCAGCATTCCTTGAACACATGCTTCTCCGCTACTATGGCATACTTAAGCTTACTATGGAAGAAATCTGAACTTTTACTTGAGACCAGGGGTCCAATTTTTTGGCCGGCAAGCTCCAGTGTGCTCCTGGAGGAGCTCCCAGCAAGGAACTGAGACCAGCATGCCTCATACGAGTACACTCACAGTTCTTTCGGGACGCCGTCAGCCAGCAAAGAGAAGATGGGCAGCAGGAGTGTTTTTCAGGCAGCTTTCAAACCGCCACTGTCTCGCCTACCACGGACGAAATTAAGGTTTTGCCAGGGTTGCCCGGTTTCAAACTGGAGCTCATAAGGTTATCCTCAGTAGTCTCTGACTACCTCAAGGAAACACACGGGACCCACAGGGCCCTTCCATGGAGACCCTTTGGGCACGGGCACCTCTGCATAGGATGAACTGGGTAAGAATTTCAGTCCCTTAGCTAGGCCTCGGTGACCATGGCTCTTGCACATACCTAACAGTGTTAAGTGTGAAAAATGTACTGGTCTTCAGGCTGGATGAAAAGCTCAGCTTTTGCTTCTGTGAGAGTGCTGTCCTGTGTCCCGGACTGAATCGTCAGCACATTGTGTATTAGCAGTGCAGTTCTGTTTCAGTCCCTGAGGCCGATCCACTTGCAAAGAGAGTCTGCCAGACGCTGCTTGCGCGAGGCTCTTTGACGACTGGAACACTCTCCGTAGGCAACCCAGAAAGGAGTGCGTTGCCCTTGTTATGAATGTGAAGAGTGCTTCCCGGGGGCCTATTTGGCCTAGGGCTCCTCAGAAGCCAGCGGCCGCTCTGGCGGCACAAAGCGGTCATCATGCGAAATTGGTGCCAGCTCGACTCTCCTATGTGTCCCCAGGGGCATAGCAGAGTTAAGGCACTCCATTTCAGAGTATGGCTTCGTGGATACCACTGCACACCCAACTCTGCTGATGTGAAACACTGGACCTTACCTTGAGGCCTTAGGTCACCTTTCATTTGGCCGGAGCTGAATCTGGAGTGCAGTGGGATGAATTTCTAGAAAGGAATTGCCAGCACATTATTGACATTGAGAGAACGCAGCCTTGGCCCACAGCGACAATCCTGCAGTGAAGAGAAGTTGGGCCGCTAGTGCTGTTCAGGCAGCTTGGAGGAACAAAGCAAGTCCCTTCCAAACCGGGAGAATGCGACCGTTCCCATCAGTGTCCCCCTTTCACGCTTGATGACACAGCATGTTTATCTGAAGATTCTGCCTAGCCCTCTAGTACTAGGGAAAGACTGCCTCCTTCTGCTAAGAAAGGTTTTCACGTGGGGAGTGCTGTACGTGCAGAAGAGCATTCCCCCGCCGTGCAAAAGTTAGGCCTTGGTGAATCTGGAGGGTCCCAGAAGTCCAGCCTTGTCACAGGGAAAGCTGTCCGTTGTTTTCAGGCTGGAACTCAACATGTAGCTTCCGACTGCCGCAGGGAGGCATCTCTTGGGAGCCCACAGGTTTCATTTGTGAGGCACGGTGGTGTTTCTCAGAAGAATCCAAAGGCCTCCCTGGGGCACACCAGCATGGAATGTAAGGCTGCTTGGAACGGCGTTCCTGAGGCCGTTGGAATGCTGTACAAACGAGAGCTGTCGAGCGATCCGGGCAGGGCTTTGCCATTACCGCTGCACATTCACAGCGTTAAAGCAAACGAACCCATTTGCTTCTGTTGGCTCAAACGCAACAGAAGAGTTGGACGGCATTCAGTGCCCTTTCAAAGATGTTACAAGGAACGTGAGTGCACAAGGAGTCGTGAAAGACGCAACAGTGTGGCAGCATTCCTTGAACCCATGCTTCTCCGCTACTATGGCATACCTAAGCTTACTATGGAAGAAATCTGAACTTTTACTTGAGACCAGGGGTCCAATTTTTTGGCCGGCAAGCTCCAGTGTGCTCCTGGAGGAGCTCCCAGCAAGGAACTGAGACCAGCATGCCTCATACGAGTACACTCACAGTTCTTTCGGGACGCCGTCAGGCAGCAAAGAGAAGATGGGCAGCAGGAGTGTTTTTCAGGCAGCTTTCAAACCGCCACTGTCTCGCCTACCACGGACGAAATTAAGGTTTTGCCAGGGTTGCCCGGTTTCAAACTGGAGCTCATAAGGTTATCCTCAGTAGTCTCTGACTACCTCAAGGAAACACACGGGACCCACAGGGCCCTTCCATGGAGACCCTTTGGGCACGGACACCTCTGCATAGGATGAGCTGGGTAAGTATTTCAGTACCGTCGCTAGGCCTCTGTGACCATGGCTCTTGCACATACCTAACAGTGTTAAGTGTGAAAAATGTACTGGTCTTCAGGCTGGATGAAAAGCTCAGCTTTTGCTTCTGTGAGAGTGCTGTCCTGTGTCCCGGACTGAATCGTCAGCACAATGTGTATTAGCAGTGCAGTTCTGTTTCAGTCACCGAGACCGATCCACTTGCAAAGAGAGTCTGCCAGGCGCTTCTTGCGCGAGGCTCTTTGACGACTGGAACACTCTCCATAGGCAACCCAGAAAGGAGTGCGTTGCCCTTGCTATGAATGTGAAGAGTGCTTCCCAGGGGCCTATTTGGCCTAGGGCTCCTCAGAAGCCAGCGGCCGCTCTGGCGGCACACAGCGGTCATCATGCGAAATTGGTGCACGATCGACTGTCCTATGTGTCCCCAGGCGCATAGCAGAGTTAAGGCAATCCATTTCAGAGTATGGCTTCGTGGATACCACTGCACACCCAACTCTGCTGATGTGAAACACTGGACCTTACCTTGAGGCCTTAGGTCACCTTTCATTTGGCAGGAGCTGAATCTGGAGTGCAGTGGGATGAGTTTCTAGAAAGGAATTGCCAGCACATTATTGACATTGAGAGAACGCAGCCTTGGCCCACAGCGACAATCCTGCAGTGAGGAGAAGTGGGGCCGCTAGTGCTGTTCAGGCAGCTTGGAAGCCCAAAGCAACTCACTTCCAAACCGGGAGAATGCTACCGTTCCCATCAGTGTCCCCCTTTCACGCTTGATGACACAGCATGTTTATCTGAAGATTCTGCCTAGCCCTCTAGTACTAGGGAAAGACTGCCTCCTTCTGCTAAGAAAGGTTTTCACGTGGGGAGTGCTGTACGTGCAGAAGAGCATTCCCCCGCCGTGCAAAAGTTAGGCCTTGGTGAATCTGGAGGGTCCCAGAAGTCCAGCCTTGTCACAGGGAAAGCTGTCCGTTGTTTTCAGGCTGGAACTCAACATGTAGCTTCCGACTGCCGCAGGGAGGCATCTCTTGGGAGCCCACAGGTTTCATTTGTGAGGCATGGTGGTGTTTCTCAGAAGAATGCAAAGGCCTCCCTGGGGCACACCAGCATGGAATGTAAGGCTGCTTGGAACGGCGTTCCTGAGGCCATTGGAATGCTGTACAAATGAGAGCTGTCGAGCGATCCGGGCAGGGCTTTGCCATTACCGCTGCACATTCACAGCGTTAAAGCAAACGAACCCATTTGCTTCTGTTGGCTCAAACGCAACAGAAGAGTTGGACGGCATTCAGTGCCCTTTCAAAAATGTTACAACGAACGTGAGTGCACAAGGAGTCGTGAAAGACGCAACAGTGTGGCAGCATTCCTTGAACACATGCTTCTCCGCTACTATGGCATACTTAAGCTTACTATGGAAGAAATCTGAACTTTTACTTGAGACCAGGGGTCCAATTTTTTGGCCGGCAAGCTCCAGTGGGCTCCTGGAGGAGCTCCCAGCAAGGAACTGAGAGCAGCATGCCTCATACGAGTACACTCACAGTTCTTTCGGGACGCCGTCAGGCAGCAAAGAGAAGATGGGCAGCAGGAGTGTTTTTCAGGCAGCTTTCAAACCGCCACTGTCTCGCCTACCACGGACGAAATTAAGGTTTTGCCAGGGTTGCCCGGTTTCAAACTGGAGCTCATAAGGTTATCCTCAGTAGTCTCTGACTACCTCAAGGAAACACACGGGACCCACAGGGCCCTTCCATGGAGACCCTTTGGGCACGGGCACCTCTGCATAGGATGAACTGGGTAAGAATTTCAGTCCCTTAGCTAGGCCTCGGTGACCATGGCTCTTGCACATACCTAACAGTGTTAAGTGTGAAAAATGTACTGGTCTTCAGGCTGGATGAAAAGCTCAGCTTTTGCTTCCGTGAGAGTGCTGTCCTGTGTCCCGGACTGAATCGTCAGCACATTGTGTATTAGCAGTGCAGTTCTGTTTCAGTCCCTGAGGCCGATCCACTTGCAAAGAGAGTCTGCCAGGCGCTGCTTGCGCGAGGCTCTTTGACGACTGGAACACTCTCCGTAGGCAACCCAGAAAGGAGTGCGTTGCCCTTGCTATGAATGTGAAGAGTGCTTCCCGGGGGCCTATTTGGCCTAGGGCTCCTCAGAAGCCAGCGGCCGCTCTGGCGGCACACAGCGGTCATCATGCGAAATGGGTGCACGATCGACTGTCCTATGTGTCCCCAGGGGCATAGCAGAGTTAAGGCAATCCATTTCAGAGTATGGCTTCGTGGATACCACTGCACACCCAACTCTGCTGATGTGAAACACTGGACCTTACCTTGAGGCCTTAGGTCACCTTTCATTTGGCAGGAGCTGAATCTGGAGTGCAGTGGGATGAGTTTCTAGAAAGGAATTGCCAGCACATTATTGACATTGAGAGAACGCAGCCTTGGCCCACAGCGACAATCCTGCAGTGAGGAGTAGTGGGGCCGCTAGTGCTGTTTAGGCAGCTTGGAAGCCCAAAGCAACTCACTTCCAAACCGGGAGAATGCTACCGTTCCCATCAGTGTCCCCCTTTCACGCTTGATGACACAGCATGTTTATCTGAAGATTCTGCCTAGCCCTCTAGTACTAGGGAAAGACTGCCTCCTTCTGCTAAGAAAGGTTTTCACGTGGGGAGTGCTGTACGTGCAGAAGAGCATTCCCCCACCGTGCAAAAGTTAGGCCTTGGTGAATCTGGAGGGTCCCAGAAGTCCAGCCTTGTCACAGGGAAAGCTGTCCGTTGTTTTCAGGCTGGAACTCAACATGTAGCTTCCGACTGCCGCAGGGAGGCATCTCTTGGGAGCCCACAGGTTTCATTTGTGAGGCACGGTGGTGTTTCTCAGAAGAATCCAAAGGCCTCCCTGGGGCACACCAGCATGGAATGTAAGGCTGCTTGGAACGGCGTTCCTGAGGCCATTGGAATGCTGTACAAATGAGAGCTGTCGAGCGATCCGGGCAGGGCTTTGCCATTACCGCTGCACATTCACAGCGTTAAAGCAAACGAACCCATTTGCTTCTGTTGGCTCAAACGCAACAGAAGAGTTGGACGGCATTCAGTGCCCTTTCAAAAATGTTACAACGAACGTGAGTGCACAAGGAGTCGTGAAAGACGCAACAGTGTGGCAGCATTCCTTGAACACATGCTTCTCCGCTACTATGGCATACTTAAGTTTACTATGGAAGAAATCTGAACTTTTACTTGAGACCAGGGGTCCAATTTTTTGGCCGGCAAGCTCCAGTGTGCTCCTGGAGGAGCTCCCAGCAAGGAACTGAGACCAGCATGCCTCATACGAGTACACTCACAGTTCTTTCGGGACGCCGTCAGCCAGCAAAGAGAAGATGGGCAGCAGGAGTGTTTTTCAGGCAGCTTTCAAACCGCCACTGTCTCGCCTACCACGGACGAAATTAAGGTTTTGCCAGGGTTGCCCGGTTTCAAACTGGAGCTCATAAGGTTATCCTCAGTAGTCTCTGACTACCTCAAGGAAACACACGGGACCCACAGGGCCCTTCCATGGAGACCCTTTGGGCACGGGCACCTCTGCATAGGATGAACTGGGTAAGAATTTCAGTCCCTTAGCTAGGCCTCGGTGACCATGGCTCTTGCACATACCTAACAGTGTTAAGTGTGAAAAATGTACTGGTCTTCAGGCTGGATGAAAAGCTCAGCTTTTGCTTCTGTGAGAGTGCTGTCCTGTGTCCCGGACTGAATCGTCAGCACATTGTGTATTAGCAGTGCAGTTCTGTTTCAGTCCCTGAGGCCGATCCACTTGCAAAGAGAGTCTGCCAGACGCTGCTTGCGCGAGGCTCTTTGACGACTGGAACACTCTCCATAGGCAACCCAGAAAGGAGTGCGTTGCCCTTGTTATGAATGTGAAGAGTGCTTCCCGGGGGCCTATTTGGCCTAGGGCTCCTCAGAAGCCAGCGGCCGCTCTGGCGGCACAAAGCGGTCATCATGCGAAATTGGTGCCAGATCGACTGTCCTATGTGTCCCCAGGGGCATAGCAGAGTTAAGGCACTCCATTTCAGAGTATGGCTTCGTGGATACCACTGCACACCCAACTCTGCTGATGTGAAACACTGGACCTTACCTTGAGGCCTTAGGTCACCTTTCATTTGGCCGGAGCTGAATCTGGAGTGCAGTGGGATGAATTTCTAGAAAGGAATTGCCAGCACATTATTGACATTGAGAGAACGCAGCCTTGGCCCACAGCGACAATCCTGCAGTGAAAAGAAGTTGGGCCGCTAGTGCTGTTCAGGCAGCTTGGAAGACCAAAGCAAGTCCCTTCCAAACCGGGAGAATGCGACCGTTCCCATCAGTGTCCCCCTTTCACGCTTGATGACACAGCATGTTTATCTGAAGATTCTGCCTAGCCCTCTAGTACTAGGGAAAGACTGCCTCCTTCTGCTAAGAAAGGTTTTCACGTGGGGAGTGCTGTACGTGCAGAAGAGCATTCCCCCGCCGTGCAAAAGTTAGGCCTTGGTGAATCTGGAGGGTCCCAGAAGTCCAGCCTTGTCACAGGGAAAGCTGTCCGTTGTTTTCAGGCTGGAACTCAACATGTAGCTTCCGACTGCCGCAGGGAGGCATCTCTTGGGAGCCCACAGGTTTCATTTGTGAGGCACGGTGGTGTTTCTCAGAAGAATCCAAAGGCCTCCCTGGGGCACACCAGCATGGAATGTAAGGCTGCTTGGAACGGCGTTCCTGAGGCCATTGGAATGCTGTACAAATGAGAGCTGTCGAGCGATCCGGGCAGGGCTTTGCCATTACCGCTGCACATTCACAGCGTTAAAGCAAACGAACCCATTTGCTTCTGTTGGCTCAAACGCAACAGAAGAGTTGGACGGCATTCAGTGCCCTTTCAAAAATGTTACAACGAACGTGAGTGCACAAGGAGTCGTGAAAGACGCAACAGTGTGGCAGCATTCCTTGAACACATGCTTCTCCGCTACTATGGCATACTTAAGCTTACTATGGAAGAAATCTGAACTTTTACTTGAGACCAGGGGTCCAATTTTTTGGCCGGCAAGCTCCAGTGTGCTCCTGGAGGAGCTCCCAGCAAGGAACTGAGACCAGCATGCCTCATACGAGTACACTCACAGTTCTTTCGGGACGCCGTCAGCCAGCAAAGAGAAGATGGGCAGCAGGAGTGTTTTTCAGGCAGCTTTCAAACCGTCACTGTCTCGCCTACCACGGACGAAATTAAGGTTTTGCCAGGGTTGCCCGGTTTCAAACTGGAGCTCATAAGGTTATCCTCAGTAGTCTCTGACTACCTCAAGGAAACACACGGGACCCACAGGGCCCTTCCATGGAGACCCTTTGGGCACGGGCACCTCTGCATAGGATGAACTGGGTAAGAATTTCAGTCCCTTAGCTAGGCCTCGGTGACCATGGCTCTTGCACATACCTAACAGTGTTAAGTGTGAAAAATGTACTGGTCTTCAGGCTGGATGAAAAGCTCAGCTTTTGCTTCTGTGAGAGTGCTGTCCTGTGTCCCGGACTGAATCGTCAGCACATTGTGTATTAGCAGTGCAGTTCTGTTTCAGTCCCTGAGGCCGATCCACTTGCAAAGAGAGTCTGCCAGACGCTGCTTGCGCGAGGCTCTTTGACGACTGGAACACTCTCCGTAGGCAACCCAGAAAGGAGTGCGTTGCCCTTGTTATGAATGTGAAGAGTGCTTCCCGGGGGCCTATTTGGCCTAGGGCTCCTCAGAAGCCAGCGGCCGCTCTGGCGGCACAAAGCGGTCATCATGCGAAATTGGTGCCAGCTCGACTCTCCTATGTGTCCCCAGGGGCATAGCAGAGTTAAGGCACTCCATTTCAGAGTATGGCTTCGTGGATACCACTGCACACCCAACTCTGCTGATGTGAAACACTGGACCTTACCTTGAGGCCTTAGGTCACCTTTCATTTGGCCGGAGCTGAATCTGGAGTGCAGTGGGATGAATTTCTAGAAAGGAATTGCCAGCACATTATTGACATTGAGAGAACGCAGCCTTGGCCCACAGCGACAATCCTGCAGTGAAGAGAAGTTGGGCCGCTAGTGCTGTTCAGGCAGCTTGGAGGAACAAAGCAAGTCCCTTCCAAACCGGGAGAATGCGACCGTTCCCATCAGTGTCCCCCTTTCACGCTTGATGACACAGCATGTTTATCTGAAGATTCTGCCTAGCCCTCTAGTACTAGGGAAAGACTGCCTCCTTCTGCTAAGAAAGGTTTTCACGTGGGGAGTGCTGTACGTGCAGAAGAGCATTCCCCCGCCGTGCAAAAGTTAGGCCTTGGTGAATCTGGAGGGTCCCAGAAGTCCAGCCTTGTCACAGGGAAAGCTGTCCGTTGTTTTCAGGCTGGAACTCAACATGTAGCTTCCGACTGCCGCAGGGAGGCATCTCTTGGGAGCCCACAGGTTTCATTTGTGAGGCACGGTGGTGTTTCTCAGAAGAATCCAAAGGCCTCCCTGGGGCACACCAGCATGGAATGTAAGGCTGCTTGGAACGGCGTTCCTGAGGCCGTTGGAATGCTGTACAAACGAGAGCTGTCGAGCGATCCGGGCAGGGCTTTGCCATTACCGCTGCACATTCACAGCGTTAAAGCAAACGAACCCATTTGCTTCTGTTGGCTCAAACGCAACAGAAGAGTTGGACGGCATTCAGTGCCCTTTCAAAGATGTTACAAGGAACGTGAGTGCACAAGGAGTCGTGAAAGACGCAACAGTGTGGCAGCATTCCTTGAACCCATGCTTCTCCGCTACTATGGCATACCTAAGCTTACTATGGAAGAAATCTGAACTTTTACTTGAGACCAGGGGTCCAATTTTTTGGCCGGCAAGCTCCAGTGTGCTCCTGGAGGAGCTCCCAGCAAGGAACTGAGACCAGCATGCCTCATACGAGTACACTCACAGTTCTTTCGGGACGCCGTCAGGCAGCAAAGAGAAGATGGGCAGCAGGAGTGTTTTTCAGGCAGCTTTCAAACCGCCACTGTCTCGCCTACCACGGACGAAATTAAGGTTTTGCCAGGGTTGCCCGGTTTCAAACTGGAGCTCATAAGGTTATCCTCAGTAGTCTCTGACTACCTCAAGGAAACACACGGGACCCACAGGGCCCTTCCATGGAGACCCTTTGGGCACGGGCACCTCTGCATAGGATGAACTGGGTAAGAATTTCAGTCCCTTAGCTAGGCCTCGGTGACCATGGCTCTTGCACATACCTAACAGTGTTAAGTGTGAAAAATGTACTGGTCTTCAGGCTGGATGAAAAGCTCAGCTTTTGCTTCCGTGAGAGTGCTGTCCTGTGTCCCGGACTGAATCGTCAGCACATTGTGTATTAGCAGTGCAGTTCTGTTTCAGTCCCTGAGGCCGATCCACTTGCAAAGAGAGTCTGCCAGGCGCTGCTTGCGCGAGGCTCTTTGACGACTGGAACACTCTCCGTAGGCAACCCAGAAAGGAGTGCGTTGCCCTTGCTATGAATGTGAAGAGTGCTTCCCGGGGGCCTATTTGGCCTAGGGCTCCTCAGAAGCCAGCGGCCGCTCTGGCGGCACACAGCGGTCATCATGCGAAATGGGTGCACGATCGACTGTCCTATGTGTCCCCAGGGGCATAGCAGAGTTAAGGCAATCCATTTCAGAGTATGGCTTCGTGGATACCACTGCACACCCAACTCTGCTGATGTGAAACACTGGACCTTACCTTGAGGCCTTAGGTCACCTTTCATTTGGCAGGAGCTGAATCTGGAGTGCAGTGGGATGAGTTTCTAGAAAGGAATTGCCAGCACATTATTGACATTGAGAGAACGCAGCCTTGGCCCACAGCGACAATCCTGCAGTGAGGAGTAGTGGGGCCGCTAGTGCTGTTCAGGCAGCTTGGAAGCCCAAAGCAACTCACTTCCAAACCGGGAGAATGCTACCGTTCCCATCAGTGTCCCCCTTTCACGCTTGATGACACAGCATGTTTATCTGAAGATTCTGCCTAGCCCTCTAGTACTAGGGAAAGACTGCCTCCTTCTGCTAAGAAAGGTTTTCACGTGGGGAGTGCTGTACGTGCAGAAGAGCATTCCCCCACCGTGCAAAAGTTAGGCCTTGGTGAATCTGGAGGGTCCCAGAAGTCCAGCCTTGTCACAGGGAAAGCTGTCCGTTGTTTTCAGGCTGGAACTCAACATGTAGCTTCCGACTGCCGCAGGGAGGCATCTCTTGGGAGCCCACAGGTTTCATTTGTGAGGCACGGTGGTGTTTCTCAGAAGAATCCAAAGGCCTCCCTGGGGCACACCAGCATGGAATGTAAGGCTGCTTGGAACGGCGTTCCTGAGGCCTTTGGAATGCTGTACAAATGAGAGCTGTCGAGCGATCCGGGCAGGGCTTTGCCATTACCGCTGCACATTCACAGCGTTAAAGCAAACGAACCCATTTGCTTCTGTTGGCTCAAACGCAACAGAAGAGTTGGACGGCATTCAGTGCCCTTTCAAAAATGTTACAACGAACGTGAGTGCACAAGGAGTCGTGAAAGACGCAACAGTGTGGCAGCATTCCTTGAACACATGCTTCTCCGCTACTATGGCATCCTTAAGCTTACTATGGAAGAAATCTGAACTTTTACTTGAGACCAGGGGTCCAATTTTTTGGCCGGCAAGCTCCAGTGTGCTCCTGGAGGAGCTCCCAGCAAGGAACTGAGACCAGCATGCCTCATACGAGTACACTCACAGTTCTTTCGGGACGCCGTCAGGCAGCAAAGAGAAGATGGGCAGCAGGAGTGTTTTTCAGGCAGCTTTCAAACCGCCACTGTCTCGCCTACCACGGACGAAATTAAGGTTTTGCCAGGGTTGCCCGGTTTCAAACTGGAGCTCATAAGGTTATCCTCAGTAGTCTCTGACTACCTCAAGGAAACACACGGGACCCACAGGGCCCTTCCATGGAGACCCTTTGGGCACGGGCACCTCTGCATAGGATGAACTGGGTAAGAATTTCAGTCCCTTAGCTAGGCCTCGGTGACCATGGCTATTGCACATACCTAACAGTGTTAAGTGTGAAAAATGTACTGGTCTTCAGGCTGGATGAAAAGCTCAGCTTTTGCTTCTGTGAGAGTGCTGTCCTGTGTCCCGGACTGAATCGTCAGCACATTGTGTATTAGCAGTGCAGTTCTGTTTCAGTCCCTGAGGCCGATCCACTTGCAAAGAGAGTCTGCCAGACGCTGCTTGCGCGAGGCTCTTTGACGACTGGAACACTCTCCGTAGGCAACCCAGAAAGGAGTGCGTTGCCCTTGTTATGAATGTGAAGAGTGCTTCCCGGGGGCCTATTTGGCCTAGGGTTCCTCAGAAGCCAGCGGCCGCTCTGGCGGCACAAAGCGGTCATCATGCGAAATTGGTGCCAGATCGACTGTCCTATGTGTCCCCAGGGGCATAGCAGAGTTAAGGCACTCCATTTCAGAGTATGGCTTCGTGGATACCACTGCACACCCAACTCTGCTGATGTGAAACACTGGACCTTACCTTGAGGCCTTAGGTCACCTTTCATTTGGCCGGAGCTGAATCTGGAGTGCAGTGGGATGAATTTCTAGAAAGGAATTGCCAGCACATTATTGACATTGAGAGAACGCAGCCTTGGCCCACAGCGACAATCCTGCAGTGAAAAGAAGTTGGGCCGCTAGTGCTGTTCAGGCAGCTTGGAAGACCAAAGCAAGTCCCTTCCAAACCGGGAGAATGCGACCGTTCCCATCAGTGTCCCCCTTTCACGCTTGATGACACAGCATGTTTATCTGAAGATTCTGCCTAGCCCTCTAGTACTAGGGAAAGACTGCCTCCTTCTGCTAAGAAAGGTTTTCACGTGGGGAGTGCTGTACGTGCAGAAGAGCATTCCCCCGCCGTGCAAAAGTTAGGCCTTGGTGAATCTGGAGGGTCCCAGAAGTCCAGCCTTGTCACAGGGAAAGCTGTCCGTTGTTTTCAGGCTGGAACTCAACATGTAGCTTCCGACTGCCGCAGGGAGGCATCTCTTGGGAGCCCACAGGTTTCATTTGTGAGGCACGGTGGTGTTTCTCAGAAGAATCCAAAGGCCTCCCTGGGGCACACCAGCATGGAATGTAAGGCTGCTTGGAACGGCGTTCCTGAGGCCATTGGAATGCTGTACAAATGAGAGCTGTCGAGCGATCCGGGCAGGGCTTTGCCATTACCGCTGCACATTCACAGCGTTAAAGCAAACGAACCCATTTGCTTCTGTTGGCTCAAACGCAACAGAAGAGTTGGACGGCATTCAGTGCCCTTTCAAAAATGTTACAACGAACGTGAGTGCACAAGGAGTCGTGAAAGACGCAACAGTGTGGCAGCATTCCTTGAACACATGCTTCTCCGCTACTATGGCATACTTAAGCTTACTATGGAAGAAATCTGAACTTTTACTTGAGACCAGGGTTCCAATTTTTTGGCCGGCAAGCTCCAGTGTGCTCCTGGAGGAGCTCCCAGCAAGGAACTGAGACCAGCATGCCTCATACGAGTACACTCACAGTTCTTTCGGGACGCCGTCAGCCAGCAAAGAGAAGATGGGCAGCAGGAGTGTTTTTCAGGCAGCTTTCAAACCGCCACTGTCTCGCCTACCACGGACGAAATTAAGGTTTTGCCAGGGTTGCCTGGTTTCAAACTGGAGCTCATAAGGTTATCCTCAGTAGTCTCTGACTACCTCAAGGAAACACACGGGACCCACAGGGCCCTTCCATGGAGACCCTTTGGGCACGGGCACCTCTGCATAGGATGAACTGGGTAAGTATTTCAGTACCTTCGCTAGGCCTCTGTGACCATGGCTCTTGCACATACCTAACAGTGTTAAGTGTGAAAAATGTACTGGTCTTCAGGCTGGATGAAAAGCTCAGCTTTTGCTTCTGTGAGAGTGCTGTCCTGTGTCCCGGACTGAATCGTCAGCACAATGTGTATTAGCAGTGCAGTTCTGTTTCAGTCACTGAGACCGATCCACTTGCAAAGAGAGTTTGCCAGGCGCTGCTTGCGCGAGGCTCTTTGACGACTGGAACACTCTCCATAGGCAACCCAGAAAGGAGTGCGTTGCCCTTGCTATGAATGTGAAGAGTGCTTCCCAGGGGCCTATTTGGCCTAGGGCTCCTCAGAAGCCAGCGGCCGCTCTGGCGGCACACAGCGGTCATCATGCGAAATTGGTGCACGATCGACTGTCCTATGTGTCCCCAGGCGCATAGCAGAGTTAAGGCAATCCATTTCAGAGTATGGCTTCGTGGATACCACTGCACACCCAACTCTGCTGATGTGAAACACTGGACCTTACCTTGAGGCCTTAGGTCACCTTTCATTTGGCAGGAGCTGAATCTGGAGTGCAGTGGGATGAGTTTCTAGAAAGGAATTGCCAGCACATTATTGACATTGAGAGAACGCAGCCTTGGCCCACAGCGACAATCCTGCAGTGAGGAGTAGTGGGGCCGCTAGTGCTGTTCAGGCAGCTTGGAAGCCCAAAGCAACTCACTTCCAAACCGGGAGAATGCTACCGTTCCCATCAGTGTCCCCCTTTCACGCTTGATGACACAGCATGTTTATCTGAAGATTCTGCCTAGCCCTCTAGTACTAGAGAAAGACTGCCTCCTTCTGCTAAGAAAGGTTTTCACGTGGGGAGTGCTGTACGTGCAGAAGAGCATTCCCCCACCGTGCAAAAGTTAGGCCTTGGTGAATCTGGAGGGTCCCAGAAGTCCAGCCTTGTCACAGGGAAAGCTGTCCGTTGTTTTCAGGCTGGAACTCAACATGTAGCTTCCGACTGCCGCAGGGAGGCATCTCTTGGGAGCCCACAGGTTTCATTTGTGAGGCACGGTGGTGTTTCTCAGAAGAATCCAAAGGCCTCCCTGGGGCACACCAGCATGGAATGTAAGGCTGCTTGGAACGGCGTTCCTGAGGCCTTTGGAATGCTGTACAAATGAGAGCTGTCGAGCGATCCGGGCAGGGCTTTGCCATTACCGCTGCACATTCACAGCGTTAAAGCAAACGAACCCATTTGCTTCTGTTGGCTCAAACGCAACAGAAGAGTTGGACGGCATTCAGTGCCCTTTCAAAAATGTTACAACGAACGTGAGTGCACAAGGAGTCGTGAAAGACGCAACAGTGTGGCAGCATTCCTTGAACACATGCTTCTCCGCTACTATGGCATCCTTAAGCTTACTATGGAAGAAATCTGAACTTTTACTTGAGACCAGGGGTCCAATTTTTTGGCCGGCAAGCTCCAGTGTGCTCCTGGAGGAGCTCCCAGCAAGGAACTGAGACCAGCATGCCTCATACGAGTACACTCACAGTTCTTTCGGGACGCCGTCAGGCAGCAAAGAGAAGATGGGCAGCAGGAGTGTTTTTCAGGCAGCTTTCAAACCGCCACTGTCTCGCCTACCACGGACGAAATTAAGGTTTTGCCAGGGTTGCCCGGTTTCAAACTGGAGCTCATAAGGTTATCCTCAGTAGTCTCTGACTACCTCAAGGAAACACACGGGACCCACAGGGCCCTTCCATGGAGACCCTTTGGGCACGGGCACCTCTGCATAGGATGAACTGGGTAAGAATTTCAGTCCCTTAGCTAGGCCTCGGTGACCATGGCTCTTGCACATACCTAACAGTGTTAAGTGTGAAAAATGTACTGGTCTTCAGGCTGGATGAAAAGCTCAGCTTTTGCTTCTGTGAGAGTGCTGTCCTGTGTCCCGGACTGAATCGTCAGCACATTGTGTATTAGCAGTGCAGTTCTGTTTCAGTCCCTGAGGCCGATCCACTTGCAAAGAGAGTCTGCCAGACGCTGCTTGCGCGAGGCTCTTTGACGACTGGAACACTCTCCGTAGGCAACCCAGAAAGGAGTGCGTTGCCCTTGTTATGAATGTGAAGAGTGCTTCCCGGGGGCCTATTTGGCCTAGGGCTCCTCAGAAGCCAGCGGCCGCTCTGGCGGCACAAAGCGGTCATCATGCGAAATTGGTGCCAGATCGACTGTCCTATGTGTCCCCAGGGGCATAGCAGAGTTAAGGCACTCCATTTCAGAGTATGGCTTCGTGGATACCACTGCACACCCAACTCTGCTGATGTGAAACACTGGACCTTACCTTGAGGCCTTAGGTCACCTTTCATTTGGCCGGAGCTGAATCTGGAGTGCAGTGGGATGAATTTCTAGAAAGGAATTGCCAGCACATTATTGACATTGAGAGAACGCAGCCTTGGCCCACAGCGACAATCCTGCAGTGAAGAGAAGTTGGGCCGCTAGTGCTGTTCAGGCAGCTTGGAAGACCAAAGCAAGTCCCTTCCAAACCGGGAGAATGCGACCGTTCCCATCAGTGTCCCCCTTTCACGCTTGATGACACAGCATGTTTATCTGAAGATTCTGCCTAGCCCTCTAGTACTAGGGAAAGACTGCCTCCTTCTGCTAAGAAAGGTTTTCACGTGGGGAGTGCTGTACGTGCAGAAGAGCATTCCCCCGCCGTGCAAAAGTTAGGCCTTGGTGAATCTGGAGGGTCCCAGAAGTCCAGCCTTGTCACAGGGAAAGCTGTCCGTTGTTTTCAGGCTGGAACTCAACATGTAGCTTCCGACTGCCGCAGGGAGGCATCTCTTGGGAGCCCACAGGTTTCATTTGTGAGGCACGGTGGTGTTTCTCAGAAGAATCCAAAGGCCTCCCTGGGGCACACCAGCATGGAATGTAAGGCTGCTTGGAACGGCGTTCCTGAGGCCATTGGAATGCTGTACAAATGAGAGCTGTCGAGCGATCCGGGCAGGGCTTTGCCATTACCGCTGCACATTCACAGCGTTAAAGCAAACGAACCCATTTGCTTCTGTTGGCTCAAACGCAACAGAAGAGTTGGACGGCATTCAGTGCCCTTTCAAAGACGTTACAACGAACGTGAGTGCACAAGGAGTCGTGAAAGACGCAACAGTGTGGCAGCATTCCTTGAACACATGCTTCTCCGCTACTATGGCATACCTAAGCTTACTATGGAAGAAATCTGAACTTTTACTTGAGACCAGGGGTCCAATTTTTTGGCCGGCAAGCTCCAGTGTGCTCCTGGAGGAGCTCCCAGCAAGGAACTGAGACCAGCATGCCTCATACGAGTACACTCACAGTTCTTTCGGGACGCCGTCAGGCAGCAAAGAGAAGATGGGCAGCAGGAGTGTTTTTCAGGCAGCTTTCAAACCGCCACTGTCTCGCCTACCACGGACGAAATTAAGGTTTTGCCAGGGTTGCCCGGTTTCAAACTGGAGCTCATAAGGTTATCCTCAGTAGTCTCTGACTACCTCAAGGAAACACACGGGACCCACAGGGCCCTTCCATGGAGACCCTTTGGGCACGGGCACCTCTGCATAGGATGAACTGGGTAAGAATTTCAGTCCCTTAGCTAGGCCTCGGTGACCATGGCTCTTGCACATACCTAACAGTGTTAAGTGTGAAAAATGTACTGGTCTTCAGGCTGGATGAAAAGCTCAGCTTTTGCTTCCGTGAGAGTGCTGTCCTGTGTCCCGGACTGAATCGTCAGCACATTGTGTATTAGCAGTGCAGTTCTGTTTCAGTCCCTGAGGCCGATCCACTTGCAAAGAGAGTCTGCCAGGCGCTGCTTGCGCGAGGCTCTTTGACGACTGGAACACTCTCCGTAGGCAACCCAGAAAGGAGTGCGTTGCCCTTGCTATGAATGTGAAGAGTGCTTCCCGGGGGCCTATTTGGCCTAGGGCTCCTCAGAAGCCAGCGGCCGCTCTGGCGGCACACAGCGGTCATCATGCGAAATGGGTGCACGATCGACTGTCCTATGTGTCCCCAGGGGCATAGCAGAGTTAAGGCAATCCATTTCAGAGTATGGCTTCGTGGATACCACTGCACACCCAACTCTGCTGATGTGAAACACTGGACCTTACCTTGAGGCCTTAGGTCACCTTTCATTTGGCAGGAGCTGAATCTGGAGTGCAGTGGGATGAGTTTCTAGAAAGGAATTGCCAGCACATTATTGACATTGAGAGAACGCAGCCTTGGCCCACAGCGACAATCCTGCAGTGAGGAGTAGTGGGGCCGCTAGTGCTGTTCAGGCAGCTTGGAAGCCCAAAGCAACTCACTTCCAAACCGGGAGAATGCTACCGTTCCCATCAGTGTCCCCCTTTCACGCTTGATGACACAGCATGTTTATCTGAAGATTCTGCCTAGCCCTCTAGTACTAGGGAAAGACTGCCTCCTTCTGCTAAGAAAGGTTTTCACGTGGGGAGTGCTGTACGTGCAGAAGAGCATTCCCCCACCGTGCAAAAGTTAGGCCTTGGTGAATCTGGAGGGTCCCAGAAGTCCAGCCTTGTCACAGGGAAAGCTGTCCGTTGTTTTCAGGCTGGAACTCAACATGTAGCTTCCGACTGCCGCAGGGAGGCATCTCTTGGGAGCCCACAGGTTTCATTTGTGAGGCACGGTGGTGTTTCTCAGAAGAATCCAAAGGCCTCCCTGGGGCACACCAGCATGGAATGTAAGGCTGCTTGGAACGGCGTTCCTGAGGCCTTTGGAATGCTGTACAAATGAGAGCTGTCGAGCGATCCGGGCAGGGCTTTGCCATTACCGCTGCACATTCACAGCGTTAAAGCAAACGAACCCATTTGCTTCTGTTGGCTCAAACGCAACAGAAGAGTTGGACGGCATTCAGTGCCCTTTCAAAAATGTTACAACGAACGTGAGTGCACAAGGAGTCGTGAAAGACGCAACAGTGTGGCAGCATTCCTTGAACACATGCTTCTCCGCTACTATGGCATCCTTAAGCTTACTATGGAAGAAATCTGAACTTTTACTTGAGACCAGGGGTCCAATTTTTTGGCCGGCAAGCTCCAGTGTGCTCCTGGAGGAGCTCCCAGCAAGGAACTGAGACCAGCATGCCTCATACGAGTACACTCACAGTTCTTTCGGGACGCCGTCAGGCAGCAAAGAGAAGATGGGCAGCAGGAGTGTTTTTCAGGCAGCTTTCAAACCGCCACTGTCTCGCCTACCACGGACGAAATTAAGGTTTTGCCAGGGTTGCCCGGTTTCAAACTGGAGCTCATAAGGTTATCCTCAGTAGTCTCTGACTACCTCAAGGAAACACACGGGACCCACAGGGCCCTTCCATGGAGACCCTTTGGGCACGGGCACCTCTGCATAGGATGAACTGGGTAAGAATTTCAGTCCCTTAGCTAGGCCTCGGTGACCATGGCTATTGCACATACCTAACAGTGTTAAGTGTGAAAAATGTACTGGTCTTCAGGCTGGATGAAAAGCTCAGCTTTTGCTTCTGTGAGAGTGCTGTCCTGTGTCCCGGACTGAATCGTCAGCACATTGTGTATTAGCAGTGCAGTTCTGTTTCAGTCCCTGAGGCCGATCCACTTGCAAAGAGAGTCTGCCAGACGCTGCTTGCGCGAGGCTCTTTGACGACTGGAACACTCTCCGTAGGCAACCCAGAAAGGAGTGCGTTGCCCTTGTTATGAATGTGAAGAGTGCTTCCCGGGGGCCTATTTGGCCTAGGGTTCCTCAGAAGCCAGCGGCCGCTCTGGCGGCACAAAGCGGTCATCATGCGAAATTGGTGCCAGATCGACTGTCCTATGTGTCCCCAGGGGCATAGCAGAGTTAAGGCACTCCATTTCAGAGTATGGCTTCGTGGATACCACTGCACACCCAACTCTGCTGATGTGAAACACTGGACCTTACCTTGAGGCCTTAGGTCACCTTTCATTTGGCCGGAGCTGAATCTGGAGTGCAGTGGGATGAATTTCTAGAAAGGAATTGCCAGCACATTATTGACATTGAGAGAACGCAGCCTTGGCCCACAGCGACAATCCTGCAGTGAAGAGAAGTTGGGCCGCTAGTGCTGTTCAGGCAGCTTGGAAGACCAAAGCAAGTCCCTTCCAAACCGGGAGAATGCGACCGTTCCCATCAGTGTCCCCCTTTCACGCTTGATGACACAGCATGTTTATCTGAAGATTCTGCCTAGCCCTCTAGTACTAGGGAAAGACTGCCTCCTTCTGCTAAGAAAGGTTTTCACGTGGGGAGTGCTGTACGTGCAGAAGAGCATTCCCCCGCCGTGCAAAAGTTAGGCCTTGGTGAATCTGGAGGGTCCCAGAAGTCCAGCCTTGTCACAGGGAAAGCTGTCCGTTGTTTTCAGGCTGGAACTCAACATGTAGCTTCCGACTGCCGCAGGGAGGCATCTCTTGGGAGCCCACAGGTTTCATTTGTGAGGCACGGTGGTGTTTCTCAGAAGAATCCAAAGGCCTCCCTGGGGCACACCAGCATGGAATGTAAGGCTGCTTGGAACGGCGTTCCTGAGGCCATTGGAATGCTGTACAAATGAGAGCTGTCGAGCGATCCGGGCAGGGCTTTGCCATTACCGCTGCACATTCACAGCGTTAAAGCAAACGAACCCATTTGCTTCTGTTGGCTCAAACGCAACAGAAGAGTTGGACGGCATTCAGTGCCCTTTCAAAAATGTTACAACGAACGTGAGTGCACAAGGAGTCGTGAAAGACGCAACAGTGTGGCAGCATTCCTTGAACACATGCTTCTCCGCTACTATGGCATACTTAAGCTTACTATGGAAGAAATCTGAACTTTTACTTGAGACCAGGGTTCCAATTTTTTGGCCGGCAAGCTCCAGTGTGCTCCTGGAGGAGCTCCCAGCAAGGAACTGAGACCAGCATGCCTCATACGAGTACACTCACAGTTCTTTCGGGACGCCGTCAGCCAGCAAAGAGAAGATGGGCAGCAGGAGTGTTTTTCAGGCAGCTTTCAAACCGCCACTGTCTCGCCTACCACGGACGAAATTAAGGTTTTGCCAGGGTTGCCTGGTTTCAAACTGGAGCTCATAAGGTTATCCTCAGTAGTCTCTGACTACCTCAAGGAAACACACGGGACCCACAGGGCCCTTCCATGGAGACCCTTTGGGCACGGGCACCTCTGCATAGGATGAACTGGGTAAGTATTTCAGTACCTTCGCTAGGCCTCTGTGACCATGGCTCTTGCACATACCTAACAGTGTTAAGTGTGAAAAATGTACTGGTCTTCAGGCTGGATGAAAAGCTCAGCTTTTGCTTCTGTGAGAGTGCTGTCCTGTGTCCCGGACTGAATCGTCAGCACAATGTGTATTAGCAGTGCAGTTCTGTTTCAGTCACTGAGACCGATCCACTTGCAAAGAGAGTTTGCCAGGCGCTGCTTGCGCGAGGCTCTTTGACGACTGGAACACTCTCCATAGGCAACCCAGAAAGGAGTGCGTTGCCCTTGCTATGAATGTGAAGAGTGCTTCCCAGGGGCCTATTTGGCCTAGGGCTCCTCAGAAGCCAGCGGCCGCTCTGGCGGCACACAGCGGTCATCATGCGAAATTGGTGCACGATCGACTGTCCTATGTGTCCCCAGGCGCATAGCAGAGTTAAGGCAATCCATTTCAGAGTATGGCTTCGTGGATACCACTGCACACCCAACTCTGCTGATGTGAAACACTGGACCTTACCTTGAGGCCTTAGGTCACCTTTCATTTGGCAGGAGCTGAATCTGGAGTGCAGTGGGATGAGTTTCTAGAAAGGAATTGCCAGCACATTATTGACATTGAGAGAACGCAGCCTTGGCCCACAGCGACAATCCTGCAGTGAGGAGTAGTGGGGCCGCTAGTGCTGTTCAGGCAGCTTGGAAGCCCAAAGCAACTCACTTCCAAACCGGGAGAATGCTACCGTTCCCATCAGTGTCCCCCTTTCACGCTTGATGACACAGCATGTTTATCTGAAGATTCTGCCTAGCCCTCTAGTACTAGAGAAAGACTGCCTCCTTCTGCTAAGAAAGGTTTTCACGTGGGGAGTGCTGTACGTGCAGAAGAGCATTCCCCCACCGTGCAAAAGTTAGGCCTTGGTGAATCTGGAGGGTCCCAGAAGTCCAGCCTTGTCACAGGGAAAGCTGTCCGTTGTTTTCAGGCTGGAACTCAACATGTAGCTTCCGACTGCCGCAGGGAGGCATCTCTTGGGAGCCCACAGGTTTCATTTGTGAGGCACGGTGGTGTTTCTCAGAAGAATCCAAAGGCCTCCCTGGGGCACACCAGCATGGAATGTAAGGCTGCTTGGAACGGCGTTCCTGAGGCCTTTGGAATGCTGTACAAATGAGAGCTGTCGAGCGATCCGGGCAGGGCTTTGCCATTACCGCTGCACATTCACAGCGTTAAAGCAAACGAACCCATTTGCTTCTGTTGGCTCAAACGCAACAGAAGAGTTGGACGGCATTCAGTGCCCTTTCAAAAATGTTACAACGAACGTGAGTGCACAAGGAGTCGTGAAAGACGCAACAGTGTGGCAGCATTCCTTGAACACATGCTTCTCCGCTACTATGGCATCCTTAAGCTTACTATGGAAGAAATCTGAACTTTTACTTGAGACCAGGGGTCCAATTTTTTGGCCGGCAAGCTCCAGTGTGCTCCTGGAGGAGCTCCCAGCAAGGAACTGAGACCAGCATGCCTCATACGAGTACACTCACAGTTCTTTCGGGACGCCGTCAGGCAGCAAAGAGAAGATGGGCAGCAGGAGTGTTTTTCAGGCAGCTTTCAAACCGCCACTGTCTCGCCTACCACGGACGAAATTAAGGTTTTGCCAGGGTTGCCCGGTTTCAAACTGGAGCTCATAAGGTTATCCTCAGTAGTCTCTGACTACCTCAAGGAAACACACGGGACCCACAGGGCCCTTCCATGGAGACCCTTTGGGCACGGGCACCTCTGCATAGGATGAACTGGGTAAGAATTTCAGTCCCTTAGCTAGGCCTCGGTGACCATGGCTCTTGCACATACCTAACAGTGTTAAGTGTGAAAAATGTACTGGTCTTCAGGCTGGATGAAAAGCTCAGCTTTTGCTTCTGTGAGAGTGCTGTCCTGTGTCCCGGACTGAATCGTCAGCACATTGTGTATTAGCAGTGCAGTTCTGTTTCAGTCCCTGAGGCCGATCCACTTGCAAAGAGAGTCTGCCAGACGCTGCTTGCGCGAGGCTCTTTGACGACTGGAACACTCTCCGTAGGCAACCCAGAAAGGAGTGCGTTGCCCTTGTTATGAATGTGAAGAGTGCTTCCCGGGGGCCTATTTGGCCTAGGGCTCCTCAGAAGCCAGCGGCCGCTCTGGCGGCACAAAGCGGTCATCATGCGAAATTGGTGCCAGATCGACTGTCCTATGTGTCCCCAGGGGCATAGCAGAGTTAAGGCACTCCATTTCAGAGTATGGCTTCGTGGATACCACTGCACACCCAACTCTGCTGATGTGAAACACTGGACCTTACCTTGAGGCCTTAGGTCACCTTTCATTTGGCCGGAGCTGAATCTGGAGTGCAGTGGGATGAATTTCTAGAAAGGAATTGCCAGCACATTATTGACATTGAGAGAACGCAGCCTTGGCCCACAGCGACAATCCTGCAGTGAAGAGAAGTTGGGCCGCTAGTGCTGTTCAGGCAGCTTGGAAGACCAAAGCAAGTCCCTTCCAAACCGGGAGAATGCGACCGTTCCCATCAGTGTCCCCCTTTCACGCTTGATGACACAGCATGTTTATCTGAAGATTCTGCCTAGCCCTCTAGTACTAGGGAAAGACTGCCTCCTTCTGCTAAGAAAGGTTTTCACGTGGGGAGTGCTGTACGTGCAGAAGAGCATTCCCCCGCCGTGCAAAAGTTAGGCCTTGGTGAATCTGGAGGGTCCCAGAAGTCCAGCCTTGTCACAGGGAAAGCTGTCCGTTGTTTTCAGGCTGGAACTCAACATGTAGCTTCCGACTGCCGCAGGGAGGCATCTCTTGGGAGCCCACAGGTTTCATTTGTGAGGCACGGTGGTGTTTCTCAGAAGAATCCAAAGGCCTCCCTGGGGCACACCAGCATGGAATGTAAGGCTGCTTGGAACGGCGTTCCTGAGGCCGTTGGAATGCTGTACAAACGAGAGCTGTCGAGCGATCCGGGCAGGGCTTTGCCATTACCGCTGCACATTCACAGCGTTAAAGCAAACGAACCCATTTGCTTCTGTTGGCTCAAACGCAACAGAAGAGTTGGACTGCATTCAGTTCCCTTTCAAAGATGTTACAACGAACGTGAGTGCACAAGGAGTCGTGAAAGACGCAACAGTGTGGCAGCATTCCTTGAACACATGCTTCTCCGCTACTATGGCATACCTAAGCTTACTATGGAAGAAATCTGAACTTTTACTTGAGACCAGGGGTCCAATTTTTTGGCCGGCAAGCTCCAGTGTGCTCCTGGAGGAGCTCCCAGCAAGGAACTGAGAGCAGCATGCCTCATACGAGTACACTCACAGTTCTTTCGGGATGCCGTCAGGCAGCAAAGAGAAGATGGGCAGCAGGAGTGTTTTTCAGGCAGCTTTCAAACCGCCACTGTCTCGCCTACCACGGACGAAATTAAGGTTTTGCCAGGGTTGCCCGGTTTCAAACTGGAGCTCATAAGGTTATCCCCAGTAGTCTCTTTCTACCTCAAGGAAACACACGGGACCCACAGGGCCCTTCCATGGAGACCCTTTGGGCACGGACACCTCTGCATAGGATGAGCTGGGTAAGTATTTCAGTACCTTCGCTAGGCCTCTGTGACCATGGCTCTTGCACATACCTAACAGTGTTAAGTGTGAAAAATGTACTGGTCTTCAGGCTGGATGAAAAGCTCAGCTTTTGCTTCTGTGAGAGTGCTGTCCTGTGTCCCGGACTGAATCGTCAGCACAATGTGTATTAGCAGTGCAGTTCTGTTTCAGTCACCGAGACCGATCCACTTGCAAAGAGAGTCTGCCAGGCGCTGCTTGCGCGAGGCTCTTTGACGACTGGAACACTCTCCATAGGCAACCCAAACAGGAGTGCGTTGCCCTTGCTATGAATGTGAAGAGTGCTTCCCAGGGGCCTATTTGGCCTAGGGCTCCTCAGAAGCCAGCGGCCGCTCTGGCGGCACACAGCGGTCATCATGCGAAATTGGTGCACGATCGACTGTCCTATGTGTCCCCAGGCGCATAGCAGAGTTAAGGCAATCCATTTCAGAGTATGGCTTCATGGATACCACTGCACACCCAACTCTGCTGATGTGAAACACTGGACCTTACCTTGAGGCCTTAGGTCGCCTTTCATTTGGCAGGAGCTGAATCTGGAGTGCAGTGGGATGAGTTTCTAGAAAGGAATTGCCAGCACATTATTGACATTGAGAGAACGCAGCCTTGGCCCACAGCGACAATCCTGCAGTGAGGAGTAGTGGGGCCGCTAGTGCTGTTCAGGCAGCTTGGAAGCCCAAAGCAACTCACTTCCAAACCGGGAGAATGCTACCGTTCCCATCAGTGTCCCCCTTTCACGCTTGATGACACAGCATGTTTATCTGAAGATTCTGCCTAGCCCTCTAGTACTAGGGAAAGACTGCCTCCTTCTGCTAAGAAAGGTTTTCACGTGGGGAGTGCTGTACGTGCAGAAGAGCATTCCCCCGCCGTGCAAAAGTTAGGCCTTGGTGAATCTGGAGGGTCCCAGAAGTCCAGCCTTGTCACAGGGAAAGCTGTCCGTTGTTTTCAGGCTGGAACTCAACATGTAGCTTCCGACTGCCGCAGGGAGGCATCTCTTGGGAGCCCACAGGTTTCATTTGTGAGGCACGGTGGTGTTTCTCAGAAGAATCCAAAGGCCTCCCTGGGGCACACCAGCATGGAATGTAAGGCTGCTTGGAACGGCGTTCCTGAGGCCATTGGAATGCTGTACAAATGAGAGCTGTCGAGCGATCCGGGCAGGGCTTTGCCATTACCGCTGCACATTCACAGCGTTAAAGCAAACGAACCCATTTGCTTCTGTTGGCTCAAACGCAACAGAAGAGTTGGACGGCATTCAGTGCCCTTTCAAAAATGTTACAACGAACGTGAGTGCACAAGGTGTCGTGAAAGACGCAACAGTGTGGCAGCATTCCTTGAACACATGCTTCTCCGCTACTATGGCATACTTAAGCTTACTATGGAAGAAATCTGAACTTTTACTTGAGACCAGGGGTCCAATTTTTTGGCCGGCAAGCTCCAGTGTGCTCCTGGAGGAGCTCCCAGCAAGGAACTGAGACCAGCATGCCTCATACGAGTACACTCACAGTTCTTTCGGGACGCCGTCAGCCAGCAAAGAGAAGATGGGCAGCAGGAGTGTTTTTCAGGCAGCTTTCAAACCGCCACTGTCTCGCCTACCACGGACGAAATTAAGGTTTTGCCAGGGTTGCCCGGTTTCAAACTGGAGCTCATAAGGTTATCCTCAGTAGTCTCTGACTACCTCAAGGAAACACACGGGACCCACAGGGCCCTTCCATGGAGACCCTTTGGGCACGGGCACCTCTGCATAGGATGAACTGGGTAAGAATTTCAGTCCCTTAGCTAGGCCTCGGTGACCATGGCTCTTGCACATACCTAACAGTGTTAAGTGTGAAAAATGTACTGGTCTTCAGGCTGGATGAAAAGCTCAGCTTTTGCTTCTGTGAGAGTGCTGTCCTGTGTCCCGGACTGAATCGTCAGCACATTGTGTATTAGCAGTGCAGTTCTGTTTCAGTCCCTGAGGCCGATCCACTTGCAAAGAGAGTCTGCCAGACGCTGCTTGCGCGAGGCTCTTTGACGACTGGAACACTCTCCATAGGCAACCCAGAAAGGAGTGCGTTGCCCTTGTTATGAATGTGAAGAGTGCTTCCCGGGGGCCTATTTGGCCTAGGGCTCCTCAGAAGCCAGCGGCCGCTCTGGCGGCACAAAGCGGTCATCATGCGAAATTGGTGCCAGATCGACTGTCCTATGTGTCCCCAGGGGCATAGCAGAGTTAAGGCACTCCATTTCAGAGTATGGCTTCGTGGATACCACTGCACACCCAACTCTGCTGATGTGAAACACTGGACCTTACCTTGAGGCCTTAGGTCACCTTTCATTTGGCCGGAGCTGAATCTGGAGTGCAGTGGGATGAATTTCTAGAAAGGAATTGCCAGCACATTATTGACATTGAGAGAACGCAGCCTTGGCCCACAGCGACAATCCTGCAGTGAAGAGAAGTTGGGCCGCTAGTGCTGTTCAGGCAGCTTGGAGGAACAAAGCAAGTCCCTTCCAAACCGGGAGAATGCGACCGTTCCCATCAGTGTCCCCCTTTCACGCTTGATGACACAGCATGTTTATCTGAAGATTCTGCCTAGCCCTCTAGTACTAGGGAAAGACTGCCTCCTTCTGCTAAGAAAGGTTTTCACGTGGGGAGTGCTGTACGTGCAGAAGAGCATTCCCCCGCCGTGCAAAAGTTAGGCCTTGGTGAATCTGGAGGGTCCCAGAAGTCCAGCCTTGTCACAGGGAAAGCTGTCCGTTGTTTTCAGGCTGGAACTCAACATGTAGCTTCCGACTGCCGCAGGGAGGCATCTCTTGGGAGCCCACAGGTTTCATTTGTGAGGCACGGTGGTGTTTCTCAGAAGAATCCAAAGGCCTCCCTGGGGCACACCAGCATGGAATGTAAGGCTGCTTGGAACGGCGTTCCTGAGGCCGTTGGAATGCTGTACAAACGAGAGCTGTCGAGCGATCCGGGCAGGGCTTTGCCATTACCGCTGCACATTCACAGCGTTAAAGCAAACGAACCCATTTGCTTCTGTTGGCTCAAACGCAACAGAAGAGTTGGACGGCATTCAGTGCCCTTTCAAAGATGTTACAAGGAACGTGAGTGCACAAGGAGTCGTGAAAGACGCAACAGTGTGGCAGCATTCCTTGAACCCATGCTTCTCCGCTACTATGGCATACCTAAGCTTACTATGGAAGAAATCTGAACTTTTACTTGAGACCAGGGGTCCAATTTTTTGGCCGGCAAGCTCCAGTGTGCTCCTGGAGGAGCTCCCAGCAAGGAACTGAGAGCAGCATGCCTCATACGAGTACACTCACAGTTCTTTCGGGACGCCGTCAGGCAGCAAAGAGAAGATGGGCAGCAGGAGTGTTTTTCAGGCAGCTTTCAAACCGCCACTGTCTCGCCTACCACGGACGAAATTAAGGTTTTGCCAGGGTTGCCCGGTTTCAAACTGGAGCTCATAAGGTTATCCTCAGTAGTCTCTGACTACCTCAAGGAAACACACGGGACCCACAGAGCCCTTCCATGTAGACCCTTTGGGCACGGACACCTCTGCATAGGATGAGCTGGGTAAGTATTTCAGTACCGTCGCTAGGCCTCTGTGACCATGGCTCTTGCACATACCTAACAGTGTTAAGTGTGAAAAATGTACTGGTCTTCAGGCTGGATGAAAAGCTCAGCTTTTGCTTCTGTGAGAGTGCTGTCCTGTGTCCCGGACTGAATCGTCAGCACAATGTGTATTAGCAGTGCAGTTCTGTTTCAGTCACCGAGACCGATCCACTTGCAAAGAGAGTCTGCCAGGCGCTTCTTGCGCGAGGCTCTTTGACGACTGGAACACTCTCCATAGGCAACCCAGAAAGGAGTGCGTTGCCCTTGCTATGAATGTGAAGAGTGCTTCCCAGGGGCCTATTTGGCCTAGGGCTCCTCAGAAGCCAGCGGCCGCTCTGGCGGCACACAGCGGTCATCATGCGAAATTGGTGCACGATCGACTGTCCTATGTGTCCCCAGGCGCATAGCAGAGTTAAGGCAATCCATTTCAGAGTATGGCTTCATGGATACCACTGCACACCCAACTCTGCTGATGTGAAACACTGGACCTTACCTTGAGGCCTTAGGTCACCTTTCATTTGGCAGGAGCTGAATCTGGAGTGCAGTGGGATGAGTTTCTAGAAAGGAATTGCCAGCACATTATTGACATTGAGAGAACGCAGCCTTGGCCCACAGCGACAATCCTGCAGTGAGGAGAAGTGGGGCCGCTAGTGCTGTTCAGGCAGCTTGGAAGCCCAAAGCAACTCACTTCCAAACCGGGAGAATGCTACCGTTCCCATCAGTGTCCCCCTTTCACGCTTGATGACACAGCATGTTTATCTGAAGATTCTGCCTAGCCCTCTAGTACTAGGGAAAGACTGCCTCCTTCTGCTAAGAAAGGTTTTCACGTGGGGAGTGCTGTACGTGCAGAAGAGCATTCCCCCGCCGTGCAAAAGTTAGGCCTTGGTGAATCTGGAGGGTCCCAGAAGTCCAGCCTTGTCACAGGGAAAGCTGTCCGTTGTTTTCAGGCTGGAACTCAACATGTAGCTTCCGACTGCCGCAGGGAGGCATCTCTTGGGAGCCCACAGGTTTCATTTGTGAGGCACGGTGGTGTTTCTCAGAAGAATCCAAAGGCCTCCCTGGGGCACACCAGCATGGAATGTAAGGCTGCTTGGAACGGCGTTCCTGAGGCCATTGGAATGCTGTACAAATGAGAGCTGTCGAGCGATCCGGGCAGGGCTTTGCCATTACCGCTGCACATTCACAGCGTTAAAGCAAACGAACCCATTTGCTTCTGTTGGCTCAAACGCAACAGAAGAGTTGGACGGCATTCAGTGCCCTTTCAAAAATGTTACAACGAACGTGAGTGCACAAGGAGTCGTGAAAGACGCAACAGTGTGGCAGCATTCCTTGAACACATGCTTCTCCGCTACTATGGCATACTTAAGCTTACTATGGAAGAAATCTGAACTTTTACTTGAGACCAGGGGTCCAATTTTTTGGCCGGCAAGCTCCAGTGTGCTCCTGGAGGAGCTCCCAGCAAGGAACTGAGACCAGCATGCCTCATACGAGTACACTCACAGTTCTTTCGGGACGCCGTCAGCCAGCAAAGAGAAGATGGGCAGCAGGAGTGTTTTTCAGGCAGCTTTCAAACCGCCACTGTCTCGCCTACCACGGACGAAATTAAGGTTTTGCCAGGGTTGCCCGGTTTCAAACTGGAGCTCATAAGGTTATCCTCAGTAGTCTCTGACTACCTCAAGGAAACACACGGGACCCACAGGGCCCTTCCATGGAGACCCTTTGGGCACGGGCACCTCTGCATAGGATGAACTGGGTAAGAATTTCAGTCCCTTAGCTAGGCCTCGGTGACCATGGCTCTTGCACATACCTAACAGTGTTAAGTGTGAAAAATGTACTGGTCTTCAGGCTGGATGAAAAGCTCAGCTTTTGCTTCTGTGAGAGTGCTGTCCTGTGTCCCGGACTGAATCGTCAGCACATTGTGTATTAGCAGTGCAGTTCTGTTTCAGTCCCTGAGGCCGATCCACTTGCAAAGAGAGTCTGCCAGACGCTGCTTGCGCGAGGCTCTTTGACGACTGGAACACTCTCCATAGGCAACCCAGAAAGGAGTGCGTTGCCCTTGTTATGAATGTGAAGAGTGCTTCCCGGGGGCCTATTTGGCCTAGGGCTCCTCAGAAGCCAGCGGCCGCTCTGGCGGCACAAAGCGGTCATCATGCGAAATTGGTGCCAGATCGACTGTCCTATGTGTCCCCAGGGGCATAGCAGAGTTAAGGCACTCCATTTCAGAGTATGGCTTCGTGGATACCACTGCACACCCAACTCTGCTGATGTGAAACACTGGACCTTACCTTGAGGCCTTAGGTCACCTTTCATTTGGCCGGAGCTGAATCTGGAGTGCAGTGGGATGAATTTCTAGAAAGGAATTGCCAGCACATTATTGACATTGAGAGAACGCAGCCTTGGCCCACAGCGACAATCCTGCAGTGAAAAGAAGTTGGGCCGCTAGTGCTGTTCAGGCAGCTTGGAAGACCAAAGCAAGTCCCTTCCAAACCGGGAGAATGCGACCGTTCCCATCAGTGTCCCCCTTTCACGCTTGATGACACAGCATGTTTATCTGAAGATTCTGCCTAGCCCTCTAGTACTAGGGAAAGACTGCCTCCTTCTGCTAAGAAAGGTTTTCACGTGGGGAGTGCTGTACGTGCAGAAGAGCATTCCCCCGCCGTGCAAAAGTTAGGCCTTGGTGAATCTGGAGGGTCCCAGAAGTCCAGCCTTGTCACAGGGAAAGCTGTCCGTTGTTTTCAGGCTGGAACTCAACATGTAGCTTCCGACTGCCGCAGGGAGGCATCTCTTGGGAGCCCACAGGTTTCATTTGTGAGGCACGGTGGTGTTTCTCAGAAGAATCCAAAGGCCTCCCTGGGGCACACCAGCATGGAATGTAAGGCTGCTTGGAACGGCGTTCCTGAGGCCATTGGAATGCTGTACAAATGAGAGCTGTCGAGCGATCCGGGCAGGGCTTTGCCATTACCGCTGCACATTCACAGCGTTAAAGCAAACGAACCCATTTGCTTCTGTTGGCTCAAACGCAACAGAAGAGTTGGACGGCATTCAGTGCCCTTTCAAAAATGTTACAACGAACGTGAGTGCACAAGGAGTCGTGAAAGACGCAACAGTGTGGCAGCATTCCTTGAACACATGCTTCTCCGCTACTATGGCATACTTAAGCTTACTATGGAAGAAATCTGAACTTTTACTTGAGACCAGGGGTCCAATTTTTTGGCCGGCAAGCTCCAGTGTGCTCCTGGAGGAGCTCCCAGCAAGGAACTGAGACCAGCATGCCTCATACGAGTACACTCACAGTTCTTTCGGGACGCCGTCAGGCAGCAAAGAGAAGATGGGCAGCAGGAGTGTTTTTCAGGCAGCTTTCAAACCGCCACTGTCTCGCCTACCACGGACGAAATTAAGGTTTTGCCAGGGTTGCCCGGTTTCAAACTGGAGCTCATAAGGTTATCCTCAGTAGTCTCTGACTACCTCAAGGAAACACACGGGACCCACAGGGCCCTTCCATGGAGACCCTTTGGGCACGGGCACCTCTGCATAGGATGAACTGGGTAAGAATTTCAGTCCCTTAGCTAGGCCTCGGTGACCATGGCTCTTGCACATACCTAACAGTGTTAAGTGTGAAAAATGTACTGGTCTTCAGGCTGGATGAAAAGCTCAGCTTTTGCTTCTGTGAGAGTGCTGTCCTGTGTCCCGGACTGAATCGTCAGCACATTGTGTATTAGCAGTGCAGTTCTGTTTCAGTCCCTGAGGCCGATCCACTTGCAAAGAGAGTCTGCCAGACGCTGCTTGCGCGAGGCTCTTTGACGACTGGAACACTCTCCGTAGGCAACCCAGAAAGGAGTGCGTTGCCCTTGTTATGAATGTGAAGAGTGCTTCCCGGGGGCCTATTTGGCCTAGGGCTCCTCAGAAGCCAGCGGCCGCTCTGGCGGCACAAAGCGGTCATCATGCGAAATTGGTGCCAGATCGACTGTCCTATGTGTCCCCAGGGGCATAGCAGAGTTAAGGCACTCCATTTCAGAGTATGGCTTCGTGGATACCACTGCACACCCAACTCTGCTGATGTGAAACACTGGACCTTACCTTGAGGCCTTAGGTCACCTTTCATTTGGCCGGAGCTGAATCTGGAGTGCAGTGGGATGAATTTCTAGAAAGGAATTGCCAGCACATTATTGACATTGAGAGAACGCAGCCTTGGCCCACAGCGACAATCCTGCAGTGAAGAGAAGTTGGGCCGCTAGTGCTGTTCAGGCAGCTTGGAGGAACAAAGCAAGTCCCTTCCAAACCGGGAGAATGCGACCGTTCCCATCAGTGTCCCCCTTTCACGCTTGATGACACAGCATGTTTATCTGAAGATTCTGCCTAGCCCTCTAGTACTAGGGAAAGACTGCCTCCTTCTGCTAAGAAAGGTTTTCACGTGGGGAGTGCTGTACGTGCAGAAGAGCATTCCCCCGCCGTGCAAAAGATAGGCCTTGGTGAATCTGGAGGGTCCCAGAAGTCCAGCCTTGTCACAGGGAAAGCTGTCCGTTGTTTTCAGGCTGGAACTCAACATGTAGCTTCCGACTGCCGCAGGGAGGCATCTCTTGGGAGCCCACAGGTTTCATTTGTGAGGCACGGTGGTGTTTCTCAGAAGAATCCAAAGGCCTCCCTGGGGCACACCAGCATGGAATGTAAGGCTGCTTGGAACGGCGTTCCTGAGGCCGTTGGAATGCTGTACAAACGAGAGCTGTCGAGCGATCCGGGCAGGGCTTTGCCATTACCGCTGCACATTCACAGCGTTAAAGCAAACGAACCCATTTGCTTCTGTTGGCTCAAACGCAACAGAAGAGTTGGACGGCATTCAGTGCCCTTTCAAAGATGTTACAAGGAACGTGAGTGCACAAGGAGTCGTGAAAGACGCAACAGTGTGGCAGCATTCCTTGAACCCATGCTTCTCCGCTACTATGGCATACCTAAGCTTACTATGGAAGAAATCTGAACTTTTACTTGAGACCAGGGGTCCAATTTTTTGGCCGGCAAGCTCCAGTGTGCTCCTGGAGGAGCTCCCAGCAAGGAACTGAGAGCAGCATGCCTCATACGAGTACACTCACAGTTTTTTCGGGACGCCGTCAGGCAGCAAAGAGAAGATGGGCAGCAGGAGTGTTTTTCAGGCAGCTTTCAAACCGCCACTGTCTCGCCTACCACGGACGAAATTAAGGTTTTGCCAGGGTTGCCCGGTTTCAAACTGGAGCTCATAAGGTTATCCTCAGTAGTCTCTGACTACCTCAAGGAAACACACGGGACCCACAGAGCCCTTCCATGTAGACCCTTTGGGCACGGACACCTCTGCATAGGATGAGCTGGGTAAGTATTTCAGTACCGTCGCTAGGCCTCTGTGACCATGGCTCTTGCACATACCTAACAGTGTTAAGTGTGAAAAATGTACTGGTCTTCAGGCTGGATGAAAAGCTCAGCTTTTGCTTCTGTGAGAGTGCTGTCCTGTGTCCCGGACTGAATCGTCAGCACAATGTGTATTAGCAGTGCAGTTCTGTTTCAGTCACCGAGACCGATCCACTTGCAAAGAGAGTCTGCCAGGCGCTTCTTGCGCGAGGCTCTTTGACGACTGGAACACTCTCCATAGGCAACCCAGAAAGGAGTGCGTTGCCCTTGCTATGAATGTGAAGAGTGCTTCCCAGGGGCCTATTTGGCCTAGGGCTCCTCAGAAGCCAGCGGCCGCTCTGGCGGCACACAGCGGTCATCATGCGAAATTGGTGCACGATCGACTGTCCTATGTGTCCCCAGGCGCATAGCAGAGTTAAGGCAATCCATTTCAGAGTATGGCTTCATGGATACCACTGCACACCCAACTCTGCTGATGTGAAACACTGGACCTTACCTTGAGGCCTTAGGTCACCTTTCATTTGGCAGGAGCTGAATCTGGAGTGCAGTGGGATGAGTTTCTAGAAAGGAATTGCCAGCACATTATTGACATTGAGAGAACGCAGCCTTGGCCCACAGCGACAATCCTGCAGTGAGGAGAAGTGGGGCCGCTAGTGCTGTTCAGGCAGCTTGGAAGCCCAAAGCAACTCACTTCCAAACCGGGAGAATGCTACCGTTCCCATCAGTGTCCCCCTTTCACGCTTGATGACACAGCATGTTTATCTGAAGATTCTGCCTAGCCCTCTAGTACTAGGGAAAGACTGCCTCCTTCTGCTAAGAAAGGTTTTCACGTGGGGAGTGCTGTACGTGCAGAAGAGCATTCCCCCGCCGTGCAAAAGTTAGGCCTTGGTGAATCTGGAGGGTCCCAGAAGTCCAGCCTTGTCACAGGGAAAGCTGTCCGTTGTTTTCAGGCTGGAACTCAACATGTAGCTTCCGACTGCCGCAGGGAGGCATCTCTTGGGAGCCCACAGGTTTCATTTGTGAGGCACGGTGGTGTTTCTCAGAAGAATCCAAAGGCCTCCCTGGGGCACACCAGCATGGAATGTAAGGCTGCTTGGAACGGCGTTCCTGAGGCCATTGGAATGCTGTACAAATGAGAGCTGTCGAGCGATCCGGGCAGGGCTTTGCCATTACCGCTGCACATTCACAGCGTTAAAGCAAACGAACCCATTTGCTTCTGTTGGCTCAAACGCAACAGAAGAGTTGGACGGCATTCAGTGCCCTTTCAAAAATGTTACAACGAACGTGAGTGCACAAGGAGTCGTGAAAGACGCAACAGTGTGGCAGCATTCCTTGAACACATGCTTCTCCGCTACTATGGCATACTTAAGCTTACTATGGAAGAAATCTGAACTTTTACTTGAGACCAGGGGTCCAATTTTTTGGCCGGCAAGCTCCAGTGTGCTCCTGGAGGAGCTCCCAGCAAGGAACTGAGACCAGCATGCCTCATACGAGTACACTCACAGTTCTTTCGGGACGCCGTCAGGCAGCAAAGAGAAGATGGGCAGCAGGAGTGTTTTTCAGGCAGCTTTCAAACCGCCACTGTCTCGCCTACCACGGACGAAATTAAGGTTTTGCCAGGGTTGCCCGGTTTCAAACTGGAGCTCATAAGGTTATCCTCAGTAGTCTCTGACTACCTCAAGGAAACACACGGGACCCACAGGGCCCTTCCATGGAGACCCTTTGGGCACGGGCACCTCTGCATAGGATGAACTGGGTAAGAATTTCAGTCCCTTAGCTAGGCCTCGGTGACCATGGCTCTTGCACATACCTAACAGTGTTAAGTGTGAAAAATGTACTGGTCTTCAGGCTGGATGAAAAGCTCAGCTTTTGCTTCTGTGAGAGTGCTGTCCTGTGTCCCGGACTGAATCGTCAGCACATTGTGTATTAGCAGTGCAGTTCTGTTTCAGTCCCTGAGGCCGATCCACTTGCAAAGAGAGTCTGCCAGACGCTGCTTGCGCGAGGCTCTTTGACGACTGGAACACTCTCCGTAGGCAACCCAGAAAGGAGTGCGTTGCCCTTGTTATGAATGTGAAGAGTGCTTCCCGGGGGCCTATTTGGCCTAGGGCTCCTCAGAAGCCAGCGGCCGCTCTGGCGGCACAAAGCGGTCATCATGCGAAATTGGTGCCAGATCGACTGTCCTATGTGTCCCCAGGGGCATAGCAGAGTTAAGGCACTCCATTTCAGAGTATGGCTTCGTGGATACCACTGCACACCCAACTCTGCTGATGTGAAACACTGGACCTTACCTTGAGGCCTTAGGTCACCTTTCATTTGGCCGGAGCTGAATCTGGAGTGCAGTGGGATGAATTTCTAGAAAGGAATTGCCAGCACATTATTGACATTGAGAGAACGCAGCCTTGGCCCACAGCGACAATCCTGCAGTGAAGAGAAGTTGGGCCGCTAGTGCTGTTCAGGCAGCTTGGAGGAACAAAGCAAGTCCCTTCCAAACCGGGAGAATGCGACCGTTCCCATCAGTGTCCCCCTTTCACGCTTGATGACACAGCATGTTTATCTGAAGATTCTGCCTAGCCCTCTAGTACTAGGGAAAGACTGCCTCCTTCTGCTAAGAAAGGTTTTCACGTGGGGAGTGCTGTACGTGCAGAAGAGCATTCCCCCGCCGTGCAAAAGTTAGGCCTTGGTGAATCTGGAGGGTCCCAGAAGTCCAGCCTTGTCACAGGGAAAGCTGTCCGTTGTTTTCAGGCTGGAACTCAACATGTAGCTTCCGACTGCCGCAGGGAGGCATCTCTTGGGAGCCCACAGGTTTCATTTGTGAGGCACGGTGGTGTTTCTCAGAAGAATCCAAAGGCCTCCCTGGGGCACACCAGCATGGAATGTAAGGCTGCTTGGAACGGCGTTCCTGAGGCCGTTGGAATGCTGTACAAACGAGAGCTGTCGAGCGATCCGGGCAGGGCTTTGCCATTACCGCTGCACATTCACAGCGTTAAAGCAAACGAACCCATTTGCTTCTGTTGGCTCAAACGCAACAGAAGAGTTGGACGGCATTCAGTGCCCTTTCAAAGATGTTACAAGGAACGTGAGTGCACAAGGAGTCGTGAAAGACGCAACAGTGTGGCAGCATTCCTTGAACCCATGCTTCTCCGCTACTATGGCATACCTAAGCTTACTATGGAAGAAATCTGAACTTTTACTTGAGACCAGGGGTCCAATTTTTTGGCCGGCAAGCTCCAGTGTGCTCCTGGAGGAGCTCCCAGCAAGGAACTGAGAGCAGCATGCCTCATACGAGTACACTCACAGTTCTTTCGGGACGCCGTCAGGCAGCAAAGAGAAGATGGGCAGCAGGAGTGTTTTTCAGGCAGCTTTCAAACCGCCACTGTCTCGCCTACCACGGACGAAATTAAGGTTTTGCCAGGGTTGCCCGGTTTCAAACTGGAGCTCATAAGGTTATCCTCAGTAGTCTCTGACTACCTCAAGGAAACACACGGGACCCACAGGGCCCTTCCATGGAGACCCTTTGGGCACGGACACCTCTGCATAGGATGAGCTGGGTAAGTATTTCAGTACCGTCGCTAGGCCTCTGTGACCATGGCTCTTGCACATACCTAACAGTGTTAAGTGTGAAAAATGTACTGGTCTTCAGGCTGGATGAAAAGCTCAGCTTTTGCTTCTGTGAGAGTGCTGTCCTGTGTCCCGGACTGAATCGTCAGCACAATGTGTATTAGCAGTGCAGTTCTGTTTCAGTCACCGAGACCGATCCACTTGCAAAGAGAGTCTGCCAGGCGCTTCTTGCGCGAGGCTCTTTGACGACTGGAACACTCTCCATAGGCAACCCAGAAAGGAGTGCGTTGCCCTTGCTATGAATGTGAAGAGTGCTTCCCAGGGGCCTATTTGGCCTAGGGCTCCTCAGAAGCCAGCGGCCGCTCTGGCGGCACACAGCGGTCATCATGCGAAATGGGTGCACGATCGACTGTCCTATGTGTCCCCAGGCGCATAGCAGAGTTAAGGCAATCCATTTCAGAGTATGGCTTCATGGATACCACTGCACACCCAACTCTGCTGATGTGAAACACTGGACCTTACCTTGAGGCCTTAGGTCACCTTTCATTTGGCAGGAGCTGAATCTGGAGTGCAGTGGGATGAGTTTCTAGAAAGGAATTGCCAGCACATTATTGACATTGAGAGAACGCAGCCTTGGCCCACAGCGACAATCCTGCAGTGAGGAGAAGTGGGGCCGCTAGTGCTGTTCAGGCAGCTTGGAAGCCCAAAGCAACTCACTTCCAAACCGGGAGAATGCTACCGTTCCCATCAGTGTCCCCCTTTCACGCTTGATGACACAGCATGTTTATCTGAAGATTCTGCCTAGCCCTCTAGTACTAGGGAAAGACTGCCTCCTTCTGCTAAGAAAGGTTTTCACGTGGGGAGTGCTGTACGTGCAGAAGAGCATTCCCCCGCCGTGCAAAAGTTAGGCCTTGGTGAATCTGGAGGGTCCCAGAAGTCCAGCCTTGTCACAGGGAAAGCTGTCCGTTGTTTTCAGGCTGGAACTCAACATGTAGCTTCCGACTGCCGCAGGGAGGCATCTCTTGGGAGCCCACAGGTTTCATTTGTGAGGCACGGTGGTGTTTCTCAGAAGAATCCAAAGGCCTCCCTGGGGCACACCAGCATGGAATGTAAGGCTGCTTGGAACGGCGTTCCTGAGGCCATTGGAATGCTGTACAAATGAGAGCTGTCGAGCGATCCGGGCAGGGCTTTGCCATTACCGCTGCACATTCACAGCGTTAAAGCAAACGAACCCATTTGCTTCTGTTGGCTCAAACGCAACAGAAGAGTTGGACGGCATTCAGTGCCCTTTCAAAAATGTTACAACGAACGTGAGTGCACAAGGAGTCGTGAAAGACGCAACAGTGTGGCAGCATTCCTTGAACACATGCTTCTCCGCTACTATGGCATACTTAAGCTTACTATGGAAGAAATCTGAACTTTTACTTGAGACCAGGGGTCCAATTTTTTGGCCGGCAAGCTCCAGTGTGCTCCTGGAGGAGCTCCCAGCAAGGAACTGAGACCAGCATGCCTCATACGAGTACACTCACAGTTCTTTCGGGACGCCGTCAGCCAGCAAAGAGAAGATGGGCAGCAGGAGTGTTTTTCAGGCAGCTTTCAAACCGCCACTGTCTCGCCTACCACGGACGAAATTAAGGTTTTGCCAGGGTTGCCCGGTTTCAAACTGGAGCTCATAAGGTTATCCTCAGTAGTCTCTGACTACCTCAAGGAAACACACGGGACCCACAGGGCCCTTCCATGGAGACCCTTTGGGCACGGGCACCTCTGCATAGGATGAACTGGGTAAGAATTTCAGTCCCTTAGCTAGGCCTCGGTGACCATGGCTCTTGCACATACCTAACAGTGTTAAGTGTGAAAAATGTACTGGTCTTCAGGCTGGATGAAAAGCTCAGCTTTTGCTTCTGTGAGAGTGCTGTCCTGTGTCCCGGACTGAATCGTCAGCACATTGTGTATTAGCAGTGCAGTTCTGTTTCAGTCCCTGAGGCCGATCCACTTGCAAAGAGAGTCTGCCAGACGCTGCTTGCGCGAGGCTCTTTGACGACTGGAACACTCTCCGTAGGCAACCCAGAAAGGAGTGCGTTGCCCTTGTTATGAATGTGAAGAGTGCTTCCCGGGGGCCTATTTGGCCTAGGGCTCCTCAGAAGCCAGCGGCCGCTCTGGCGGCACAAAGCGGTCATCATGCGAAATTGGTGCCAGATCGACTGTCCTATGTGTCCCCAGGGGCATAGCAGAGTTAAGGCACTCCATTTCAGAGTATGGCTTCGTGGATACCACTGCACACCCAACTCTGCTGATGTGAAACACTGGACCTTACCTTGAGGCCTTAGGTCACCTTTCATTTGGCCGGAGCTGAATCTGGAGTGCAGTGGGATGAATTTCTAGAAAGGAATTGCCAGCACATTATTGACATTTAGAGAACGCAGCCTTGGCCCACAGCGACAATCCTGCAGTGAAGAGAAGTTGGGCCGCTAGTGCTGTTCAGGCAGCTTGGAGGAACAAAGCAAGTCCCTTCCAAACCGGGAGAATGCGACCGTTCCCATCAGTGTCCCCCTTTCACGCTTGATGACACAGCATGTTTATCTGAAGATTCTGCCTAGCCCTCTAGTACTAGGGAAAGACTGCCTCCTTCTGCTAAGAAAGGTTTTCACGTGGGGAGTGCTGTACGTGCAGAAGAGCATTCCCCCGCCGTGCAAAAGTTAGGCCTTGGTGAATCTGGAGGGTCCCAGAAGTCCAGCCTTGTCACAGGGAAAGCTGTCCGTTGTTTTCAGGCTGGAACTCAACATGTAGCTTCCGACTGCCGCAGGGAGGCATCTCTTGGGAGCCCACAGGTTTCATTTGTGAGGCACGGTGGTGTTTCTCAGAAGAATCCAAAGGCCTCCCTGGGGCACACCAGCATGGAATGTAAGGCTGCTTGGAACGGCGTTCCTGAGGCCGTTGGAATGCTGTACAAACGAGAGCTGTCGAGCGATCCGGGCAGGGCTTTGCCATTACCGCTGCACATTCACAGCGTTAAAGCAAACGAACCCATTTGCTTCTGTTGGCTCAAACGCAACAGAAGAGTTGGACGGCATTCAGTGCCCTTTCAAAGATGTTACAAGGAACGTGAGTGCACAAGGAGTCGTGAAAGACGCAACAGTGTGGCAGCATTCCTTGAACCCATGCTTCTCCGCTACTATGGCATACCTAAGCTTACTATGGAAGAAATCTGAACTTTTACTTGAGACCAGGGGTCCAATTTTTTGGCCGGCAAGCTCCAGTGTGCTCCTGGAGGAGCTCCCAGCAAGGAACTGAGAGCAGCATGCCTCATACGAGTACACTCACAGTTCTTTCGGGACGCCGTCAGGCAGCAAAGAGAAGATGGGCAGCAGGAGTGTTTTTCAGGCAGCTTTCAAACCGCCACTGTCTCGCCTACCACGGACGAAATTAAGGTTTTGCCAGGGTTGCCCGGTTTCAAACTGGAGCTCATAAGGTTATCCTCAGTAGTCTCTGACTACCTCAAGGAAACACACGGGACCCACAGGGCCCTTCCATGGAGACCCTTTGGGCACGGACACCTCTGCATAGGATGAGCTGGGTAAGTATTTCAGTACCGTCGCTAGGCCTCTGTGACCATGGCTCTTGCACATACCTAACAGTGTTAAGTGTGAAAAATGTACTGGTCTTCAGGCTGGATGAAAAGCTCAGCTTTTGCTTCTGTGAGAGTGCTGTCCTGTGTCCCGGACTGAATCGTCAGCACAATGTGTATTAGCAGTGCAGTTCTGTTTCAGTCACCGAGACCGATCCACTTGCAAAGAGAGTCTGCCAGGCGCTTCTTGCGCGAGGCTCTTTGACGACTGGAACACTCTCCATAGGCAACCCAGAAAGGAGTGCGTTGCCCTTGCTATGAATGTGAAGAGTGCTTCCCAGGGGCCTATTTGGCCTAGGGCTCCTCAGAAGCCAGCGGCCGCTCTGGCGGCACACAGCGGTCATCATGCGAAATTGGTGCACGATCGACTGTCCTATGTGTCCCCAGGCGCATAGCAGAGTTAAGGCAATCCATTTCAGAGTATGGCTTCATGGATACCACTGCACACCCAACTCTGCTGATGTGAAACACTGGACCTTACCTTGAGGCCTTAGGTCACCTTTCATTTGGCAGGAGCTGAATCTGGAGTGCAGTGGGATGAGTTTCTAGAAAGGAATTGCCAGCACATTATTGACATTGAGAGAACGCAGCCTTGGCCCACAGCGACAATCCTGCAGTGAGGAGAAGTGGGGCCGCTAGTGCTGTTCAGGCAGCTTGGAAGCCCAAAGCAACTCACTTCCAAACCGGGAGAATGCTACCGTTCCCATCAGTGTCCCCCTTTCACGCTTGATGACACAGCATGTTTATCTGAAGATTCTGCCTAGCCCTCTAGTACTAGGGAAAGACTGCCTCCTTCTGCTAAGAAAGGTTTTCACGTGGGGAGTGCTGTACGTGCAGAAGAGCATTCCCCCGCCGTGCAAAAGTTAGGCCTTGGTGAATCTGGAGGGTCCCAGAAGTCCAGCCTTGTCACAGGGAAAGCTGTCCGTTGTTTTCAGGCTGGAACTCAACATGTAGCTTCCGACTGCCGCAGGGAGGCATCTCTTGGGAGCCCACAGGTTTCATTTGTGAGGCACGGTGGTGTTTCTCAGAAGAATCCAAAGGCCTCCCTGGGGCACACCAGCATGGAATGTAAGGCTGCTTGGAACGGCGTTCCTGAGGCCATTGGAATGCTGTACAAATGAGAGCTGTCGAGCGATCCGGGCAGGGCTTTGCCATTACCGCTGCACATTCACAGCGTTAAAGCAAACGAACCCATTTGCTTCTGTTGGCTCAAACGCAACAGAAGAGTTGGACGGCATTCAGTGCCCTTTCAAAAATGTTACAACGAACGTGAGTGCACAAGGAGTCGTGAAAGACGCAACAGTGTGGCAGCATTCCTTGAACACATGCTTCTCCGCTACTATGGCATACTTAAGCTTACTATGGAAGAAATCTGAACTTTTACTTGAGACCAGGGGTCCAATTTTTTGGCCGGCAAGCTCCAGTGTGCTCCTGGAGGAGCTCCCAGCAAGGAACTGAGACCAGCATGCCTCATACGAGTACACTCACAGTTCTTTCGGGACGCCGTCAGCCAGCAAAGAGAAGATGGGCAGCAGGAGTGTTTTTCAGGCAGCTTTCAAACCGCCACTGTCTCGCCTACCACGGACGAAATTAAGGTTTTGCCAGGGTTGCCCGGTTTCAAACTGGAGCTCATAAGGTTATCCTCAGTAGTCTCTGACTACCTCAAGGAAACACACGGGACCCACAGGGCCCTTCCATGGAGACCCTTTGGGCACGGGCACCTCTGCATAGGATGAACTGGGTAAGAATTTCAGTCCCTTAGCTAGGCCTCGGTGACCATGGCTCTTGCACATACCTAACAGTGTTAAGTGTGAAAAATGTACTGGTCTTCAGGCTGGATGAAAAGCTCAGCTTTTGCTTCTGTGAGAGTGCTGTCCTGTGTCCCGGACTGAATCGTCAGCACAATGTGTATTAGCAGTGCAGTTCTGTTTCAGTCACCGAGACCGATCCACTTGCAAAGAGAGTCTGCCAGGCGCTTCTTGCGCGAGGCTCTTTGACGACTGGAACACTCTCCATAGGCAACCCAGAAAGGAGTGCGTTGCCCTTGCTATGAATGTGAAGAGTGCTTCCCAGGGGCCTATTTGGCCTAGGGCTCCTCAGAAGCCAGCGGCCGCTCTGGCGGCACACAGCGGTCATCATGCGAAATTGGTGCACGATCGACTGTCCTATGTGTCCCCAGGCGCATAGCAGAGTTAAGGCAATCCATTTCAGAGTATGGCTTCATGGATACCACTGCACACCCAACTCTGCTGATGTGAAACACTGGACCTTACCTTGAGGCCTTAGGTCACCTTTCATTTGGCAGGAGCTGAATCTGGAGTGCAGTGGGATGAGTTTCTAGAAAGGAATTGCCAGCACATTATTGACATTGAGAGAACGCAGCCTTGGCCCACAGCGACAATCCTGCAGTGAGGAGAAGTGGGGCCGCTAGTGCTGTTCAGGCAGCTTGGAAGCCCAAAGCAACTCACTTCCAAACCGGGAGAATGCTACCGTTCCCATCAGTGTCCCCCTTTCACGCTTGATGACACAGCATGTTTATCTGAAGATTCTGCCTAGCCCTCTAGTACTAGGGAAAGACTGCCTCCTTCTGCTAAGAAAGGTTTTCACGTGGGGAGTGCTGTACGTGCAGAAGAGCATTCCCCCGCCGTGCAAAAGTTAGGCCTTGGTGAATCTGGAGGGTCCCAGAAGTCCAGCCTTGTCACAGGGAAAGCTGTCCGTTGTTTTCAGGCTGGAACTCAACATGTAGCTTCCGACTGCCGCAGGGAGGCATCTCTTGGGAGCCCACAGGTTTCATTTGTGAGGCACGGTGGTGTTTCTCAGAAGAATCCAAAGGCCTCCCTGGGGCACACCAGCATGGAATGTAAGGCTGCTTGGAACGGCGTTCCTGAGGCCATTGGAATGCTGTACAAATGAGAGCTGTCGAGCGATCCGGGCAGGGCTTTGCCATTACCGCTGCACATTCACAGCGTTAAAGCAAACGAACCCATTTGCTTCTGTTGGCTCAAACGCAACAGAAGAGTTGGACGGCATTCAGTGCCCTTTCAAAAATGTTACAACGAACGTGAGTGCACAAGGAGTCGTGAAAGACGCAACAGTGTGGCAGCATTCCTTGAACACATGCTTCTCCGCTACTATGGCATACTTAAGCTTACTATGGAAGAAATCTGAACTTTTACTTGAGACCAGGGGTCCAATTTTTTGGCCGGCAAGCTCCAGTGTGCTCCTGGAGGAGCTCCCAGCAAGGAACTGAGACCAGCATGCCTCATACGAGTACACTCACAGTTCTTTCGGGACGCCGTCAGCCAGCAAAGAGAAGATGGGCAGCAGGAGTGTTTTTCAGGCAGCTTTCAAACCGCCACTGTCTCGCCTACCACGGACGAAATTAAGGTTTTGCCAGGGTTGCCCGGTTTCAAACTGGAGCTCATAAGGTTATCCTCAGTAGTCTCTGACTACCTCAAGGAAACACACGGGACCCACAGGGCCCTTCCATGGAGACCCTTTGGGCACGGGCACCTCTGCATAGGATGAACTGGGTAAGAATTTCAGTCCCTTAGCTAGGCCTCGGTGACCATGGCTCTTGCACATACCTAACAGTGTTAAGTGTGAAAAATGTACTGGTCTTCAGGCTGGATGAAAAGCTCAGCTTTTGCTTCTGTGAGAGTGCTGTCCTGTGTCCCGGACTGAATCGTCAGCACATTGTGTATTAGCAGTGCAGTTCTGTTTCAGTCCCTGAGGCCGATCCACTTGCAAAGAGAGTCTGCCAGACGCTGCTTGCGCGAGGCTCTTTGACGACTGGAACACTCTCCATAGGCAACCCAGAAAGGAGTGCGTTGCCCTTGTTATGAATGTGAAGAGTGCTTCCCGGGGGCCTATTTGGCCTAGGGCTCCTCAGAAGCCAGCGGCCGCTCTGGCGGCACAAAGCGGTCATCATGCGAAATTGGTGCCAGATCGACTGTCCTATGTGTCCCCAGGGGCATAGCAGAGTTAAGGCACTCCATTTCAGAGTATGGCTTCGTGGATACCACTGCACACCCAACTCTGCTGATGTGAAACACTGGACCTTACCTTGAGGCCTTAGGTCACCTTTCATTTGGCCGGAGCTGAATCTGGAGTGCAGTGGGATGAATTTCTAGAAAGGAATTGCCAGCACATTATTGACATTGAGAGAACGCAGCCTTGGCCCACAGCGACAATCCTGCAGTGAAAAGAAGTTGGGCCGCTAGTGCTGTTCAGGCAGCTTGGAAGACCAAAGCAAGTCCCTTCCAAACCGGGAGAATGCGACCGTTCCCATCAGTATCCCCCTTTCACGCTTGATGACACAGCATGTTTATCTGAAGATTCTGCCTAGCCCTCTAGTACTAGGGAAAGACTGCCTCGTTCTGCTAAGAAAGGTTTTCACGTGGGGAGTGCTGTACGTGCAGAAGAGCATTCCCCCGCCGTGCAAAAGTTAGGCCTTGGTGAATCTGGAGGGTCCCAGAAGTCCAGCCTTGTCACAGGGAAAGCTGTCCGTTGTTTTCAGGCTGGAACTCAACATGTAGCTTCCGACTGCCGCAGGGAGGCATCTCTTGGGAGCCCACAGGTTTCATTTGTGAGGCACGGTGGTGTTTCTCAGAAGAATCCAAAGGCCTCCCTGGGGCACACCAGCATGGAATGTAAGGCTGCTTGGAACGGCGTTCCTGAGGCCATTGGAATGCTGTACAAATGAGAGCTGTCGAGCGATCCGGGCAGGGCTTTGCCATTACCGCTGCACATTCACAGCGTTAAAGCAAACGAACCCATTTGCTTCTGTTGGCTCAAACGCAACAGAAGAGTTGGACGGCATTCAGTGCCCTTTCAAAAATGTTACAACGAACGTGAGTGCACAAGGAGTCGTGAAAGACGCAACAGTGTGGCAGCATTCCTTGAACACATGCTTCTCCGCTACTATGGCATACTTAAGCTTACTATGGAAGAAATCTGAACTTTTACTTGAGACCAGGGGTCCAATTTTTTGGCCGGCAAGCTCCAGTGTGCTCCTGGAGGAGCTCCCAGCAAGGAACTGAGACCAGCATGCCTCATACGAGTACACTCACAGTTCTTTCGGGACGCCGTCAGCCAGCAAAGAGAAGATGGGCAGCAGGAGTGTTTTTCAGGCAGCTTTCAAACCGCCACTGTCTCGCCTACCACGGACGAAATTAAGGTTTTGCCAGGGTTGCCCGGTTTCAAACTGGAGCTCATAAGGTTATCCTCAGTAGTCTCTGACTACCTCAAGGAAACACACGGGACCCACAGGGCCCTTCCATGGAGACCCTTTGGGCACGGGCACCTCTGCATAGGATGAACTGGGTAAGAATTTCAGTCCCTTAGCTAGGCCTCGGTGACCATGGCTCTTGCACATACCTAACAGTGTTAAGTGTGAAAAATGTACTGGTCTTCAGGCTGGATGAAAAGCTCAGCTTTTGCTTCTGTGAGAGTGCTGTCCTGTGTCCCGGACTGAATCGTCAGCACATTGTGTATTAGCAGTGCAGTTCTGTTTCAGTCCCTGAGGCCGATCCACTTGCAAAGAGAGTCTGCCAGACGCTGCTTGCGCGAGGCTCTTTGACGACTGGAACACTCTCCGTAGGCAACCCAGAAAGGAGTGCGTTGCCCTTGTTATGAATGTGAAGAGTGCTTCCCGGGGGCCTATTTGACCTAGGGCTCCTCAGAAGCCAGCGGCCGCTCTGGCGGCACAAAGCGGTCATCATGCGAAATTGGTGCCAGATCGACTGTCCTATGTGTCCCCAGGGGCATAGCAGAGTTAAGGCACTCCATTTCAGAGTATGGCTTCGTGGATACCACTGCACACCCAACTCTGCTGATGTGAAACACTGGACCTTACCTTGAGGCCTTAGGTCACCTTTCATTTGGCCGGAGCTGAATCTGGAGTGCAGTGGGATGAATTTCTAGAAAGGAATTGCCAGCACATTATTGACATTGAGAGAACGCAGCCTTGGCCCACAGCGACAATCCTGCAGTGAAGAGAAGTTGGGCCGCTAGTGCTGTTCAGGCAGCTTGGAGGAACAAAGCAAGTCCCTTCCAAACCGGGAGAATGCGACCGTTCCCATCAGTGTCCCCCTTTCACGCTTGATGACACAGCATGTTTATCTGAAGATTCTGCCTAGCCCTCTAGTACTAGGGAAAGACTGCCTCCTTCTGCTAAGAAAGGTTTTCACGTGGGGAGTGCTGTACGTGCAGAAGAGCAATCCCCCGCCGTGCAAAAGTTAGGCCTTGGTGAATCTGGAGGGTCCCAGAAGTCCAGCCTTGTCACAGGGAAAGCTGTCCGTTGTTTTCAGGCTGGAACTCAACATGTAGCTTCCGACTGCCGCAGGGAGGCATCTCTTGGGAGCCCACAGGTTTCATTTGTGAGGCACGGTGGTGTTTCTCAGAAGAATCCAAAGGCCTCCCTGGGGCACACCAGCATGGAATGTAAGGCTGCTTGGAACGGCGTTCCTGAGGCCGTTGGAATGCTGTACAAACGAGAGCTGCCGAGCGATCCGGGCAGGGCTTTGCCATTACCGCTGCACATTCACAGCGTTAAAGCAAACGAACCCATTTGCTTCTGTTGGCTCAAACGCAACAGAAGAGTTGGACGGCATTCAGTGCCCTTTCAAAGATGTTACAAGGAACGTGAGTGCACAAGGAGTCGTGAAAGACGCAACAGTGTGGCAGCATTCCTTGAACCCATGCTTCTCCGCTACTATGGCATACCTAAGCTTACTATGGAAGAAATCTGAACTTTTACTTGAGACCAGGGGTCCAATTTTTTGGCCGGCAAGCTCCAGTGTGCTCCTGGAGGAGCTCCCAGCAAGGAACTGAGAGCAGCATGCCTCATACGAGTACACTCACAGTTCTTTCGGGACGCCGTCAGGCAGCAAACAGAAGATGGGCAGCAGGAGTGTTTTTCAGGCAGCTTTCAAACCGCCACTGTCTCGCCTACCACGGACGAAATTAAGGTTTTGCCAGGGTTGCCCGGTTTCAAACTGGAGCTCATAAGGTTATCCTCAGTAGTCTCTGACTACCTCAAGGAAACACACGGGACCCACAGGGCCCTTCCATGGAGACCCTTTGGGCACGGACACCTCTGCATAGGATGAGCTGGGTAAGTATTTCAGTACCGTCCCTAGGCCTCTGTGACCATGGCTCTTGCACATACCTAACAGTGTTAAGTGTGAAAAATGTACTGGTCTTCAGGCTGGATGAAAAGCTCAGCTTTTGCTTCTGTGAGAGTGCTGTCCTGTGTCCCGGACTGAATCGTCAGCACAATGTGTATTAGCAGTGCAGTTCTGTTTCAGTCACCGAGACCGATCCACTTGCAAAGAGAGTCTGCCAGGCGCTTCTTGCGCGAGGCTCTTTGACGACTGGAACACTCTCCATAGGCAACCCAGAAAGGAGTGCGTTGCCCTTGCTATGAATGTGAAGAGTGCTTCCCAGGGGCCTATTTGGCCTAGGGCTCCTCAGAAGCCAGCGGCCGCTCTGGCGGCACACAGCGGTCATCATGCGAAATGGGTGCACGATCGACTGTCCTATGTGTCCCCAGGCGCATAGCAGAGTTAAGGCAATCCATTTCAGAGTATGGCTTCATGGATACCACTGCACACCCAACTCTGCTGATGTGAAACACTGGACCTTACCTTGAGGCCTTAGGTCACCTTTCATTTGGCAGGAGCTGAATCTGGAGTGCAGTGGGATGAGTTTCTAGAAAGGAATTGCCAGCACATTATTGACATTGAGAGAACGCAGCCTTGGCCCACAGCGACAATCCTGCAGTGAGGAGAAGTGGGGCCGCTAGTGCTGTTCAGGCAGCTTGGAAGCCCAAAGCAACTCACTTCCAAACCGGGAGAATGCTACCGTTCCCATCAGTGTCCCCCTTTCACGCTTGATGACACAGCATGTTTATCTGAAGATTCTGCCTAGCCCTCTAGTACTAGGGAAAGACTGCCTCCTTCTGCTAAGAAAGGTTTTCACGTGGGGAGTGCTGTACGTGCAGAAGAGCATTCCCCCGCCGTGCAAAAGTTAGGCCTTGGTGAATCTGGAGGGTCCCAGAAGTCCAGCCTTGTCACAGGGAAAGCTGTCCGTTGTTTTCAGGCTGGAACTCAACATGTAGCTTCCGACTGCCGCAGGGAGGCATCTCTTGGGAGCCCACAGGTTTCATTTGTGAGGCACGGTGGTGTTTCTCAGAAGAATCCAAAGGCCTCCCTGGGGCACACCAGCATGGAATGTAAGGCTGCTTGGAACGGCGTTCCTGAGGCCATTGGAATGCTGTACAAATGAGAGCTGTCGAGCGATCCGGGCAGGGCTTTGCCATTACCGCTGCACATTCACAGCGTTAAAGCAAACGAACCCATTTGCTTCTGTTGGCTCAAACGCAACAGAAGAGTTGGACGGCATTCAGTGCCCTTTCAAAAATGTTACAACGAACGTGAGTGCACAAGGAGTCGTGAAAGACGCAACAGTGTGGCAGCATTCCTTGAACACATGCTTCTCCGCTACTATGGCATACTTAAGCTTACTATGGAAGAAATCTGAACTTTTACTTGAGACCAGGGGTCCAATTTTTTGGCCGGCAAGCTCCAGTGTGCTCCTGGAGGAGCTCCCAGCAAGGAACTGAGACCAGCATGCCTCATACGAGTACACTCACAGTTCTTTCGGGACGCCGTCAGCCAGCAAAGAGAAGATGGGCAGCAGGAGTGTTTTTCAGGCAGCTTTCAAACCGCCACTGTCTCGCCTACCACGGACGAAATTAAGGTTTTGCCAGGGTTGCCCGGTTTCAAACTGGAGCTCATAAGGTTATCCTCAGTAGTCTCTGACTACCTCAAGGAAACACACGGGACCCACAGGGCCCTTCCATGGAGACCCTTTGGGCACGGGCACCTCTGCATAGGATGAACTGGGTAAGAATTTCAGTCCCTTAGCTAGGCCTCGGTGACCATGGCTCTTGCACATACCTAACAGTGTTAAGTGTGAAAAATGTACTGGTCTTCAGGCTGGATGAAAAGCTCAGCTTTTGCTTCTGTGAGAGTGCTGTCCTGTGTCCCGGACTGAATCGTCAGCACATTGTGTATTAGCAGTGCAGTTCTGTTTCAGTCCCTGAGGCCGATCCACTTGCAAAGAGAGTCTGCCAGACGCTGCTTGCGCGAGGCTCTTTGACGACTGGAACACTCTCCGTAGGCAACCCAGAAAGGAGTGCGTTGCCCTTGTTATGAATGTGAAGAGTGCTTCCCGGGGGCCTATTTGGCCTAGGGCTCCTCAGAAGCCAGCGGCCGCTCTGGCGGCACAAAGCGGTCATCATGCGAAATTGGTGCCAGATCGACTGTCCTATGTGTCCCCAGGGGCATAGCAGAGTTAAGGCACTCCATTTCAGAGTATGGCTTCGTGGATACCACTGCACACCCAACTCTGCTGATGTGAAACACTGGACCTTACCTTGAGGCCTTAGGTCACCTTTCATTTGGCCGGAGCTGAATCTGGAGTGCAGTGGGATGAATTTCTAGAAAGGAATTGCCAGCACATTATTGACATTGAGAGAATGCAGCCTTGGCCCACAGCGACAATCCTGCAGTGAAGAGAAGTTGGGCCGCTAGTGCTGTTCAGGCAGCTTGGAGGAACAAAGCAAGTCCCTTCCAAACCGGGAGAATGCGACCGTTCCCATCAGTGTCCCCCTTTCACGCTTGATGACACAGCATGTTTATCTGAAGATTCTGCCTAGCCCTCTAGTACTAGGGAAAGACTGCCTCCTTCTGCTAAGAAAGGTTTTCACGTGGGGAGTGCTGTACGTGCAGAAGAGCATTCCCCCGCCGTGCAAAAGTTAGGCCTTGGTGAATCTGGAGGGTCCCAGAAGTCCAGCCTTGTCACAGGGAAAGCTGTCCGTTGTTTTCAGGCTGGAACTCAACATGTAGCTTCCGACTGCCGCAGGGAGGCATCTCTTGGGAGCCCACAGGTTTCATTTGTGAGGCACGGTGGTGTTTCTCAGAAGAATCCAAAGGCCTCCCTGGGGCACACCAGCATGGAATGTAAGGCTGCTTGGAACGGCGTTCCTGAGGCCGTTGGAATGCTGTACAAACGAGAGCTGTCGAGCGATCCGGGCAGGGCTTTGCCATTACCGCTGCACATTCACAGCGTTAAAGCAAACGAACCCATTTGCTTCTGTTGGCTCAAACGCAACAGAAGAGTTGGACGGCATTCAGTGCCCTTTCAAAGATGTTACAAGGAACGTGAGTGCACAAGGAGTCGTGAAAGACGCAACAGTGTGGCAGCATTCCTTGAACCCATGCTTCTCCGCTACTATGGCATACCTAAGCTTACTATGGAAGAAATCTGAACTTTTACTTGAGACCAGGGGTCCAATTTTTTGGCCGGCAAGCTCCAGTGTGCTCCTGGAGGAGCTCCCAGCAAGGAACTGAGAGCAGCATGCCTCATACGAGTACACTCACAGTTCTTTCGGGACGCCGTCAGGCAGCAAAGAGAAGATGGGCAGCAGGAGTGTTTTTCAGGCAGCTTTCAAACCGCCACTGTCTCGCCTACCACGGACGAAATTAAGGTTTTGCCAGGGTTGCCCGGTTTCAAACTGGAGCTCATAAGGTTATCCTCAGTAGTCTCTGACTACCTCAAGGAAACACACGGGACCCACAGGGCCCTTCCATGGAGACCCTTTGGGCACGGACACCTCTGCATAGGATGAGCTGGGTAAGTATTTCAGTACCGTCGCTAGGCCTCTGTGACCATGGCTCTTGCACATACCTAACAGTGTTAAGTGTGAAAAATGTACTGGTCTTCAGGCTGGATGAAAAGCTCAGCTTTTGCTTCTGTGAGAGTGCTGTCCTGTGTCCCGGACTGAATCGTCAGCACAATGTGTATTAGCAGTGCAGTTCTGTTTCAGTCACCGAGACCGATCCACTTGCAAAGAGAGTCTGCCAGGCGCTTCTTGCGCGAGGCTCTTTGACGACTGGAACACTCTCCATAGGCAACCCAGAAAGGAGTGCGTTGCCCTTGCTATGAATGTGAAGAGTGCTTCCCAGGGGCCTATTTGGCCTAGGGCTCCTCAGAAGCCAGCGGCCGCTCTGGCGGCACACAGCGGTCATCATGCGAAATTGGTGCACGATCGACTGTCCTATGTGTCCCCAGGCGCATAGCAGAGTTAAGGCAATCCATTTCAGAGTATGGCTTCATGGATACCACTGCACACCCAACTCTGCTGATGTGAAACACTGGACCTTACCTTGAGGCCTTAGGTCACCTTTCATTTGGCAGGAGCTGAATCTGGAGTGCAGTGGGATGAGTTTCTAGAAAGGAATTGCCAGCACATTATTGACATTGAGAGAACGCAGCCTTGGCCCACAGCGACAATCCTGCAGTGAGGAGAAGTGGGGCCGCTAGTGCTGTTCAGGCAGCTTGGAAGCCCAAAGCAACTCACTTCCAAACCGGGAGAATGCTACCGTTCCCATCAGTGTCCCCCTTTCACGCTTGATGACACAGCATGTTTATCTGAAGATTCTGCCTAGCCCTCTAGTACTAGGGAAAGACTGCCTCCTTCTGCTAAGAAAGGTTTTCACGTGGGGAGTGCTGTACGTGCAGAAGAGCATTCCCCCGCCGTGCAAAAGTTAGGCCTTGGTGAATCTGGAGGGTCCCAGAAGTCCAGCCTTGTCACAGGGAAAGCTGTCCGTTGTTTTCAGGCTGGAACTCAACATGTAGCTTCCGACTGCCGCAGGGAGGCATCTCTTGGGAGCCCACAGGTTTCATTTGTGAGGCACGGTGGTGTTTCTCAGAAGAATCCAAAGGCCTCCCTGGGGCACACCAGCATGGAATGTAAGGCTGCTTGGAACGGCGTTCCTGAGGCCATTGGAATGCTGTACAAATGAGAGCTGTCGAGCGATCCGGGCAGGGCTTTGCCATTACCGCTGCACATTCACAGCGTTAAAGCAAACGAACCCATTTGCTTCTGTTGGCTCAAACGCAACAGAAGAGTTGGACGGCATTCAGTGCCCTTTCAAAAATGTTACAACGAACGTGAGTGCACAAGGAGTCGTGAAAGACGCAACAGTGTGGCAGCATTCCTTGAACACATGCTTCTCCGCTACTATGGCATACTTAAGCTTACTATGGAAGAAATCTGAACTTTTACTTGAGACCAGGGGTCCAATTTTTTGGCCGGCAAGCTCCAGTGTGCTCCTGGAGGAGCTCCCAGCAAGGAACTGAGACCAGCATGCCTCATACGAGTACACTCACAGTTCTTTCGGGACGCCGTCAGCCAGCAAAGAGAAGATGGGCAGCAGGAGTGTTTTTCAGGCAGCTTTCAAACCGCCACTGTCTCGCCTACCACGGACGAAATTAAGGTTTTGCCAGGGTTGCCCGGTTTCAAACTGGAGCTCATAAGGTTATCCTCAGTAGTCTCTGACTACCTCAAGGAAACACACGGGACCCACAGGGCCCTTCCATGGAGACCCTTTGGGCACGGGCACCTCTGCATAGGATGAACTGGGTAAGAATTTCAGTCCCTTAGCTAGGCCTCGGTGACCATGGCTCTTGCACATACCTAACAGTGTTAAGTGTGAAAAATGTACTGGTCTTCAGGCTGGATGAAAAGCTCAGCTTTTGCTTCTGTGAGAGTGCTGTCCTGTGTCCCGGACTGAATCGTCAGCACATTGTGTATTAGCAGTGCAGTTCTGTTTCAGTCCCTGAGGCCGATCCACTTGCAAAGAGAGTCTGCCAGACGCTGCTTGCGCGAGGCTCTTTGACGACTGGAACACTCTCCATAGGCAACCCAGAAAGGAGTGCGTTGCCCTTGTTATGAATGTGAAGAGTGCTTCCCGGGGGCCTATTTGGCCTAGGGCTCCTCAGAAGCCAGCGGCCGCTCTGGCGGCACAAAGCGGTCATCATGCGAAATTGGTGCCAGATCGACTGTCCTATGTGTCCCCAGGGGCATAGCAGAGTTAAGGCACTCCATTTCAGAGTATGGCTTCGTGGATACCACTGCACACCCAACTCTGCTGATGTGAAACACTGGACCTTACCTTGAGGCCTTAGGTCACCTTTCATTTGGCCGGAGCTGAATCTGGAGTGCAGTGGGATGAATTTCTAGAAAGGAATTGCCAGCACATTATTGACATTGAGAGAACGCAGCCTTGGCCCACAGCGACAATCCTGCAGTGAAAAGAAGTTGGGCCGCTAGTGCTGTTCAGGCAGCTTGGAAGACCAAAGCAAGTCCCTTCCAAACCGGGAGAATGCGACCGTTCCCATCAGTGTCCCCCTTTCACGCTTGATGACACAGCATGTTTATCTGAAGATTCTGCCTAGCCCTCTAGTACTAGGGAAAGACTGCCTCCTTCTGCTAAGAAAGGTTTTCACGTGGGGAGTGCTGTACGTGCAGAAGAGCATTCCCCCGCCGTGCAAAAGTTAGGCCTTGGTGAATCTGGAGGGTCCCAGAAGTCCAGCCTTGTCACAGGGAAAGCTGTCCGTTGTTTTCAGGCTGGAACTCAACATGTAGCTTCCGACTGCCGCAGGGAGGCATCTCTTGGGAGCCCACAGGTTTCATTTGTGAGGCACGGTGGTGTTTCTCAGAAGAATCCAAAGGCCTCCCTGGGGCACACCAGCATGGAATGTAAGGCTGCTTGGAACGGCGTTCCTGAGGCCATTGGAATGCTGTACAAATGAGAGCTGTCGAGCGACCCGGGCAGGGCTTTGCCATTACCGCTGCACATTCACAGCGTTAAAGCAAACGAACCCATTTGCTTCTGTTGGCTCAAACGCAACAGAAGAGTTGGACGGCATTCAGTGCCCTTTCAAAAATGTTACAACGAACGTGAGTGCACAAGGAGTCGTGAAAGACGCAACAGTGTGGCAGCATTCCTTGAACACATGCTTCTCCGCTACTATGGCATACTTAAGCTTACTATGGAAGAAATCTGAACTTTTACTTGAGACCAGGGGTCCAATTTTTTGGCCGGCAAGCTCCAGTGTGCTCCTGGAGGAGCTCCCAGCAAGGAACTGAGACCAGCATGCCTCATACGAGTACACTCACAGTTCTTTCGGGACGCCGTCAGCCAGCAAAGAGAAGATGGGCAGCAGGAGTGTTTTTCAGGCAGCTTTCAAACCGCCACTGTCTCGCCTACCACGGACGAAATTAAGGTTTTGCCAGGGTTGCCCGGTTTCAAACTGGAGCTCATAAGGTTATCCTCAGTAGTCTCTGACTACCTCAAGGAAACACACGGGACCCACAGGGCCCTTCCATGGAGACCCTTTGGGCACGGGCACCTCTGCATAGGATGAACTGGGTAAGAATTTCAGTCCCTTAGCTAGGCCTCGGTGACCATGGCTCTTGCACATACCTAACAGTGTTAAGTGTGAAAAATGTACTGGTCTTCAGGCTGGATGAAAAGCTCAGCTTTTGCTTCTGTGAGAGTGCTGTCCTGTGTCCCGGACTGAATCGTCAGCACATTGTGTATTAGCAGTGCAGTTCTGTTTCAGTCCCTGAGGCCGATCCACTTGCAAAGAGAGTCTGCCAGACGCTGCTTGCGCGAGGCTCTTTGACGACTGGAACACTCTCCGTAGGCAACCCAGAAAGGAGTGCGTTGCCCTTGTTATGAATGTGAAGAGTGCTTCCCGGGGGCCTATTTGGCCTAGGGCTCCTCAGAAGCCAGCGGCCGCTCTGGCGGCACAAAGCGGTCATCATGCGAAATTGGTGCCAGATCGACTGTCCTATGTGTCCCCAGGGGCATAGCAGAGTTAAGGCACTCCATTTCAGAGTATGGCTTCGTGGATACCACTGCACACCCAACTCTGCTGATGTGAAACACTGGACCTTACCTTGAGGCCTTAGGTCACCTTTCATTTGGCCGGAGCTGAATCTGGAGTGCAGTGGGATGAATTTCTAGAAAGGAATTGCCAGCACATTATTGACATTGAGAGAACGCAGCCTTGGCCCACAGCGACAATCCTGCAGTGAAGAGAAGTTGGGCCGCTAGTGCTGTTCAGGCAGCTTGGAGGAACAAAGCAAGTCCCTTCCAAACCGGGAGAATGCGACCGTTCCCATCAGTGTCCCCCTTTCACGCTTGATGACACAGCATGTTTATCTGAAGATTCTGCCTAGCCCTCTAGTACTAGGGAAAGACTGCCTCCTTCTGCTAAGAAAGGTTTTCACGTGGGGAGTGCTGTACGTGCAGAAGAGCATTCCCCCGCCGTGCAAAAGTTAGGCCTTGGTGAATCTGGAGGGTCCCAGAAGTCCAGCCTTGTCACAGGGAAAGCTGTCCGTTGTTTTCAGGCTGGAACTCAACATGTAGCTTCCGACTGCCGCAGGGAGGCATCTCTTGGGAGCCCACAGGTTTCATTTGTGAGGCACGGTGGTGTTTCTCAGAAGAATCCAAAGGCCTCCCTGGGGCACACCAGCATGGAATGTAAGGCTGCTTGGAACGGCGTTCCTGAGGCCGTTGGAATGCTGTACAAACGAGAGCTGTCGAGCGATCCGGGCAGGGCTTTGCCATTACCGCTGCACATTCACAGCGTTAAAGCAAACGAACCCATTTGCTTCTGTTGGCTCAAACGCAACAGAAGAGTTGGACGGCATTCAGTGCCCTTTCAAAGATGTTACAAGGAACGTGAGTGCACAAGGAGTCGTGAAAGACGCAACAGTGTGGCAGCATTCCTTGAACCCATGCTTCTCCGCTACTATGGCATACCTAAGCTTACTATGGAAGAAATCTGAACTTTTACTTGAGACCAGGGGTCCAATTTTTTGGCCGGCAAGCTCCAGTGTGCTCCTGGAGGAGCTCCCAGCAAGGAACTGAGAGCAGCATGCCTCATACGAGTACACTCACAGTTCTTTCGGGACGCCGTCAGGCAGCAAAGAGAAGATGGGCAGCAGGAGTGTTTTTCAGGCAGCTTTCAAACCGCCACTGTCTCGCCTACCACGGACGAAATTAAGGTTTTGCCAGGGTTGCCCGGTTTCAAACTGGAGCTCATAAGGTTATCCTCAGTAGTCTCTGACTACCTCAAGGAAACACACGGGACCCACAGGGCCCTTCCATGGAGACCCTTTGGGCACGGACACCTCTGCATAGGATGAGCTGGGTAAGTATTTCAGTACCGTCGCTAGGCCTCTGTGACCATGGCTCTTGCACATACCTAACAGTGTTAAGTGTGAAAAATGTACTGGTCTTCAGGCTGGATGAAAAGCTCAGCTTTTGCTTCTGTGAGAGTGCTGTCCTGTGTCCCGGACTGAATCGTCAGCACAATGTGTATTAGCAGTGCAGTTCTGTTTCAGTCACCGAGACCGATCCACTTGCAAAGAGAGTCTGCCAGGCGCTTCTTGCGCGAGGCTCTTTGACGACTGGAACACTCTCCATAGGCAACCCAGAAAGGAGTGCGTTGCCCTTGCTATGAATGTGAAGAGTGCTTCCCAGGGGCCTATTTGGCCTAGGGCTCCTCAGAAGCCAGCGGCCGCTCTGGCGGCACACAGCGGTCATCATGCGAAATTGGTGCACGATCGACTGTCCTATGTGTCCCCAGGCGCATAGCAGAGTTAAGGCAATCCATTTCAGAGTATGGCTTCATGGATACCACTGCACACCCAACTCTGCTGATGTGAAACACTGGACCTTACCTTGAGGCCTTAGGTCACCTTTCATTTGGCAGGAGCTGAATCTGGAGTGCAGTGGGATGAGTTTCTAGAAAGGAATTGCCAGCACATTATTGACATTGAGAGAACGCAGCCTTGGCCCACAGCGACAATCCTGCAGTGAGGAGAAGTGGGGCCGCTAGTGCTGTTCAGGCAGCTTGGAAGCCCAAAGCAACTCACTTCCAAACCGGGAGAATGCTACCGTTCCCATCAGTGTCCCCCTTTCACGCTTGATGACACAGCATGTTTATCTGAAGATTCTGCCTAGCCCTCTAGTACTAGGGAAAGACTGCCTCCTTCTGCTAAGAAAGGTTTTCACGTGGGGAGTGCTGTACGTGCAGAAGAGCATTCCCCCGCCGTGCAAAAGTTAGGCCTTGGTGAATCTGGAGGGTCCCAGAAGTCCAGCCTTGTCACAGGGAAAGCTGTCCGTTGTTTTCAGGCTGGAACTCAACATGTAGCTTCCGACTGCCGCAGGGAGGCATCTCTTGGGAGCCCACAGGTTTCATTTGTGAGGCACGGTGGTGTTTCTCAGAAGAATCCAAAGGCCTCCCTGGGGCACACCAGCATGGAATGTAAGGCTGCTTGGAACGGCGTTCCTGAGGCCATTGGAATGCTGTACAAATGAGAGCTGTCGAGCGATCCGGGCAGGGCTTTGCCATTACCGCTGCACATTCACAGCGTTAAAGCAAACGAACCCATTTGCTTCTGTTGGCTCAAACGCAACAGAAGAGTTGGACGGCATTCAGTGCCCTTTCAAAAATGTTACAACGAACGTGAGTGCACAAGGAGTCGTGAAAGACGCAACAGTGTGGCAGCATTCCTTGAACACATGCTTCTCCGCTACTATGGCATACTTAAGCTTACTATGGAAGAAATCTGAACTTTTACTTGAGACCAGGGGTCCAATTTTTTGGCCGGCAAGCTCCAGTGTGCTCCTGGAGGAGCTCCCAGCAAGGAACTGAGACCAGCATGCCTCATACGAGTACACTCACAGTTCTTTCGGGACGCCGTCAGCCAGCAAAGAGAAGATGGGCAGCAGGAGTGTTTTTCAGGCAGCTTTCAAACCGCCACTGTCTCGCCTACCACGGACGAAATTAAGGTTTTGCCAGGGTTGCCCGGTTTCAAACTGGAGCTCATAAGGTTATCCTCAGTAGTCTCTGACTACCTCAAGGAAACACACGGGACCCACAGGGCCCTTCCATGGAGACCCTTTGGGCACGGGCACCTCTGCATAGGATGAACTGGGTAAGAATTTCAGTCCCTTAGCTAGGCCTCGGTGACCATGGCTCTTGCACATACCTAACAGTGTTAAGTGTGAAAAATGTACTGGTCTTCAGGCTGGATGAAAAGCTCAGCTTTTGCTTCTGTGAGAGTGCTGTCCTGTGTCCCGGACTGAATCGTCAGCACATTGTGTATTAGCAGTGCAGTTCTGTTTCAGTCCCTGAGGCCGATCCACTTGCAAAGAGAGTCTGCCAGACGCTGCTTGCGCGAGGCTCTTTGACGACTGGAACACTCTCCATAGGCAACCCAGAAAGGAGTGCGTTGCCCTTGTTATGAATGTGAAGAGTGCTTCCCGGGGCCCTATTTGGCCTAGGGCTCCTCAGAAGCCAGCGGCCGCTCTGGCGGCACAAAGCGGTCATCATGCGAAATTGGTGCCAGATCGACTGTCCTATGTGTCCCCAGGGGCATAGCAGAGTTAAGGCACTCCATTTCAGAGTATGGCTTCGTGGATACCACTGCACACCCAACTCTGCTGATGTGAAACACTGGACCTTACCTTGAGGCCTTAGGTCACCTTTCATTTGGCCGGAGCTGAATCTGGAGTGCAGTGGGATGAATTTCTAGAAAGGAATTGCCAGCACATTATTGACATTGAGAGAACGCAGCCTTGGCCCACAGCGACAATCCTGCAGTGAAAAGAAGTTGGGCCGCTAGTGCTGTTCAGGCAGCTTGGAAGACCAAAGCAAGTCCCTTCCAAACCGGGAGAATGCGACCGTTCCCATCAGTGTCCCCCTTTCACGCTTGATGACACAGCATGTTTATCTGAAGATTCTGCCTAGCCCTCTAGTACTAGGGAAAGACTGCCTCCTTCTGCTAAGAAAGGTTTTCACGTGGGGAGTGCTGTACGTGCAGAAGAGCATTCCCCCGCCGTGCAAAAGTTAGGCCTTGGTGAATCTGGAGGGTCCCAGAAGTCCAGCCTTGTCACAGGGAAAGCTGTCCGTTGTTTTCAGGCTGGAACTCAACATGTAGCTTCCGACTGCCGCAGGGAGGCATCTCTTGGGAGCCCACAGGTTTCATTTGTGAGGCACGGTGGTGTTTCTCAGAAGAATCCAAAGGCCTCTCTGGGGCACACCAGCATGGAATGTAAGGCTGCTTGGAACGGCGTTCCTGAGGCCGTTGGAATGCTGTACAAACGAGAGCTGTCGAGCGATCCGGGCAGGGCTTTGCCATTACCGCTGCACATTCACAGCGTTAAAGCAAACGAACCAATTTGCTTCTGTTGGCTCAAACGCAAAAGAAGAGTTGGACGGCATTCAGTGCCCTTTCAAAGATGTTACAACGAACGTGAGTGCACAAGGAGTCGTGAAAGACGCAACAGTGTGGCAGCATTCCTTGAACACATGCTTCTCCGCTACTATGGCATACCTAAGCTTACTATGGAAGAAATCTGAACTTTTACTTGAGACCAGGGGTCCAATTTTTTGGCCGGCAAGCTCCAGTGTGCTCCTGGAGGAGCTCCCAGCAAGGAACTGAGACCAGCATGCCTCATACGAGTACACTCACAGTTCTTTCGGGACGCCGTCAGGCAGCAAAGAGAAGATGGGCAGCAGGAGTGTTTTTCAGGCAGCTTTCAAACCGCCACTGTCTCGCCTACCACGGACGAAATTAAGGTTTTGCCAGGGTTGCCCGTTTTCAAACTGGAGCTCATAAGGTTATCCTCAGTAGTCTCTGACTACCTCAAGGAAACACACGGGACCCACAGGGCCCTTCCATGGAGACCCTTTGGGCACGGGCACCTCTGCATAGGATGAACTGGGTAAGAATTTCAGTCCCTTAGCTAGGCCTCGGTGACCATGGCTCTTGCACATACCTAACAGTGTTAAGTGTGAAAAATGTACTGGTCTTCAGGCTGGATGAAAAGCTCAGCTTTTGCTTCTGTGAGAGTGCTGTCCTGTGTCCCGGACTGAATCGTCAGCACATTGTGTATTAGCAGTGCAGTTCTGTTTCAGTCCCTGAGGCCGATCCACTTGCAAAGAGAGTCTGCCAGACGCTGCTTGCGCGAGGCTCTTTGACGACTGGAACACTCTCCGTAGGCAACCCAGAAAGGAGTGCGTTGCCCTTGTTATGAATGTGAAGAGTGCTTCCTGGGGGCCTATTTGGCCTAGGGCTCCTCAGAAGCCAGCGGCCGCTCTGGCGGCACAAAGCGGTCATCATGCGAAATTGGTGCCAGATCGACTGTCCTATGTGTCCCCAGGGGCATAGCAGAGTTAAGGCACTCCATTTCAGAGTATGGCTTCGTGGATACCACTGCACACCCAACTCTGCTGATGTGAAACACTGGACCTTACCTTGAGGCCTTAGGTCACCTTTCATTTGGCCGGAGCTGAATCTGGAGTGCAGTGGGATGAATTTCTAGAAAGGAATTGCCAGCACATTATTGACATTGAGAGAACGCAGCCTTGGCCCACAGCGACAATCCTGCAGTGAGGAGAAGTGGGGCCGCTAGTGCTGTTCAGGCAGCTTGGAAGCCCAAAGCAACTCACTTCCAAACCGGGAGAATGCTACCGTTCCCATCAGTGTCCCCCTTTCACGCTTGATGACACAGCATGTTTATCTGAAGATTCTGCCTAGCCCTCTAGTACTAGGGAAAGACTGCCTCCTTCTGCTAAGAAAGGTTTTCACGTGGGGAGTGCTGTACGTGCAGAAGAGCATTCCCCCGCCGTGCAAAAGTTAGGCCTTGGTGAATCTGGAGGGTCCCAGAAGTCCAGCCTTGTCACAGGGAAAGCTGTCCGTTGTTTTCAGGCTGGAACTCAACATGTAGCTTCCGACTGCCGCAGGGAGGCATCTCTTGGGAGCCCACAGGTTTCATTTGTGAGGCACGGTGGTGTTTCTCAGAAGAATCCAAAGGCCTCCCTGGGGCACACCAGCATGGAATGTAAGGCTGCTTGGAACGGCGTTCCTGAGGCCATTGGAATGCTGTACAAATGAGAGCTGTCGAGCGATCCGGGCAGGGCTTTGCCATTACCGCTGCACATTCACAGCGTTAAAGCAAACGAACCCATTTGCTTCTGTTGGCTCAAACGCAACAGAAGAGTTGGACGGCATTCAGTGCCCTTTCAAAAATGTTACAACGAACGTGAGTGCACAAGGAGTCGTGAAAGACGCAACAGTGTGGCAGCATTCCTTGAACACATGCTTCTCCGCTACTATGGCATACTTAAGCTTACTATGGAAGAAATCTGAACTTTTACTTGAGACCAGGGGTCCAATTTTTTGGCCGGCAAGCTCCAGTGTGCTCCTGGAGGAGCTCCCAGCAAGGAACTGAGAACAGCATGCCTCATACGAGTACACTCACAGTTCTTTCGGGACGCCGTCAGCCAGCAAAGAGAAGATGGGCAGCAGGAGTGTTTTTCAGGCAGCTTTCAAACCGCCACTGTCTCGCCTACCACGGACGAAATTAAGGTTTTGCCAGGGTTGCCCGGTTTCAAACTGGAGCTCATAAGGTTATCCTCAGTAGTCTCTGACTACCTCAAGGAAACACACGGGACCCACAGGGCCCTTCCATGGAGACCCTTTGGGCACGGGCACCTCTGCATAGGATGAACTGGGTAAGAATTTCAGTCCCTTAGCTAGGCCTCGGTGACCATGGCTCTTGCACATACCTAACAGTGTTAAGTGTGAAAAATGTACTGGTCTTCAGGCTGGATGAAAAGCTCAGCTTTTGCTTCTGTGAGAGTGCTGTCCTGTGTCCCGGACTGAATCGTCAGCACATTGTGTATTAGCAGTGCACTTCTGTTTCAGTCCCTGAGGCCGATCCACTTGCAAAGAGAGTCTGCCAGACGCTGCTTGCGCGAGGCTCTTTGACGACTGGAACACTCTCCATAGGCAACCCAGAAAGGAGTGCGTTGCCCTTGTTATGAATGTGAAGAGTGCTTCCCGGGGGCCTATTTGGCCTAGGGCTCCTCAGAAGCCAGCGGCCGCTCTGGCGGCACAAAGCGGTCATCATGCGAAATTGGTGCCAGATCGACTGTCCTATGTGTCCCCAGGGGCATAGCAGAGTTAAGGCACTCCATTTCAGAGTATGGCTTCGTGGATACCACTGCACACCCAACTCTGCTGATGTGAAACACTGGACCTTACCTTGAGGCCTTAGGTCACCTTTCATTTGGCCGGAGCTGAATCTGGAGTGCAGTGGGATGAATTTCTAGAAAGGAATTGCCAGCACATTATTGACATTGAGAGAACGCAGCCTTGGCCCACAGCGACAATCCTGCAGTGAAAAGAAGTTGGGCCGCTAGTGCTGTTCAGGCAGCTTGGAAGACCAAAGCAAGTCCCTTCCAAACCGGGAGAATGCGACCGTTCCCATCAGTGTCCCCCTTTCACGCTTGATGACACAGCATGTTTATCTGAAGATTCTGCCTAGCCCTCTAGTACTAGGGAAAGACTGCCTCCTTCTGCTAAGAAAGGTTTTCACGTGGGGAGTGCTGTACGTGCAGAAGAGCATTCCCCCGCCGTGCAAAAGTTAGGCCTTGGTGAATCTGGAGGGTCCCAGAAGTCCAGCCTTGTCACAGGGAAAGCTGTCCGTTGTTTTCAGGCTGGAACTCAACATGTAGCTTCCGACTGCCGCAGGGAGGCATCTCTTGGGAGCCCACAGGTTTCATTTGTGAGGCACGGTGGTGTTTCTCAGAAGAATCCAAAGGCCTCCCTGGGGCACACCAGCATGGAATGTAAGGCTGCTTGGAACGGCGTTCCTGAGGCCATTGGAATGCTGTACAAATGAGAGCTGTCGAGCGATCCGGGCAGGGCTTTGCCATTACCGCTGCACATTCACAGCGTTAAAGCAAACGAACCCATTTGCTTCTGTTGGCTCAAACGCAACAGAAGAGTTGGACGGCATTCAGTGCCCTTTCAAAAATGTTACAACGAACGTGAGTGCACAAGGAGTCGTGAAAGACGCAACAGTGTGGCAGCATTCCTTGAACACATGCTTCTCCGCTACTATGGCATACTTAAGCTTACTATGGAAGAAATCTGAACTTTTACTTGAGACCAGGGGTCCAATTTTTTGGCCGGCAAGCTCCAGTGTGCTCCTGGAGGAGCTCCCAGCAAGGAACTGAGACCAGCATGCCTCATACGAGTACACTCACAGTTCTTTCGGGACGCCGTCAGCCAGCAAAGAGAAGATGGGCAGCAGGAGTGTTTTTCAGGCAGCTTTCAAACCGCCACTGTCTCGCCTACCACGGACGAAATTAAGGTTTTGCCAGGGTTGCCCGGTTTCAAACTGGAGCTCATAAGGTTATCCTCAGTAGTCTCTGACTACCTCAAGGAAACACACGGGACCCACAGGGCCCTTCCATGGAGACCCTTTGGGCACGGGCACCTCTGCATAGGATGAACTGGGTAAGAATTTCAGTCCCTTAGCTAGGCCTCGGTGACCATGGCTCTTGCACATACCTAACAGTGTTAAGTGTGAAAAATGTACTGGTCTTCAGGCTGGATGAAAAGCTCAGCTTTTGCTTCTGTGAGAGTGCTGTCCTGTGTCCCGGACTGAATCGTCAGCACATTGTGTATTAGCAGTGCAGTTCTGTTTCAGTCCCTGAGGCCGATCCACTTGCAAAGAGAGTCTGCCAGACGCTGCTTGCGCGAGGCTCTTTGACGACTGGAACACTCTCCGTAGGCAACCCAGAAAGGAGTGCGTTGCCCTTGTTATGAATGTGAAGAGTGCTTCCCGGGGGCCTATTTGGCCTAGGGCTCCTCAGAAGCCAGCGGCCGCTCTGGCGGCACAAAGCGGTCATCATGCGAAATTGGTGCCAGATCGACTGTCCTATGTGTCCCCAGGGGCATAGCAGAGTTAAGGCACTCCATTTCAGAGTATGGCTTCGTGGATACCACTGCACACCCAACTCTGCTGATGTGAAACACTGGACCTTACCTTGAGGCCTTAGGTCACCTTTCATTTGGCCGGAGCTGAATCTGGAGTGCAGTGGGATGAATTTCTAGAAAGGAATTGCCAGCACATTATTGACATTGAGAGAACGCAGCCTTGGCCCACAGCGACAATCCTGCAGTGAAGAGAAGTTGGGCCGCTAGTGCTGTTCAGGCAGCTTGGAGGAACAAAGCAAGTCCCTTCCAAACCGGGAGAATGCGACCGTTCCCATCAGTGTCCCCCTTTCACGCTTGATGACACAGCATGTTTATCTGAAGATTCTGCCTAGCCCTCTAGTACTAGGGAAAGACTGCCTCCTTCTGCTAAGAAAGGTTTTCACGTGGGGAGTGCTGTACGTGCAGAAGAGCATTCCCCCGCCGTGCAAAAGTTAGGCCTTGGTGAATCTGGAGGGTCCCAGAAGTCCAGCCTTGTCACAGGGAAAGCTGTCCGTTGTTTTCAGGCTGGAACTCAACATGTAGCTTCCGACTGCCGCAGGGAGGCATCTCTTGGGAGCCCACAGGTTTCATTTGTGAGGCACGGTGGTGTTTCTCAGAAGAATCCAAAGGCCTCCCTGGGGCACACCAGCATGGAATGTAAGGCTGCTTGGAACGGCGTTCCTGAGGCCGTTGGAATGCTGTACAAACGAGAGCTGTCGAGCGATCCGGGCAGGGCTTTGCCATTACCGCTGCACATTCACAGCGTTAAAGCAAACGAACCCATTTGCTTCTGTTGGCTCAAACGCAACAGAAGAGTTGGACGGCATTCAGTGCCCTTTCAAAGATGTTACAAGGAACGTGAGTGCACAAGGAGTCGTGAAAGACGCAACAGTGTGGCAGCATTCCTTGAACCCATGCTTCTCCGCTACTATGGCATACCTAAGCTTACTATGGAAGAAATCTGAACTTTTACTTGAGACCAGGGGTCCAATTTTTTGGCCGGCAAGCTCCAGTGTGCTCCTGGAGGAGCTCCCAGCAAGGAACTGAGAGCAGCATGCCTCATACGAGTACACTCACAGTTCTTTCGGGACGCCGTCAGGCAGCAAAGAGAAGATGGGCAGCAGGAGTGTTTTTCAGGCAGCTTTCAAACCGCCACTGTCTCGCCTACCACGGACGAAATTAAGGTTTTGCCAGGGTTGCCCGGTTTCAAACTGGAGCTCATAAGGTTATCCTCAGTAGTCTCTGACTACCTCAAGGAAACACACGGGACCCACAGGGCCCTTCCATGGAGACCCTTTGGGCACGGACACCTCTGCATAGGATGAGCTGGGTAAGTATTTCAGTACCGTCGCTAGGCCTCTGTGACCATGGCTCTTGCACATACCTAACAGTGTTAAGTGTGAAAAATGTACTGGTCTTCAGGCTGGATGAAAAGCTCAGCTTTTGCTTCTGTGAGAGTGCTGTCCTGTGTCCCGGACTGAATCGTCAGCACAATGTGTATTAGCAGTGCAGTTCTGTTTCAGTCACCGAGACCGATCCACTTGCAAAGAGAGTCTGCCAGGCGCTTCTTGCGCGAGGCTCTTTGACGACTGGAACACTCTCCATAGGCAACCCAGAAAGGAGTGCGTTGCCCTTGCTATGAATGTGAAGAGTGCTTCCCAGGGGCCTATTTGGCCTAGGGCTCCTCAGAAGCCAGCGGCCGCTCTGGCGGCACACAGCGGTCATCATGCGAAATTGGTGCACGATCGACTGTCCTATGTGTCCCCAGGCGCATAGCAGAGTTAAGGCAATCCATTTCAGAGTATGGCTTCATAGATACCACTGCACACCCAACTCTGCTGATGTGAAACACTGGACCTTACCTTGAGGCCTTAGGTCACCTTTCATTTGGCAGGAGCTGAATCTGGAGTGCAGTGGGATGAGTTTCTAGAAAGGAATTGCCAGCACATTATTGACATTGAGAGAACGCAGCCTTGGCCCACAGCGACAATCCTGCAGTGAGGAGAAGTGGGGCCGCTAGTGCTGTTCAGGCAGCTTGGAAGCCCAAAGCAACTCACTTCCAAACCGGGAGAATGCTACCGTTCCCATCAGTGTCCCCCTTTCACGCTTGATGACACAGCATGTTTATCTGAAGATTCTGCCTAGCCCTCTAGTACTAGGGAAAGACTGCCTCCTTCTGCTAAGAAAGGTTTTCACGTGGGGAGTGCTGTACGTGCAGAAGAGCATTCCCCCGCCGTGCAAAAGTTAGGCCTTGGTGAATCTGGAGGGTCCCAGAAGTCCAGCCTTGTCACAGGGAAAGCTGTCCGTTGTTTTCAGGCTGGAACTCAACATGTAGCTTCCGACTGCCGCAGGGAGGCATCTCTTGGGAGCCCACAGGTTTCATTTGTGAGGCACGGTGGTGTTTCTCAGAAGAATCCAAAGGCCTCCCTGGGGCACACCAGCATGGAATGTAAGGCTGCTTGGAACGGCGTTCCTGAGGCCATTGGAATGCTGTACAAATGAGAGCTGTCGAGCGATCCGGGCAGGGCTTTGCCATTACCGCTGCACATTCACAGCGTTAAAGCAAACGAACCCATTTGCTTCTGTTGGCTCAAACGCAACAGAAGAGTTGGACGGCATTCAGTGCCCTTTCAAAAATGTTACAACGAACGTGAGTGCACAAGGAGTCGTGAAAGACGCAACAGTGTGGCAGCATTCCTTGAACACATGCTTCTCCGCTACTATGGCATACTTAAGCTTACTATGGAAGAAATCTGAACTTTTACTTGAGACCAGGGGTCCAATTTTTTGGCCGGCAAGCTCCAGTGTGCTCCTGGAGGAGCTCCCAGCAAGGAACTGAGACCAGCATGCCTCATACGAGTACACTCACAGTTCTTTCGGGACGCCGTCAGCCAGCAAAGAGAAGATGGGCAGCAGGAGTGTTTTTCAGGCAGCTTTCAAACCGCCACTGTCTCGCCTACCACGGACGAAATTAAGGTTTTGCCAGGGTTGCCCGGTTTCAAACTGGAGCTCATAAGGTTATCCTCAGTAGTCTCTGACTACCTCAAGGAAACACACGGGACCCACAGGGCCCTTCCATGGAGACCCTTTGGGCACGGGCACCTCTGCATAGGATGAACTGGGTAAGAATTTCAGTCCCTTAGCTAGGCCTCGGTGACCATGGCTCTTGCACATACCTAACAGTGTTAAGTGTGAAAAATGTACTGGTCTTCAGGCTGGATGAAAAGCTCAGCTTTTGCTTCTGTGAGAGTGCTGTCCTGTGTCCCGGACTGAATCGTCAGCACATTGTGTATTAGCAGTGCAGTTCTGTTTCAGTCCCTGAGGCCGATCCACTTGCAAAGAGAGTCTGCCAGACGCTGCTTGCGCGAGGCTCTTTGACGACTGGAACACTCTCCATAGGCAACCCAGAAAGGAGTGCGTTGCCCTTGTTATGAATGTGAAGAGTGCTTCCCGGGGGCCTATTTGGCCTAGGGCTCCTCAGAAGCCAGCGGCCGCTCTGGCGGCACAAAGCGGTCATCATGCGAAATTGGTGCCAGATCGACTGTCCTATGTGTCCCCAGGGGCATAGCAGAGTTAAGGCACTCCATTTCAGAGTATGGCTTCGTGGATACCACTGCACACCCAACTCTGCTGATGTGAAACACTGGACCTTACCTTGAGGCCTTAGGTCACCTTTCATTTGGCCGGAGCTGAATCTGGAGTGCAGTGGGATGAATTTCTAGAAAGGAATTGCCAGCACATTATTGACATTGAGAGAACGCAGCCTTGGCCCACAGCGACAATCCTGCAGTGAAAAGAAGTTGGGCCGCTAGTGCTGTTCAGGCAGCTTGGAAGACCAAAGCAAGTCCCTTCCAAACCGGGAGAATGCGACCGTTCCCATCAGTGTCCCCCTTTCACGCTTGATGACACAGCATGTTTATCTGAAGATTCTGCCTAGCCCTCTAGTACTAGGGAAAGACTGCCTCCTTCTGCTAAGAAAGGTTTTCACGTGGGGAGTGCTGTACGTGCAGAAGAGCATTCCCCCGCCGTGCAAAAGTTAGGCCTTGGTGAATCTGGAGGGTCCCAGAAGTCCAGCCTTGTCACAGGGAAAGCTGTCCGTTGTTTTCAGGCTGGAACTCAACATGTAGCTTCCGACTGCCGCAGGGAGGCATCTCTTGGGAGCCCACAGGTTTCATTTGTGAGGCACGGTGGTGTTTCTCAGAAGAATCCAAAGGCCTCTCTGGGGCACACCAGCATGGAATGTAAGGCTGCTTGGAACGGCGTTCCTGAGGCCGTTGGAATGCTGTACAAACGAGAGCTGTCGAGCGATCCGGGCAGGGCTTTGCCATTACCGCTGCACATTCACAGCGTTAAAGCAAACGAACCAATTTGCTTCTGTTGGCTCAAACGCAAAAGAAGAGTTGGACGGCATTCAGTGCCCTTTCAAAGATGTTACAACGAACGTGAGTGCACAAGGAGTCGTGAAAGACGCAACAGTGTGGCAGCATTCCTTGAACACATGCTTCTCCGCTACTATGGCATACCTAAGCTTACTATGGAAGAAATCTGAACTTTTACTTGAGACCAGGGGTCCAATTTTTTGGCCGGCAAGCTCCAGTGTGCTCCTGGAGGAGCTCCCAGCAAGGAACTGAGACCAGCATGCCTCATACGAGTACACTCACAGTTCTTTCGGGACGCCGTCAGGCAGCAAAGAGAAGATGGGCAGCAGGAGTGTTTTTCAGGCAGCTTTCAAACCGCCACTGTCTCGCCTACCACGGACGAAATTAAGGTTTTGCCAGGGTTGCCCGTTTTCAAACTGGAGCTCATAAGGTTATCCTCAGTAGTCTCTGACTACCTCAAGGAAACACACGGGACCCACAGGGCCCTTCCATGGAGACCCTTTGGGCACGGGCACCTCTGCATAGGATGAACTGGGTAAGAATTTCAGTCCCTTAGCTAGGCCTCGGTGACCATGGCTCTTGCACATACCTAACAGTGTTAAGTGTGAAAAATGTACTGGTCTTCAGGCTGGATGAAAAGCTCAGCTTTTGCTTCTGTGAGAGTGCTGTCCTGTGTCCCGGACTGAATCGTCAGCACATTGTGTATTAGCAGTGCAGTTCTGTTTCAGTCCCTGAGGCCGATCCACTTGCAAAGAGAGTCTGCCAGACGCTGCTTGCGCGAGGCTCTTTGACGACTGGAACACTCTCCGTAGGCAACCCAGAAAGGAGTGCGTTGCCCTTGTTATGAATGTGAAGAGTGCTTCCTGGGGGCCTATTTGGCCTAGGGCTCCTCAGAAGCCAGCGGCCGCTCTGGCGGCACAAAGCGGTCATCATGCGAAATTGGTGCCAGATCGACTGTCCTATGTGTCCCCAGGGGCATAGCAGAGTTAAGGCACTCCATTTCAGAGTATGGCTTCGTGGATACCACTGCACACCCAACTCTGCTGATGTGAAACACTGGACCTTACCTTGAGGCCTTAGGTCACCTTTCATTTGGCCGGAGCTGAATCTGGAGTGCAGTGGGATGAATTTCTAGAAAGGAATTGCCAGCACATTATTGACATTGAGAGAACGCAGCCTTGGCCCACAGCGACAATCCTGCAGTGAAGAGAAGTTGGGCCGCTAGTGCTGTTCAGGCAGCTTGGAAGACCAAAGCAAGTCCCTTCCAAACCGGGAGAATGCGACCGTTCGCATCAGTGTCCCCCTTTCACGCTTGATGACACAGCATGTTTATCTGAAGATTCTGCCTAGCCCTCTAGTACTAGGGAAAGACTGCCTCCTTCTGCTAAGAAAGGTTTTCACGTGGGGAGTGCTGTACGTGCAGAAGAGCATTCCCCCGCCGTGCAAAAGTTAGGCCTTGGTGAATCTGGAGGGTCCCAGAAGTCCAGCCTTGTCACAGGGAAAGCTGTCCGTTGTTTTCAGGCTGGAACTCAACATGTAGCTTCCGACTGCCGCAGGGAGGCATCTCTTGGGAGCCCACAGGTTTCATTTGTGAGGCACGGTGGTGTTTCTCAGAAGAATCCAAAGGCCTCCCTGGGGCACACCAGCATGGAATGTAAGGCTGCTTGGAACGGCGTTCCTGAGCCGTTGGAATGCTGCCACACTGTTGCGTCTTTCACGACTCATTGTGCACTCACGTTCGTTGTAACATCTGTGAAAGGGCACTGAATGCCGTCCAACTCTTCTGTTGCGTTTGAGCCAACAGAAGCAAATGGGTTCGTTTGCTTTAACGCTGTGAATGTGCAGCGGTAATGGCAAAGCCCTGCCCGGATCGCTCGACAGCTCTCGATTGTACAGCATTCCAACGGCCTCAGGAACGCCGTTCCAAGCAGCCTTACATTCCATGCTGGTGTGCCCCAGGGAGGCCTTTGGATTCTTCTGAGAAACACCACCGTGCCTCACAAATGAAACCTGTGGGCTCCCAAGAGGTGCCTCCCTGCGGCAGTCGGAAGCTACATGTTGAGTTCCAGCCTGAAAACAACGGACAGCTTTCCCTGTGACAAGGCTGGACTTCTGGGACCCTCCAGATTCACCAAGGCCTAACTTTTGCACGGCGGGGGAATGCTCTTCTGCACGTACGGCACTCCCCACGTGAAAACCTTTCTTAGCAGAAGGAGGCAGTCTTTCCCTAGTACTAGAGGGCTAGGCAGAATCTTCAGATAAACATGCTGTGTCATCAAGCGTGAAAGGGGGACACTGATGGGAACGGTCGCATTCTCCCGGTTTGGAAGGGACTTGCTTTGGTCTTCCAAGCTGCCTGAACAGCACTAGCGGCCCCACTTCTCTTCACTGCAGGATTGTCGCTGTGGGCCAAGGCTGCGTTCTCTCAATGTCAATAATATGCTGGCAATTCCTTTCTAGAAATTCATCCCACTGCACTCCAGATTCAGCTCCGGCCAAATGAAAGGTGACCTAAGGCCTCAAGGTAAGGTCCAGTGTTTCACATCAGCAGAGTTGGGTGTGCAGTGGTATCCACGAAGCCATACTCTGAAATGGAGTGCCTTAACTCTGCTATGCCCCTGGGGACACATAGGACAGTCGATCTGGCACCAATTTCGCATGATGACCGCTTTGTGCCGCCAGAGCGGCCGCTGGCTTCTGAGGAGCCCTAGGCCAAATAGGCCCCCGGGAAGCACTCTTCACATTCATAGCAAGGGCAACGCACTCCTTTCTGGGTTGCCTATGGAGAGTGTTCCAGTCGTCAAAGAGCCTCGCGCAAGCAGCGCCTGGCAGACTCTCTTTGCAAGTGGATCGGTCTCGGTGACTGAAACAGAACTGCACTGCTAATACACATTGTGCTGACGATTCAGTCCGGGACACAGGACAGCACTCTCACAGAAGCAAAAGCTGAGCTTTTCATCCAGCCTGAAGACCAGTACATTTTTCACACTTAACACTGTTAGGTATGTGCAAGAGCCATGGTCACAGAGGCCTAGCTAAGGTACTGAAATACTTACCCAGCTCATCCTATGCAGAGGTGCCCGTGCCCAAAGGGTCTCCATGGAAGGGCCCTGTGGGTCCCGTGTGTTTCCTTGAGGTAGTCAGAGACTACTGAGGATAACCTTATGAGCTCCAGTTTGAAACCGGGCAACCCTGGCAAAACCTTGATTTCGTCCGTGGTAGGCGAGACAGTGGCGGTTTGAAAGCTGCCTGAAAAACACTCCTGCTGCCCATCTTCTCTTTGCTGCCTGACAGCGTCCCGAAAGAACTGTGAGTGTAATCGTATGAGGCATGCTGGTCTCAGTTCCTTGCTGGGAGCTCCTCCAGGAGCACACTGGAGCTTCCCGGCCAAAAAATTGGACCCCTGACCTCAAGTAAAAGTTCAGATTTCTTCCATAGTAAGCTTAGGTATGCCATAGTAGCGGAGAAGCATGTGTTCAAGGAATGCTGCCACACTGTTGCGTCTTTCACGACTCCTTGTGCACTCACGTTCGTTGTAACATCTTTGAAAGGGCACTGAATGCCGTCCAACTCTTCTGTTGCGTTTGAGCCAACAGAAGCAAATTGGTTCGTTTGCTTTAACGCTGTGAATGTGCAGTGGTAATGGCAAAGCCCTGCCGGGATCGCTCGACAGCTCTCGTTTGTACAGCATTCCAACGGCCTCAGGAACGCCGTTCCAAGCAGCCTTACATTCCATGCTGGTGTGCCCCAGGGAGGCCTTTGGATTCTTCTGAGAAACACCACCGTGCCTCACAAATGAAACCTGTGGGCTCCCAAGAGATGCCTCCCTGCGGCAGTCGGAAGCTACATGTTGAGTTCCAGCCTGAAAACAACGGACAGCTTTCCCTGTGACAAGGCTGGACTTCTGGGACCCTCCAGATTCACCAAGGCCTAACTTTTGCACGGCGGGGGAATGCTCTTCTGCACGTACAGCACTCCCCACGTGAAAACCTTTCTTAGCAGAAGGAGGCAGTCTTTCCCTAGTACTAGAGGGCTAGGCAGAATCTTCAGATAAACATGCTGTGTCATCAAGCGTGAAAGGGGGACACTGATGGGAACGGTCGCATTCTCCCGGTTTGGAAGGGCCTTGCTTTGGTCTTCCAAGCTGCCTGAACAGCACTAGCGGCCCAACTTCTCTTCACTGCAGGATTGTCGCTGTGGGCCAAGGCTGCGTTCTCTCAATGTCAATAATGTGCTGGCAATTCCTTTCTAGAAATTCATCCCACTGCACTCCAGATTCAGCTCCGGCCAAATGAAAGGTGACCTAAGGCCTCAAGGTAAGGTCCAGTGTTTCACATCAGCAGAGTTGGGTGTGCAGTGGTATCCACGAAGCCATACTCTGAAATGGAGTGCCTTAACTCTGCTATGGCCCTGGGGACACATAGGACAGTCGATCTGGCACCAATTTCGCATGATGACCGCTTTGTGCCGCCAGAGCGGCCGCTGGCTTCTGAGGAGCCCTAGGCCAAATAGGCCCCCGGGAAGCACTCTTCACATTCATAGCAAGGGCAACGCACTCCTTTCTGGGTTGCCTATGGAGAGTGTTCCAGTCGTCAAAGAGCCTCGCGCAAGCAGCGCCTGGCAGATTCTCTTTTCAAGTGGATCGGCCTCAGGGACTGAAACAGAACTGCACTGCTAATACACAATGTGCTGACGATTCAGTCCGGGACACAGGACAGCACTCTCACAGAAGCAAAAGCTGAGCTTTTCATCCAGCCTGAAGACCAGTACATTTTTCACACTTAACACTGTTAGGTATGTGCAAGAGCCATGGTCACCGAGGCCTAGCTAAGGGACTGAAATTCTTACCCAGTTCATCCTATGCAGAGGTGCCCGTGCCCAAAGGGTCTCCATGGAAGGGCCCTGTGGGTCCCGTGTGTTTCCTTGAGGTAGTCAGAGACTACTGAGGATAACCTTATGAGCTCCAGTTTGAAACCGGGCAACCCTGGCAAAACCTTAATTTCGTCCGTGGGAGGCGAGACAGTGGCGGTTTGAAAGCTGCCTGAAAAACTCTCCTGCTGCCCATCTTCTCTTTGCTACCTGACGGCGTCCCGAAAGAACTGTGAGTGTACTCGTATGAGGCATGCTGGTCTCAGTTCCTTGCTGGGAGCTCCTCCAGGAGCACACTGGAGCTTGCCGGCCAAGAAATTGGACCCCTGACCTCAAGTAAAAGTCCGGATTTCTCCCATAGTATGCTTAGGTATGCCACAGTAGCGGAGAAGCATGGGTTCAAGGAATGCTGCCACACTGTTGCGTCTTTCACGACTCATTGTGCACTCACGTTCGTTGTAACATCTGTGAAAGGGCACTGAATGCCGTCCAACTCTTCTGTTGCGTTTGAGCCAACAGAAGCAAATGGGTTCGTTTGCTTTAACGCTGTGAATGTGCAGCGGTAATGGCAAAGCCCTGCCCGGATCGCTCGACAGCTCTCGATTGTACAGCATTCCAACGGCCTCAGGAACGCCGTTCCAAGCAGCCTTACATTCCATGCTGGTGTGCCACAGGGAGGCCTTTGGATTCTTCTGAGAAACACCACCGTGCCTCACAAATGAAACCTGTGGGCTCCCAAGAGATGCCTCCCTGCGGCAGTCGGAAGCTACATGTTGAGTTCCAGCCTGAAAACAACGGACAGCTTTCCCTGTGACAAGGCTGGACTTCTGGGACCCTCCAGATTCACCAAGGCCTAACTTTTGCACGGCGGGGGAATGCTCTTCTGCACGTACAGCACTCCCCACGTGAAAACCTTTCTTAGCAGAAGGAGGCAGTCTTTCCCTAGTACTAGAGGGCTAGGCAGAATCTTCAGATAAACATGCTGTGTCATCAAGCGTGAAAGGGGGACACTGATGGGAACGGTCGCATTCTCCCGGTTTGGAAGGGACTTGCTTTGGTCTTCCAAGCTGCCTGAACAGCACTAGCGGCCCCACTTCTCTTCACTGCAGGATTGTCGCTGTGGGCTAAGGCTGCGTTCTCTCAATGTCAATAATGTGCTGGCAATTCCTTTCTAGAAATTCATCCCACTGCACTCCAGATTCAGCTCCGGCCAAATGAAAGGTGACCTAAGGCCTCAAGGTAAGGTCCAGTGTTTCACATCAGCAGAGTTGGGTGTGCAGTGGTATCCACGAAGCCATACTCTGAAATGGAGTGCCTTAACTCTGCTATGCCCCTGGGGACACATAGGACAGTCGATCTGGCACCAATTTCGCATGATGACCACTTTGTGCCGCCAGAGCGGCCGCTGGCTTCTGAGGAGCCCTAGGCCAAATAGGCCCCCGGGAAGCACTCTTCACATTCATAGCAAGGGCAACGCACTCCTTTCTGGGTTGCCTATGGACAGTGTTCCAGTCGTCAAAGAGCCTCGCGCAAGCAGCGCCTGGCAGACTCTCTTTGCAAGTGGATCGGTCTCGGTGACTGAAACAGAACTGCACTGCTAATACACATTGTGCTGACGATTCAGTCCGGGACACAGGACAGCACTCTCACAGAAGCAAAAGCTGAGCTTTTCATCCAGCCTGAAGACCAGTACATTTTTCACACTTAACACTGTTAGGTATGTGCAAGAGCCATGGTCACCGAGGCCTAGCTAAGGGACTGAAATTCTTACCCAGTTCATCCTATGCAGAGGTGCCCGTGCCCAAAGGGTCTCCATGGAAGGGCCCTGTGGGTCCCGTGTGTTTCCTTGAGGTAGTCAGAGACTACTGAGGATAACCTTATGAGCTCCAGTTTGAAACCGGGCAACCCTGGCAAAACCTTAATTTCGTCCGTGGGAGGCGAGACAGTGGCGGTTTGAAAGCTGCCTGAAAAACTCTCCTGCTGCCCATCTTCTCTTTGCTACCTGACGGCGTCCCGAAAGAACTGTGAGTGTACTCGTATGAGGCATGCTGGTCTCAGTTCCTTGCTGGGAGCTCCTCCAGGAGCACACTGGAGCTTGCCGGCCAAGAAATTGGACCCCTGACCTCAAGTAAAAGTCCGGATTTCTCCCATAGTATGCTTAGGTATGCCACAGTAGCGGAGAAGTATGGGTTCAAGGAATGCTGCCACACTGTTGCGTCTTTCACGACTCATTGTGCACTCACGTTCGTTGTAACATCTGTGAAAGGGCACTGAATGCCGTCCAACTCTTCTGTTGCGTTTGAGCCAACAGAAGCAAATGGGTTCGTTTGCTTTAACGCTGTGAATGTGCAGCGGTAATGGCAAAGCCCTGCCCGGATCGCTCGACAGCTCTCGATTGTACAGCATTCCAATGGCCTCAGGAACGCCGTTCCAAGCAGCCTTACATTCCATGCTGGTGTGCCCCAGGGAGGCCTTTGGATTCTTCTGAGAAACACCACCGTGCCTCACAAATGAAACCTGTGGGCTCCCAAGAGATGCCTCCCTGCGGCAGTCGGAAGCTACATGTTGAGTTCCAGCCTGAAAACAACGGACAGCTTTCCCTGTGATAAGGCTGGACTTCTGGGACCCTCCAGATTCACCAAGGCCTAACGTTTGCACGGCGGGGGAATGCTCTTCTGCACGTACAGCACTCCCCACGTGAAAACCTTTCTTAGCAGAAGGAGGCAGTCTTTCCCTAGTACTAGAGGGCTAGGCAGAATCTTCAGATAAACATGCTGTGTCATCAAGCGTGAAAGGGGGACACTGATGGGAACGGTAGCATTCTCCCGGTTTGGAAGTGAGTTGCTTTGGGCTTCCAAGCTGCCTTAACAGCACTTGCGGCCCCACTTCTCCTCACTGCAGGATTGTCGCTGTGGGCCAAGGCTGCGTTCTCTCAATGTCAATAATGTGCTGGCAATTCCTTTCTAGAAATTCATCCCACTGCACTCCAGATTCAGCTCCGGCCAAATGAAAGGTGACCTAAGGCCTCAAGGTAAGGTCCAGTGTTTCACATCAGCAGAGTTCGGTGTGCAGTGGTATCCACGAAGCCATACTCTGAAATGGAGTGCCTTAACTCTGCTATGCCCCTGCGGACACATAGGACAGTCGATCTGGCACCAATTTCGCATGATGACCGCTGTGTGCCGCCAGAGCGGACGCTGGCTTCTGAGGAGCCCTAGGCCAAATAGGCCCCCGGGAAGCACTCTTCACATTCATAGCAAGGGCAACGCACTCCTTTCTGGGTTGCCTATGGAGAGTGTTCCAGTCGTCAAAGAGCCTCGCGCAAGCAGCGCCTGGCAGACTCTCTTTGCAAGTGGATCGGTCTCGGTGACTGAAACAGAACTGCACTGCTAATACACATTGTGCTGACGATTCAGTCCGGGACACAGGACAGCACTCTCACAGAAGCAAAAGCTGAGCTTTTCATCCAGCCTGAAGACCAGTACATTTTTCACACTTAACACTGTTAGGTATGTGCAAGAGCCATGGTCACAGAGGCCTAGCTAAGGTACTGAAATACTTACCCAGCTCATCCTATGCAGAGGTGCCCGTCCCCAAAGGGTCTCCATGGAAGGGCCCTGTGGGTCCCGTGTGTTTCCTTGAGGTAGTCAGAGACTACTGAGGATAACCTTATGAGCTCCAGTTTGAAACCGGGCAACCCTGGCAAAACCTTAATTTCGTCCGTGGTAGGCGAGACAGTGGCGGTTTGAAAGCTGCCTGAAAAACACTCCTGCTGCCCATCTTCTCTTTGCTGCCTGACGGCGTCCCGAAAGAACTGTGAGTGTACTCGTATGAGGCATGCTGGTCTCAGTTCCTTGCTGGGAGCTCCTCCAGGAGCACACTGGAGCTTGCCGGCCAAAAAATTGGACTCCTGACCTCAAGTAAAAGTTCAGATTTCTTCCATAGTAAGCTTAGGTATGCCATAGTAGCGGAGAAGCATGTGTTCAAGGAATGCTGCCACACTGTTGCGTCTTTCACGACTCCTTGTGCACTCACGTTCGTTGTAACATCTTTGAAAGGGCACTGAATGCCGTCCAACTCTTCTGTTGCGTTTGAGCCAACAGAAGCAAATTGGTTCGTTTGCTTTAAAGCTGTGAATGTGCAGTGGTAATGGCAAAGCCCTGCCCGGATCGCTCGACAGCTCTCGTTTGTACAGCATTCCAACGGCCTCAGGAACGCCGTTCCAAACAGCCTTACATTCCATGCTGGTGTGCCCCAGGGAGGCCTTTGGATTCTTCTGAGAAACACCACCGTGCCTCACAAATGAAACCTGTGGGCTCCCAAGAGATGCCTCCCTGCGGCAGTCGGAAGCTACATGTTGAGTTCCAGCCTGAAAACAACGGACAGCTTTCCCTGTGACAAGGCTGGACTTCTGGGACCCTCCAGATTCACCAAGGCCTAACTTTTGCACAGCGGGGGAATGCTCTTCTGCACGTACAGCACTCCCCACGTGAAAACCTTTCTTAGCAGAACGAGGCAGTCTTTCCCTAGTACTAGAGGGCTAGGCAGAATCTTCAGATAAACATGCTGTGTCATCAAGCGTGAAAGGGGGACACTGATGGGAACGGTAGCATTCTCCCGGTTTGGAAGGGACTTGCTTTGGGCTTCCAAGCTGCCTGAACAGCACTAGCGGCCCCACTTCTCCTCACTGCAGGATTGTCGCTGTGGGCCAAGGCTGCGTTCTCTCAATGTCAATAATGTGCTGGCAATTCCTTTCTAGAAATTCATCCCACTGCACTCCAGATTCAGCTCCGGCCAAATGAAAGGTGACCTAAGGCCTCAAGGTAAGGTCCAGTGTTTCACATCAGCAGAGTTGGGTGTGCAGTGGTATCCACGAAGCCATACTCTGAAATGGAGTGCCTTAACTCTGCTATGCCCCTGGGGACACATAGGACAGTCGATCTGGCACCAATTTCGCATGATGACCGCTGTGTGCCGCCAGAGCGGCCGCTGGCTTCTGAGGAGCCCTAGGCCAAATAGGCCCCCGGGAAGCACTCTTCACATTCATAGCAAGGGCAACGCACTCCTTTCTGGGTTGCCTATGGAGAGTGTTCCAGTCGTCAAAGCGCCTCGCGCAAGCAGCGCCTGGCAGACTCTCTTTGCAAGTGGATCGGTCTCGGTGACTGAAACAGAACTGCACTGCTAATACACATTGTGCTGACGATTCAGTCCGGGACACAGGACAGCACTCTCACAGAAGCAAAAGCTGAGCTTTTCATCCAGCCTGAAGACCAGTACATTTTTCACACTTAACACTGTTAGGTATGTGCAAGAGCCATGGTCACAGAGGCCTAGCTAAGGTACTGAAATACTTACCCAGCTCATCGTATGCAGAGGTGCCCGTGCCCAAAGGGTCTCCATGGAAGGGCCCTGTGGGTCCCGTGTGTTTCCGTGAGGTAGTCAGAGACTACTGAGGATAACCTTATGAGCTCCAGTTTGAAACCGGGCAACCCTGGCAAAACCTTAATTTCGTCCGTGGGAGGCGAGACAGTGGCGGTTTGAAAGCTGCCTGAAAAACACTCCTGCTGCGCATCTTCTCTTTGCAACCTGACGGCGTCCCGAAAGAACTGTGAGTGTACTCGTATGAGGCATGCTGGTCTCAGTTCCTTGCTGGGAGCTCCTCCAGGAGCACACTGGAGCTTGCCGGCCAAGAAATTGGACCCGTGACCTCAAGTAAAAGTCCGGATTTCTCCCATAGTATGCTTAGGTATGCCACAGTAGCGGAGAAGCATGGGTTCAAGGAATGCTGCCACACTGTTGCGTCTTTCACGACTCATTGTGCACTCACGTTCGTTGTAACATCTGTGAAAGGGCACTGAATGCCGTCCAACTCTTCTGTTGCGTTTGAGCCAACAGAAGCAAATGGGTTCGTTTGCTTTAACGCTGTGAATGTGCAGCGGTAATGGCAAAGCCCTGCCCGGATCGCTCGACAGCTCTCGATTGTACAGCATTCCAACGGCCTCAGGAACGCCGTTCCAAGCAGCCTTACATTCCATGCTGGTGTGCCCCAGGGAGGCCTTTGGATTCTTCTGAGAAACACCACCGTGCCTCACAAATGAAACCTGTGGGCTCCCAAGAGGTGCCTCCCTGCGGCAGTCGGAAGCTACATGTTGAGTTCCAGCCTGAAAACAACGGACAGCTTTCCCTGTGACAAGGCTGGACTTCTGGGACCCTCCAGATTCACCAAGGCCTAACTTTTGCACGGCGGGGGAATGCTCTTCTGCACGTACAGCACTCCCCACGTGAAAACCTTTCTTAGCAGAACGAGGCAGTCTTTCCCTAGTACTAGAGGGCTAGGCAGAATCTTCAGATAAACATGCTGTGTCATCAAGCGTGAAAGGGGGACACTGATGGGAACGGTCGCATTCTCCCGGTTTGGAAGGGACTTGCTTTGGTCTTCCAAGCTGCCTGAACAGCACTAGCGGCCCAACTTCTCTTCACTGCAGGATTGTCGCTGTGGGCCAAGGCTGCGTTCTCTCAATGTCAATAATGTGCTGGCAATTCCTTTCTAGAAATTCATCCCACTGCACTCCAGATTCAGCTCCGGCCAAATGAAAGGTGACCTAAGGCCTCAAGGTAAGGTCCAGTGTTTCACATCAGCAGAGTTGGGTGTGCAGTGGTATCCACGAAGCCATACTCTGAAATGGAGTGCCTTAACTCTGCTATGCCCCTGGGGACACATAGGACAGTCGATCTGGCACCAATTTCGCATGATGACCGCTTTGTGCCGCCAGAGCGGCCGTTGGCTTCTGAGGAGCCCTAGGCCAAATAGGCCCCCGGGAAGCACTCTTCACATTCATAGCAAGGGCAACGCACTCCTTTCTGGGTTGCCTATGGAGAGTGTTCCAGTCGTCAAAGAGCCTCGCGCAAGCAGCGCCTGGCAGATTCTCTTTGCAAGTGGATCGGCCTCAGGGACTGAAACAGAACTGCACTGCTAATACACAATGTGCTGACGATTCAGTCCGGGACACAGGACAGCACTCGCACAGAAGCAAAAGCTGAGCTTTTCATCCAGCCTGAAGACCAGTACATTTTTCACACTTAACACTGTTAGGTATGTGCAAGAGCCATGGTCACCGAGGCCTAGCTAAGGGACTGAAATTCTTACCCAGTTCATCCTATGCAGAGGTGCCCGTGCCCAAAGGGTCTCCATGGAAGGGCCCTGTGGGTCCCGTGTGTTTCCTTGAGGTAGTCAGAGACTACTGAGGATAACCTTATGAGCTCCAGTTTGAAACCGGGCAACCCTGGCAAAACCTTAATTTCGTCCGTGGGAGGCGAGACAGTGGCGGTTTGAAAGCTGCCTGAAAAACTCTCCTGCTGCCCATCTTCTCTTTGCTACCTGACGGCGTCCCGAAAGAACTGTGAGTGTACTCGTATGAGGCATGCTGGTCTCAGTTCCTTGCTGGGAGCTCCTCCAGGAGCACACTGGAGCTTGCCGGCCAAGAAATTGGACCCGTGACCTCAAGTAAAAGTCCGGATTTCTCCCATAGTATGCTTAGGTATGCCACAGTAGCGGAGAAGCATGGGTTCAAGGAATGCTGCCACACTGTTGCGTCTTTCACGACTCATTGTGCACTCACGTTCGTTGTAACATCTGTGAAAGGGCAATGAATGCCGTCCAACTCTTCTGTTGCGTTTGAGCCAACAGAAGCAAATGGGTTCGTTTGCTTTAACGCTGTGAATGTGCAGCGGTAATGGCAAAGCCCTGCCCGGATCGCTCGACAGCTCTCGATTGTACAGCATTCCAACGGCCTCAGGAACGCCGTTCCAAGCAGCCTTACATTCCATGCTGGTGTGCCCCAGGGAGGCCTTTGGATTCTTCTGAGAAACACCACCGTGCCTCACAAATGAAACCTGTGGGCTCCCAAGAGATGCCTCCCTGCGGCAGTCGGAAGCTACATGTTGAGTTCCAGCCTGAAAACAACGGACAGCTTTCCCTGTGACAAGGCTGGACTTCTGGGACCCTCCAGATTCACCAAGGCCTAACTTTTGCACGGCGGGGGAATGCTCTTCTGCACGTACAGCACTCCCCACGTGAAAACCTTTCTTAGCAGAAGGAGGCAGTCTTTCCCTAGTACTAGAGGGCTAGGCAGAATCTTCAGATAAACATGCTGTGTCATCAAGCGTGAAAGGGGGACACTGATGGGAACGGTCGCATTCTCCCGGTTTGGAAGGGACTTGCTTTGGTCTTCCAAGCTGCCTGAACAGCACTAGCGGCCCCACTTCTCTTCACTGCAGGATTGTCGCTGTGGGCCAAGGCTGCGTTCTCTCAATGTCAATAATGTGCTGGCAATTCCTTTCTAGAAATTCATCCCACTGCACTCCAGATTCAGCTCCGGCCAAATGAAAGGTGACCTAAGGCCTCAAGGTAAGGTCCAGTGTTTCACATCAGCAGAGTTGGGTGTGCAGTGGTATCCACGAAGCCATACTCTGAAATGGAGTGCCTTAACTCTGCTATGCCCCTGGGGACACATAGGACAGTCGATCTGGCACCAATTTCGCATGATGACCGCTTTGTGCCGCCAGAGCGGCCGCTGGCTTCTGAGGAGCCCTAGGCCAAATAGGCCCCCGGGAAGCACTCTTCACATTCATAGCAAGGGCAACGCACTCCTTTCTGGGTTGCCTATGGAGAGTGTTCCAGTCGTCAAAGAGCCTCGCGCAAGCAGCGCCTGGCAGACTCTCTTTGCAAGTGGATCGGTCTCGGTGACTGAAACAGAACTGCACTGCTAATACACATTGTGCTGACGATTCAGTCCGGGACACAGGACAGCACTCTCACAGAAGCAAAAGCTGAGCTTTTCATCCAGCCTGAAGACCAGTCCATTTTTCACACTTAACACTGTTAGGTATGTGCAAGAGCCATGGTCACCGAGGCCTAGCTAAGGTACTGAAATACTTACCCAGCTCATCCTATGCAGAGGTGCCCGTGCCCAAAGGGTCTCCATGGAAGGGCCCTGTGGGTCCCGTGTGTTTCCTTGAGGTAGTCAGAGACTACTGAGGATAACCTTATGAGCTCCAGTTTGAAACCGGGCAACCCTGGCAAAACCTTAATTTCGTCCGTGGTAGGCGAGACAGTGGCGGTTTGAAAGCTGCCTGAAAAACACTCCTGCTGCCCATCTTCTCTTTGCTGCCTGACGGCGTCCCGAAAGAACTGTGAGTGTACTCGTATGAGGCATGCTGGTCTCAGTTCCTTGCTGGGAGCTCCTCCAGGAGCACACTGGAGCTTGCCGGCCAAAAAATTGGACCCCTGACCTCAAGTAAAAGTTCAGATTTCTTCCATAGTAAGCTTAGGTATGCCATAGTAGCGGAGAAGCATGTGTTCAAGGAATGCTGCCACACTGTTGCGTCTTTCACGACTCCTTGTGCACTCACGTTCGTTGTAACATCTTTGAAAGGGCACTGAATGCCGTCCAACTCTTCTGTTGCGTTTGAGCCAAAGGAAGCAAATTGGTTCGTTTGCTTTAAAGCTGTGAATGTGCAGTGGTAATGGCAAAGCCCTGCCCGGATCGCTCGACAGCTCTCGTTTGTACAGCATTCCAACGGCCTCAGGAACGCCGTTCCAAGCAGCCTTACATTCCATGCTGGTATGCCCGAGGGAGGCCTTTGGATTCTTCTGAGAAACACCACCGTGCCTCACAAATGAAACCTGTGGGCTCCCAAGAGATGCCTCCCTGCGGCAGTCGGAAGCTACATGTTGAGTTCCAGCCTGAAAACAACGGACAGCTTTCCCTGTGACAAGGCTGGACTTCTGGGACTCTCCAGATTCACCAAGGCCTAACTTTTGCACGGCGGGGGAATGCTCTTCTGCACGTACAGCACTCCCCACGTTAAAACCTTTCTTAGCAGAAGGAGGCAGTCTTTCCCTAGTACTAGAGGGCTAGGCAGAATCTTCAGATAAACATGCTGTGTCATCAAGCGTGAAAGGGGTCACTGATGGGAACGGTCGCATTCTCCCGGTTTGGAAGGGACTTGCTTTGGTCTTCCAAGCTGCCTGAACAGCACTAGCGGCCCAACTTCTCTTCACTGCAGGATTGTCGCTGTGGGCCAAGGCTGCGTTCTCTCAATGTCAATAATGTGCTGGCAATTCCTTTCTAGAAATTCATCCCACTGCACTCCAGATTCAGCTCCGGCCAAATGAAAGGTGACCTAAGGCCTCAAAGTAAGGTCCAGTGTTTCACATCAGCAGAGTTGGGTGTGCAGTGGTATCCACGAAGCCATACTCTGAAATGGATTGCCTTAACTCTGCTATGCGCCTGGGGACACATAGGACAGTCGATCGTACACCAATTTCGCATGATGACCGCTGTGTGCCGCCAGAGCGGCCGCTGGCTTCTGAGGAGCCCTAGGCCAAATAGGCCCCCGGGAAGCACTCTTCACATTCATAGCAAGGGCAACGCACTACTTTCTGGGTTGCCTATGGAGAGTGTTCCAGTCGTCAAAGAGCCTCGCGCAAGCAACGCCTGGCAGACTCTCTTTGCAAGTGGATCGGTCTCGGTGACTGAAACAGAACTGCACTGCTAATACACATTGTGCTGACGATTCAGTCCGGGACACAGGACAGCACTCTCACAGAAGCAAAAGCTGAGCTTTTCATCCAGCCTGAAGACCAGTACATTTTTCACACTTAACACTGTTAGGTATGTGCAAGAGCCATGGTCACAGAGGCCTAGCTAAGGTACTGAAATACTTACCCAGCTCATCCTATGCAGAGGTGCCCGTGCCCAAAGGGTCTCCATGGTAGGGCCCTGTGGGTCCCGTGTGTTTCCTTGAGGTAGTCAGAGACTACTGAGGATAACCTTATGAGCTCCAGTTTGAAACCGGGCAACCCTGGCAAAACCTTAATTTCGTCCGTGGTAGGCGAGACAGTGGCGGTTTGAAAGCTGCCTGAAAAACACTCCTGCTGCCCATCTTCTCTTTGCTGCCTGACGGCGTCCCGAAAGAACTGTGAGTGTACTCGTATGAGGCATGCTGGTCTCAGTTCCTTGCTGGGAGCTCCTCCAGGAGCACACTGGAGCTTGCCGGCCAAAAAATTGGACCCCTGGTTTCAAGTAAAAGTTCAGATTTCTTCCATAGTAAGCTTAGGTATGCCATAGTAGCGGAGAAGCATGTGTTCAAGGAATGCTGCCACACTGTTGCGTCTTTCACGACTCCTTGTGCACTCACGTTCGTTGTAACATCTTTGAAAGGGCACTGAATGCCGTCCAACTCTTCTGTTGCGTTTGAGCCAACAGAAGCAAATTGGTTCGTTTGCTTTAACGCTGTGAATGTGCAGTGGTAATGGCAAAGCCCTGCCGGGATCGCTCGACAGCTCTCGTTTGTACAGCATTCCAACGGCCTCAGGAACGCCGTTCCAAGCAGCCTTACATTCCATGCTGGTGTGCCCCAGGGAGGCCTTTGGATTCTTCTGAGAAACACCACCGTGCCTCACAAATGAAACCTGTGGGCTCCCAAGAGATGCCTCCCTGCGGCAGTCGGAAGCTACATGTTGAGTTCCAGCCTGAAAACAACGGACAGCTTTCCCTGTGACAAGGCTGGACTTCTGGGACCCTCCAGATTCACCAAGGCCTAACTTTTGCACAGCGGGGGAATGCTCTTCTGCACGTACAGCACTCCCCACGTGAAAACCTTTCTTAGCAGAAGGAGGCAGTCTTTCCCTAGTACTAGAGGGCTAGGCAGAATCTTCAGATAAACATGCTGTGTCATCAAGCGTGAAAGGGGGACACTGATGGGAACGGTCGCATTCTCCCGGTTTGAAGGGACTTGCTTTGGTCTTCCAAGCTGCCTGAACAGCACTAGCGGCCCAACTTCTTTTCACTGCAGGATTGTCGCTGTGGGCCAAGGCTGCGTTCTCTCAATGTCAATAATGTGCTGGCAATTCCTTTCTAGAAATTCATCCCACTGCACTCCAGATTCAGCTCCGGCCAAATGAAAGGTGACCTAAGGCCTCAAGGTAAGGTCCAGTGTTTCACATCAGCAGAGTTGGGTGTGCAGTGGTATCCACGAAGCCATACTCTGAAATGGAGTGCCTTAACTCTGCTATGGCCCTGGGGACACATAGGACAGTCGATCTGGCACCAATTTCGCATGATGACCGCTTTGTGCCGCCAGAGCGGCCGCTGGCTTCTGAGGAGCCCTAGGCCAAATAGGCCCCCGGGAAGCACTCTTCACATTCATAGCAAGGGCAACGCACTCCTTTCTGGGTTGCCTATGGAGAGTGTTCCAGTCGTCAAAGAGCCTCGCGCAAGCAACGCCTGGCAGACTCTCTTTGCAAGTGGATCGGTCTCGGTGACTGAAACAGAACTGCACTGCTAATACACATTGTGCTGACGATTCAGTCCGGGACACAGGACAGCACTCTCACAGAAGCAAAAGCTGAGCTTTTCATCCAGCCTGAAGACCAGTCCATTTTTCACACTTAACACTGTTAGGTATGTGCAAGAGCCATGGTCACAGAGGCCTAGCTAAGGTACTGAAATACTTACCCAGCTCATCCTATGCAGAGGTGCCCGTGCCCAAAGGGTCTCCATGGAAGGGCCCTGTGGGTCCCGTGTGTTTCCTTGAGGTAGTCAGAGACTACTGAGGATAACCTTATGAGCTCCAGTTTGAAACCGGGCAACCCTGGCAAAACCTTAATTTCGTCCGTGGTAGGCGAGACAGTGGCGGTTTGAAAGCTGCCTGAAAAACACTCCTGCTGCCCATCTTCTCTTTGCTGCCTGACGGCGTCCCGAAAGAACTGTGAGTGTACTCGTATGAGGCATGCTGGTCTCAGTTCCTTGCTGGGAGCTCCTCCAGGAGCACACTGGAGCTTGCCGGCCAAAAAATTGGACCCCTGACCTCAAGTAAAAGTTCAGATTTCTTCCATAGTAAGCTTAGGTATGCCATAGTAGCGGAGAAGCATGTGTTCAAGGAATGCTGCCACACTGTTGCGTCTTTCACGACTCCTTGTGCACTCACGTTCGTTGTAACATCTTTGAAAGGGCACTGAATGCCGTCCAACTCTTCTGTTGCGTTTGAGCCAACAGAAGCAAATTGGTTCGTTTGCTTTAAAGCTGTGAATGTGCAGTGGTAATGGCAAAGCCCTGCCCGGATCGCTCGACAGCTCTCGTTTGTACAGCATTCCAACGGCCTCAGGAACGCCGTTCCAAGCAGCCTTACATTCCATGCTGGTATGCCCGAGGGAGGCCTTTGGATTCTTCTGAGAAACACCACCGTGCCTCACAAATGAAACCTGTGGGCTCCCAAGAGATGCCTCCCTGCGGCAGTCGGAAGCTACATGTTGAGTTCCAGCCTGAAAACAACGGACAGCTTTCCCTGTGACAAGGCTGGACTTCTGGGACCCTCCAGATTCACCAAGGCCTAACTTTTGCACGGCGGGGGAATGCTCTTCTGCACGTACAGCACTCCCCACGTGAAAACCTTTCTTAGCAGAAGGAGGCAGTCTTTCCCTAGTACTAGAGGGCTAGGCAGAATCTTCAGATAAACATGCTGTGTCATCAAGCGTGAAAGGGGTCACTGATGGGAACGGTCGCATTCTCCCGGTTTGGAAGGGACTTGCTTTGGTCTTCCAAGCTGCCTGAACAGCACTAGCGGCCCAACTTCTCTTCACTGCAGGATTGTCGCTGTGGGCCAAGGCTGCGTTCTCTCAATGTCAAAAATGTGCTGGCAATTCCTTTCTAGAAATTCATCCCACTGCACTCCAGATTCAGCTCCGGCCAAATGAAAGGTGACCTAAGGCCTCAAGGTAAGGTCCAGTGTTTCACATCAGCAGAGTTGGGTGTGCAGTGGTATCCACGAAGCCATACTCTGAAATGGAGTGCCTTAACTCTGCTATGCCCCTGGGGACACATAGGACAGTCGATCTGGCACCAATTTCGCATGATGACCGCTTTGTGCCGCCAGAGCGGCCGCTGGCTTCTGAGGAGCCCTAGGCCAAATAGGTCCCCGGGAAGCACTCTTCACATTCATAGCAAGGGCAACGCACTCCTTTCTGGGTTGCCTATGGAGAGTGTTCCAGTCGTCAAAGAGCCTCGCGCAAGCAACTCCTGGCAGACTCTCTTTGCAAGTGGATCGGTCTCGGTGACTGAAACAGAACTGCACTGCTAATACACATTGTGCTGACGATTCAGTCCGGGACACAGGACAGCACTCTCACAGAAGCAAAAGCTGAGCTTTTCATCCAGCCTGAAGACCAGTACATTTTTCACACTTAACACTGTTAGGTATGTGCAAGAGCCATGGTCACAGAGGCCTAGCTAAGGTACTGAAATACTTACCCAGCTCATCCTATGCAGAGGTGCCCGTGCCCAAAGGGTCTCCATGGAAGGGCCCTGTGGGTCCCGTGTGTTTCCTTGAGGTAGTCAGAGACTACTGAGGATAACCTTATGAGCTCCAGTTTGAAACCGGGCAACCCTGGCAAAACCTTAATTTCGTCCGTGGTAGGCGAGACAGTGGCGGTTTGAAAGCTGCCTGAAAAACACTCCTGCTGCCCATCTTCTCTTTGCTGCCTGACGGCGTCCCGAAAGAACTGTGAGTGTACTCGTATGAGGCATGCTGGTCTCAGTTCCTTGCTGGGAGCTCCTCCAGGAGCACACTGGAGCTTGCCGGCCAAAAAATTGGACCCCTGACCTCAAGTAAAAGTTCAGATTTCTTCCATAGTAAGCTTAGGTATGCCATAGTAGCGGAGAAGCATGTGTTCAAGGAATGCTGCCACACTGTTGCGTCTTTCACGACTCCTTGTGCACTCACGTTCGTTGTAACATCTTTGAAAGGGCACTGAATGCCGTCCAACTCTTCTCTTGCGTTTGAGCCAACAGAAGCAAATTGGTTCGTTTGCTTTAACGCTGTGAATGTGCAGTGGTAATGGCAAAGCCCTGCCGGGATCGCTCGACAGCTCTCGTTTGTACAGCATTCCAACGGCCTCAGGAACGCCGTTCCAAGCAGCCTTACATTCCATGCTGGTGTGCCCCAGGGAGGCCTTTGGATTCTTCTGAGAAACACCACCGTGCCTCACAAATGAAACCTGTGGGCTCCCAAGAGATGCCTCCCTGCGGCAGTCGGAAGCTACATGTTGAGTTCCAGCCTGAAAACAACGGACAGCTTTCCCTGTGACAAGGCTGGACTTCTGGGACCCTCCAGATTCACCAAGGCCTAACTTTTGCACGGCGGGGGAATGCTCTTCTGCACGTACAGCACTCCCCACGTGAAAACCTTTCTTAGCAGAAGGAGGCAGTCTTTCCCTAGTACTAGAGGGCTAGGCAGAATCTTCAGATAAACATGCTGTGTCATCAAGCGTGAAAGGGGGACACTGATGGGAACGGTCGCATTCTCCCGGTTTGGAAGGGACTTGCTTTGGTCTTCCAAGCTGCCTGAACAGCACTAGCGGCCCAACTTCTCTTCACTGCAGGATTGTCGCTGTGGGCCAAGGCTGCGTTCTCTCAATGTCAATAATGTGCTGGCAATTCCTTTCTAGAAATTCATCCCACTGCACTCCAGATTCAGCTCCGGCCAAATGAAAGGTGACCTAAGGCCTCAAGGTAAGGTCCAGTGTTTCACATCAGCAGAGTTGGGTGTGCAGTGGTATCCACGAAGCCATACTCTGAAATGGAGTGCCTTAACTCTGCTATGCCCCTGGGGACACATAGGACAGTCGATCTGGCACCAATTTCGCATGATGACCGCTTTGTGCCGCCAGAGCGGCCGCTGGCTTCTGAGGAGCCCTAGGCCAAATAGGCCCCCGGGAAGCACTCTTCACATTCATAGCAAGGGCAACGCACTCCTTTCTGGGTTGCCTATGGAGAGTGTTCCAGTCGTCAAAGAGCCTCGCGCAAGCAACGCCTGGCAGACTCTCTTTGCAAGTGGATCGGTCTCGGTGACTGAAACAGAACTGCACTGCTAATACACATTGTGCTGACGATTCAGTCCGGGACACAGGACAGCACTCTCACAGAAGCAAAAGCTGAGCTTTTCATCCAGCCTGAAGACCAGTACATTTTTCACACTTAACACTGTTAGGTATGTGCAAGAGCCATGGTCACAGAGGCCTAGCTAAGGTACTGATATACTTACCCAGCTCATCCTATGCAGAGGTGCCCGTGCCCAAAGGGTCTCCATGGAAGGGCCCTGTGGGTCCCGTGTGTTTCCTTGAGGTAGTCAGAGACTACTGAGGATAACCTTATGAGCTCCAGTTTGAAACCGGGCAACCCTGGCAAAACCTTAATTTCGTCCGTGGTAGGCGAGACAGTGGCGGTTTGAAAGCTGCCTGAAAAACACTCCTGCTGCCCACCTTCTCTTTGCTGCCTGACGGCCTCCCGAAAGAACTGTGAGTGTACTCGTATGAGGCATGCTGGTCTCAGTTCCTTGCTGGGAGCTCCTCCAGGAGCACACTGGAGCTTGCCGGCCAAGAAATTGGACCCCTGACCTCAAGTAAAATTCCGGATTTATCCCATAGTATGCTTAGGTATGCCACAGTAGCGGAGAAGCATGGGTTCAAGGAATGCTGCCACACTGTTGCGTCTTTCACGACTCATTGTGCACTCACGTTCGTTGTAACATCTGTGAAAGGGCAGTGAATGCCGTCCAACTCTTCTGTTGCGTTTGAGCCAACAGAAGCAAATGGGCTCGTTTGCTTTAACGCTGTGAATGTGCAGCGGTAATGGCAAAGCCTTGCCCGGATCGCTCGACAGCTCTCTATTGTAGAGCATTCCAACGGCCTCAGGAATGCCGTTCCATGCAGCCTTACATTCCATGCTGGTGTGCCCCAGGGAGGCCTTTGGATTCTTCTGAGAAACACCACCGTGCCTCACAAATGAAACCTGTGGGCTCCCAAGAGGTGCCTCCCTGCGGCAGTCGGAAGCTACATGTTGAGTTCCAGCCTGAAAACAACGGACAGCTTTCCCTGTGACAAGGCTGGACTTCTGGGACCCTCCAGATTCACCAAGGCCTAACTTTTGCACGGCGGGGGAATGCTCTTCTGCACGTACAGCACTCCCCACGTGAAAACCTTTCTTAGCAGAAGGAGGCAGTCTTTCCCTAGTACTAGAGGGCTAGGCAGAATCTTCAGATAAACATGCTGTGTCATCAAGCGTGAAAGGGGGACACTGATGGGAACGGTAGCATTCTCCCGGTTTGGAACGGACATGCTTTGGGCTTCCAAGCTGCCTGAACAGCACTAGCGGCCCCACTTCTCCTCACTGCAGGATTGTCGCTGTGGGCCAAGGCTGCGTTCTCTCAATGTCAATAATGTGCTGGCAATTCCTTTCTAGAAACACATCCCACTGCACTCCAGATTCAGCTCCGGCCAAATGAAAGGTGACCTAAGGCCTCAAAGTAAGGTCCAGTGTTTCACATCAGCAGAGTTGGGTGTGCAGTGGTATCCACGAAGCCATACTCTGAAATGGATTGCCTTAACTCTGCTATGCGCCTGGGGACACATAGGACAGTCGATCGTACACCAATTTCGCATGATGACCGCTGTGTGCCGCCAGAGCGGCCGCTGGCTTCTGAGGAGCCCTAGGCCAAATAGGCCCCCGGGAAGCACTCTTCACATTCATAGCAAGGGCAACGCACTCCTTTCTGGGTTGCCTATGGAGAGACTTCCAGTCGTCAAAGAGCCTCGCGCAAGCAGCGCCTGGCAGACTCTCTTTGCAAGTGGATCGGTCTCGGTGACTGAAACAGAACTGCACTGCTAATACACATTGTGCTGACGATTCAGTCCGGGACACAGGACAGCACTCTCACAGAAGCAAAAGCTGAGCTTTTCATCCAGCCTGAAGACCAGTACATTTTTCACACTTAACACTGTTAGGTATGTGCAAGAGCCATGGTCACAGAGGCCTAGCTAAGGTACTGAAATACTTACCCAGCTCATCCTATGCAGAGGTGCCCGTGCCCAAAGGGTCTCCATGGAAGGGCCCTGTGGGTCCCGTGTGTTTCCTTGAGGTAGTCAGAGACTACTGAGGATAACCTTATGAGCTCCAGTTTGAAACCGGGCAACCCTGGCAAAACCTTAATTTCGTCCGTGGTAGGCGAGACAGTGGCGGTTTGAAAGCTGCCTGAAAAACACTCCTGCTGCCCATCTTCTCTTTGCTGCCTGACGGCGTCCCGAAAGAACTGTGAGTGTACTCGTATGAGGCATGCTGGTCTCAGTTCCTTGCTGGGAGCTCCTCCAGGAGCACACTGGAGCTTGCCGGCCAAAAAATTGGACCCCTGGTCTCAAGTAAAAGTTCAGATTTCTTCCATAGTAAGCTTAGGTATGCCATAGTAGCGGAGAAGCATGTGTTCAAGGAATGCTGCCACACTGTTGCGTCTTTCACGACTCCTTGTGCACTCACGTTCGTTGTAACATCTTTGAAAGGGCACTGAATGCCGTCCAACTCTTCTGTTGCGTTTGAGCCAACAGAAGCAAATGGGTTCGTTTGCTTTAACGCTGTGAATGTGCAGCGGTAATGGCAAAGCCCTGCCCGGATCGCTCGACAGCTCTCGTTTGTACAGCATTCCAACGGCCTCAGGAACGCCGTTCCAAGCAGCCTTACATTCCATGCTGGTGTGCCCCAGGGAGGCCTTTGGATTCTTCTGAGAAACACCACCGTGCCTCACAAATGAAACCTGTGGGCTCCCAAGAGATGCCTCCCTGCGGCAGTCGGAAGCTACATGTTGAGTTCCAGCCTGAAAACAACGGACACCTTTCCCTGTGACAAGGCTGGACTTCTGGGACCCTCCAGATTCACCAAGGCCTAACTTTTGCACGGCGGGGGAATGCTCTTCTGCACGTACAGCACTCCCCACGTGAAAACCTTTCTTAGCAGAAGGAGGCAGTCTTTCCCTAGTACTAGAGGGCTAGGCAGAATCTTCAGATAAACATGCTGTGTCATCAAGCGTGAAAGGGGGACACTGATGGGAACGGTAGCATTCTCCCGGTTTGGAACTGACATGCTTTGGGCTTCCAAGCTGCCTGAACAGCACTAGCGGCCCCACTTCTCCTCACTGCAGGATTGTCGCTGTGGGCCAAGGCTGCGTTCTCTCAATGTCAATAATGTGCTGGCAATTCCTTTCTAGAAATTCATCCCACTGCACTCCTGATTCAGCTCCGGCCAAATGAAAGGTGACCTAAGGCCTCAAGGTAAGGTCCAGTGTTTCACATCAGCAGAGTTGGGTGTGCAGTGGTATCCACGAAGCCATACTCTGAAATGGAGTGCCTTAACTCTGCTATGCCCCTGGGGACACATAGGACAGTCGATCTGGCACCAATTTCGCATGATGACCGCTTTGTGCCGCCAGAGCGGCCGCTGGCTTCTGAGGAGCCCTAGGCCAAATAGGCCCCCGGGAAGCACTCTTCACATTCATAGCAAGGGCAACGCACTCCTTTCTGGGTTGCCTATGGAGAGTGTTCCAGTCGTCAAAGAGCCTCGCGCAAGCAACGCCTGGCAGACTCTCTTTGCAATTGGATCGGTCTAGGTGACTGAAACAGAACTGCACTGCTAATACACATTGTGCTGACGATTCAGTCCGGGACACAGGACAGCACTCTCACAGAAGCAAAAGCTGAGCTTTTCATCCAGCCTGAAGACCAGTACATTTTTCACACTTAACACTGTTAGGTATGTGCAAGAGCCATGGTCACAGAGGCCTAGCTAAGGTACTGAAATACTTACCCAGCTCATCCTATGCAGAGGTGCCCGTGCCCAAAGGGTCTCCATGGAAGGGCCCTGTGGGTCCCGTGTGTTTCCTTGAGGTAGTCAGAGACTACTGAGGATAACCTTATGAGCTCCAGTTTGAAACCGGGCAACCCTGGCAAAACCTTAATTTCGTCCGTGGTAGGCGAGACAGTGGCGGTTTGAAAGCTGCCTGAAAAACACTCCTGCTGCCCATCTTCTCTTTGCTGCCTGACGGCATCCCGAAAGAACTGTGAGTGTACTCGTATGAGGCATGCTGGTCTCAGTTCCTTGCTGGGAGCTCCTCCAGGAGCACACTGGAGCTTGCCGGCCAAAAAATTGGACCCCTGGTTTCAAGTAAAGGTTCAGATTTCTTCCATAGTAAGCTTAGGTATGCCATAGTAGCGGAGAAGCATGTGTTCAAGGAATGCTGCCACACTGTTGCGTCTTTCACGACTCCTTGTGCACTCACGTTCGTTGTAACATCTTTGAAAGGGCACTGAATGCCGTCCAACTCTTCTGTTGCGTTTGAGCCAACAGAAGCAAATTGGTTCGTTTGCTTTAACGCTGTGAATGTGCAGTGGTAATGGCAAAGCCCTGCCGGGATCGCTCGACAGCTCTCGTTTGTACAGCATTCCAACGGCCTCAGGAACGCCGTTCCAAGCAGCCTTACATTCCATGCTGGTGTGCCCCAGGGAGGCCTTTGGATTCTTCTGAGAAACACCACCGTGCCTCACAAATGAAACCTGTGGGCTCCCAAGAGATGCCTCCCTGCGGCAGTCGGAAGCTACATGTTGAGTTCCAGCCTGAAAACAACGGACAGCTTTCCCTGTGACAAGGCTGGACTTCTGGGACCCTCCAGATTCACCAAGGCCTAACTTTTGCACGGCGGGGGAATGCTCTTCTGCACGTACAGCACTCCCCACGTGAAAACCTTTCTTAGCAGAAGGAGGCAGTCTTTCCCTAGTACTAGAGGGCTAGGCAGAATCTTCAGATAAACATGCTGTGTCATCAAGCGTGAAAGGGGGACACTGATGGGAACGGTCGCATTCTCCCGGTTTGGAAGGGACTTGCTTTGGTCTTCCAAGCTGCCTGAACAGCACTAGCGGCCCAACTTCTCTTCACTGCAGGATTGTCGCTGTGGGCCAAGGCTGCGTTCTCTCAATGTCAATAATGTGCTGGCAATTCCTTTCTAGAAATTCATCCCACTGCACTCCAGATCCAGCTCCGGCCAAATGAAAGGTGACCTAAGGCCTCAAGGTAAGGTCCAGTGTTTCACATCAGCAGAGTTGGGTGTGCAGTGGTATCCACGAAGCCATACTCTGAAATGGAGTGCCTTAACTCTGCTATGCCCCTGGGGACACATAGGACAGTCGATCGTACACCAATTTCGCATGATGACCGCTGTGTGCCGCCAGAGCGGCCGCTGGCTTCTGAGGAGCCCTAGGCCAAATAGGCCCCCGGGAAGCACTCTTCACATTCATAGCAAGGGCAACGCACTCCTTTCTGGGTTGCCTATGGAGAGACTTCCAGTCGTCAAAGAGCCTCGCGCAAGCAGCGCCTGGCAGACTCTCTTTGCAAGTGGATCGGTCTCGGTGACTGAAACAGAACTGCACTGCTAATACACATTGTGCTGACGATTCAGTCCGGGACACAGGACAGCACTCTCACAGAAGCAAAAGCTGAGCTTTTCATCCAGCCTGAAGACCAGTACATTTTTCACACTTAACACTGTTAGGTATGTGCAAGAGCCATGGTCACAGAGGCCTAGCTAAGGTACTGAAATACTTACCCAGCTCATCCTATGCAGAGGTGCCCGTGCCCAAAGGGTCTCCATGGAAGGGCCCTGTGGGTCCCGTGTGTTTCCTTGAGGTAGTCAGAGACTACTGAGGATAACCTTATGAGCTCCAGTTTGAAACCGGGCAACCCTGGCAAAACCTTAATTTCGTCCGTGGTAGGCGAGACAGTGGCGGTTTGAAAGCTGCCTGAAAAACACTCCTGCTGCCCATCTTCTCTTTGCTGCCTGACGGCATCCCGAAAGAACTGTGAGTGTACTCGTATGAGGCATGCTGGTCTCAGTTCCTTGCTGGGAGCTCCTCCAGGAGCACACTGGAGCTTGCCGGCCAAAAAATTGGACCCCTGACCTCAAGTAAAAGTTCAGATTTCTTCCATAGTAAGCTTAGGTATGCCATAGTAGCGGAGAAGCATGTGTTCAAGGAATGCTGCCACACTGTTGCGTCTTTCACGACTCCTTGTGCACTCACGTTCGTTGTAACATCTTTGAAAGGGCACTGAATGCCGTCCAACTCTTCTGTTGCGTTTGAGCCAACAGAAGCAAATTGGTTCGTTTGCTTTAAAGCTGTGAATGTGCAGTGGTAATGGCAAAGCCCTGCCCGGATCGCTCGACAGCTCTCGTTTGTACAGCATTCCAACGGCCTCAGGAACGCCGTTCCAAGCAGCCTTACATTCCATGCTGGTATGCCCGAGGGAGGCCTTTGGATTCTTCTGAGAAACACCACCGTGCCTCACAAATGAAACCTGTGGGCTCCCAAGAGATGCCTCCCTGCGGCAGTCGGAAGCTACATGTTGAGTTCCAGCCTGAAAACAACGGACAGCTTTCCCTGTGACAAGGCTGGACTTCTGGGACCCTCCAGATTCACCAAGGCCTAACTTTTGCACGGCGGGGGAATGCTCTTCTGCACGTACAGCACTCCCCACGTGAAAACCTTTCTTAGCAGAAGGAGGCAGTCTTTCCCTAGTACTAGAGGGCTAGGCAGAATCTTCAGATAAACATGCTGTGTCATCAAGCGTGAAAGGGGTCACTGATGGGAACGGTCGCATTCTCCCGGTTTGGAAGGGACTTGCTTTGGTCTTCCAAGCTGCCTGAACAGCACTAGCGGCCCAACTTCTCTTCACTGCAGGATTGTCGCTGTGGGCCAAGGCTGCGTTCTCTCAATGTCAATAATGTGCTGGCAATTCCTTTCTAGAAATTCATCCCACTGCACTCCAGATTCAGCTCCGGCCAAATGAAAGGTGACCTAAGGCCTCAAGGTAAGGTCCAGTGTTTCACATCAGCAGAGTTGGGTGTGCAGTGGTATCCACGAAGCCATACTCTGAAATGGAGTGCCTTAACTCTGCTATGCCCCTGGGGACACATAGGACAGTCGATCTGGCACCAATTTCGCATGATGACCGCTTTGTGCCGCCAGAGCGGCCGCTGGCTTCTGAGGAGCCCTAGGCCAAATAGGTCCCCGGGAAGCACTCTTCACATTCATAGCAAGGGCAACGCACTCCTTTCTGGGTTGCCTATGGAGAGTGTTCCAGTCGTCAAAGAGCCTCGCGCAAGCAACTCCTGGCAGACTCTCTTTGCAAGTGGATCGGTCTCGGTGACTGAAACAGAACTGCACTGCTAATACACATTGTGCTGACGATTCAGTCCGGGACACAGGACAGCACTCTCACAGAAGCAAAAGCTGAGCTTTTCATCCAGCCTGAAGACCAGTACATTTTTCACACTTAACACTGTTAGGTATGTGCAAGAGCCATGGTCACAGAGGCCTAGCTAAGGTACTGAAATACTTACCCAGCTCATCCTATGCAGAGGTGCCCGTGCCCAAAGGGTCTCCATGGAAGGGCCCTGTGGGTCCCGTGTGTTTCCTTGAGGTAGTCAGAGACTACTGAGGATAACCTTATGAGCTCCAGTTTGAAACCGGGCAACCCTGGCAAAACCTTAATTTCGTCCGTGGTAGGCGAGACAGTGGCGGTTTGAAAGCTGCCTGAAAAACACTCCTGCTGCCCATCTTCTCTTTGCTGCCTGACGGCGTCCCGAAAGAACTGTGAGTGTACTCGTATGAGGCATGCTGGTCTCAGTTCCTTGCTGGGAGCTCCTCCAGGAGCACACTGGAGCTTGCCGGCCAAAAAATTGGACCCCTGACCTCAAGTAAAAGTTCAGATTTCTTCCATAGTAAGCTTAGGTATGCCATAGTAGCGGAGAAGCATGTGTTCAAGGAATGCTGCCACACTGTTGCGTCTTTCACGACTCCTTGTGCACTCACGTTCGTTGTAACATCTTTGAAAGGGCACTGAATGCCGTCCAACTCTTCTCTTGCGTTTGAGCCAACAGAAGCAAATTGGTTCGTTTGCTTTAACGCTGTGAATGTGCAGTGGTAATGGCAAAGCCCTGCCGGGATCGCTCGACAGCTCTCGTTTGTACAGCATTCCAACGGCCTCAGGAACGCCGTTCCAAGCAGCCTTACATTCCATGCTGGTGTGCCCCAGGGAGGCCTTTGGATTCTTCTGAGAAACACCACCGTGCCTCACAAATGAAACCTGTGGGCTCCCAAGAGATGCCTCCCTGCGGCAGTCGGAAGCTACATGTTGAGTTCCAGCCTGAAAACAACGGACAGCTTTCCCTGTGACAAGGCTGGACTTCTGGGACCCTCCAGATTCACCAAGGCCTAACTTTTGCACGGCGGGGGAATGCTCTTCTGCACGTACAGCACTCCCCACGTGAAAACCTTTCTTAGCAGAAGGAGGCAGTCTTTCCCTAGTACTAGAGGGCTAGGCAGAATCTTCAGATAAACATGCTGTGTCATCAAGCGTGAAAGGGGGACACTGATGGGAACGGTCGCATTCTCCCGGTTTGGAAGGGACTTGCTTTGGTCTTCCAAGCTGCCTGAACAGCACTAGCGGCCCAACTTCTCTTCACTGCAGGATTGTCGCTGTGGGCCAAGGCTGCGTTCTCTCAATGTCAATAATGTGCTGGCAATTCCTTTCTAGAAATTCATCCCACTGCACTCCAGATTCAGCTCCGGCCAAATGAAAGGTGACCTAAGGCCTCAAGGTAAGGTCCAGTGTTTCACATCAGCAGAGTTGGGTGTGCAGTGGTATCCACGAAGCCATACTCTGAAATGGAGTGCCTTAACTCTGCTATGCCCCTGGGGACACATAGGACAGTCGATCTGGCACCAATTTCGCATGATGACCGCTTTGTGCCGCCAGAGCGGCCGCTGGCTTCTGAGGAGCCCTAGGCCAAATAGGCCCCCGGGAAGCACTCTTCACATTCATAGCAAGGGCAACGCACTCCTTTCTGGGTTGCCTATGGAGAGTGTTCCAGTCGTCAAAGAGCCTCGCGCAAGCAACGCCTGGCAGACTCTCTTTGCAAGTGGATCGGTCTCGGTGACTGAAACAGAACTGCACTGCTAATACACATTGTGCTGACGATTCAGTCCGGGACACAGGACAGCACTCTCACAGAAGCAAAAGCTGAGCTTTTCATCCAGCCTGAAGACCAGTACATTTTTCACACTTAACACTGTTAGGTATGTGCAAGAGCCATGGTCACAGAGGCCTAGCTAAGGTACTGATATACTTACCCAGCTCATCCTATGCAGAGGTGCCCGTGCCCAAAGGGTCTCCATGGAAGGGCCCTGTGGGTCCCGTGTGTTTCCTTGAGGTAGTCAGAGACTACTGAGGATAACCTTATGAGCTCCAGTTTGAAACCGGGCAACCCTGGCAAAACCTTAATTTCGTCCGTGGTAGGCGAGACAGTGGCGGTTTGAAAGCTGCCTGAAAAACACTCCTGCTGCCCACCTTCTCTTTGCTGCCTGACGGCCTCCCGAAAGAACTGTGAGTGTACTCGTATGAGGCATGCTGGTCTCAGTTCCTTGCTGGGAGCTCCTCCAGGAGCACACTGGAGCTTGCCGGCCAAGAAATTGGACCCCTGACCTCAAGTAAAATTCCGGATTTATCCCATAGTATGCTTAGGTATGCCACAGTAGCGGAGAAGCATGGGTTCAAGGAATGCTGCCACACTGTTGCGTCTTTCACGACTCATTGTGCACTCACGTTCGTTGTAACATCTGTGAAAGGGCAGTGAATGCCGTCCAACTCTTCTGTTGCGTTTGAGCCAACAGAAGCAAATGGGCTCGTTTGCTTTAACGCTGTGAATGTGCAGCGGTAATGGCAAAGCCTTGCCCGGATCGCTCGACAGCTCTCGTTTGTACAGCATTCCAACGGCCTCAGGAATGCCGTTCCATGCAGCCTTACATTCCATGCTGGTGTGCCCCAGGGAGGCCTTTGGATTCTTCTGAGAAACACCACCGTGCCTCACAAATGAAACCTGTGGGCTCCCAAGAGGTGCCTCCCTGCGGCAGTCGGAAGCTACATGTTGAGTTCCAGCCTGAAAACAACGGACAGCTTTCCCTGTGACAAGGCTGGACTTCTGGGACCCTCCAGATTCACCAAGGCCTAACTTTTGCACGGCGGGGGAATGCTCTTCTGCACGTACAGCACTCCCCACGTGAAAACCTTTCTTAGCAGAAGGAGGCAGTCTTTCCCTAGTACTAGAGGGCTAGGCAGAATCTTCAGATAAACATGCTGTGTCATCAAGCGTGAAAGGGGGACACTGATGGGAACGGTAGCATTCTCCCGGTTTGGAACTGACATGCTTTGGGCTTCCAAGCTGCCTGAACAGCACTAGCGGCCCCACTTCTCCTCACTGCAGGATTGTCGCTGTGGGCCAAGGCTGCGTTCTCTCAATGTCAATAATGTGCTGGCAATTCCTTTCTAGAAATTCATCCCACTGCACTCCTGATTCAGCTCCGGCCAAATGAAAGGTGACCTAAGGCCTCAAGGTAAGGTCCAGTGTTTCACATCAGCAGAGTTGGGTGTGCAGTGGTATCCACGAAGCCATACTCTGAAATGGAGTGCCTTAACTCTGCTATGCCCCTGGGGACACATAGGACAGTCGATCTGGCACCAATTTCGCATGATGACCGCTTTGTGCCGCCAGAGCGGCCGCTGGCTTCTGAGGAGCCCTAGGCCAAATAGGCCCCCGGGAAGCACTCTTCACATTCATAGCAAGGGCAACGCACTCCTTTCTGGGTTGCCTATGGAGAGTGTTCCAGTCGTCAAAGAGCCTCGCGCAAGCAACGCCTGGCAGACTCTCTTTGCAATTGGATCGGTCTAGGTGACTGAAACAGAACTGCACTGCTAATACACATTGTGCTGACGATTCAGTCCGGGACACAGGACAGCACTCTCACAGAAGCAAAAGCTGAGCTTTTCATCCAGCCTGAAGACCAGTACATTTTTCACACTTAACACTGTTAGGTATGTGCAAGAGCCATGGTCACAGAGGCCTAGCTAAGGTACTGAAATACTTACCCAGCTCATCCTATGCAGAGGTGCCCGTGCCCAAAGGGTCTCCATGGAAGGGCCCTGTGGGTCCCGTGTGTTTCCTTGAGGTAGTCAGAGACTACTGAGGATAACCTTATGAGCTCCAGTTTGAAACCGGGCAACCCTGGCAAAACCTTAATTTCGTCCGTGGTAGGCGAGACAGTGGCGGTTTGAAAGCTGCCTGAAAAACACTCCTGCTGCCCATCTTCTCTTTGCTGCCTGACGGCATCCCGAAAGAACTGTGAGTGTACTCGTATGAGGCATGCTGGTCTCAGTTCCTTGCTGGGAGCTCCTCCAGGAGCACACTGGAGCTTGCCGGCCAAAAAATTGGACCCCTGGTTTCAAGTAAAGGTTCAGATTTCTTCCATAGTAAGCTTAGGTATGCCATAGTAGCGGAGAAGCATGTGTTCAAGGAATGCTGCCACACTGTTGCGTCTTTCACGACTCCTTGTGCACTCACGTTCGTTGTAACATCTTTGAAAGGGCACTGAATGCCGTCCAACTCTTCTGTTGCGTTTGAGCCAACAGAAGCAAATTGGTTCGTTTGCTTTAACGCTGTGAATGTGCAGTGGTAATGGCAAAGCCCTGCCGGGATCGCTCGACAGCTCTCGTTTGTACAGCATTCCAACGGCCTCAGGAACGCCGTTCCAAGCAGCCTTACATTCCATGCTGGTGTGCCCCAGGGAGGCCTTTGGATTCTTCTGAGAAACACCACCGTGCCTCACAAATGAAACCTGTGGGCTCCCAAGAGATGCCTCCCTGCGGCAGTCGGAAGCTACATGTTGAGTTCCAGCCTGAAAACAACGGACAGCTTTCCCTGTGACAAGGCTGGACTTCTGGGACCCTCCAGATTCACCAAGGCCTAACTTTTGCACGGCGGGGGAATGCTCTTCTGCACGTACAGCACTCCCCACGTGAAAACCTTTCTTAGCAGAAGGAGGCAGTCTTTCCCTAGTACTAGAGGGCTAGGCAGAATCTTCAGATAAACATGCTGTGTCATCAAGCGTGAAAGGGGGACACTGATGGGAACGGTCGCATTCTCCCGGTTTGGAAGGGACTTGCTTTGGTCTTCCAAGCTGCCTGAACAGCACTAGCGGCCCAACTTCTCTTCACTGCAGGATTGTCGCTGTGGGCCAAGGCTGCGTTCTCTCAATGTCAATAATGTGCTGGCAATTCCTTTCTAGAAATTCATCCCACTGCACCCCAGATCCAGCTCCGGCCAAATGAAAGGTGACCTAAGGCCTCAAGGTAAGGTCCAGTGTTTCACATCAGCAGAGTTGGGTGTGCAGTGGTATCCACGAAGCCATACTCTGAAATGGAGTGCCTTAACTCTGCTATGCCCCTGGGGACACATAGGACAGTCGATCGTACACCAATTTCGCATGATGACCGCTGTGTGCCGCCAGAGCGGCCGCTGGCTTCTGAGGAGCCCTAGGCCAAATAGGCCCCCGGGAAGCACTCTTCACATTCATAGCAAGGGCAACGCACTCCTTTCTGGGTTGCCTATGGAGAGACTTCCAGTCGTCAAAGAGCCTCGCGCAAGCAGCGCCTGGCAGACTCTCTTTGCAAGTGGATCGGTCTCGGTGACTGAAACAGAACTGCACTGCTAATACACATTGTGCTGACGATTCAGTCCGGGACACAGGACAGCACTCTCACAGAAGCAAAAGCTGAGCTTTTCATCCAGCCTGAAGACCAGTACATTTTTCACACTTAACACTGTTAGGTATGTGCAAGAGCCATGGTCACAGAGGCCTAGCTAAGGTACTGAAATACTTACCCAGCTCATCCTATGCAGAGGTGCCCGTGCCCAAAGGGTCTCCATGGAAGGGCCCTGTGGGTCCCGTGTGTTTCCTTGAGGTAGTCAGAGACTACTGAGGATAACCTTATGAGCTCCAGTTTGAAACCGGGCAACCCTGGCAAAACCTTAATTTCGTCCGTGGTAGGCGAGACAGTGGCGGTTTGAAAGCTGCCTGAAAAACACTCCTGCTGCCCATCTTCTCTTTGCTGCCTGACGGCCTCCCGAAAGAACTGTGAGTGTACTCGTATGAGGCATGCTGGTCTCAGTTCCTTGCTGGGAGCTCCTCCAGGAGCACACTGGAGCTTGCCGGCCAAAAAATTGGACCCCTGGTCTCAAGTAAAAGTTCAGATTTCTTCCATAGTAAGCTTAGGTATGCCATAGTAGCGGAGAAGCATGTGTTCAAGGAATGCTGCCACACTGTTGCGTCTTTCACGACTCCTTGTGCACTCACGTTCGTTGTAACATCTTTGAAAGGGCACTGAATGCCGTCCAACTCTTCTGTTGCGTTTGAGCCAACAGAAGCAAATGGGTTCGTTTGCTTTAACGCTGTGAATGTGCAGCGGTAATGGCAAAGCCCTGCCCGGATCGCTCGACAGCTCTCGTTTGTACAGCATTCCAACGGCCTCAGGAACGCCGTTCCAAGCAGCCTTACATTCCATGCTGGTGTGCCCCAGGGAGGCCTTTGGATTCTTCTGAGAAACACCACCGTGCCTCACAAATGAAACCTGTGGGCTCCCAAGAGATGCCTCCCTGCGGCAGTCGGAAGCTACATGTTGAGTTCCAGCCTGAAAACAACGGACAGCTTTCCCTGTGACAAGGCTGGACTTCTGGGACCCTCCAGATTCACCAAGGCCTAACTTTTGCACGGCGGGGGAATGCTCTTCTGCACGTACAGCACTCCCCACGTGAAAACCTTTCTTAGCAGAAGGAGGCAGTCTTTCCCTAGTACTAGAGGGCTAGGCAGAATCTTCAGATAAACATGCTGTGTCATCAAGCGTGAAAGGGGGACACTGATGGGAATGGTCGCATTCTCCCGGTTTGGAAGGGACTTGCTTTGGTCTTCCAAGCTGCCTGAACAGCACTAGCGGCCCCACTTCTCCTCACTGCAGGATTGTCGCTGTGGGCCAAGGCTGCGTTCTCTCAATGTCAATAATGTGCTGGCAATTCCTTTCTAGAAACACATCCCACTGCACTCCAGATTCAGCTCCGGCCAAATGAAAGGTGACCTAAGGCCTCAAAGTAAGGTCCAGTGTTTCACATCAGCAGAGTTGGGTGTGCAGTGGTATCCACGAAGCCATACTCTGAAATGGATTGCCTTAACTCTGCTATGCGCCTGGGGACACATAGGACAGTCGATCGTACACCAATTTCGCATGATGACCGCTGTGTGCCGCCAGAGCGGCCGCTGGCTTCTGAGGAGCCCTAGGCCAAATAGGCCCCCGGGAAGCACTCTTCACATTCATAGCAAGGGCAACGCACTCCTTTCTGGGTTGCCTATGGAGAGTGTTCCAGTCGTCAAAGAGCCTCGCGCAAGCAGCGCCTGGCAGACTCTCTTTGCAAGTGGATCGGTCTCGGTGACTGAAACAGAACTGCACTGCTAATACACATTGTGCTGACGATTCAGTCCGGGACACAGGACAGCACTCTCACAGAAGCAAAAGCTGAGCTTTTCATCCAGCCTGAAGACCAGTACATTTTTCACACTTAACACTGTTAGGTATGTGCAAGAGCCATGGTCACAGAGGCCTAGCTAAGGTACTGAAATACTTACCCAGCTCATCCTATGCAGAGGTGCCCGTGCCCAAAGGGTCTCCATGGAAGGGCCCTGTGGGTCCCGTGTGTTTCCTTGAGGTAGTCAGAGACTACTGAGGATAACCTTATGAGCTCCAGTTTGAAACTGGGCAACCCTGGCAAAACCTTAATTTCGTCCGTGGTAGGCGAGACAGTGGCGGTTTGAAAGCTGCCTGAAAAACACTCCTGCTGCCCATCTTCTCTTTGCTGCCTGACGGCGTCCCGAAAGAACTGTGAGTGTACTCGTATGAGGCATGCTGGTCTCAGTTCCTTGCTGGGAGCTCCTCCAGGAGCACACTGGAGCTTGCCGGCCAAAAAATTGGACCCCTGGTCTCAAGTAAAAGTTCAGATTTCTTCCATAGTAAGCTTAGGTATGCCATAGTAGCGGAGAAGCATGTGTTCAAGGAATGCTGCCACACTGTTGCGTCTTTCACGACTCCTTGTGCACTCACGTTCGTTGTAACGTCTTTGAAAGGGCACTGAATGCCGTCCAACTCTTCTGTTGCGTTTGAGCCAACAAAAGCAAATTGGTTCGTTTGCTTTAACGCTGTGAATGTGCAGCGGTAATGGCAAAGCCCTGCCCGGATCGCTCGACAGCTCTCGTTTGTACAGCATTCCAACGGCCTCAGGAACGCCGTTCCAAGCAGCCTTACATTCCATGCTGGTGTGCCCCAGGGAGGCCTTTGGATTCTTCTGAGAAACAGAACCGTGCCTCACAAATGAATCCTGTGGGCTCCCAAGAGATGCCTCCCTGCGGCAGTCGGAAGCTACATGTTGAGTTCCAGCCTGAAAACAACGGACAGCTTTCCCTGTGACAAGGCTGGACTTCTGGGACCCTCCAGATTCACCAAGGCCTAACTTTTGCACGGCGGGGGAATGCTCTTCTGCACGTACAGCACTCCCCACGTGAAAACCTTTCTTAGCAGAAGGAGGCAGTCTTTCCCTAGTACTAGAGGGCTAGGCAGAATCTTCAGATAAACATGCTGTGTCATCAAGCGTGAAAGGGGGACACTGATGGGAATGATCGCATTCTCCCGGTTTGGAAGGGACTTGCTTTGGTCTTCCAAGCTGCCTGAACAGCACTAGCGGCCCAACTTCTCTTCACTGCAGGATTGTCACTGTGGGCCAAGGCTGCGTTCTCTCAATGTCAATAATGTGCTGGCAATTCCTTTCTAGAAATTCATCCCACTGCACTCCAGATTCAGCTCCGGCCAAATGAAAGGTGACCTAAGGCCTCATGGTAAGGTCCAGTGTTTCACATCAGCAGAGTTGGGTGTGCAGTGGTATCCACGAAGCCATACTCTGAAATGGAGTGCCTTAACTCTGCTATGCCCCTGGGGACACATAGGACAGTCGATCTGGCACCAATTTCGCATGATGACCGCTGTGTGCCACCAGAGCGGACGCTGGCTTCTGAGGAGCCCTAGGCCAAATAGGCCCCCGGGAAGCACTCTTCACATTCATAGCAAGGGCAACGCACTCCTTTCTGGGTTGCCTATGGAGAGTGTTCCAGTCATCAAAGAGCCTCGCGCAAGCAGCGCCTGGCAGACTCTCTTTGCAAGTGGATCGGTCTCGGTGACTGAAACAGAACTGCACTGCTAATACACATTGTGCTGACGATTCAGTCCGGGACACAGGACAGCACTCTCACAGAAGCAAAAGCTGAGCTTTTCATCCAGCCTGAAGACCAGTACATTTTTCACACTTAACACTGTTAGGTATGTGCAAGAGCCATGGTCACAGAGGCCTAGCTAAGGTACTGAAATACTTACCCAGCTCATCCTATGCAGAGGTGCCCGTTCCCAAAGGGTCTCCATGGAAGGGCCCTGTGGGTCCCGTGTGTTTCCTTGAGGTAGTCAGAGACTACTGAGGATAACCTTATGAGCTCCAGTTTGAAACTGGGCAACCCTGGCAAAACCTTAATTTCGTCCGTGGTAGGCGAGACAGTGGCGGTTTGAAAGCTGCCTGAAAAACACTCCTGCTGCCCATCTTCTCTTTGCTGCCTGACGGCGTCCCGAAAGAACTGTGAGTGTACTCGTATGAGGCATGCTGGTCTCAGTTCCTTGCTGGGAGCTCCTCCAGGAGCACACTGGAGCTTGCCGGCCAAAAAATTGGACCCCTGGTCTCAAGTAAAAGTTCAGATTTCTTCCATAGTAAGCTTAGGTATGCCATAGTAGCGGAGAAGCATGTGTTCAAGGAATGCTGCCACACTGTTGCGTCTTTCACGACTCCTTGTGCACTCACGTTCGTTGTAACATCTTTGAAAGGGCACTGAATGCCGTCCAACTCTTCTGTTGCGTTTGAGCCAACAGAAGCAAATGGGTTCGTTTGCTTTAACGCTGTGAATGTGCAGCGGTAATGGCAAAGCCCTGCCCGGATCGCTCGACAGCTCTCGTTTGTACAGCATTCCAACGGCCTCAGGAACGCCGTTCCAAGCAGCCTTACATTCCATGCTGGTGTGCCCCAGGGAGGCCTTTGGATTCTTCTGAGAAACACCACCGTGCCTCACAAATGAAACCTGTGGGCTCCCAAGAGATGCCTCCCTGCGGCAGTCGGAAGCTACATGTTGAGTTCCAGCCTGAAAACAACGGACAGCTTTCCCTGTGACAAGGCTGGACTTCTGGGACCCTCCAGATTCACCAAGGCCTAACTTTTGCACGGCGGGGGAATGCTCTTCTGCACGTACAGCACTCCCCACGTGAAAACCTTTCTTAGCAGAAGGAGGCAGTCTTTCCCTAGTACTAGAGGGCTAGGCAGAATCTTCAGATAAACATGCTGTGTCATCAAGCGTGAAAGGGGGACACTGATGGGAACGGTCGCATTCTCCCGGTTTGGAAGGGACTTGCTTTGGTCTTCCAAGCTGCCTGAACAGCACTAGCGGCCCAACTTCTCTTCACTGCAGGATTGTCGCTGTGGGCCAAGGCTGCGTTCTCTCAATGTCAATAATGTGCTGGCAATTCCTTTCTAGAAATTCATCCCACTGCACCCCAGATCCAGCTCCGGCCAAATGAAAGGTGACCTAAGGCCTCAAGGTAAGGTCCAGTGTTTCACATCAGCAAAGTTGGGTGTGCAGTGGTATCCACGAAGCCATACTCTGAAATGGAGTGCCTTAACTCTGCTATGCCCCTGGGGACACATAGGACAGTCGATCGTACACCAATTTCGCATGATGACCGCTGTGTGCCGCCAGAGCGGCCGCTGGCTTCTGAGGAGCCCTAGGCCAAATAGGCCCCCGGGAAGCACTCTTCACATTCATAGCAAGGGCAACGCACTCCTTTCTGGGTTGCCTATGGAGAGACTTCCAGTCGTCAAAGAGCCTCGCGCAAGCAGCGCCTGGCAGACTCTCTTTGCAAGTGGATCGGTCTCGGTGACTGAAACAGAACTGCACTGCTAATACACATTGTGCTGACGATTCAGTCCGGGACACAGGACAGCACTCTCACAGAAGCAAAAGCTGAGCTTTTCATCCAGCCTGAAGACCAGTACATTTTTCACACTTAACACTGTTAGGTATGTGCAAGAGCCATGGTCACAGAGGCCTAGCTAAGGTACTGAAATACTTACCCAGCTCATCCTATGCAGAGGTGCCCGTGCCCAAAGGGTCTCCATGGAAGGGCCCTGTGGGTCCCGTGTGTTTCCTTGAGGTAGTCAGAGACTACTGAGGATAACCTTATGAGCTCCAGTTTGAAACCGGGCAACCCTGGCAAAACCTTAATTTCGTCCGTGGTAGGCGAGACAGTGGCGGTTTGAAAGCTGCCTGAAAAACACTCCTGCTGCCCATCTTCTCTTTGCTGCCTGACGGCCTCCCGAAAGAACTGTGAGTGTACTCGTATGAGGCATGCTGGTCTCAGTTCCTTGCTGGGAGCTCCTCCAGGAGCACACTGGAGCTTGCCGGCCAAAAAATTGGACCCCTGGTCTCAAGTAAAAGTTCAGATTTCTTCCATAGTAAGCTTAGGTATGCCATAGTAGCGGAGAAGCATGTGTTCAAGGAATGCTGCCACACTGTTGCGTCTTTCACGACTCCTTGTGCACTCACGTTCGTTGTAACATCTTTGAAAGGGCACTGAATGCCGTCCAACTCTTCTGTTGCGTTTGAGCCAACAGAAGCAAATGGGTTCGTTTGCTTTAACGCTGTGAATGTGCAGCGGTAATGGCAAAGCCCTGCCCGGATCGCTCGACAGCTCTCGTTTGTACAGCATTCCAACGGCCTCAGGAACGCCGTTCCAAGCAGCCTTACATTCCATGCTGGTGTGCCCCAGGGAGGCCTTTGGATTCTTCTGAGAAACACCACCGTGCCTCACAAATGAAACCTGTGGGCTCCCAAGAGATGCCTCCCTGCGGCAGTCGGAAGCTACATGTTGAGTTCCAGCCTGAAAACAACGGACAGCTTTCCCTGTGACAAGGCTGGACTTCTGGGACCCTCCAGATTCACCAAGGCCTAACTTTTGCACGGCGGGGGAATGCTCTTCTGCACGTACAGCACTCCCCACGTGAAAACCTTTCTTAGCAGAAGGAGGCAGTCTTTCCCTAGTACTAGAGGGCTAGGCAGAATCTTCAGATAAACATGCTGTGTCATCAAGCGTGAAAGGGGGACACTGATGGGAATGGTCGCATTCTCCCGGTTTGGAAGGGACTTGCTTTGGTCTTCCAAGCTGCCTGAACAGCACTAGCGGCCCCACTTCTCCTCACTGCAGGATTGTCGCTGTGGGCCAAGGCTGCGTTCTCTCAATGTCAATAATGTGCTGGCAATTCCTTTCTAGAAACACATCCCACTGCACTCCAGATTCAGCTCCGGCCAAATGAAAGGTGACCTAAGGCCTCAAAGTAAGGTCCAGTGTTTCACATCAGCAGAGTTGGGTGTGCAGTGGTATCCACGAAGCCATACTCTGAAATGGATTGCCTTAACTCTGCTATGCGCCTGGGGACACATAGGACAGTCGATCGTACACCAATTTCGCATGATGACCGCTGTGTGCCGCCAGAGCGGCCGCTGGCTTCTGAGGAGCCCTAGGCCAAATAGGCCCCCGGGAAGCACTCTTCACATTCATAGCAAGGGCAACGCACTCCTTTCTGGGTTGCCTATGGAGAGTGTTCCAGTCGTCAAAGAGCCTCGCGCAAGCAGCGCCTGGCAGACTCTCTTTGCAAGTGGATCGGTCTCGGTGACTGAAACAGAACTGCACTGCTAATACACATTGTGCTGACGATTCAGTCCGGGACACAGGACAGCACTCTCACAGAAGCAAAAGCTGAGCTTTTCATCCAGCCTGAAGACCAGTACATTTTTCACACTTAACACTGTTAGGTATGTGCAAGAGCCATGGTCACAGAGGCCTAGCTAAGGTACTGAAATACTTACCCAGCTCATCCTATGCAGAGGTGCCCGTGCCCAAAGGGTCTCCATGGAAGGGCCCTGTGGGTCCCGTGTGTTTCCTTGAGGTAGTCAGAGACTACTGAGGATAACCTTATGAGCTCCAGTTTGAAACTGGGCAACCCTGGCAAAACCTTAATTTCGTCCGTGGTAGGCGAGACAGTGGCGGTTTGAAAGCTGCCTGAAAAACACTCCTGCTGCCCATCTTCTCTTTGCTGCCTGACGGCGTCCCGAAAGAACTGTGAGTGTACTCGTATGAGGCATGCTGGTCTCAGTTCCTTGCTGGGAGCTCCTCCAGGAGCACACTGGAGCTTGCCGGCCAAAAAATTGGACCCCTGGTCTCAAGTAAAAGTTCAGATTTCTTCCATAGTAAGCTTAGGTATGCCATAGTAGCGGAGAAGCATGTGTTCAAGGAATGCTGCCACACTGTTGCGTCTTTCACGACTCCTTGTGCACTCACGTTCGTTGTAACGTCTTTGAAAGGGCACTGAATGCCGTCCAACTCTTCTGTTGCGTTTGAGCCAACAAAAGCAAATTGGTTCGTTTGCTTTAACGCTGTGAATGTGCAGCGGTAATGGCAAAGCCCTGCCCGGATCGCTCGACAGCTCTCGTTTGTACAGCATTCCAACGGCCTCAGGAACGCCGTTCCAAGCAGCCTTACATTCCATGCTGGTGTGCCCCAGGGAGGCCTTTGGATTCTTCTGAGAAACAGAACCGTGCCTCACAAATGAATCCTGTGGGCTCCCAAGAGATGCCTCCCTGCGGCAGTCGGAAGCTACATGTTGAGTTCCAGCCTGAAAACAACGGACAGCTTTCCCTGTGACAAGGCTGGACTTCTGGGACCCTCCAGATTCACCAAGGCCTAACTTTTGCACGGCGGGGGAATGCTCTTCTGCACGTACAGCACTCCCCACGTGAAAACCTTTCTTAGCAGAAGGAGGCAGTCTTTCCCTAGTACTAGAGGGCTAGGCAGAATCTTCAGATAAACATGCTGTGTCATCAAGCGTGAAAGGGGGACACTGATGGGAATGATCGCATTCTCCCGGTTTGGAAGGGACTTGCTTTGGTCTTCCAAGCTGCCTGAACAGCACTAGCGGCCCAACTTCTCTTCACTGCAGGATTGTCACTGTGGGCCAAGGCTGCGTTCTCTCAATGTCAATAATGTGCTGGCAATTCCTTTCTAGAAATTCATCCCACTGCACTCCAGATTCAGCTCCGGCCAAATGAAAGGTGACCTAAGGCCTCATGGTAAGGTCCAGTGTTTCACATCAGCAGAGTTGGGTGTGCAGTGGTATCCACGAAGCCATACTCTGAAATGGAGTGCCTTAACTCTGCTATGCCCCTGGGGACACATAGGACAGTCGATCTGGCACCAATTTCGCATGATGACCGCTGTGTGCCACCAGAGCGGACGCTGGCTTCTGAGGAGCCCTAGGCCAAATAGGCCCCCGGGAAGCACTCTTCACATTCATAGCAAGGGCAACGCACTCCTTTCTGGGTTGCCTATGGAGAGTGTT